>NC_060881.1:15551564-16199706 GCF_021901495.1 Neodiprion virginianus | reverse complement strand
TTTCAGATATGTTCAAAACTTGAGACACTGAATTTTTTCCATTCATAATACTGAAAGTGTTCAACAAATCAAAGCAAAATTCTGCTTACGAACATTCTAGAAACGATTGAAACTAAAAATGAAGTTAACAATTTTTCTAAAATATTTACAACTCCAGGTTGACTTTGTAAAAAACTTGGAAAAAAATAAATTGAGCATCTTAGAGATGCTACTGTCACCTAAACAAGATTTGATATATTCATGTAAATATAAACGATACACGCTTATGCATTTGATTGACATTTATTTTTCGCGTAATTTCGGCGTACATATTCCAAGTGCGAGATTTTCTCAACTTTTTAATTTCACAATACCGATGGTATGTTACCAACGCCGGTGACTAAGGTTTATATATCTTCAGTCAACGCCATCGCTTTGCACACGATAGTTGTTGGTTATAAACAACTTCTTTTACCGGCGTGGTCACTTACTCGGTTGGTAATACGTGAAACTGTTAATATCCTAAAACCCACCCAGACCCGCCGAACTGTTACGAAAAATAACACAGGGCTGTAAGTCTTTACATATTTTCGATCAACATTATAGCTCTTCATAAGAGGTTAATAATGTGTATATTATTACGTTTCTTTTCCAAAACTGGTGTTGGTGCCATTGGCCTAAAGGGTTTAATGCTATAACAATGACCTATTATTATACTGTTTATATTGATGTTCAGCTGTTTTACCCTACAGAGTCATCTTGTATGTAGGCTTACCTTCGGTGATTTCGTCATCAAGTTCCTAATATACTCTTCAGGTGGTGCTATATATGGTTCTGCAAGTCCCAAACGTTTATGTGTGTTGCCTATAATACGGCCCTTCAGAAAAAATTACACGATTCATACTGGATAATTTGTATTCACGGTTTGGAGGTTCCGCAGTCACTAGTTTTGTAGTTTATTGCAGCAATTCATCGAACTATGTTATATTGATTAAACATCTATTATATTTCAGTCTTGTTCATCTCCAAGGCTATGTAGTGTAATGTAGATTGCCTATAATACGGCTATGAACTCCTTGGTCGAAAGTAGCGTTATTAAGTATTTCATGTAATGTTTGGATATACGGACTGAGTCACTTGAAACTCCGAGAATGAGAAGAGCTTAATTGATGAATTAAGCCATACATCTCACAATCAGCTAATCTACTAGGAGTTCCGGCAGCTGTGCCACCGCCATTTTGAAATATTTTGACCTAAAAAAATTTATCAATGTACTTTACATCATATATTTTGAGATATGCTTTATGTTACTTCAATAAACAATTCGATTTCTTGGCAAAAGAATCTTCAAAAACGTGCTTTCATATGAGTAGCCCCCCTTAAGGGATGATACACATAGTTTGGACTACAATTGTATCTGATTTGTATACTTATAGTGATGAAATGTCCGTTACCAGTATAATTTTCGGCTTTTATGCCGCAATAACAGCCGTTCGTAACCATTTTCATGGCATTTGAACTCTTCTTCTTATCGTCTTATTCCTCGCTGGCTATCATTCAAACTCTTACACACGTCGTAACAACGGTTGTCTAACCTATATTGTAGTCAGTATCCAGCGTATAGTAGAGATCACGGTCTTCTACACAGGTCTGGGCATTCCTATCCCTTTGCCATAGACCGCGGCGTAACCGTGTCACGTGCGGGGCGGTCTCGCACGCGACGACTTAACCCTCTAGGTAACCGTAGAGGTTTATTCTTATTTTTTTGGTGGGTCGGGAGGTGATCGTCCTCTACAAGACGATCCTTGTGAAATGGATTGGAGGATGTCAATATTAAATTTAGGAATGTTTTCTATGGAACCAAAATGTTTAATGAAAAAGATAGCAAGAGAAATGGGAGACGGGGAAGCTTACAATGTTCTTTATCTTAATGTCTCTTCTTTATCTTTATCTCTCTCTCTCTCGCACTTACTCTTCGGTGGTTCCGCTTCGAATTCGCAGAACGGCTCACGCTTTCACACTCACATTCAATTAAGACTACACAACTTGATTAAGTTCGTGGCACAGCTTCCTACACTTAAAGTCAAACTTCGAAGGCTAACGTTGCGACGCGAGACGCTTGGATCACGGCGTGTAGATTTAAAGGAATGCTCTCTCTAATCGTCGGAGACCCAAGACTTATAACTCTATACTCGACAGCTTTGAAGGAGCCTGTTTCCGTTGACGTTGGTTTGATCCTGTCTCTAACGGGACTGACTTCGCTCGCTCGTCCGACACCCCTTGGAGCGTCGGGCAGCGAGCGAGGTTTTTGCTGAATTTACAATTTTGGAACAAAGGCTCGCCTCGCGACGGTCATCCTCGAAGCGCGTGATCTCGCGCTCGTCTCATCCCGGTGTCGATTACACCCGGGATCTGGCGGGCGCGGAGACGCTGACGTTGCTGACGGTCAACTACACCGTTGCGCTTTGGTCGTGCCACGAACTGTTTTATAATTGAATAATTATGAATTTACTAATGAATTTAAAGCTATGCTTCCTCGTCTCTAAAGCGATATTAATAATTATTCACATGGTTATGATGATATATTCGGGTGTGAATATGCGGCGTTCGTGACATCCCTCCCCTCTGAGGTGTCGATGCCACCGTCGACTCGGTGCGCCGGGCCGACGGGGACACCGGCACTGGAGGGTTGGCTCACGCCTGACCGCATATTTTGATTAATTGGTATTTACATGGTTTATACATCGCACATGCGCTCTTTCATAACCCACGCACACATACGACACTTTTTGGTTTTGGTCACTTCACTCACTTTGTTGTCACTTCGCCGCTGGATCGTCGCTCGGTTGTCCTTGTGACTCGCCAGCTGCGTCGTCCTCGTGAGCCTGGTCCTTTTTGGGTTGCCGTGGCGTCCTCGGTGTCCTCAGATGGCCTCGGCGTCCTCGTCTTCCTTAGGCTCGGCTAACGGGGGGGTCGCGGGTGGAGTTCCGCCCGGCGATTCCTCCCACCGGATCAGGTCTTCCACGACCTCCGGTTCACCTTGCAGAGCATCTGCGAGGTTCACCGGAGAATCTGGTGTCGCGGGCGGTGTTTCGCCCAGCAACTCTTCCCAGGCGATCAAATCGCCTTCCTCCGTTGCGTTCTCCTCCGCGGGTCCGGGGAGCTGGTCCATTTCTCGCTGGAGCGAGAGCCAGCGCCCCAGAATGCGTGATCGCACCGCGGGAATCATGATCTTGCTCAGCCTACGGAAGTCTATCAAGAAGGGAGCTTCCTCTCCGTCCTGGATCATGATCGGGTCGGTCTGGGTCCCCTTTTCCTTGGTGTCCCGCTTGGTCCGGACACCCCTCTCCTTGGTGCTGACAGTTAGACTGCGTCGGGACGTCGTCGTCTGCATCGCGCCGTCCCGTAGGATTGTCTGCACGGGCGCATCGTTCTACCGGGTCGTTGGGCCGGCCTCGCGGATGGTTCTCGAAGCTGCAGGGGCGACGGGGGCTTCCTTTGCGCCGAGGAGGCGCCCGAAAGCCTCCACACAGTGTCCCGCGTGGAGTCCCGGTCGGTCGCCCACGCTCTGGCCGCAGAGGGTGCAGTTACTGCTCCCCGGCCTCCGGTGTGAGAGGTAGCGCTCCAGGTAGCACTTCTCCCAGTGCTGGTCGCTCACCTTCTTCCCGCAGGTTGGGCAGACCCCGCGCCTGACCTTTTCCACCGCGAGTGTCATCGTCGCTGATGTCATCTTCGCCGGCGGAGGCACCTTCATCAACTTCGGCAAGGCGGTTGAGGTCGCCGCCTCAGCTGGTGCTGGTGCTGGTGCTGGTGCTGGTGGTTCGTCTTTGGCGTCTTTTGCCACTCTATCGTATTCCCGCGCCATTTTCCGAACATATGCAGAACACGCGCTTAATTTATATATGCTCTCACACTCATACTTGCGCACTCTCATACACATATTTGCTATTGCTCACGGCAATTACCGCGTAGCTCAGCTGTGCATTACGATATATTTTTATGGAACAATTTCAGTGAACTGGCTGGCGGCTTATACCACCGCCAGTTTTACCTTGTCAACATGCTTCCTTATCCTTTTCCCATTTTTTGCTTCCAGTATTACATTGCTATGGTCAGTTACCTGGACAATTTTATAGGGACCATGATATTGGGAGTCGAACTTACCCTCACGAGGTTCCTTAAGGACATAGGCAAGGTCGCTCACTTCACCTGGGAAAGGACGGATTTTCTTGTCATAATATTTTTTGGTTCTTTCTTTCGCGCGATTCTGATTTTCACCGGCCATTTCGCGTATCTCGGAGAGACGTTTTATTAACTCGATAGTATACGAATTATACGTTGATAGTTTATCGGCCACGGGGAACTGACTCGGGAGCCGAGGCAGCCTCCCGTACACGATTTCGTAAGGGGTGAAATTTGTCGCCTCGTGCACGCTAGTGTTGCATGATAATTCCGCGTAAGGCAACAAGAGATCCCAATCATCGTACGTATCTGCACACTGCTTTATTTATTCCGCTAACAGTATGTGACTTCGTTCGAGCGCTCCGTTCGTCTGTGGTCGATAGCCGGAAGTCGTTACTTGTTTTATATGAAAGATTTTAGATATTTCGCGTAATAGATTTCCGGTAAAGGCTGCTCCGCGATCAGTAAGGATCGCACGGGGAGCACCAAATTGCGCAATTAATCGCCTCGCCATAGCTTCGGCGATCGTAGTCGCTTTTAAATCGGGTATCGGTTCTGCTAAACAATACTTCGATAGGTGGTCTTGCATGGTTAGTATGTGTTTATTGCCATGTGGTGTTGTAGGCAACGGACCCACCATATCGAGCGATACCTTATCAAAGACGTCAGCCGGCGTATCAGTAATGAGCATCGGCTCGCGCGTCTTTGCTCGAACCAATTTACGTTCCTGACAGCCTTTGCAACGACGGATGTAATTTCCCACTTCGTTTCTCAGCGAAGGCCAATAAAAACGTTCTCGGATTTTGCGACAGGTCTGGGTTACCCCTCGATGGCCTCCGACAAGACTCGCGTGAAATTCTTCAATTATTTGCGAGTGTTGTTCATCCGGTGGTCGTCGAATTGTACCGTAGCATATTGCGGTGACTATGTTAGACTTACCGAGTAACCTGTTCAACCAGTCGAGGAATTTCGTGTGCGGTAATTCGTCCGTATAATCTCCCGAGCGTGAAATACGAACCGACTTCACGGCCGCTCGTTGAAGGGCGAATTTAAGATTCTCGAGTCCCTTGAATATGTGCTCGGCTTTGGTTTCGTCGAAGTACCGCTTTTTAATAACAATACTATAAATTTTATTGGACCCATATGAAGTCACCGCTATTTATCCGATTTTTAATTTCCGGTCTATAATTGTTTGTCCATGTACCCTTCCTAGATCGGCGAATACTTTTCCTACTGAGGTTGATAGTTCTCCATCCGCAGAGATGAAATGGACTAGATTATCCGGTTTATAAGTTAGGCATTCTCGCGAGCCTATTATCGTACTTGTTTTTCCTATAGATTTTTCCCGCTCAGGTTCCTCTTCACTGGATGAGTTCAGTAAGGACGACGTGATCGAGGACGAAGTCGTGTCCTTTGATCCTATTATGATGGGATCATCGGGAAAAGTTATGAGTTTGCTTTTATTCCCGCTAGAATTATCGGGAAGTGAAGCACGTGGTAACGCACGTGGTCGGTACGGTGTAGTAGTCGAGGAAATAAAGCACTAAAAACGGCCCAACTGTCGATTTTTTGAGCAGTAACACGGATTTTAATGCGGTTTTTTGCATTCGCTTCGTAAGAGCGCCTACAAACTTTGTGAACTAAATTGATTAATTAATTTTTTGAAAATGCATTATGGCATTAATAATATGCATTTTACAAGTGCACTTCCAAGAGACACTAAATAAAAAATTTGCTACTCGGGGGTTTTTGGGGTCGCTGAACACGAATATCGCCACGGCAACCGTCTCCGAGGTACCTGGTGCCCAGGGTGGACAGTATCAACGTCTTCTCCTAGAGTTTTGGCGAAAATTGTGATCGAATTTGTCGAAACTCGTTGCTTGGGGGTTTTTGGGGTCACTGAATACGAATATCGATACGGCAACCGTCTCCGAGGTACGTGGTGCCCAGGGTGAACGTTTCAACGTCTTTTTCTGGAATTATCTTGAGCATTATCATTTTTACCTCAATTAAAGTATATTGTTCTTAATTCAATCACAAATTCGATCACAATTTTCGCCAAAACTCTAGGAGAAGACGTTGATACTGTCCACCCTGGGCACCAGGTACCTCGGAGACGGTTGCCGTATCGATATTCGTATTCAGTGACCCCAAAAACCTCCAAGCAACGAGTTTCGACAAATTCGATCACAATTTTCGCCAAAACTCTAGGAGAAGACGTTGATACTGTCCACCCTGGGCACCAGGTACCTCGGAGACGGTTGCCGTGGCGATATTCGTGTTCAGCGACCCCAAAAACCCCTGAGTAGCAAATTTTTTATTTAGTGTCTCTTGGAAGTGCACTTGCAAAATGCATATTATTAATGCCATAATGCATTTTCAAAAAATTAATTAATCAATTTAGTTCACAAAGTTTGTAGGCGCTCTTACGAAGCGAATGCAAAAAACCGCATTAAAATCCGTCTTACTGCTCAAAAAATCGACAGTCCATTGCTTTATTTCCTCGACTATAGATCTTGCAGCCGGGGTCGCATCGTTGCTGGGCAATGACCATCTCACCGTGTGGCGGGGTGCGGGCAGTAGAGAGGTCCGAGCGAGCTGTGTCGGGTTCGCGCTCGAGTCCCGCGGCCATACTTTTCTTGGGCCTCTCTCTCGCACTCACTCGCGGCATACTCTCTCTATCAGCTGGTGGCTCATCGCTCTCGTCGTCCGCCTCCGTTCCTTCTTCTACCGTGAGTGATGATGTCTTCTCTCCCGCACTCAGCTGCCGTACTAATTCCTGGTCCGATGGTGACTTGAACCTATTTTCTAACGCTTTTAAGCGGCTGGCGAGCTCGGCATCTCCGGCGATGTCATCGAAAGGGTCTTGTTCTTGGAGAATCTTCGGAGCCTACTCTTCTACCTCATCCCCCTTCGACAGATGATCAGGCCAGTCAAAGTCTGTTTTATCAGGCCCTTTTTTGGGGTCGCGGGAGGATTTGGTGTGATGTCGCTCTTCCAAACGCCTTAGTGATTCGTTAAATTTGTTAATTGAGTCTTCAAGGGTTGCGTTACCGTCTTCGTGCTATCTGCTTCCGATTCCCCCGTGCTTCCATCAGAATCGTTGCTAGGGGTGGTGAGCGTGACCGTGATTGCAGCAGACCTCTGGTCAGACGTCGCGCTTGCGGACTCCAATGTAGACGCTGGTTCTTGGCGACCTCCGAGGGGCTTGACCTCTACGGGGGGGTGGAGGCTTCAGCCTTTTCGGAGGGAGTAACGGTGAGGGTAACATACTGCGATGCAAGCGCTGTATGGGTGGCCCTGAGCTCTCCGATTCGGATCCGGAGGGTTTCGCGACGGTGGGAGGTGGGCGCCTCGCGGGTCTTGTAACGACCTTCCCGCGTGTGCGTCTCGCCACCGCTGCACCGGGCCGAAGCTCTCCGAGCTCCCCTCTCCCCTTTCAGGTACCGTTGGCACTGTAGGCACGCTGCGTAGACGCGATCGTGTGCGCGCTGCTACGATTGATGCATCGGCCTTGGACGGGCCAGCTGATGTCTCAGATGTCGACACTTCTGTGCTAGATGTCAGGCCTTTACGAGTACCGAAAGGTTTTGAAGATAAAGACAAAACTTGAGCTTCCTGAGTGACGTTCGGCTCTACGTCCGAATCACTTGAAGACGAGATTGTCATCGTGTTTACGGGATTACGGGAGAGTGCATCGGCATTTACATTTTCGCGCCCTGGTTTATATTGGAATTCATAATCGTATTTACACAATCTAATTTTCCATCGATTGAGCCTCTTGCCTGGATCGAGCGTAGAACGCATCCATTTGAGAGGCTCGTGATCGCTTACGAGCTTAAATTTCCTTCCATACAGATATGTGGAGAAATGTTTTATTGAATCGATTATAGCCAGACACTCTTGTTCCGTAGTTCCGTAATTCTTTTCAGCATTAGAGAAAATTCTAGAATGATAAGCGACTGGTAGATCATGGCCATCGTGAATTTGCGACAACACTGCTCCGAGTGCAAATTCCGAGGCATCGGCCGTCAAGATGAACTGTTTGGATAAATCGGGATACTGTAAAATCGGTTCTTGACGCAGTGCTTTGCGAAGCTTGCGAAAGCTGTTTTTTTGCTCCCGCTCCCATACGAATGTTTTTCCCTTTTTGAGCAAGTCCGATAAGGGCTTCGATCTGGCAGCGAAATCCGGAATAAATCGACGGTAATAACCGGCAAGTCCCAGAAATTGGCGCACGTTTTTCTGCGTTCTCAGGCGCGGAAATTTACGCACTGCCTCTAGTTTCTTCGGGTCCATTCGCAACCCATCGCGGCTAACGATATGCCCGAGATACGCGACTTCGCTACGCAAGAACTCGCATTTGCCCGGTTCGAGGACGAGGTTAGCATCCTCGACACGTTGCATAAGACGACGGATTTTAATCTTATGTTCCTCGAGAGTTTCCGCAAACACAACAATATCGTCGAGATACACGAACAGCTCTGTCCCCTGCAGCCCGATCAGCACCCGATCCATCAGGCGTTGAAAGGTCGCGGGCGCGTTTTTAAGACCTTCAGGCATGCGAGCGTACTCGTAATGCCCGTTTATCGTGGAAAACGCTGTCTTTGGAGCGTCGCTCCGATCCATCGGGATCTGCTGGAAACCGCTCGCTAAATCGAATGTCGAAAAGTACGTAGCTTTTACCAGCTGTTCGAGTATTTCTATCATATTCGGGAGAGGGTACACGTCAGAAATCGTCTTCTCGTTCAATTTACGAAAATCGATTACCATGCGCATCCGAGGATTCTCTTGAGAATCGGGTTTTTTTAGGGACTATCCAGACCGGCGAGTTATACGGGGAGCGTGAATAAACGATTATTCCCTCCCTTAGCTTTTTCTCAACTTGCCGTTCCAGTTCCGACCGATACACCACAGGAAATCTGTATTGTTTCGCGTTTACTGGCAGCTCGTCCACCGTCGGGATCCGATGGTGAACTTGATCCGTGCATCGCAATCTATAGCTTATACATGTGAGGGTATTCCTCGATGAGATTTATAACATGTGCGCGCTCTACCTCGTTGAGCCTATCTAATCGCAATGATTTAATTATGGCTTTTACCCAATCCGTCGGCGGAGTAGTCTCTACGCCGCTACCGTCGGAGCTTTCACCGCTCCAATAGCCGTCCTCTCGATAATGCTCGAAGTCTTCGAGCTTTTCGACTTCGATTTAGCGAGCGGTTTCCAGCAGATCCCGATGGATCGGAGCGACGCTCCAAAGACAGCGTTTTCCACGATAAACGGGCATTACGAGTACGCTCGCATGCCTGAAGGTCTTAAAAACGCGCCCGCGACCTTTCAACGCCTGATGGATCGGGTGCTGATCGGGCTGCAGGGGACAGAGCTGTTCGTGTATCTCGACGATATTGTTGTGTTTGCGGAAACTCTCGAGGAACATAAGATTAAAATCCGTCGTCTTATGCAACGTGTCGAGGATGCTAACCTCGTCCTCGAACCGGGCAAATGCGAGTTCTTGCGTAGCGAAGTCGCGTATCTCGGGCATATCGTTAGCCGCGATGGGTTGCGAATGGACCCGAAGAAACTAGAGGCAGTGCGTAAATTTCCGCGCCTGAGAACGCAGAAAAACGTGCGCCAATTTCTGGGACTTGCCGGTTATTACCGTCGATTTATTCCGGATTTCGCTGCCAGATCGAAGCCCTTATCGGACTTGCTCAAAAAGGGAAAAACATTCGTATGGGAGCGGGAGCAAAAAAACAGCTTTCGCAAGCTTCGCAAAGCACTGCGTCAAGAACCGATTTTACAGTATCCCGATTTATCCAAACAGTTCATCTTGACGGCCGATGCCTCGGAATTTGCACTCGGAGCAGTGTTGTCGCAAATTCACGATGGCCATGATCTACCAGTCGCTTATCATTCTAGAATTTTCTCTAACGCTGAGAAGAATTACGGAACTACGGAACAAGAGTGTCTGGCTATAATCGATTCAATAAAACATTTCTCCACATATCTGTATGGAAGGAAATTTAAGCTCGTAAGCGATCACGAGCCTCTCAAATGGATGCGTTCTACGCTCGATCCAGGCAAGAGGCTCAATCGATGGAAAATTAGATTGTGTAAATACGATTATGAATTCCAATATAAGCCAGGGCGCGAAAATGTAAATGCCGATGCACTCTCCCATAATCCCGTAAACACGATGACAATCTCGTCTTCAAGTGATTCGGACGTAGAGCCGAACGTCACTCAGGAAGCTCAAGTTTTGTCTTTATCTTCAAAACCTTTCGGTACTCGTAAAGGCCTGACATCTAGCACAGAAGTGTCGACATCTGAGACATCAGCTGGCCCGTCCAAGGCCGATGCATCAATCGTAGCAGCGCGCACACGATCGCGTCTACGCAGCGTGCCTACAGTGCCAACGGTACCTGAAAGGGGAGAGGGGAGCTCGGAGAGCTTCGGCCCGGTGCAGCGGCGGCGAGACGCACACGCGGGAAGGTCGTTACAAGACCCGCGAGGCGCCCACCTCCCACCGTCACGAAACCCTCCGGCCCCGAATCGAAGAGCTCAGGGCCACCCATACAGCGCTTGCATCGCAGTATGTTGCCCTCTGCGAGTTCCTGAGGCTCGATTTCTAATTCGATGTCGTCGAATAGCGTGTTTATTGCTAAGACGTAGCACGATCCTCCCGCAGGAGCAACGATACTTTCTCCGATAAACACACCCGGTTGAGTCTCGACTTGCGGTAAGTATCCCTCCTTTAAATTCGCGATTTTCAAAGGGATGCTTATTTGTTCACTCGTACGCGCGCGCAATTTATAACTTCGTTTATCCGAGGTGATTTTTGCTGCTAACGCGCGCCTTGTTGGTTCCGCGTCGGAAGGAGGTAAGCCTACGAAAGGCTTGGGTCGGATAAGATCACTTGAGGTGACTGAGGTGTTGTGATGAAACGAAATTTCGGCTTTCTCTGCGAAAAAATACGGTTTACCGATTAACGCGTCGCTTTTCAGTGGCAGGTTTCATAACACATAAAATTTAGCCGGTTTTTCGGAAATGTGAAGGACAACTAAGCCGAGTGTCGGAATATCCGATTCCTCTAAGCCTGTTACCCATATTTTATCGTCAGTATTTACAATTAAGTCTTGATTGAGGGCACTAAGTTTGATTAAGCTAGCTGAGGAACCCGTGTCAAGAAAGAATTTTCCTTCTTGTTACGAAGTTCGGGGGCAGTCAGTTCGACTACTGGGCTCTCCTCGTCGGTGGGGGTCCAGAGGACGAGGCATCGTTCTCCAGGAACCTCACTGTCTGTTGGTGTTCTCGGGGTCGACTCGACTCGCTTGTTCCAGTCGGGCCCGTAGGGGGATTTGCCCGGCGAGCCCTAGGGCAGTTTAAAGGCTCCCTTTGCGGGGAACGCCCCGGAGACGACCGACGCTTTAACGGGCAGCACGGGCAGCCCCTGTTTTCTTTACAGCAATATTTATATCCGCAAGCTGTTGACGGACGAGAATATGACATTCCCGCGGCACCCTCGCGGTTATCAGGCATTTGCGCGGGTTTCAAAGTTCCGAGAGCCGGTTGTGGTGACTGGCTTCGATAAGTAGATGACTGTCTATTTTCCCAAGCCGTCGGCGACGGAGTTCGAGAGTCATAGCGAGCGTAAAGAACTCGCGCCGATTCGTCCTGACTCAAGTCATTTGCTTTCCGTCGGCTACCTCGAAGCGCGAGTTTTTCAGCGATTTTAAAGGCTGCTTCGAGTGTTTCCGGCTCGTGCAAATCTACCGCGGTTTTGATATAGGTAGGCAACCCGTTTATGAATGAACCTAACGCGATGTGATGTAGCGGGTCCCGCTTCAACTCTGGCGGATCGACGCCAAAATATGATTTGAACGCGCTTCTTCCCCCGCTTAGCAAAATTCGTACTTTGTCGTAGAATTGCCCGACGGATTCATCGCGTTTCATACGGATCGTTGAAAGCGCTTCCGTGTAGTAGTCGTAGGTCTTTCCGGGGGCGAGTCGATTCTTCAGCAGTTTCACCAGCCCGGCCACGGTCTCGACTTTCTCGCCGTAGACGCAGTTTCGCGCGTCGCCGCGTAATCGCGATATTACTGCGCCGAGGTACTGCGCTTCTGCCGCGGCCGGCACGAACGTGGACGCGTTTTGGATGTCTTGCAAAAAATTCCTCAACGGCATATTTTTTCCGTCAAATTCGGGAATGTTCGCGAAATTGTTTTGGATGGCTAAGTTTTCCACCATAGTGGTAACACTGGCGACCAATTCGGCCGTCATATCGGCGGCCTCTCTGGCTGAAGCGTGATTAGGCATTTTGACGAGTCCGGGGGTTGGGAAGGGAGAACGAAAAGGATAAGTGGTTCTTTCACGTATAGTTCAACTCCCTCGTTCGGCGCAATGAGCAAGATTCAGAAAAATTATATGATTTAAATTCCAAAAATGAAATCCTCGATTCCAATTCGCAAGGAAAAATCACCTCGGTATCCCATTTCTGACACCAGTTTTTGTCTGTCACGTGCGGAGCGGACTCGCACGCGACGACTTAACCCTCTAGGTAACCGTAGAGGTTTATTCTTATTTTTTTGGTGGGTTGGAGGTGATCGTCCGCTACAGGACGATCCTTGTCAAATGGATTGGAGGATTTCAATATTACATTTAGGAATGTTTTCTATGGAATCAAAATGTTTAATGAAAAAGATAGCAAGAGAAATGGGAAACGGGGAAGCTTACAATGTTCTTTATCTTAATGTCTCTTCTTTATCTTTATCTCTCTCTCTCTCGCACTTACTCTTCGGTGATTCAGCTCCGAATTCGCAGAACGGCTCACGCTTTCACACTCACATTCAATTAAGACTACACAACTTGATTAAGTTCGTGGCACAGCTTCCTACACTTAAAGTCAAACTTCGAAGGCTAACGTTGCGACGCGAGACGCTTGGATCACGGCGTGTAGATTTAAAGGAATGCTCTCTCTAATCGTCGGAGACCCAAGACTTATAACTCTATACTCGACAGCTTTGAAGGAGCCTGTTTCCGTTGACGTTGGTTTGATCCTGTCTCTAACGGGACTGACTTCGCTCGCTCGTCCGACACCCCTTGGAGCGTCGGGCAGCGAGCGAGGTTTTTGCTGAATTTACAATTTTGGAACAAAGGCTCGCCTCGCGACGGTCATCCTCGAAGCGCGTGATCTCGCGCTCGCCTCATCCCGGTGTCGATTACACCCGGGATCTGGCGGGCGCGGAGACGCTGACGTTGCTGACGGTCAACTACGCTGTTGCGCTTTGGTCGTGCCACGAACTGTTTTATAATTGAATAATTATGAATTTACTAATGAATTTAAAACTATGCTTCCTCGTCTCTAAAGCGATATTAATAATTATTCACATGGTTATGATGATATGTTCGGGTGTGAATATGCGGCGTTTGTGACAACCGTATTGAAAGCGCTACAATCTCAGAGCTCTTTGTGGAGGCTGTGTGCAACAAAGAACTACAATCTCGGAGGCCGGGGTGTGCAGAGCGTGCAGCAAAGAGGAATATACCGGGACAATCTCTAGAAACTGTATAGTCAATGCGCATGCGCGAGTTTTATCGGCTGCTCGGGCAGGCTTGCCACTCCGAGTTTCAGCTGTCAAACTCTGTTTCTGGCAATTCTTTATTGCGTCGGTTGAATATTTTCCGATATCGACCACGGTATTGCTGAACGATACTATTCTTCTTAGCAATTCACGCTACGTAAAAATAAACCGCAACATAACCTCAATCCGCGGTTTTATGCGCGAGAGATTTACAGGTCTTGAGTCTTGTCTCATTTTGTGTACGTTAGCCCCCTGCTCAGCAGACAAAAGATCGCCGCGGGGCGATTTGACCGACCAATGAGATTGAATTATTTGGCGCAAGCGCATTGATTGTATAGTTTCTAGAGATTGTCCCGGTATAAAAGCTTTCCCCTCACTAGTGCCACTTTCCACATTTTCAGGTCACGGTTTTAGAGACGAAGCGCCCAGACCTGTGGTAGAGATCAGTGGGTGCCACCAGCGGGCTAACACAAGTTTTCCCTTCCATTTTTTTATTTGAGAACTTACCACATTCTATTAGCAAGAATAAACTCTATATCATATAGTCCAGTTATTACTTTGGCAACAAAAATAAATTTTGCCAAGGAAATTAAATAGTAAGAGGGATAGCATTGATTATAATAATAACAAACAATGGAAATTTGTTTTCTCTTCTATCTCGAGAGTGCGCTGCGATAAAATAGTGTTACCAATAAACGTGCGGGGAAATTCAAAGTTCTACTAACCTTTGGTTACTTCATCAACGAGCTCGAGTCAGGTGGTATTATGACAATGTTTTGCAATAGGTTGTCGAATAAGGGTGCGTTTGAAAAGTAGGTGACAGTACTAAAACTCTCCAGGACAGAGGCAGAGCTACTCACGATTTCGGCAACGCAAAAGAAATAAAAGATTACTGACAGTACTGGGAGCTAATTGCGAAACGCACGGAGCGGATATGTAGAATTGGATATAAATACTACTTGCCGTAGTGAGGCATGCGCACTAATCAATTACCTGTTACCTATATTACTATTTAAAAAATAGGTACAAATGTATTGTAAGTTTTCTGATATTACCTTAAGATTATTCGATTTTGGGTTGAATAACCTGTAAAATCAAAATTGGTAAATTTTGGACTCGTTTTTGGTATTTTCCCAATTTTGTGTAAAGAATGGTAATGAAATCTCAAAGTTTAATTGTATTTTACAAGGAAATTTCAAATTCACCTTTCTACTCTCTACTTGTTTTCAGATTCTCCATAGCAATCATTACATCTTCTTCGTTGGGTTCCGCTACTCTGTTGTTATCGATGTCATGCGGATTGCGCTACTCTGGGCGCTCTACATTCTGGTTACCCTTGATTTATAAATGAATTTTTAATGAAGTGTGGTTACAATATAAACTGTGATTACGTTTATAACTGAGGTTATGTATTTAGTATCGTCTAATACTATCTAGTGTTTTGGTAATTATATTTAATTGCTCCATCGACTAATGGTGATTTGGATCTTGTGCACGTATACTAGTCGTTGTTTCAATTAGAATATAGAAGGTATCAAATTTGAATTTATGAGTATATTTGAGTTACATTTGAACCTATGAGTTATGTATTATTTGGTTGATTAGAGTTATTACGAGGAAGATTTTCTTAGTCGTTAAGAGATTGGTATTCATTTATCCGTTTTAAAGGGGTAGCTTTCGCTGTTCATAAAGATTGAACAGCTCTGTATTTTAAAGTAGCCGAGTTTGTGACTAGCTCTGCCTCTGCTTAGGGAGGTCTCCGCACTGCGAGCTAGTTTTGGCACGTACCCTATATACTCATCATTACTTATCCCATGGTCAAATGAAAATAATTTTTCCATTTTTTCTATGGTGCATGTATACCAGCTGTCGCTTTGCATTACCGACGAAGAAATGTTATTGTACCACCTGCTGAGGGGCACTGCTGATGCGTCAGACAGGTTATCTTGCACCCGTCGTTTAGAGGCATGTTGTCTATCTACGGGCGTCTACACTTGTAACTATCCTGGACTCACAATAAGTAAATGTTACTATACAATATTACATTACAAGTTTTATTAGTTCTTTTTCTGATTTGGGTAATCAGTCTGAATGAAAGAGCGGAACAATGTTAACTACCCTCTAATTATCGTTTATGTAATCTTCAGGGTTCAATGAAGGTAACGTCGCGGAACGTTGTATCCAACATTCTAATATTCTAAATTCATTCCATTCGAGCTACTATTCTCTAACATAATTTCAAGTATTATTTTGAATAATATTAATACTTAACTAAGAATTTGGTTCTTTACACCGAAGTTAATCTTTACCATTCCATTTATACCGTTACATTATTTTGATGCTTGAATAAACTAAGAGCATCAAGTTCAAGTCTAAATCTTTCAAGGAGCTTTTTCTCATTTCAGAATTTAATTTTTGTTTTTTTCGTTTTATTTATTAAATAATTCGACGTCTTCACCTTCAGTTCCTCGCCGCTCCACAAGACTCGCTTGTCTTCGGACTTCTGATTTTACAACCCAACGTCCAGATGGAAAGTCGTATATCGAATTATTATATTTTAATTCATCAAATTCCTTCTGTGTAAAATCCGCGTATTACATAGATTATCATTCCTGTAATAGAAAACCATTTATTGTGCACCCGTGAAGCGGTTGTTTTCTATTTGTCAGTTGTATGTAATACATCAGTACTGTCTACTAATTTGTCAAGACAAAACACCGTAACCCGCCATGGCTATCCATAGACATACCTATAAGAATAGACCGAAAGAGTGAGCGAAAAATGTGACAGTCGCGTAGAAAGAAAAAACCGCAATGGAGCCACTGAAATTATATTACAGAGTTCAGTGATTGGAGCCATTGGGAGCTTTCCAGCAACGACACAGAGCGACACAGAGCGACACTGTGTCGAACATGGTGCTTTCCAACAACGACACAGAACGACACAGTCGGACACAGCTGCGGAGCATGGTTGGACACTGTGTCGGATTCATTGCTGCCAATTTTTTAGTTAGAGATTTTATTTTCGACGCATGGTATTGTTTATATTTATTTATTAAATGCAATGATAATCTACACGCGTTTCACAAATGTTTTTTTTTCCTGGAGTGCTCAATGATCCTAGATTTTTCATATAATGCATGAGCGGGCTCTAGTGACTGAATTAAGAACTTCAAAGCATTCCACAAGCACCAAGGCACAGTGTTCAACCGTGTAACACAGAGTGAACACAGTGTCGCACTGTGTCTCCTTGCTGGAAAGCTCCCATATGCATCCTTGTCCGGCACGCGGGATTAGACAAGGATGCCTATGGCTTCAATGTAGCTCTCTTTCTACGCGACTATCGCAGCCGCTTACTAGCTCGCATATGACTCACGCGGTCTATTCTTATATTCCTATGTGGCTATCCCTGACTTCAACGGTTAGCTGTCGAATTTTGGTAATTTTGACAGCTAATAATTGAGGTTTGAGTTGAGTGTGGCGGGATATTTCAGTGAGTAGAATAGGATGCTCAACTTCAACATCAACTGTAACATTGGTTGCTTGAATAAGGCGAACGCATCGTTCCGCGTCTAGACCGTAGACCAAAAGGAGGAAATCAGTAGTTTTCAGATGACTGTACTGTGTGTTCTGACGATGATAACTATATTTATTATAGAGGTTTGGAAAGCTTGAAGAATCAGCTTCTAGGATCTATGCGTGGATTTAAATAATATTGAATAGCTTACGATTAATTCAACTTTTAACGAAATGGGAAATAAAAATTAAAATAACGACTTGTTAGACTTGAGCTAGAGAGCTCATCTTTTGGAAGGATCTTTTTTCTATCAAACACTAACATTTGGGGGGGGGGGGGTGGTAATGAAAAAAATTATTTTTGAAGCATCCTAATGCTTTTTCGTGCAGGTAAAGTGATCGAAAGTGCCTTTTTCCGGCTCGGAAATAAAAAGGCGGGCCCAAAATATCGTAAGCAAGCGCATAAACGTACTTTGCGCCCTTGGACTACTGAAAATCACACTCGCGTCGAACTTTCGCTTTTCGTTCTTGATACACAATGTATTATTCACGGTTTGGACTGGGCCGAGATTCAAACTTGGGTCCGTTCGCTTTCCAAGCGACTACTCCGACCATTGAGCTGCTCAGGCCGTTGCTGAATACTGTAATAAAAAAACATGTGTGCAGTTCACACGTGATAGAAGTGAAACCTTCATAAACTAAACTGCGAAAGAATGAGGAGAATGCAGTGTCAGGAGTGGAATAATTATTCGTTTCATTTCGTCACATCGATAGTCGCTTCAAATCACTACCGTGCTGAAGAAGTTAAGTTTACGTTACATCGATAGTCGTTTTATTTCGTTTCATCGAGTTTCAAATCACTGCCATACTGAAGAAGTTTTCACCAACGGCGCTAAAGAAGTTTTCACTTCAAAAGGAAAGAAACTTGAAATATAAAGGAAAAGGAGATATGGAAATGAAAGAGTATTGCACAGTCGGATTTATTCCACCTGTTCACCTATGCCTCTGTATCGTAATAGGGTAGAACCTCGATTAACCGAATTAATAGGGACAGAGCCTAGTTCAGATAATCAAAACTTTGGATAACCGCAATGCAATTTTTATCATAAGGTATAATAACACCGGCACACAAAAAAAAAAGTTGTTTGTACATTTGACTGGACCCACCTGCGAACATGTAATTCGACCCGCTGAATCCGAATTTGAAGTTCGTTTGGCCCGGTCACCCTTCAGATTTGAGTAAAATGCAAAAAACCCTCCAAAAAAAAGGCAAAAAATTGCGAGAAACTGCAATCACAGCGATGAAAAAATTTTTTGTGGACTCGGATCAGGTATGATTTTCATGTATTTCAATTCGCTGAATCTAAATCTGAACGTTAATTAGCCCGTTGAGCCGTCAAAGTTTGAAAAAATTGCGAAATACCGAAAAAAATTGCAAACTCAAGTGGACAACAAATCTTTTTCAGGATTCGTATCGATAACAAAGGATAAAGAAATTATTGATCTGGCAGGTGTGACATTCGAAAATTTTGAATTTTTAATGAAAAGAAAGTCAATGCCTCAAAAGTACACAGTATCTAAGAAAGATGGACTGTTGATATTTTTAATGAAAATGAAAACAGGGTTAACGTTTGCAGCACTAGGTGTATTATTCAGTGTTCACAGAACAACAATTTAAAGGATTTTTTTTGAAATTTTACAATATTTGGCTGGTGCAACAAGAAATTTGGTATTTTGGCCAGATATTGACGCCGTGCAGGAAACAATGCCTGATTGTTTCCGTCCTGAATACAGTAACACCAGAGTGATTATTCATTGCACAGAATTCAGGATAGAAATTCCTTCAAGTGTCGACAATCGTGTATTTTCATACTCACAATATAAAAAAAACTTCACCGCCAAAGTTCTTGTGGGCATTACTCCTGGAGGCTTCATTTGTTTAAAATCAAAAGTATCTGGAGGGCGAAAATCAGATTCTGAACTAACAATAGAGTCAGGATTGGTGGATTTATTAGAAGATGGTGATATTGTTTTGGCCGACAAAGGTTTTCCAGAAATTAAGGTAGTAGCCCGGTGTGACAGGTTCAAAAATTCGATTTTTTTTTTTTTTTACATTTTTCGGAAGAAAAACATCTTAAAAATATGCTATAAAAATTTCAGACATAAATTTTAATTATTCTTAAAGTTATAGCTAAAATAAGAGAGCGCGCCGTAGTGTGTATGAAAGCGTGTGACACGCCAGCAGCAGCTGCTCTGACCGTCCCCTCTTTTATTGTCCGGTATACAATACGTATACCCAGGTATACCCCCGGTATAACCCAGGTATACCCAGGTATACGTATAATGCCAAAAATTTCGACCTACATGGACAAAATATAAGAATTTGGTACAATATACCGATCTGTACTATTGAGCAGTTCATCAGTAAACGTTTTGCACTCGACGAATACACACTGCTCTAAAATGGGAAACAAGCGCTTTAGTGGAAGTTGGCACCAGAATAAAGGTGAAAGAAAGAGATCATTTAAGGGGAATCAATTTACTGCAGAAGCTGATACTGATTTTGTGAGTACAAGCGCAGAAAAACTGAAAGATAACAGTGACTTTGAAGTAAACCATGACTCTAGTTTCAAGTACGTTTTAATCAGTTTCGCTTTGGTGTTTGGTGCGTTAGAATCGCAGTTAAAATGTAAACTTTGCAACAGTGATATTAAATTTTTGAAAAATTCACCTAGCGGATTAGGATTTAAATTATGTGTGAAGTGTTCGTGCCGAGAATATCTGATTGATTCGTGTCCAATGATAAAAAATGCGTATGAAATTAACCGACGATTTACTTATGTAATGAGATTGCTTGGCATCGGTCACGCTGGAATTAATCTTTTTTGCTCGATGATGGATTTAAATATTTTTCATAAGTCTCTTTATTATCAAGTGATACAGCAAATAAGCGTCGCTGTCAAATCTGTTGCTGATATTGTGCTTAAAAAAGCAATAAAGGAAGAAAACGCAAAGAACGTGGCAGAAGGTTTCCCAGAAAATCACTTGACAGTTTCAGGAGATGGTTCGTGGGCTAAGAGAGGTTTTTCCTCTCTCTTGGGCATTGTGTCATTGATAGGAAAATTTTCTAATAAAATTGTTGACGTCACAGTTAAGTCAAGCATATGTAAAGGATGCCAGTATTTAGCAACGAAAGATCCTATCGAAGCCGAGAGTTTATACATTATACCGTTTTAAAGTTTTTACATGTTTTTATTGGTGTTTTGACGTATATAAAAAAAATTTTTTAAATTTAATTTTACATTAATTTGTTTAAAATTTTTGACGTCAATATGGAGTCCTCAAAGAAAAGATGAGTTGGTTCGGGGAAACACACAGCCTTCCAAAGTCATCTGAAATAAAAAATTCAAAGAGATTATTATTCTGTAGACTTCATTTTAGGTCCCGAACCTTAAATATACATAAAAATAAAAAAACAAAAACAAAATGGCGGACTTGTGAAAAAAGTTCTCAAAATCTAATTTCTTTTCTTCATAAATTGTTTAAATAAAATAGTTTGTAATTAAAAAATTAAATGTTTTAAGGCTTCGGCATCTAGATATGTGTGTCTAGAATAACGGGTTAAATTTTTAGCTAAATCGGTTGAATAGTTTTGAGTCAGTGATTCCCCGAACTTTCGAAAACATGGTTTTGAGAAAAACGCTTTTAAAGTTTTGACAACAGATTTTTTTCAATAAAATTATACTTACATTAATCAGCTATGCCTGGTGCATAGAGCAGTCCTTCCGTTTCCTCAAAGTTGTCATTTTCAGCAGCTTTTAGAGCTCTACGTAAAGTTCTGGCTTCTTTGGAGTTGGCTTCTGCAGTTTTCTCTGCCCTCAAAATCCGTGCATTGTCAACATCGTCAGCGTAGTCTCTGGCTGTTTGTCCTAATGTAACGCCCATTGTCTCCATAATTTTGAGTACAGGTAGAAAACCCTCATTAAAGATGCAAGCGGCGGTATAGGTAGCAATTTCCAGAACGTTTTTCCCAGTAAAAGTATGCTTCGGAGCAAAATTCCATATACAGTGATTAAAACTTTCGTTGTTATTTTGCGTGTTCCCGCCCAAGCATCTTTTCAATAAATCGTCGGACGCCAAAGTCTCGTACACAGGTTTTATGAGATTTGTAACTTGTTCGTCAAACGTTACTGGGTGTTCATAAGTGCTCTCTTGATTTTCCGCTTTGAGCTGTTGATACTTGCACCAAGAATCTGAGCAGTAAGAGTGCTGAGGGTTTTCGTCTGTTGATGTCATGTGGTAGAATGTAGCCCACACGGCTTTCTTCATTTCTTCGAGAGAATGACAGTTTCTGGTGATTGCCAAACCGTAGTACATAGACATTTTTAACATAATCTTGTTAGTTAATTGCAACGGTTTAGGTTTTGGTGGCTCAGCGCTGGTCGACGAGTCTCTCTTTATCCTACGCTTTTTCGGAGCACTTTCCTCGGTACTCTTCACTTTTACGGCCATCTTCGTGTTCTTAGCTGCATCCAATTGTTTTTTCACTTTTGCGTACTCGGTAAGAGTTTTTTTTACACCTTGAAGTGCTCGGTACATTCTTTTCTTCACATGCAATACGCATTCTTGCTTCTCAACTTCTGGGTCGCCACCGTAAGGTTTATCGTCTATCAAATTTTTATGGGTTTTACTGTCTCCATCTCCAATGTACCTCACATACTTAACATCATAACGCTGCAGAGATCGCTTGAACATTTCCGAAATCCCGTTAACCTCCATTTTACCACTACTGCCCTCGTGGTTTGCTGTGCATTCATCTTTGTGATCATCGTATAAACTCTCGGCTTCGATAGGATCTTTCGTTGCTAAATACTGGCATCCTTTACATATGCTTGACTTAACTGTGACGTCAACAATTTTATTAGAAAATTTTCCTATCAATGACACAATGCCCAAGAGAGAGGAAAAACCTCTCTTAGCCCACGAACCATCTCCTGAAACTGTCAAGTGATTTTCTGGGAAACCTTCTGCCACGTTCTTTGCGTTTTCTTCCTTTATTGCTTTTTTAAGCACAATATCAGCAACAGATTTGACAGCGACGCTTATTTGCTGTATCACTTGATAATAAAGAGACTTATGAAAAATATTTAAATCCATCATCGAGCAAAAAAGATTAATTCCAGCGTGACCGATGCCAAGCAATCTCATTACATAAGTAAATCGTCGGTTAATTTCATACGCATTTTTTATCATTGGACACGAATCAATCAGATATTCTCGGCACGAACACTTCACACATAATTTAAATCCTAATCCGCTAGGTGAATTTTTCAAAAATTTAATATCACTGTTGCAAAGTTTACATTTTAACTGCGATTCTAACGCACCAAACACCAAAGCGAAACTGATTAAAACGTACTTGAAACTAGAGTCATGGTTTACTTCAAAGTCACTGTTATCTTTCAGTTTTTCTGCGCTTGTACTCACAAAATCAGTATCAGCTTCTGCAGTAAATTGATTCCCCTTAAATGATCTCTTTCTTTCACCTTTATTCTGGTGCCAACTTCCACTAAAGCGCTTGTTTCCCATTTTAGAGCAGTGTGTATTCGTCGAGTGCAAAACGTTTACTGATGAACTGCTCAATAGTACAGATCGGTATATTGTACCAAATTCTTATATTTTGTCCATGTAGGTCGAAATTTTTGGCATTATACGTATACCTGGGTATACCTGGGTTATACCGGGGGTATACCTGGGTATACGTATTGTATACCGGACAATAAAAGAGGGGACGGTCAGAGCAGCTGCTGCTGGCGTGTCACACGCTTTCATACACACTACGGCGCGCTCTCTTATTTTAGCTATAACTTTAAGAATAATTAAAATTTATGTCTGAAATTTTTATAGCATATTTTTAAGATGTTTTTCTTCCGAAAAATGTAAAAAAAAAAAAAAATCGAATTTTTGAACCTGTCACACCGGGCTACTACCTTAAAATAGTTATAGATACAAGTGGCAAAAAAGTGCAAATGGTAATGCCACCGTTTTTAGAAAAAAAAATGAATTTTCAAGAGAAGAAACACAACAAACATACAGTGTAGCAAGAGTTAGAATCCATGTAGAAAAAATTATGCAGCGATTAATGACTTATCAAATACATATTATCAATATCGTTCCCTGTAATACATCTTTCAGCGAGGATTGTTTCATTTTCGTTGTTACTATCAATAGATAGATAAGAAAATTTATTTGATTCTAGAGCCAAGGCTCCCTCAGAACCATCATAAAAGAAAATATAATGTAATAAGTGTAATGTGTACAGAGGTCGTAATACATTAAATGTAGTAAAGATAATAATAACAGTGATGCAATTAATAATAATAAAAAAAAATGGGTGCGTGTACTTATGTACGCGCGTGAGAAGTTATACTTCTTTGGCATCATTAAAAAATACACAACATGTCAAAATCTTCTGTCACACAATGATAAAGAAAAGAAGTATGTAATAAAAAACAATAAAACAAATAACGGATGTCTTACATTATATTTAAATAATCTATTAAATTTTTGTCACGAACTTTTTATTAAATGTTCTATTAAATTTATTTCTTTATTTTGTAAATATTAAAAAACCAATAATAAATATTCAACATTGATAATTTAATAATATTTAGTATTAATTATATTAAATAATGATATTTTAATTTACATCAATAAATAATACCTACGGATAACTAACCTCAATTATATTGGAGCACTTGAAAAAGTATTTTAGCACAATTTTTTCACTAATATTCACAAATAGTAAATAATATTAATCCAAATATTCAATTTAAATCACTACTGAATATATTTTATTGCCACATATATAATTCGCACTTGTATGAAAATAAAACACGTGTTGTGACTGTAAAAACTAAAACCATGTGGATAAATATTTAGCTTTTTTTCGAGACTTAATGAATTCGGTTGAGTGGGCAACTTCATCCTGTTAATTTTGTGTTACAGTGATGCGCGCGCATGAATTCGGTTGAGTGGGCAACTTCATCCTGTTAATTTTGTGTTACAGTGATGCGCGCGCATCTTGAAATTTCAATCTCATCAGTTTTTCATAACGCGCCTAAAGAAGTATAACTTCAAAAAATAAAGAACAAAAGGAATAATAAAGCAGTAAAATAGTTTCACAGTGTTAGCATCATATGAGGCACAGCAACATTTGATAACAGTAATCAAAGATTCAGCATGGCAAATTAGCAATTCTGCAAGTAATAATTATAGCACGCGCTACGGAACAGTTCAAGATTTTCGGCTTCAGTAACTTCAGCAGGAAACGCATTCCAAATGCGTATGCCACGAAAAAAAAAAGAGTTTTCATAGATACAACAATTCGATCTAGGCAGACGTAAATAATCTTGTCTTAAATCGCCCCTACGCAACGCAACAGGCAAAAATTCTAAGTTACATCCGAACAGCTGATGATAATTTAATCGTATTTCTTTATAAGAGGCATGCTATGGAATAATTTCTTCTGTAACTCAATTTTAACCATCCTAATCTCTCAAAATACGGCGTAACGTGCTCAGCCCTTGCAATTTTAAAAATATAGCGAACACAGGAATTCATTTTGCGCTGAAGTCGCATCTGCAAGCTATTGGTAATATTTCAGTAAGCCGCACAACAATAATCAAATACTGAGCATATCAACGTGGTGACTAGCTTTATACGTAAATTCTCGTTAAAGATTTCATTATTAATCTTTAACTGTGCGAGAACTCTCATTGCACGACTACACACACTCATAACCTGGCTGTCCCAAGAAAGAATATTGTCAATTAAAACACCAAGATACTTAACAATTTTGTCATAGTGAATGATACAATCATTTACGAGAATGCGATCAGCGTACTTACAGTTATTACAATTAACTTTAACCCTCCTACCGAAAATAGCAGCTTTTGTCTTCGATGCGTTTAGCTTAAGGTAATTAATATTGCACCACTCAATGATCTTAACTATTTCTGCATTCAGCGCAGCAACACAATCATTCACTAGGTACGGACAGCAGGATAAATATATCACTAAATCATCTGATTAAAACAAATATGGACAACTCAGCCGCTGGGATAAATCGTAAATATAAAACGAGAACAACAAAGAGCCAAGTACGCTGCCTTGAGGCACACCGTTCAGTACATCCCTCCAAGAAATATCAACATCATTCAATTCAATTGCAATATTATCTTCAGTATTTTCAGTATTCTCAGTTATTAATGTTGAATATAAAGCAGGTACATAGTGATGAAAATAAAAATTTTCACTTTTTAAAATAACTGTTTTTAAAAATTCTTCATCTCGGTGAACTTGAATTAAGCAGCTACCATTTTCCACTAACGAGTACACGAATAAGTCACATACAGTCATTCCAGTAACATACATTTGAACTTGATTTTGCGTATAATAGGATTCTTTTTTTTCAATATTAATTCATCGCCAATAAACTGTAAATACTTTACGTTGCATGAATTATCAGCGAAATTTACTATTGCTTTTTTTTCACATGAACTGGAACATTTCAATTCGACAATTTTTATAATAGAGCCATCTTCTATGACAACACCATCAAGACTAGCACACAGCCAAGGCTGGAATTTACTAATAATTACACCCACACATTTCACCATACAATTTTGCAGTTCCTCATATTTTTCTTTGGCGTGTCGTTCTTGTCTTAATCCGTATCTTGTTGAAGCACAATCTATCTTACTAGGGTATAACATTTCTGATACTAATTTTTCCACTGGCTTCCGAGATAATGTTTTAATGTTGTGCACATTAGTACTAGTCGCGATTCGAAGACGTCTTGCTTTGAACCACTCACGACATGACGATTGCTGTAAAGTTTCACAGCACAATTCAATAATCTTCTCTTCTGATAGTTATACATTCTTAATAAAAAAGTCTTCAATATTAAATTCTAGTTTAAATTTATTTTCATAAATAGGATGTTCTTCGGCAAAAATTAAAAAGTTATTAACACACTCTGCGCAGACTTCTTTTTCAAGATTGATTTCTACTTGTGTCAGTAAAGAATTCATGACATTTTTAATGGTGTGAATATTATTTTTAGTTGATTGCGCTATTAAAATCTTTTTCAATGGAGAGTCAGACAGCAATTCAGAGACTTGAACTTCCTGAGCATTATGTAATTGAGTATATTTATGGAGAACCATAGTTTCAAAGTATGTCTCTTTAGCATATTTTCTTTTTGCAAACTGTCGAGCACTTGGTTTCCCCCATAGCTGTTCTTTACTTGTTTTTGAGACACTCCCCTCATGATTTACAAAATAAATTAAAGCTGCTATGTGTTTACATTTCTTGCTTTGGTTGTAAACGCAATTACAGTTAACATCAGTAACAAATCGAGCAGCATTAATCTAAGAAACCTAAAAAAATACACTTTTGTTAATCTACTATCACTCATTAATAGCACATACATCCAATAAAGTTTTACTTACATTTAACGAAGTTATGTAAGGTGTTGCATGAACAGATGCCTGTCTAATTACTCGGGATTTTATTAAATAACTCTCGTTACTTCTTCGGTGTTCCTCGACATCTCTTACATATTCTGCAGTAAATAAGTTTTTACCTTTGATTATAGTTTGTGGTTGGAACTCAATTTGATGAGTTACTGCTTGAAACCCTGTTTTTATTATTACATACATCCATGTTTTCTTTTAAACTTAAATTAAAAAAGAAAGACAAGTTAATAAAATAAATATTTTACGGTATGTTCACGATACAGCTATCAAATTATCTTGTCATTTTTATTCCTTGATTTAAATTCATTTTTTGTTTATGTTATAAGCATATATGCTTTAAAATTGACTTAACCTATTATGTACTGAGTATTGAATAATTTGTTTATTGATTATACTTACGTTTTTTGCGATGTTTAGGTTAATATAAAATAGCAACTAATTATGTCACTGAAATTTTTTTTTACATTAGATTTATTTTTTTTTTAACAATTAAAAATTTGTTATTGTTAAGTCCCCTAAATGTATTGCGATCAAGGCCGTGTTCGTAAATTGACTGACGGTACTGAAAATTCCCTACGACAGAGTCAGAGCTATTCATGAACTTGGATGCGCAAAAGAGATGAAAGTAGTTCATACCTCTGGTGGCGCTACCGTCACGCACCTAGCGATATTGTGGCCCAGGACCCGCTCTCGCCGACCGACATCAATATACTCCTTGTAAAGATATGGAGTCCCACTTTTCAAGTCAATAATGGGGTCAGAGTTGAATGGGAAACAAACGCCTATATGCGTCACATGAATGAAAGACAATTATTCCCTTGTTACATGAGGATTCGCATAATGTACTATATCTGATACAAACTAGCTGTGAAAAACCGTTGCACAGTAAGTATGATCTTGCTTCAGCTTCGTTTGAAAACAGATGTAAGAGCGCCTGGCAAGTGGCACCCCGCTATTTTGTGCTCTTTTATTCTGGATAAGAAAATTGGAAGTTTGCGCTGTAGGATAAGAAATTGTCAGCTTTATTGTAGAAAGAAAGAAATTTTTTATCATTTTCATAATTATATATTTATATACTGTAACGTGGCGTTTCAGAGTCGCCCGTCACAAGGGCACACAACCGTTATTATTTCTAGTTTACGCGTCCTCAGCAGGGTACTCCAACCGAACTCGATACAGAATAGGCAGTAACTACCTTGAACTAATTCTTTCTTTGTAAATTCTTTATTTCGCGCTTCGGCGCAAGCTAATAAGGTACTTGGACGACAACGATCCCGACCACCGAGGGACCGATATCTACCGTCTCCAGCTCTCGACGACTTCGCCTACCGACGGTCTATTCGGACTATACTGGCTACCTTGGTGCACTTCTATACACCTGGGGTAGCATCCACCCGAACCTTCCGTATCGACTCGACTGCCGGTGAACAGGGAGATAAAAATCCTCCCGACGTCTGAGGGCACCCTTCCTCGAAGAGGAACCAGCCGCCCGCTCTATCGGATGCCGTAAGGATGGCGTGAAGGGCAGACCGTAGCCTGCCATCTTCCGACTTACCGGCCTGGTGCCGGACCGACCCGAAACCACTACGTCCGGATTGATAAAGCCATCGTTCCGAGGATCGACGCAGTCTTCCTGTCGGCAAGGACTAATTGTGTGGGTCGTGGTCCACGGTTTAGCCAACCGTCTGACGGCACGACCTCGGGTACAGGAAGCCGGCTACTGCCTGTACAAAAGCCGGTGGAAGTGAACAGTGAGTCGTCACTCTCCACTCGGTAACTTTGACCGAAAGGCATATTGTGTATGCCTTTGTCAAAGAAGTCCCCGATGATAGGCAACCTGGACAGTAAACTGAAGCAGCTACAAAATCGTACGAGTTGGTGTAAATGACGAAATCACGAGCAGCACATTACGCCACATCTAGCGGTAATTTTCGAAAACGCATGACCACGCCGTAACCAATATTCGCCCCAGGGGGATGGCCTATTTGCGGTGGGGGTCAACCAACCAATGAAATGGAAGAAGAATCACCTCACGACAACCGCGAGATCGGCGAGCCGAACTTCGACCTTCTACTATACTACGCTTGACCTGCTGAGCGACAGTTGTGTCTATTCGTATTCTCCCGATTATTCTCTCGTTTTGAGCTACCGATCCTTTTTCCTCTCGTTCTATCGTTACTTTATCTACCGTTTCTCCACACCCTCTATCGTTGCACAATCGTTAACTTCTACCTATAAATTCAAGTCCTTTCCTTCCTTCTTATTTTCTTTTGACTATTCTAAGTTTTATTTGAAATAAATTCAGTGTTGTGTGCCTGAAGTCACCAACTAAGGTAAGGCTTCTGCCTCTGTATTGTATCGTTACGAAGTTGCTCATAATTTCTATTCTTTCTTATGGTACCCATCGACTTTGTGTGAATCATGGTCCACGGCTTAGAGTTGCAGTAAGCCGCCGTGCGACTGCATGATTTCAGTAATTAATTATTTTCGTGTCTGAGCGACCTCGTAACTGCCGAATAATTATTTCTTTTGTATTTATGACTTTTCTGACTATTTGTGAATCTCTATTAGCCTGCTTCTGTATTTTCTATCGTATTTTGAGCCCTATTGGCCTTACGTTTCATTCTCTACTTTTTTGTAATAGTAGTGTGCCTTATATTTTATTTCTGTTACTGCTTATTATATTTTTATTTATTTTTGTGCCTATTGTATCGTATATCGAGTTCCTTGGAGTACAACCGAGCGTAGAATCAGCGCCTCTAAATATTACCGCACCTTTTTATTTCTATTGCTATTGGCAATTTTATATTATTTTTGCCTGTTATTCTTTTCTCTGTATCTCGTTAAGTTAAGTTCTGCGAATTATTCTTGATTCTTTTGTACTGCGGTGTATTTAGTGTATTTCTTTATTTTGTAAACTCTCCGAAATTCTCACTCTCTCATAATTTTGTATTTCGTATTCTCTCAAAAGTTATGTTCAGGAATTCATTGTTTAATTCCTCAGGTCCGTGATCATTATAAATTATTGACTTTATCGTTTATGAATAATTCTATCGAAAGTTATGTTCAGGAATTCATTGTTTAATTCCTCAGGTCCGTAACCATTATAAATTATCGATTCCATCGTTTATGAATAATTCTACCGAAAGTTATCTAGTCGATCATTTGCGCTACCGATTTTGTAAATCGTTAATGAATATCAATCTCTCGTACTGGTTATAGTCTATGGTAAACTTGTCGTATTATCTACCGAGCTATCGTTACCTTGTTTTCTACCGATTGCAGTAAAGTTCTCTCGTTTCTAATTGACAGAATAATAACTTTCTATATTGTAGAAATAATAAGAACCTGGTTAATTTTTCACCTTGATGTACATGAATCTGCTGTTCGTTTTCATCGTTTTTCATACATACAGATAAGCTGAAATGCTTGTCAGTCAATGCTATAATGTGATTTAACTGTCATGTTTATTAATATACCAAGGACTTTCTACATTACAAAATGGTATAATATAATATCGTTATCTTTCTCAGCGCCTTGTTGAGATTATTCAGAACTAGAAATCACATTCAGATTCAAACGAAATACAATTGACATGAATATGCCTATATGCTAAAAAATACATAACTGATGGTGCTAATATTTTCACCATACAGTAGCCTTAATACTCGTATATTTCTCATAGTTACAAATTTTTTTCAAATATCAAATCCTGCTATGGAATATATAGCCAGTGCAGATACCGTAAAAACATGTACTTTTAAACAACGCGATTCACCCTTCACTAGCGCAATAGTTTACGGTTAATTGTAAGACAAAGAATTGTGCTTGGATAGAGATTGTGCATTTAGTTCTTGAGAGCTAATTTGGAGAACAGCTCAGTTCAAATTTTTACAGGCCTATTTTAAGGACCTTTCACGTGTACATTACGTCAATTGTGAGTGGAGTTAAATGTGCTTGGTCAATGAACCAGCATTCTCTGCGTCCTACACGCATCACATGAACTAATTTTATCATAAAATTAGAGTACACTGAAGTAAATTGTACGAAGTCTGTCACCATACCTTTATGCGTATGTATTATTATTATTAGAGGAACTGTACAAAAAAGTATAAAACGTACTTTCGCCCACCGAAAATTGAAAACTTATGCGATTTATAGCAATATTCTCAGCATTAATCCATACGGATTATACAATATTTAATTTGATTTTATTAGATTATACAATATAAGCAGTTTGGTACAACTAAGTACGAAAAGTAATCTGGGTTACTTTGATCGTGTAATTTCAGCAACCAACCGCAATACAACAGTATTCAAAGGGCCTGAGTCGACAATATATTCTCTAATAGTTTAATAGGAAGACTAACTTTTTGTTCAGTGTGTGTACACGGTAAAAGTTGCAGTGGTAGACAGCGAATATAATAATTTTCAGATCCAAGTTTCTTCACTATTTCTTTTTCTACTTGAATTATCGTAGGAGTAATTCGCAACTTCTAACCCAATTCACCAGCCTTACTTTGACCTTCGAAGTACGTGGAAGTACCTGAGCCTAGCCAGCCATACAACGGGTTCTCTATTTATTTTTCGTACGGTTTCGTTTTATTTTTATTGATTTGTATTATTGTTTGAAAATCGACGCTAACGCGTCTGGCGCCCAACATGATTTATTTTGTTATAGTTTAATATTTTGAATAAGTGGAGAATCGCGCCAAAGTGTCAACGGTAAGTCCTCCTCCGAGGGTAACAGAATTTAGCGTTACAAATTGGCGCCCAACGTGGGGCCACAAAAGGCCAGTTACAGTAAAATTCCAGTTAATAATTCAGTTAAAAACTTGAGAGAGAATAAGAGAGAGAGAGAGAGAAAGAAAGAAATTATTATCAACAAAAGAAACCTCTTCCCGCTTTTACTCAGTCAGTTACTAACACAAAGATTCAAGTAGATCTTGAAAAACAGTTGATATTGAGTGACCAATCGACCCGAAATATTTAAATATTCAGCGGACTGAACATCCCGGATTACAGATATTATTATGACGACACTATAATCCCTCGCGAGTCTTACTTCTAGCCGACGCATTGTTCGCGGAGAGCAGCGCGCGGCCCAAAACAATTTTTTTCTATCGCCCGCTATAGTTGTTGACAACTCACGATTGAGACCGTATTTCTTGCTCGTGACCGCTTATTGGCACACAGGATCAGCCGTGTGTATGCGCCCGCCCATCCGTGTTCATTACAAGCAGTATTGTAAATCGCAAACAATAATACATGCCTTCGTTGCCGTCTGTAAAAGACTCGTGAATATATTTATTAACTGCAGCGGAATTACGTTACGAGCTAAGACAGCGTGCATTATCAGCAGAAGGAACTCTACCGGCTTTACGAGATCGTTTAATCCGATTCTAGCGAATTTCTCGCGGAGAAATGACTGATCCCGCTACTCCCGATAAAACGGCGCTTGATGCCGAAGCCGGCACATCGTCTTTACAAATACCGACGGACGAAAGACAAAGCCCACAATCGACGCATGAAATCGGAATAAGCGCGGAAAATAATATGTCGTTAAATAATACTTCTCCCGATAATACGAAAACCGGATGCAAAATGTAAACACTGCGCGAGAACACCTCCCGATACCGCCTAGCTTTACCCCGCGTCGCGAAGCTCCCCCGTTCCATCATAACACGCCGCGACAACCTTTCGACTCATTCCCGACAGCTCAACCGCCGCGTTTCAATAACAATACCTCAAATACACTCGCCGCATACGAGGTTATGCGAAAACTGAATTTAAAATTTGCAGGAACGCGTAATGAAGATTCAGAAGCCTTCTTAACGCGGATAGAGGAGGTTAGAACCTTATTTAATCCACGCGATAATGACATCCTGAACAGTCTCCCGTTTTTTCTTTCTGGAGTAGCTTTGTACTGGTTCCGAAACAAACGACCCCAATGGCACAGTTTCTCCGATTTCGAACACGCTTGGCGTTATAGGTTCGGTGATCCAAATTTACAGTTTACATTGCGTGAAAAGATCCGTAAACGTACGCAGGGCGAAAACGAGCCAGTCGCCGATTACCTCAAATATATGCGTGCGTATTTTGATCGATTAAGTCCCGGATTCTCCCACGACGAGGAGATGGACTATGTCTATCAAAACCTGCTACCGCGTTTTCAAGTGTTAATAAGACGGAGAGATCTCGAAGATCTTGATGATTTAGAGGATACCGCCCGACAATTGGAGATGAGTTTTGCGGCAAGTAATAAATACCAAGCACGACCGACTCCCGAAAACTCACTGCTACCGGATCTAGCATATCGCGGAACACGCGCTAACTCCCGTCAATCGCGATCCGCGTTAGCCAACCTAAATCTAAAGGATGAACCAAAGGATAACGTTAATGCTGCGTATCAAACGTCTATTCAAGAAAACCGATCAAACTCGAACGTTAATAGAAAACCCTCGGATGCTAGACCTGACACCCGTAATAACCAACGACCACCTAGGAATAATACCAGCAACCGGAATAACTACCGTCAGAATAAAAACCCGAGTAACGTTAACTCGCCTGTAACTTCTACCGCTCCGCCTACCGACTCCAATTCATTTCTACCGACTACAGAATAAACAACTGCACGCACACGTCCTAGATTTGCATGTTACAATTGCCAGCAACCCGGACATCATCAGCGACAGTGCACCGCGCCGCGCACGAAATTTTGCTTCACGTGCGGGTTGACAGGATACACCCGAGCCACATGTACCCGGTGTGCGGAAAACTATCAGAGGAACCGCGCGCAAAGGCAACCTCGGAACCCAGACCGACAATAGAGCCCGAAACCTCGCTCGAACAAATTGTCAGACCTTGTTCTTTACCTACCGAAATTAATAATACTACCGAAATTATTAATACTACGGAAATTATTAATACTACTGAAATTATTAATACTACCGAACTTATTGGTATTTCCGAAATTAATACTACATACTACCGGTCCACCTACTGAACAAACTGACTTCTACAGTCCAGTCTACCCGCTTCACGGGAAACCACTGTTATTTTTGATTCTCAAAATATGCGACTTACGGGTAACGGCTTTATTTGACTGCGGTTCATCACGAACCTTTGTAAATTTAAAAACTTCGGTATTGATCGAATCGAGAGGTTTCCTAATTCAAAAATCTGATATCGGAGCAGTCGTAACGGCCGCCGGCCGAAAGGCTGACGTCACGGGTGAAGTAATCGTGCCGATAGAATTAGAAGGGACTATCTGCGATATTCAAGTTCGCGTTATACCTTCCCTTAGCTTCGATTGTATTATAGGTTTAGATTTCATCCACACATTTGATATAATAGTAAATTTTACAGAACCTAACTGGTCATTCAAATATAACTCTCCCGTAACTTACAAATTTCAAACGCACTCCCGATTTTCTTCCGAAACACAATGTAACGGAATTGTAGCTCTGAACGACGAGCAAACCGTCGAATTATGGAACTTACTAAAAACAGAGGTAGCCCCAGCGTCCGACAAAATGGGTACAACTAATTTGGCCACCCACCACATAGACGTAGGTGACCATCCCGCGATTAGACAACGAGCGTATCGAGTATCGCCAAAAATACAAGAAGCTATCGACGAGGAAGTTGACAAAATGCTTGCTAATGGAATTATCGAACCCTCACATAGCGAATGGGCAAGTCCGATCGTAATGGTTAAAAAACCAGTTGGCTCCTACCGTTTTTGTATCGACTTCCGGCAAGTAAATCAGGCATCCAAAAAGAACGCGTATTCGCTACCGCGAATGGACAGCATTCTGGACAAACTCCGATCCGCCCGATATATTTCAACTATCGACCTAAGTCAGGCGTATTTCCAGATTCCTTTAACTCAGGCGAGTCGCGAAGTAACCGCCTTCATTGTTCCCGGTAAAGGACTTTTTCATTTTACGCGGATGCCGTACGGATTAACTGGAGCACCGGCTACGTTTCAAAGGTTGTTAGATCGCCTAATTGGACCAGACATGGATCCATACGCTTTCGCCTATTTGGATGATATTATCATCGCCACAAAAACATTTGACGAACACCTCGAGTGGCTACGACGCGTTCTACGAACTATCCGACACGCAAACCTCACGTTCAACCCCGATAAATGCGAATTTTGTTGCTCTGAAGTTAAATATCTCGGCTTTCTAGTTAACGAATATGGATTACAAATAGATCCAGATAAAATAGCTCCCGTTGTAAATTATCCGGTCCCACGTACAGTAAAACAACTACGTCGATTTTTAGGAATGGCTTCCTGGTACCGAAGGTTTATTCCAAATCTTGCTTCGATAACCGAACCACTGACGCGACTCTTGCGAAAAACCCAATCATGGACTTGGGCTGAATCGCAATCTCTCGCTTTCGAAAAAAATTAAAAATCGACTAACTACCGCTCCAACGCTATCGTGCCCTGATTTTAATAATCCTTTCGTAGTACAAACTGACGCTAGTAATTGCGGACTAGGCGCTGTCCTAACTCAAGCTGACCAAGACGGAGAACACGTAATCGCATACGCAAGCAGAACCCTATCGGATGCCGAAAGGAAGTACTCCGCTACCGAACTAGAATGCCTCGCCGTTATCTGGGCAATCGGAAAATTCCGCCCCTACATCGAAGGGTACCATTTCACGGTCGTGACAGACCATAGCAGCCTCCAATGGCTTCACAAGCGAAAGAATCCTACCGGTCGATTAGCTAGATGGTCACTTGAATTTCTTGGCTATGATTTCACTACCGTTTTTAGCTATCGTTTATCTACCGTTCGTTTAAATTCCCTAGCGTTTTCAGCTACCGTCAACCTACCGTAAAGATCTAACTTGATCTCCGTAACGCTAAGTTATCGGAAAACTTAACTCTACCTTCACCGTTCGAGTCATTGTCTAAATTCTACCTTGTTTCTACTTTAGGGTTAGTGGTCGGGTGATTGAGGTAGATGACACAATTGGTTTACTTTAACACAGAAGAATTATTTATTATAAAATACTTGATTAAATTACGAAGAAAATAAATGATGTGATGTAATGTTTGAATGCGCGCTGGCAGAGTTGATGAGCGCGGGTGACTGTTGAGAGTGCACGTCAGTCACTGTTGAGTGTCAGAGAGAGTCCCCTGGTCTTGTCTTGCGCTGTGTCCGTGCATCGGTTTTATGCACGAGGAAACAGTTAGGAAGTAGGTGGATGGAAGGGATTTCTTGTCTGTGATAGGACGAAAAGGTACAAAGGAGATGACATGCCGAAAATATGGGGAAAACCCAGTAATTAGGAAAACGTGCCTAAACTGCGCATGCACGATCAAGTCATAAAACTTGGGTCTGCGTGCGGGCGGTCGAGTTGTAAAAACTCGAGACGCGCGGCGGCGTCGGTTGTAAAGGCTAGAGTACAGTGTATTGAGAGAAAAAAACGGGAATACATTTAAGTACCTAGGAGTTCATAATTGCGGTGCAATAATTGAGGATTAGGAGAAATATGGATTTTAAAATGCATTTGGGATTTTTGGGATTTGTCACGTCCGGTTGTAATTTTCTGTTTAATTTTTGTGAGGCGAAGCCGCCACACTACCATCTGATTTATCCTCAAACACGTAACTTCATTTCTACCGTTTCAAGCTATCGTCAAAACTTTACTTCAGTTCTACCGTTCCGAGCTGTCGTGGAAATTTAACGTCCTTTCCTACCGATTTAAGCTACCGTGAAAAAAACTCCGATTCTTACTTATTCCGTCAACGTTAACTGTCTCGTAATCACTCCAAACCACCCTCTGTATCAACTGATTTTTCGCAAAAACCGTCACTGACTGAGGTAAGGGCAAAAACTCCTGAACCAAAAACAAAAACTAACAATCAACGCTCGGATATACAAGCCTAAATTACCTGACTCGCCTTTTGTGTGATCTTTTACCATACTTTTCTTATTTTATTAACTAGCGCACACTATCATACGTCAAAAACTACCGAGGCTTACGCGTTTTCCGTCTCTACCGTCTCTTACGTAATTTCCGTTAATTCTTTTGGCTAGTGTTGTCAATGGACAACGAAACCACTTATTCGTCAGTTTACGGGTCAGCCTCCATAATTTCTAATAAGAGCCTTCGTGACATTACCTAGGTAGAAGACCTGCCCGGTCTCCCCCTGGGGGGAGGGAGTTGTAACGTGGCGTTTCAGAGTCGCCCGTCACAAGGGCACACGACCGCTATTATTTCTAGTTTACGCGTCCTCAGCAGGGTACTCCAACCGAACTCGATACAGAATAGGCAGTAACTACCTTTAACTAATTCTTTCTTTGTAAATTCTTTATTTCGCGCTTCGGCGCAAGCTAATAAGGTACTTGGACGACAACGATCCCGACCACCGAGGGACCGATATCTACCGTTTCCAGCTCTCGACGACTTCGCCTACCGACGGTCTAATCGGACTATACTGGCTACCTTGGTGCACTTCTATACACCTGGGGTAGCATCCACCCGAACCTTCCGTATCGCCTCGACTACCGGTGAACAGGGAGATAAAAATCCTCCCGATGGCCGAGGGCACCGCTCCTCAAGGAGGAACCAGCCGCCCGCTCTATCGGATGCCGTAAGGATGGCGTGAAGGGCAGACCGTAGCCTGCCATCTTCCGACTTACCGGCCTGGTGCCGGACCGACCCCAAACCACTACGTCCAGATTGACAAAGCCATCGTTCCGAGGATCGACGCAGCCTTCCTGTCGGCAAGGACTAATTGTGTGGGTCGTGGTCCACGGTTTAGCCAACCGTTTGACGGCACGACCTCGGGTACAGGAAGCCGGCTACTGCCTGTACAAAAGCCGGTGGAAGGGAACAGTGAGGCGTCACTCTCCACTCGGTAACTTTGACCGAGAGGCATCCTGTGTTTGCCTTTGTCAAAGAAGTCCCCGATGATAGGCAACCTGGACAGTAAACTGAGGCAGCTACTAAATCGTACTAGTTGGTGTCAATGACGAAATCACGAGCAGCACATTACGCCACATCTAGCAGTAATTTTCGAAAACGCATGACCACGCCGTAACCAATATTCGCCACAGGGGGATGGCCTATTTGCGGTGGGGGTCAACCAACCAATGAAAGGGAAGAAGAATCATCTCACGACAACCGCGAGATCGGCGAGCCGAACTTCGACCTCCTACTATTCTACGCTTGACCTGCTGAGCGACAGTTGTGTCTATTTGTATTCTCCCGATTATTCTCTCGTTTTGAGCTACCGATCCTTTTTCCTCTCGTTCTATCGTTACTTTATCTACCGTTTCTCCACACCCTCTATCGTTGCACAATCGTTAACTTCTACCTATAAATCCAAGTTCTTTCCTTCCTTCTTATTTTCTTTTGATTATTCTAAGTTTTATTTGAAATAAATTCAGTGTTGTGTGCCTGAAGTCACCAACTAAGGTAAGGCTTCTGCCTCTGTATTGTATCGTTACGAAGTTGCTCATAATTTCTATTCTTTCTTGTGGTACCCATCGACTTTGTGTGAATCATGGTCCACGGCTTAGAGTTGCAGTAAGCCGCTGTGTGACTGCATGATATCGGTCATTAATATTGTAATTATCGTTTCTTGGTTGCATCGTGTGATGCCAGTTTTGTGTGGATCATGGTCCACGGCTTAGAGTTGCAGTAAGCCGCCGTGCGACTGCATGATTTCAGTAATTAATTATTTTCGTGTCTGAGCGACCTCGTAACTGCCGAATAATTATTTCTTTTGTATTTATGACTTTTCTGACTATTTGTGAATCTCTATTAGCCTGCTTCTGTATTTTCTATCGTATTTTGAGCCCTATTGGCCTTACGTTTCATTCCCTACTTTTTTGTAATAGTAGTGTGCCTTATATTTTATTTCTGTTACTGCTTATTATATTTTTATTTATTTTTGTGCCTATTGTATCGTATATCGAGTTCCTTGGAGTACAACCGAGCGTAGAATCAGCGCCTCTAAATATTACCGCACCTTTTTTTTTCTATTGCTATTGGTAATTTTATATTATTTTTGCCTGTTATTTTTTTCTCTGTATCTCGTTAAGTTAAGTTCTGCGAATTATTCTTGATTCTTTTGTACTGCGGTGTATTTAGTGTATTTCTTTATTTTGTAAACTCTCCGAAATTCTCACTCTCTCATAATTTTGTATTTCGTATTCTCGCAAAAGTTATGTTCAGGAATTCATTGTTTAATTCCTCAGGTCCGTAATCATTATAAATTATCGATTCTATCGTTTATGAATAATTCTACCGAAAGTTATCTAGTCGATCGTTTGCGCTACCGATTTTGTAAATCGTTAATGAATATCAATCTCTCGTACTGGTTATAGTCTATGGTAAACTTGTCGTATTATCTACCGAGCTATCGTTACCTTGTTTTCTACCGATTGCAGTGAAGTTCTCTCGTTTCTAATTGACAGAATAATAATTTTCTACATTGTAGAAATAATAAGAACCTGGTTAATTTTTCACCTTAATGTACATGAATCTGCTGTTCGTTTTCATCGTTTTTCATATATACAGATAAGCTGAAATGCTTGTCAGTCAATGCTATAATGTGATTTAACTGTCATGTTTATTAATATACCAAGGACTTTCTACATTACAAAATGGTATAATATAATATCGTTATCTTTCTCAGCGCCTTGTTGAGATTATTCAGAACTAGAAATCACATTCTTATACATTACGTCGGAAGTTTGTAATCAATAAACAATTATAAAAGTTACTATTCCGTCAAAAGACTGCTGTAATTCTTCGATTATAAGTGTTTTAATAAATGTATGATTTTCTGATAAACATTCGGAGTATATTTTTCAAAAATCTCTTATTTGTATTGCATACATGTTTTTTTATCATCTACATGAGAATAACAAGATTTTTATAGAGATGACCGCATAGAAATCTATCTGTCATTCTATCTAGATAAATGTGGAGAGAAATAATCTGACCTCTAAATACTTATTATCTTGTCCAACACTGCCGAGGACATGCAAGCACTGGGATTTTCCAGCATAACTACACAAAAATGAGATTTCTGTTCTATTCACCTTAAATAAAAAAGAAAAATTGGTATTACGAGCCTGTAAATTACTACTTAAAAAAGGTAAGAAACTGGAGCTACCTGTATACCTATTTTAAGTTTACGTAAATACGTTTATGGTATTTAATATCACTTGAACTTGTGTTTCATGTTTTTGGTAGACATATCACATTCGTGCGCATAAAATATCCAATGGTAGACTCGCAATTATACAGCTAGTTATATTCAGGTATAATATGTTTTATATATGGGTGTGCATTAGGATGACCCTTGAAATAAATAATCAAAAATTTCTCCTAAAGCACATATCTCAACCTCAATCCTAAGCCCTCGTGCAAAGGGGGAATAGATTTTGCCACTTGAAAAAACTCGGTTTTACCGTGTTTTCAGTTCATATTTTATCGCATAATCATTTACAAAAACATCTGTATCTGAAACAAGAAATTAATGCGCATCGATTTTACTACTTAGTAAAAATATGAGCATTGTCTATGGAGTATTCTATGCTAATTGTACATTATTTGAATCTAATTCTTTTCTTAACCTGACAAAATATTCCATGGATCAAAATATTGTAAAAAAATTTGTAAACTTTGCGCGAGTGATTTTAACACGTCCCATATCATACCGAGAAATTCATATGAATCGATGATTGATTTTGAATTGAGTATCAAATGAAAATACACGTTGGTTCTTGATTTTTAACTACGTTATTGTTACATAGGGCTGTAACACAGGATATATTGCATCTTAATTTTGAGTTATTTGAAAGAACGTCAGATTCAAAAGAAATACAATTGACATGAACATGCCTATATGCTAAAGAATACATCATTGATGATGCTAATATTTTCACCATACAGTAGCCTTAATACTCGTATATTTCTCATAGTTACAGATTTTTTTCAAATATCAAATCCTGCTATGGAATATATAGCCAGTGCAGATACCGTAAAAACATGTACTTTTAAACAACGCGATTCACCCTTCACTAGCGCAATAGTTTACGGTTAATTGTAAGACAAAGAATTGTGCTTGGATAGAGATTGTGCATTTAGTTCTTGAGAGCTAATTTGGAGAACAGCTCAGTTCAAATTTTTACAGGCCTATTTTAAGGACCTTCCTCGTGTACATTACGTCAATTGTGAGTGGAGTTAAATGTGCTTGGTCAATGAACCAGCATTCTCTGCGTCCTACACGCATCACATGAACTAGTTTTATCGTAAAATTAGAGTACACTGAAGTAAATTGTACGAAGTCTGTCACCATACCTTTATGCGTATGTATTATTATTATTAGAGGAACTGTACAAAAAAGTATAAAACGTACTTTCGCCCACCGAAAATTGAAAACTTATGCGATTGTTTCAATCATGTGATAATACCGTAAGAAAATACAGTTATTTATAGCAACATTCTCAACATTAATCCATACGGATTATACAATATTTTGTTTTATTTTATTAGATTATACAATATAAGCAGTTTGGTACAACTAAGTACGAAAAGTAATCTGGGTTACTTCGATCGTGTAATTTCAGCAACCAGTCGTAATACAACAGTATTCAAAGGGCCTGAGTCGACAATATATTCTATAATAGTTTAATAGGAAGACTGACTTTTTGTTCAGTGTGTGTACACGGTAAAAGTTGCAGTGGTAGACAGCGAATATAATAATTTTCAGATCCAAGTTTCTTCACCATTTCTTTTTCTGCTTGAATTATCGTAGAAGTAATTCGTAACTTCTAGCCCAATTCACCAGCCTTACTCTGACCTTCGAAGTACATGAAATCCTGTGAAAGCAATGATCACTTGTTAGTTCATAATATATCAAACGAAATATTTATTACAAAAGAGCGTTGATAAAAAATTTCACTCCCAAGTTCCTAATGTTTTCCACTTATGCATAATCCAAAGAATTCTGACAAAATTGAATTGCACATTGTTATCCTTTGGAGACTATGATAACAAGTGTTTTTCGTTGCTTGCACTCAATGTTTTTACTTACGGCACACCGTACAGTCAGTACGCCAAATTTTTAGCTCCTATATGTATAGCAGCACTGGATAGCTTTATTGAGGCACACAATAGATGGTAAAAATTGATATGAAAAGAATGTTTCTTTTACCTGGAAATTTCTCTTTAATAGAGAATTCAATCTCCAACAAATCCATGTAATGCAATTGAAATCTCCAAATACAAATATGATGTATATATATATACATATTTTTGGTGGAGATTGAATTTTCTATTAATTTATAGCCACGTACCGAAACTCCGAGATGGGACATTCTACAGGCTAGCGAACAAGATATTTCAGGATTTTTGTTTATGTTGTTTCGAGTATATTGACACCAGGCAGGGAATCGGCGGCAAATTCGAAAGCATTTTGTGACAACGGTAGCGGAGAATTTCGACGAGGGAACACAATAGCGAGGCTACACCGCGAGCGGAGAGCCTCACGCGAGGCTACGAAGAGAGCGCCAACGTATACATATACACTTGTGGATAATGAATCTGAGACGGCTAATTTTTAACACTAGACAGTTAAGTTGGCCACTTAAGTTGGCAGCACAGGAAACGTACAGCGCCATAGTTGGCCGAGCGCGAAACAAACTTAATCTCAATAAACGTAACATAACCCATGACCGTGGAAATTAACCATAGAATATGTGTCAATCCAATAAGTCATTATCCCCGCGATATTCTAAGGTTGGATTCGACGGTCATGAGTTATGTTATGTTTATTGAGATTGAGTTTGTTTCGCGCTCGACCGACTGTGGCGCTGTACGTTTCCTGTGCTGCCAACTTAAGTGGCCAACTTAACTGTCTAGTGTGAAAAATTAGCCGTCTCAGATTCATTGTCCACAAGTGTACATGGTATAAGGATTAAGGTGTGCTCGATAAAGGACTAGATTTCGTACAAGGTCGCACGTTCGGCCGGTTGACGTCACAGTAAGTCATAGTAAGCCTACAGCGCATGCGCACGTTCAAATTACAACATAACCTCAACTATAACTTCAATAAACGTATAAACAAACATGGTGGGTCACACATCGCGTTGACGCGCATCGTTTCACGAATTCAATCAAATGTTCAGCTGTTCGGTTAAGGGCTGTAAGAATCGAGGTAGGACCTGCAGAGGTAATGGTACATTACGTGACAAGTGCGGGAAGTAGGCGATATCTGTCCAAACGAGTTATGTATACTATTGTTGTACACAAGTTGTGGTAAGTTCGCGATAAGATCTGATAAAAATGGCATTGGTATACAAAGAAAAGCTAATATGACCTTTTGTAATCAATGTTAGTAATCCGAGCATCGCCTTCGCTCCTTAGCGCCGCGTTTGTTTACATCGATTATATTCTGGTAAATACAAAGTGCGCAGGAGTATGTTATTACAATATTAGAGATCGCTGTAAAGGTAATATTCACTCACCGCACGTTCCGCAGGCACGGTAAAACGAATTTACCGCACGCTGTGTAAAAAAAAGTATTCACATTTCCACTATGCGTGAACTGAAGAATTCTTTTTGAATTGACCGCTTGTTGCGATGTCAACTGGCGGAACGTTTCTATTGGTTCGTCCGAAAAGCTGCTCTGTAGTACATCCACGGTCGTGTATACAGGTCTGGGTACTCCGTCTAAAAACCTGTGCCTCTAACTGAGGCTGATATTTCCAAATTTCGCCACGTCGCTAGTGACGGAGGGGCATGCGCGCAGTTATTGCGTAGTTGCATTACCCGAGTACACCGGAGCAAAACTTAATTTGGCCTATCCATCTCAAGGACGGTTAGTATAATTAATTACTGGCTCATCGCTCATATGTTCGACTTACGGTTTTAATTTTTGTGTTCGACGAATTATTCAGGATATGGATTAACTTTTCATTACAGCCCCGCTAATACATGCGCGCGTATATCGCTCTGTCTCTGTCACACATGTGCCCCCGAGATTGCAGCGCTCCGCGCTTTTGCGGCCAATGTGGGACACATGTGCCTCAGATAGAGGCACACTGTGGGGTATACGAAATATATGGGAGTGCCCAGAACAGACCCCTGACACCCACCATTGCTCGTATACTGAAAAATTGTACGCGTTTTGTCCCCGTTTTTTAGTTCCTCTACGTGGCGCTAGTAGACTTCTGACACGCACACTGCCCTCGCTGAGTTCCGTATAGTTAGCAGATAAATATAACAATTATTATTTTTTATTGTTACCCGAGTAACTATACGGAACTCCCTCGCTGACCGCGCGCAAGCTTGACAGACAACTACCAGCGCCACTAGTGGTCGAAATTGGCGGCAGAATCGAGGGACATTTTGCGAACCACTTTTAGCAGCGTGTGTCAGGGGGCTGGCCCAGACCTGTATACACGACCGTGAATACACCTTACTCCTTACACCATGGCCAACGTAGACCTCTGCCACGAGGGAAACCGAGGCGGACGAGATTTCCGTTGTTGGCCAGCGAGCCGCAACCCCTCCTTAAAGCGCCAACATCGAACAGCCTCGCGAAGCCGTCTCCACGCCACTGCCGAACGATGGAGTACCGTCGATCGCGACAGCCAATCAACGTTCCGAGACAGCAGAAATCGACGTTAGCGATGAGCTAGCCTTTAAAAATGTTGTAATCCGAGAAGCAAAAATTCTGGGGAATCTTTCGCGACTAATTACGCTTATGTTCGAAGCATGTGGAATTTCGGCTCCGCGTAGCGAAGCTGAACATACAGAGTCCTGGCGATGCTGGGAAACGTGCGAAACAGTTGAAAAGTATCGTTAGAGAGACGTGTAGCGAGCGGTAGCTTAGAGGTGTTCTTTGTACTGTTTGTTTTCTTCGCGAAGCAGAGACTTGGGTTGTCCGACTACGGGGTTGGGAGCTTTTTGATGTGGTTTCGTCGCGGTACGCGCTATTAATTCCCTAGCGAACCAATTTCGAGATTGATTTAGATCGGCGGACCGGTTGACGGTTGGCCATTTTGTAATTGCGTTACGACGATACTCCAAATTCGTTTGCTGATCTCCTTGTTTGATGGCCGTAGCTTGAGTTTTCGCGATAACTCGTAGAGTCCACTTTGTTGAAAATCTAGGTTATTAAATTGCGTGCAGTCAAATGTCGCTGCACGGGGTCTAGTCGCACTAGCGTGTCACGTCTCGTGTAGGTCGCGTATCGCCGCGTGTGAGCGCTCAGTTTAGCGGTACGACTATTTAATTTTGGGTTTTGCTCGAGTACTAATCAGAGTTCGGATGCATCGCGATTAGTCGTCTTAAGTTATAGTTATTAAATTGAAACTTATTTTTGATTTCCGATACGAAATAATTTTGCGATTAACGCCTTATTTTAGTAAAGGACGATCGCAGTTGGTGCGTTCGAATAATCCCTAGTTTTTGGGTTTCGGCAATTTTATTTCTTATTGAGAGTGCGACTAGCGCAATTAGGATTAACATTTCTTTGATATTTGTTTGTTCTTAACTTTGTTTCGTTTATTTATTTTTTTGTTATTTTCGATATCACGGGAGCGAATTTTAAATTATTAGACTTTTTTTTATATCGCCACTATTACCGAATATATTATTTTATTTTATTTGTGTTAAATAGTGTGTTGTTGTCGAGTGTCGCTCTCTGTCTCCAAAATCACCCCTCCGCTCTCCGTGGTACTGAACTACCACCAAGTATGTCAGCCGAGGTTTAGCGGAACTAAGGATTTCGAGACGTGTTCACGCCAGGCGCCAACAGAATCTCGCGATATCTTTTATAAGATCAATTTTTCCAGCTTACATCGCGGTTCACCAAATTATTGCGTACATGGTAGTTCTCGGTTACTTCTCAAGGTGGCAGTGATCCAGCAAAAATCCGCATCACACATATATAAATTTTTAACATCTACAGTGTACCTCAATAAAGCTCTCCAGTACTACTATGCACAGTTTCATGGAGCTTTATACCTATATATATAGTTTTTTTCTCTTCTCCTGTAGTTTTAAGTAGAATCTGCTTTTTTATTCTCTTCTTACACGTCGCGCACGGTTTACCGTGCTATAGCTTTTAAAGTATCAATTTTACGGGAAAAAAATGTGAAATAAAGTTTATTGGAAATTTTATATTCTACTAAATTGGGCGTAACCATTTTTACTGTTCCATCAACAGTTGATGATATATTTAGCAATACCCATGATTGGAAACCTTGAAGCGCTATAAGTAAAAAACTGTGCACTACACAGAAAAAAGTCCCGTTTTTTATCACCTACAGAAAAATTTTCGCTGTTTTTTTTTGTGCGATGCACGGTTCAAGAGGTATTTGATTAAACGTGTTTTCCCAGATGACAGCTATGAAGTCCAATCCCAAGTGAAGGTTAGAATTTCGACGGACCAGTAATTCGAAATTTTTATTAACGGTAATTCGAAATATCGAAAGGCATTGTCAACGAAGAACTATGAAAAAGACATAAAAGAATTGAAAATGTACAATTGCGAAAATAAATTTTAATCGAAAATAAAAGTTGAAATATGCATCATAGCGAGGGGCGAAATGTTGAATCCAAGGAATATCAAACGTCCAATAATACGCGCACTTCCGACCGACCAACCGACCGACCCCCCTCCCCCGAATCCAACTTGAATAATTTACACTTAGGGGACACCCACAAACATTGTGCAACAAGAATATAAATTCTGAAGAAAATTGCAGAAAAGAAGTACCTGGCTAACCTGGTTAGCGCGCTGTACTTTCATCTCTTTGGAAGACAGTTTTCGTTATAAATAATAATTGGAAGACGATTATTATTCATTCGTACGTGACCAGAACTGAATTAGATCAAAACTTCAGCTTTGAAAAAATGATTTCATTATGGTAACTTTGTGCGGGCTTCATGCGAGTGGAAGACGCACTACGTTGTACACGCGAGTTGGTAGACTAGTTTAATTTCAATCTTGACATTGTCAAGAGCTCATAAACAAAGTTTGTTTGGGAAAATGAGTTGAAAATCTTTGTTTTTTGCGACTTTCGAGATCGCCCTCAGACTTGCCATTGTGGTGATGCGTTGGAAGACTATGACTACAATGGTGCATATGGGGTATTCCACTAGGTATGGATCAAGATCGGAAATTGATTTTTCTGATTTACTTCAAACTTTTTTCTGTGAAAGTAATGATCGAAAAACAAAGCCATGATTTTTTAAACATTTTTTCGTTCATGCATATCTGAGATATTACCATTTCAGAAGCGACCATTTATAAAATCTGAAAAAATTCAGAAAATCCTAGAAAAATATAACAAAATTTTCTGGCCCTATTCGAAGCTGGAGATTTGATCACAGCAAAAGATCGATTTCGAAAATAGTGAAAATTTCAAAAATCATTTTTCGAATGCCTTTTTCATATGAAAATAAACAAAAAAGTTTCCTATAACATGGGTCGAAAAAAATATATTAACAGCTTTAAGGTATGAAATATTTATGTTCCACATACATATTACAATGTTTTATATATCATAGTTATTTGATTATCTTATGAGTAATATCAATACTTGATGAAGAATAGCGACGAGCAATAATTTTATTTTCGGTTAGTAATGGAATGACGCAATGCATTTGTTGCGTGTGTGGAATTCTACGCGCGTTATTATACTTTGGTGTTACGAACTAGACTGTGTTTGCGTACTAGTGTTGTATAAAAAAATTCTACATTGTGAATGTTCACCTTGCATTATTCGTATAATGTTGTTGCGCTACCTAGCGAAGACTTAGGTAGTTACTATTTTTCGAGTTTAACTCTGTAAATATATTTTTTTTCGACCCATATTATAGGAAACTTTTTTGTTAATTTTCATATGAAAAACACATTCTATGAATAATTTTCGAAATTTTCATTATTTTCGAAATCCAACTTTTGCTGTGATGAAATCTCCACCTTCGAATAGGGCTACAAAATTTTGACATGTTGTTCTAGGATTTCCTGAATTTTTTCAGATTTTAGAAAATAGTCGCTTTTGAGATGGTAAAATCTCAAATACGCATGATTGAAAAAATTTGAAAAAAAATCACGGCTTTGCTTTTCGACCAGTACTTTCACAGAAAAAAGTTTGAAATAAATCGGAGAGATCAATTTCCGATCTTGATCCACACTTCGCAGAATATCCCATATGTATAGCACATACAAAAAAAAATATCAAGCTTGCGGATATTAGTCACAAAAATCAGTCCCCAGCTCTCGGACTATTACATCGTTTCATAAATCTTTTCGGCGTTACGTCCGTCAACAACTCGACTACTTTATAATTTTTAACAGGAGGTCGTACAGAAAGTAGGATATGTGGCATGTGCGCGCATAGGCGTACACGCCTTTGGCTCTTGCAGCACTTTACACACGACAAGAAATCCCCATTTTATGCAAACTTGCCACAAAAATAACTTGTGCAACTCACAGACAAAAAGCAGTGAAATAGAATTTCTTTCGGGGCAACACTGTAATACGATCTTGGAATGTATTTGACGGGGATTTTTCATCAATGTAACTTCAAAACGAACGAAGTAAAGCATAAGTAATATGGAACAAAATTTTTCTTACAATCAGGAAACATGCACCAAGGAGAACTGCCTTTATTTTGACATCCAGATCGGCAGGGAAACTGATCCCAAACATATCCGAGTCCGTGAATAATTCTCGTGCAAATCCAGACCACTTTTTGGAAATTCGACCAACTTTGTGCTCGCCGTCAACTGAAAGTACCTGCAAATAACGATTAAAGATGACGTTTTAGAGATGCCGTCAGTGAGTCACTAAAACCACCTTTAGTTCATTTCTATAAGATCACTTATAGTATCTTATTGGGATTTTGTCATTTTTGCTACTCTTTTGCCCTTTAAGTTCAGAAAATCTCATCAGAGCTTCGAATTATTTTTAGAGAATATTGGCAATCACAGAAGCTTCTCTTCTTCTGAATCTCACTTTTGTCGCTGTAACATCAAATTGGACCGAAATAGTTTCTTCAAATAAAATAAACCCCTCTAAAGTTGAACGTGATGGGAGAATTTTTCAAGGTCGCTTAAGAGTTCGATTCTTATCTGAAAAACTTTTTCAACTTATCCATTTTACAGCTCACACCACAAATTTTTTTTTTTACAGTCCAAACTTATAAAGAGCGTCCAAATTTCACTGGAATAATGAATATTCAGCGGTCGCTCAATATCGACAAACAAAATTATATTAATAATACATAATTATACTCATCCCGACAGTCACCGTTTATATTTGTGTCTACTCAATATGGTTGAACAAAACCCCTAAAAATATGAATAGATTCCACTCAAATCTCGTGCGGATTCAGAGATATCGAGTAAGAGGAAATATAGGGGGTGAGAGTCGGAAGTAGTAGACATATTTTTGCATTTGGACGAAATGATTCCCTTTAAACAATATTTTACAATGGAATTTGAACCGTTTTCACGAATTTGGAAGATGGAAAACTCAGAGGTTGAGAGTCGCGAAATTTACAAAAGTTAGAATATAGTTTTTTTGGTAAAGGTTCTATTTTCCAGCGTCTTGGAAAATATTGCTTCAATAAAATTAATTCCAGAGGTCTTTTTAACCCCAAAAAATATAATTCTCACTCCAAATCGAAATATTGCTAACCTAAAATTGCATAACGTTTCAGTTCGCTGTCGTGCGGTGCTGAGCTGCACCGTGTACGGCGTTATATGTACTCTTCCTCACGGTCCAATTTCATTTTTTTCAATAAAATATCGGCCGTTTGAAGTAGAACTTGGGGTTTTCGTTTAAAAAATTTTTTTTCGTGGCAAAATTTAAACTATCCAAGAATATTGTCCCTAGGTTCGAAGTAAATCGGTTGAACCGTTTTTGAGGTAAGTATTGTGGACACGGCAAAACATGTTAACGAATAAAATGGCTGACGTTATGGTCATTAAAAGTGATTTCTATTAATTCATTTTCTATTTTATTCATAAAAATATATGTAACCGAAAACTTCGGCAGATTCACCAATTCCGTATAAATTCTTTGGAATACGTTTTAGGTCGTTTTCATTTGCTAGGTCTATACTCTGTCCAGCGAGAGATCGACCCACTTACAAAGCTAAACGCGTCCACTTCGGTCAGATCCCGCCCAATGCGCCGCCCATTTTACCCACTCCAGGTTACCGAACGGGTCTCGCAGCTGGCCAGACCCAGCTACAGCCGACACAGGTACCCAACTACTCAACCTAACAGTTAATTTCAAACTTAGCGGTTGATTTCAAACCGCCGAGGGTCAGTTGTTACAAAATAGCGAGTGAGTTCACAGACTTGTGAAATTTCAAGTAATAGTCCAAGAGCTGATGACAAATTTAGAGAAGGTGTTTTGCCCACGTTAAAATAATAAAAAAACAACACTATTACTATGGGTGCATCTGGAATGGTGGGTCTGGTAGAGGTATTGCGGTTATTTTGCTACTGCGCAACCTATTAGGTTTGAAAAAAGAATAAACTCAAAAAATATCTATTGGGCAAGTTGAATTTTTTTTTACCTATTGTTTTAGTAGCTGTATAATATATAAATAATAATCCCAGACTAGTTTTTGAGTTTTAAAGTATGACCTGACCCCCCCGAATTTATTTAATTAATATAGCCAAAAAATATACTTTAGGCATCCTATAATTTTTACGGCATATTCAATAAACAATTTAAAAAATACATGTCAATTGCCAGACGATTTGAACGGTTTTTAACAATCCCCTGACGTGAATAAAGATTAAAATTTAAATAAGTGCGACAAAAAAGTCTCAGTTGTAGTTACAAGTGCGAGAGAGGTAGTTTATTCACGCCTGCTGGCAGCTGACGGGGCTCCTGGGTCCTCGGCCTGTGATTGGTCGCCTCAAGACCACGTGACCATGTGACCACTGCTTACCGTGAAACTTGTAATCAGCACACACAGCAGAGTCTTTTAGAGTATTTTTCATAACGAGTTTATACAACCACGTGGAAGATTAGTTTGATATTGTTAAGCTTCTATCATAGTTTTTACTGCAGTTTTTGTCGTTCTGGGTATCAAGATTTATCAATATATATATATATATATATATATATATATATGGACCAAATATCTGTGGATATAGTTAAAATAATTTAGTATTTTTGTAGTGATGTCAATTATTTTAATAATTTTAAAAAAATTAATAAATTATTCAAGGTAATACCACACATACCTCACATAATACTCCGTTTAGCAACTCTACGAGTGCAAGGAATTTAATGACACGTTGGTATCAAAGAAAAAAAACTTATGAGCATATATATTTGTTATTTATTATTGAAAAATTAATTACTCTAAAATACTCTGCTGTGTGTGTGAGAGCGAGTTTCATAGTGAATAGTGGTCACGTGGTCTTGAGGCGACCAATCACAGGCCGAAGAGCCAGGGGCCCCGTCAGCTGCCAGAAGGCGTGGATAAACTATCTCTCTCGCACTTGTAACTACAAGTGAGACTTTTTGTCGCACTTATTTAAAATCTTTATTCACGTCAGGGGGTTGTTAAAAACCGTTCAAATCGTCTGGCAATTGACATGTATTTTTTGAATTGTTTATTGAATATGCCATAAAAATTTTAGGATGCCTAAAGTATATTTTTTGTGATTATATTTTTTCAAATCTATTAGGTTACGCAGTAGCAAAATAACCGCAAGACCTTTACCAGACCCACCATTCCAGATGCACTCATAGTAATAGTGTTGTAATGAACTTTAGTTTATTGATTATAAGTCAAATATAAAAGAAAGGGAAATAAATAGACAATTACGGGCAATAGTTGTTGACGATCACAGAGCAAATTATGCATGTATTTGGGTCATTTTGGTTTAAAAGTCAACTGTAATTTAATAGTACAACATCCCTAATTTCTAGTCCCTGCACGTCGCAACCCAACAAACTTGGTTTGATAGTTTAAAAGAAAAAAATATAAGTGGACGGCACAGGTGTATAAGCTAAAGGATATATGAGACAATAGTCGAGTAAGAATAAAACAAAATAGTAACAATAACATTAAAACGGACGGTAAAAGTGTATATAGATAAAATCGAGCGGAACAATTATTCGAAATATTTGAAGGGAGAGTGTGTGATGTGTCGTATCTATAATTTGAGAATGGTGTGACTTTCTTTCTTGTTTCCGTTCGTCGTTATTTATTGAATTCGTTACCTGATCAGGATTTGAGTTAATTTCACACTTTATGATTTCCTGGCACCTCCATACGCAACTCTCTCCTTCTAAAGTCGTAGGCCTACTAATTTGCCGATCGGCTGATCCGCTGATCCGCTGATCCGTCCGAACTTCGGTTCTTACTTTCGTCGATCAAAATATATACATCGTCACAGTGTTGTTTTTTTATTATTTTAACGTGGGCAAAACACCTTCTCTAAATTTGTCATGAACTCTTGGACTATACGATATAATGAGCCCGCGATGTTCATATTATTTCACCTATTAGTTCTCTTACACAGCGTAGACTATTGGTGCAGGACACAAATGTAGGAAATTATAGGTACAATACTTGAATAGCGAGCTCCGCTATCCCCACCCGATTCCCACTCTATTACGCGACGTTGTGTCGATCTCTCGCCGGACAGAGTATAGAATTAAATTGAGGAGTATTATTCGATATTTTTCAATTTTTAAAAATTAACTATTCCAAATAACATTTGGTTTACCCAAGGCACGTACAAATTTCACTCCTGGATGACTACTTTGTGTCAGAACATACACAGAGCGAGAAAACGCTCGGTTGCAAACCTTAGTCGTTTTATCAAAAGATTCGAGATTATTTTAAGTCCACTTATAATAATCGTAGTTCTCTCACTAGGGGCGTGTGTTAATGATATTTTTAATATGATGATATTTTTAACATTTTGATATTTTTAACATTTTGATATTTTTAACATTTTGATATTTTTAACATTCTGATACAATAGCCATTTTTCATCTGATCGTGAACAAAATATCCTTGCGCGTGCTTATTAATCATGATTGATATACGTAGACTGCCAGCTGGCATCTATGAATAACCTTGGCAAAAAATTTTTTACCCTCTTTTTTCTACCCTCAATTGTCACGGAAAAACCCGAATTGACGATTGTAAGATAATTTTTCGGTAGATACAATCCTGCAAAATTTTCTAATAGAACTGATTTCGGAGAAGTAAGCCCACTCCCTTTCAGGCCAGTCGACTTTTCCCTTACAGTTTTATTTATTTATTTTTTTTCCTAGTGAACATACAAAGATGCGGTTGACGAGATATTATTTTACAAGAAGTAAAGTGTTTAAAACAATGAAAAATAACAGTTAATAAATTTCTTTATTCCCGAACGGGCAATATTATCTCTATGTACGAATTATTCAAACTAATTGTTAAACTATTATTTATACCTAGATATAATATACTTACGTCGAAGTCAATATCAAAACATGAGCACATGCATATGGGGCCTTTGATACTTAGAACGCTGTCTCCACTGGCATCGCAGATCGAGAAAGAAGGGCGGATGGGATTCCAGTTCTGTACAATGGAGCCGATTTGAACACCGTTAGAAGATACCTCCAGTTCCTGATAAACAACAAGTGACCCCATGAATAATGAATATATGAAACGTTTAGAAACAAGCAACTTTAGGCTGGCCATGACTCGGCCCTCGAACTTTCCATTCTCACACTGCAAGCCCGAAGTACACAAAAGAAATTTAAAAAAAACGATAATATTGAATTCGAATTTTGAACTACAAATTCAGATTCATGATTAACGATATGAAAAACCTCATATGCCATATTACATAAGACATGACGATTTTTTTATATTATTTTAAACCACCATTACAAATTTTGGAAGTCTGATCTTGGATTCGCTATCGGTGACCCAAAGGATTTCCGCCCACTGATTCCAACGAAAATCCGAATTTATTCAGATTTTTTCCATCAAACTTGATTCGCTATTTTGATTTTCGAAAATCTCACCTCAGATTCGTGATCAGCCACCCAGCAAACCCGTGGGGACCAATTTTCATAAAGATCCAAATGTTATTAGTTTTTTTTTGAGCATATTGCATACGCCAAATTTAAATTTTGTAATTCTGACTTAAATTAGACTTGTCATTAGCGACCCAAAAAACCTTGCGGTACCAATTTTCATTAGAATCCATTTATTTATTCTCAAGATATCATTGTTTTTATTTTATTCTTTGGAATTTAGTTATTTAAATAATTCAAAAAGTCCTGAATCGATTAAAGCCAGAATCTAATCAGTTCTAAGTTTGGAAAAGCCGCGTCGATAGAGAGGAAAATCATTGAAATTCGGTAACTCGTTCTCGAGGTATCGTCGGACGAAAAAGTTGATCACACACATACAAACATACATACATACATACATACATACATGCGTACATACACACAGCCGGCCATCCGAAAATGGTTGGAGGTGATTCTCTATATATCGAAACGTCGAGATCTAGTGAAAAGTCAACTTTTCATTTTCGAGGTGATTACAGTAATTTCCTTTTTTCTCTGAAAACAGAGAGAAAAGAGAAGTTAAAAATGTGTACACATATTAATATATGTAATATCTATTAAGACAGAGGGTATAGATAACTAGTAAGGCCATAGGGAGATAAGCAGGGTAAAATGGCTTTTGCGAATATCTCAATACCATTTTATGGACAAGTAGCTATTCAAATACTGAAATCCTGAAAATATCAGACCTCAATGTCAATTTGTTTTGGAGACAAAAAGAAAAAAAAAAAACTAAAAAACATAAAATCATTTTTTCCTCAGGACTTTACCGATTTTATTGAAAATTTAATATGTTATTCAGAAAGTCAAGGCATGTACAGATTTGTAGACGAATAAAATCATGATAAAAAAATGATTATCTCTTAAATTTTTGTTTTTTATTGTGATCCTGTTCGAGCAAAATTATGGAACTAATATTTTTACATTCATTATAGATTCTTCAATCACTTGTATTTATTTTCAACATTTTCTTAAAGGTACGGCGTAGTTAAAAAAAAATAAAAAACATTTTTTTTCTAGAACAACTGAGTCATTAAATAAATTTTAGCTGTATTATTCCAAATTGTACTCGTTTTTGATATAGGTAATATACTAAAATAATTCACTTATATTAGGTGTGAAAAAAAAATTCTTCAGTAAATTAATGATATAAAAAATTGCAAAAAAATTTCGTAAACTTACTTAGCCATAAAATATCATTAAGATATTCGAGAAAATCATTTTTACCCTACTTATCCCCATATAGCCTTTTCCCTGAGATATAACGTATATAATACGATGCCAAGTACAATCGCTGCACAAATTCTGAATCGTAAAATACATTGACATTTCTTATCACCGAGAAAAATTATCCCTGAGTTTTTCATACTACCAATTGGGTATTTGCATGATTTTTATATTTCTTAACTTTTGATGTTTTTCGATTCTATAAATTTTTTTAGAATTTTTGAAAAAAAAATATTGTGTTTTTGTTTATAAATATTTAAATAATTTAATAAATAAAAGTGGTCCTAAATCACATAAAAGTCACGTGACATAAAACGGAATGTGATTGGTTTGACGTCATTGTGCTGCTACTGGCGCGTTTATTTGAATCCACAAAGAGTAATGTACAATATTTTCTAGCGCTAAAAAAATTTTAAGCAAGTTTTTTAAACTTTAAGTTTGATACATTGTATAATTAATGTCAGACTTCGGTGAAAATAATTAAAATAGAAATCAATTTTTGTGTGGTGTTTTTTTTTTTTAACTAACACGGATAATTGTGTGGAGGTTATGATCACGTCAATGTTATTATACTAAGAATGTTAAGCAAGCATTAGTTTGAGTATTTTTACAAGTTGGTACTATACACCAACAAAAATCGTTTTTTAATGACATATTAAATAATTTAATAACTTTAGTTTATAATAAACAGCACTATCAGACGTTCTTTTCATCAATCACAACACAGAGCAACAGCTGATTACACGTACGGCGTGCTTACAGGAGAAGTTGGCGCTAAAAATTTCAAAAAAATTCAGCATTGTGACGTCACATACGCGAGATGGAGCTACTTATTCATTTAAATATTGCCTTTTTTTATTTATTCAATTATTTAAATACTTATAAACAAAAACAAAATATTTTTTTTTCAAAAATTCTAAAAAAATTTATAGAATCGAAAAACATCAAAAGTTAAGAAATATAAAAATCATGCAAATACCCAATTTTTCAAGTTCAATGCATCTGAGATGGCTAATTTTTCACACTAAACAGTTATGTTGGCAACACAGAGAAATCTACAGCGTCATAGTCGGCCGAGCGCGAAACAAACTCAATCTCAATAAACATAACATAACCCATGACAGTCGAATAAGTCAACAAGTCATCATCCCCGCGATATTCTAAGGATCACGGTCTTACATACAGGTCTTGCGACTCAATAGAATTCCAATGGTAGAGAGTGGCTCCTCTGTTGAAGAAAAATCCAGATGGAGCTGCGATCGAGGGATGCATCAACATAACCTACAATATTTGAATAAGCCTTTGACGACTGATTCCACGCCCATGTGACGCGCGAGCGCGACTATTGTCATCCTTGTCGCACCGGGCATCCCTCGATCGCAGCGACGCTAGCGGCTTGACACGTTAAGAGGCCCACGTCGAAACTCAGAGTCGCAAGACCTGTATGTAAGACCGTGCTAAGGATAGATTCGACGGTCATGAGTTATGTTATGTTTATTGAGATTGAGTTTGTTTCGCACTCGGCCCACTATGGCGCTGTAGGTTTCTCTATGTTGCCAACACAACTGTGTAGTTTAAAAAATTAGCCGTCTCAGATTCATTGTCCTCAAGTGTACAAATCGAGGCTTGACGACTTACTGATTCTCGTTATCATCAATGATCAGCAAGACTGATTTCTTTAGGTATATCTTTCAAGGAATTCTATTTTATAATCTGTTACTTCGTTTGTACGGGCGATGTTTTTTTCTGTTATTCAAGCCTTGATTTATTATTATGTGTTTTAGTTGCAGAAACGTGTTGTATTCAACGATAACTTGATTGTTATGTTCAAGCGATACTAATCTGGAGAGCAAAATTTTTGGAAGCTTGGTAGATACAATGCGATTTATTTTTTCACGCCAATTCATCCTTATTTTTAATGCATGAGCGGAAATTAGACATATCCGCACTTCGTTTCGAACTGTGTAGTGAGCAATATTTTTTTCTAGTATGATGTCTGAATTTGGTCTATCCGAGGGGCTATTCACTCACGAGTATACTCGCTTCTTAATTACCTTATTTAACTTATTTTGTTTATCTATCCAAATATTCGTCGGAAAACTATTCAAAGTGTGAATAGCGTAAATAGTAGAGGGTTTAAGATTTCACCCTGTAACACTCCTGCTGTAACGTCTACTTTTAGGCCGATGGGGCTACGCACGGTAATGGTAACATTATCGTATATGTTTTTACAAACTCGTATAAATTTGGACCTTGTGACTATCAAAAATAATTTTTTCCACAGCAATGAGTGTTTTATTGAGTCAAACGCCCGGACAAAGTCGTAAAAAAGGCGTACCTTTCTTTTTAGTCCAAGAGCTAGTAACACGTATTTCATGAAGTGTTTGATGCACCTTGAAATTTTGAGGCCAACAAACAGAAATCAAAATTTATAATCACATAAAACACAAAAATTAATAAGGCAGACACTTTTGAGAGGGTTAATATTTAATAAAAACACCCTCAAGTTGTTTTCTTTTAAATACAAAATAAAATATTTGATTCACGCTGATATTTTAACAGCCTCTTAATTTCATATAATAAAAAATAATTACAAAAAGGCAGACACTTTTTTGGGGTTTAATTATCGGAAAATATAAAAAAAAATATTAATTTTAATAGAAAGAGATAGGCAGCGCGTAGTCGTGGATGTGAGTGAGAGCACTGATTACAGGCGTAGCAACGGTGTTTCTCTGCGCTCTCATTGGCTGTTGATCACGTGTTCTTGTACAGCTGTACTGACTACACATTTTCAGTAAACATTCTATCCGTTGTTGTGAGCACATGTTTTTGTGATTTCTTTTATGCATGTGTAAATTTATTAATTATTAATAACAAAATATGTGAATTGGATATCTTTTAATGTACACTAAATTTTCGAGTGAACTATTCTTTTAGAAAAATGGAAGAGGAGTGTGAGGAACGTGTGTCTGTGTCATGTATTATATGTAAACAGAAAGATGCTGAAAAAGTTATTGTTTTCTCTGAGACATCTTTAAATAAATGTCGAATAGCATTGAAAATCCGTCAAGAATGTAATTTGAAATACAGTGGTGTAATTCTACAATCGGTAGTGTCTACTAAGGAGGGTTATCATCGGCTGTGTTACGCCAATTTTACAAGTATTAAACAATAATACAAGAAGAATTTGTCAACAATTTCTCCAGAGACTCCTGCTTCGTCAGGTATTGTACAAAATTCAATTATGATAAAGTTATACTTAATGTACAGTTAAAATTTTAATATTAAAATATATGTATACTAACACATCAGCTTTTTTTTGTAATTCTATCAAAATTTTTAAATGAAATGCACTTCATAATTTTTGCGTAACATAATATATATAATAAGGCAGCTGCACGCATTTATCTATTACTAATGATATTTACCTAGATATTGCTAGAATAATCATAACAACTTCTTATTAAGGTTTTATTTTTTTTAGGTATTTCCCCATCAAGTGACAGAGTTGTCGAAAATGTTGGAACTGAACAGACGGAACCTCAGCTTCTGGAGTGTGTTGGTCACAAAAATAATGACGATTGCCAGTCTGCTGAAACCAATGAAGATCGTCAGTCTGAAGTTCAAGAAAGTTCAGGTCAGAGTTCTAAACATATTACGGCAGATCTTGATGCAACATCAAAAAACACCGATGTTTGTATTTTTTGTAAGAAAGTTCGCAGAAAAGTTAAAGGCCGGCACGAGCAATTATATTCTATGGAAAAAGAAGCTCTGTTTAAAACTCTTCAACCATACAAAGAATTCCTAGAAGAAACGGAAGTATATCGACAATTACAAAACTCAGTAAATGTAAAAGCTCACCGTATTTGCCGAACTGAATACGTAAATTCTTTACGTCAATATCAAGATAAACCTAAAACCGACTATCATAAAAAAATAAAATATCGCGAAGAAGCTTTTAATGAAGTTTGCTCTTTCATTGATGAAAATATAGTTAAAAACAAAAAATGCATCTTTTTTTTTTCTGTGTAACTACTATATCGATACTTTAAAGAAATTAAGGGGGGGGTACACCATGCAAGCAAAAAAAAATACTGCAACTTTGCGATTTTTTTTTGAAAAAACGGATTTATTTATGAACATGCGGTCTTGAATACATTAATATATAAGTCTTTGAGAACTTTAAAAAATTTTTTTATTGTCGAAAAATTTCAAAATGGCGTCGTGACAGTTGGATCCCCAAAGCCGCTCGGAAAAATGGGGTGCGAGATTTGGTGGAGTCGTGGATAGTCCTAGAACACACAAATTACAAAAAATTAGTTGTATATTATGTTTTCTTGTCCACTACGTACCACTTTTTTGATATCTAGTCTCAAAAATTTTTTATGATTGTTTAAGTGACGATTTTTTTTTTTTCAATTTTTCGACCACGTTTTTGCGACTTCAAACGGTCAAAAAAAATTTTTCAGACTAGATATCAAAAAAGTGGTACGTAGTGGACAAGAAAACATAATATACAACTAATTTTTTGTAATTTGTGTGTTCTAGGACTATCCACGACTCCACCAAATCTCGCACCCCATTTTTCCGAGCGGCTTTGGGGATCCAACTGTCACGACGCCATTTTGAAATTTTTCGACAATAAAAAAATTTTTTAAAGTTCTCAAAGACTTATATATTAATGTATTCAAGACCGCATGTTCATAAATAAATCCGTTTTTTCAAAAAAAAATCGCAAAGTTGCAGTATTTTTTTTTTGCTTGCATGGTGTACCCCCCCCTTAAGTGCTGACAATGGAGAGGAGTTTGATGGTGACTTGGGCAAGAGTTTCTTCGAGAAAAAATTAATGAAAAAATACGTGGATTTACTGCAAGTTACAATTATGCATCACAAAAAAATAATTGGGCCTAAGGGTCGTGAAAGTGACGAATATTTATTTTCATTCCTCAAATGAAGAATCAGAGGACAGTGATGAAGAAGACGAAAATTAAAATTATACTTTAATTTTCAATTAAGTCTACGCGTATCACCTATATTTTTTATAACTACAATGAATGAATAAAATTTCTCATTAACACTAATCATAGGATTTTTAATAGTAACCCCAAGCGTCATTATTTTTTTCTTAAATGTGATAAACTATAAATGCTATTTCTTTCATTATTATTATTATTATTATTATTATTATTATTATTGTACTATCTTGAAAGATTAAAAGTTTAAAAATAAGTTACTAATCAGGATAAACATATATTTGTTTTGATGTTACTCCAGAATTTAATTTAAAAATGTGTAGTCAGTACAGTTGTACAAGAACACGTGACCAACAGCCAATGAGAGCGCAGAGAAACACCGTAGCTACGCCTGTAATCAGTGCTCTCACTCACATCCACGACTACGCGCTGCCTATCTCTTTCTATTAAAATTAATATTTATTTTTATATTTTCCGATAATTAAACCCCAAAAAAAGTGTCTGCTTTTTTGTAATTATTTTTTATTATATGAAATTAAGACGCTGTTAAAATATCAGCGTGAATCAAACACTTTGTATTTTGTATTTAAAATAAAACAACTTGAGGGTGTTTTTATTAAATATTAACCCCTCAAAAGTGTCTGCCTTATTAATTTTTGTGTCTTATGTGATTATAAATTTTGATTTCTATTTGTTGGGCTCTGAAACAAATATTTTTTTTGGGCAAAATTTTTTTACACCTTTCTCCCGTGCGCAGTACCTGGTGTCCCCAGGTAAGGCTAGCCAACACTTGTTTACCTGCTCACCTATCCGGTAGATGCTATGGCACAAAATTTCAAGGTGCATAAAAGACTTCATGAAACACGTGTTACTAGCTCTCCGACTATTTGGGTTGACAGAGATATATCTGGGAAATAGCGTTTAAGACAAATATGCAGTCGACCAATGATCATTCAAGTTCACACAGCGGAATATCTTTTTTTATATCTATATTTTAGAGACAAGCGTTTGCAATAAATGTTTCATGGTTTGTAGGGGGATGTGACGCATTTCCCGCTTGTTCACATATGATGAAAGTAATATCTTGCCGGATCATGACTTTTTCGTTGCGGTCAACTTGTTGTCTTTTAAGGTTGCGAGTTGTTTGAAGATGGCTGCTTTATCAAAGAGTGGTTTTTTCCAGCGTGGAGCAACGAATTTAATTTGAATAGGTTTAATCTTGCATGGAGAGCATTTACCCAACCTGTATGCCGTACCAATATAGTGTTCAGGCATGTTTATTCCAATTTGCTTGAAGAGATTCATGACAAACGTCATGAGGACGTTGTTTGTCTTTTCACTTTCCAGTACTTTGATGATTGTCAAGTCGTTTGCTCTTTCTGTTTTATCCAGGTTCGTTAATATCAGGTGTATTTGCTCGATTTGTTTTTATAGTTCCTGGTTGTTCCTGTCTTGTGTTAATTCGGGAATTTTAGTAAACCCAATGTCTTTATGCACTATTTCACTTGTAAGCTTAACAGTTGTTACATCGTCCCAGATTTCCTCCAATATTTTTTGAAGTTCCTCGGAATTCATTTTGTGGGGGCTCCTTCCACTTGGTTGAGTGGTGCAACGACCGCAGTTTAAATCGTAGAGTCACTGTTAGATTCTGTGGATCGATTCAGTAAATAAATACTCTCTTTTATTTATTATTAATAAAGAACAATTTAATTAGTCAATAACTTTGACGGTAAGCTCATTTCATAAAGACTACATTGTGTCATGAGAGTCGACGACGAACAAGAAGGAGCAGTAGCAGTACAGACTCTCTCATCGATTCTCGATCTCACTAATACTAATACGCGCCGTATGCGCCTTACCTCTACTGCGCATACTGGGCTCTATAGTAATACATGGTACATAGTATGCATATATATAGTATTCTGAAATTACATTCTCAACAGTCACGTTTGTGTATAAGTCCTGTTTGGTGACAAATTATGTTTTTCGAGTGAGAGCGATCGTAAACACGTCCGCGTCGCTAAGCTGCGAACTCGAGACCACCCGGTTTGGCGGAATAAGAGTTGATTATTTTTTTCACTGCTATTTAAATTATGGATTTAAAAGCTTAGCAGGTACAATTTTACATAATTTATTGATTATGGAATATTATTGCAATGCATGGGAGATCATAAAACTAAAATATCGTAATAAACGCTTATTCCAATACACTATAACTACATCGCCTACACAATATGTCAACGTTAGTTGTGATTTAGACGTATTTACCTAATGAAAACACACTTATCAAAAAGACTTCAAACCAACGTCAAACTTACCATCTACGAGTTACACTGTAAAGTGACCTCAATTTACATGATATTCGACTTCTACAATAATTTACTAGAATTAATTTAGTATAGATTGTAAACCAACGTTCGATTGCGATTCACATTTGTTTCAATAGCTCTTCATTATTTTATTTCATTAAAAATACTTTCTACACAAGCCATTTTTATGTTCAGTAATATCCCGTGAATATTCGAATTTTTGAAACATCATGTTACGTCCGACGTACCGCCACACGTCTTCCCCATCTATTGTTCCTACTTGCTAACTCTCCCACATTTCTTATATTAACGCTACAGTCTCTATCCTGTCCTCCTGTCTCCATCCAGCCTCACGCTACTCGCTATCGCCCTTACTCATTGTCATCCAATTCCATTCCCCTCACTCTGGATTCTCACACCTTTTCTGCACGCATACACTTCGTGTCTAAACTCACTGGTATTCCAACTTTCAACAACCACACAGCTCACTCAAAACCCTACTCTCTGCAAACACACATCTCTACTCTGCATACAATTGCATTTGCCATATATTTTCAAATGAGCCATCTTTCGACCAACAAGGAACCATTATTCAATATCTTATCCAATACTTTCAGATGTGGTTGCTTTGAGCAGGAGGCAACCCATTTAATAATCCGTAACGGACATAACACTCATAACAAATTTTTTTCGATTAATCACTAAATATACGTTATATTGCACCCCGGGGACAAAGGTGACACAACTCAAAAATCGGCGATTTTCAGTATGGGCAAAAAAAGAAAAATCAAACCTTCAAAAGTTTGGAGTTTAATCCATTGATCTTTGAATGAGACTATATTAATATCAAAGAGTTCATTTTCACCCAATAGAATGACGCGAATGAAAGTTGGAAGAACTCTGAAGGGACACTGTTTATGATAAATGCGGTCCACAACCGGTTCGCTGCGATTACACCATTTTTGCTCTCTAGTGGCAAGTGCCGCAACTATACAAGTGTCACTTCGCATGGTTATAGATTCGAATATCGGCAATCGAAATGTAGTATTAACTCAAAAACGCCGATTTTTGACTTGTATCACCTTTGTCGCCGGGGTGCGGTATTAAACAGAAAATTTGCGTACACATACACTATATGCCCATACAATTAATGACTTACAGAAATTTCAGAATTGACGCTATTTTTTGCCTACTTTTTTGCATAAAATATTAAGCTGTGATGGAATATTTGCTAAGTATTTATCAACCAGGTATACTAAAAGCACGCCAACTTTCACAAACGTTTCAGAAACATAGAAGCCACAACAATGGTAAATTTGGATGGCTTACAGTGGCGGACATTCGATGAATAGTGAAATCGAAATTTGAAAATTGTATAGAAAAGTGCTTGAAGACAAGAAGCCATTATGAAACCTAACAGTTTTATTTGGCCTGAAAATTGGGAGAATTTTTTTAATATAATAAGAACTATATTTTAATCAAATAGGAAATGTATTCGTGTAAAATTTGTTATTCCAAGCGAGTGCAAATTGTTGGGATTCACAACCAGAAAACTAGTTAAGACCGGTAAAAAATTAGGCATGTGTAGGTTGCATTGTGTACTTTTATTAGATTTTGAACGTATAAGTACCGAACCTGCAAACAGCACGGGAAAAAGCAACTAGCGCACTTCAAGGAGCGGGAAAGGTGGATAACTTCCTTCATCGTGACGTCGACAATCCTAATATCGAAGGCCCGATATTTGCCACAGCACATTCTACCACAACAGTCTGATTCTTCTGCTACGTAGTACACAACTTGTCCTCTAGGATCTTTCACCACGTACTTATTCTCCGATTCCCATCCGGTGAAAGCTACGGTTCGAAAAAATGAAACAATGCTGCAGAGCCAACCATAACCGTTTCTTTTTTGCAGTACATGTATATTATATATACGTGTACAAGTGATTTCCGCGTACTGACAAGGCAAGTAGCGGAAGCGAACCTCACCAATTTTTTTTAATTATTATACGATATATTGTATTACGTGGAAAAACATTAGACATTTATTTTTCGCGTGCTCATTCAGTACATAAAAAAATAAGTAGTCAATGTTTTTGACGTACTAACAATAAGTCAAACGTATCACAGAATGAATAAAATCGGTGAAGTATACTTCAAGTACTTTCCATTTCATATCAGAGATGATTACGTACTTGTTGGAATTTGGAGAGACATCTTCTAACAATTTTAGGTTCACAGTATCGAAGAGTATATTGCTTTTCATAATATTTTTACTGTGGATTCAAACTTTGGCGCAAAACCAAAATGGCCACTGTGAGACACACTTGCAATTTCATTCCTGCTCTTTGCTAACTTTTAGTGATCGTTAGATATCATATCTCACGCCAAACTAAATGACATCTATAAAGCAACTAAACGTGGTTTTGTTCACCTCGGTAGGTGCTATTATGTCATCTGTATGATCCCAGTTGTGACCATATTCATAATTCGTTACGTGTAATCTAACAATAAGTTTATGACCAAAAATAGTACAGATGTGATCTTATGCTTAATTCTGTATTTATCAATCTGACTTTTAATCTCTTCGACTATTCGATTCATGACTAAAATCCAAATTTTAATCAGTTTTGGCCAAATTTTTTCATACTTGGTAGGTTCTATTGTTTGAAAATTATGAATGTCATGAATCGAGCAGTCGAAGAGATTAAAAGTCAGATTATTAAATACAGAATTTGACAAAGATGCTCACAAATGGTGCAACTATACTCTACTGGTATACATGCGTTGCAAAAAGAAACAGGTGTGCTTGGCTTTTAAATAACTGATTTCACGATCACCACTTGTAATTATATTAATATAATGTAAAAATTAAAAGGTGTGGAAAGAAGGTGTGCGTGCATTACGTACCCTCGAGTAACTCAACCTGTTGATCCACCATCAATCGATCAAGGGCCATAAGGTACTCCAAGCCAGGTGGACAGTTGCTGTTTGGTATCGGCCAACCACCTGTAAATGCGTGATGAATTAATTTATGGATGCGATATGAAATGTCGATATTAACCCTGAAAATGATATCTATTCTCACATTTATAGAACGAAAATTGCAACCGACATGGTTGTCCAAAATTCTCTCGTGCAGACTTGAAACTAATGTTGAGAGCGAATAGTTAAACTTGACCTATAGGAAGCTTTGAACAATATTTTCAAGCTGAATTTAGAGTTAAATCGCGACTTCAAATTATTTATGGCTCATAAGCACTTGATGGAATCAAAACGATTATGTATTCTCACTCCTGATACAGTTCATTACCTAATACAGTAGAACCCCGATTAACCGAGCTGCTCAGGACCGGAGAATCCACGGATAAGTGAAATCACGGCATGAGATGCAATATGCGAACTACGTGTATCTTAACAAGTCTAAGCCCGTTTCAAGACAACCGCTAACGTGATGTGCGTATAGCGAGTTCGGACAAGTTTCGCGCCTGCGCGTGTAACCATATCCAGTTGCTCGCGCGAAGCGCGCAGGCGTTCGAGAGGACCACGGTTAATCCGCTCCCTGGTTAAACGGGGTTCTACTGTGGCTACACAGCAGACCGGTGTTACGTCCGTTATGGACAATGATATGGGTTCTTCCCGTTCAGAGTGATAGCACCTAAAGAGTTATAGATGGATATTAATTGCTGAATGATGTTGGTCGAAATGATGTTTATTTATGAACGTAAATTTAAAGACTACTTGGTATGTGCAATTGAATGTAATTGAATTTAGGGCCTGGAGAAGTATTTTTAGAAAGAGTTGACTTTTGAGTGAGAGAAGGTATCAAAACGGAAGATGTTCAGCGGAGCTCTGGGAGAAGTAGGGAGACGCACATAGCTGAGTAGGGCGCCATTCTAATATTACGTATCGTTCAAAACGAGGGGGGAAGGGGGAGGCGGTAGAACCAAACGCCACTGTTCGTTACAGAGGGGGGGGGGGGGGGGGGGGGGTGAGCCGGGCGTTACGTTACATTAAAGTTTAAAGCACGATTTGCCGCGAAAGCAAGAAAACTTCACACGCGCCATTGCATGCACTGTCTGCCACCTAACGGGTTGCGGAGGAACTAAGTCACGGAATATTACAGTAGTTCTCCGCAAGGGGGTTATAACCAAAAATGTGTCTCTAATATCCATCAGCTGTGTAGTATAGCAGTCTAACAAGCACGTGTCGCATTGTAAACATTAGCAGCACGTGGTTTACACAATGACGTCAAATGCGGGTGACATATACCAGAAATTGTTTAGCTGTCACAAGATGTGTTTCTTTAACAAAACTGGCGAAGCAATGCCAAAAAGGAACTAATGAGATATGGCAAACAGAAAAAAAAAAAGCGTGTGTGTCAGCTCCGACGCACGACTGGAGTTTACTCCTCACGAACGATAATTATGATATATATCGGATAGAAAAAGAGGGTAAATGAGCGCATCTTCCAAAATGATAAGAGAAACAAACATATATCTAATTATTCTGATTATTTATATTACTTCAAAAATTTCCAAATTGTGAGTACATATTCGTAATAAGTGACCGCAAAGACCCGTGAGTACCAACTTCCGTTCCCGTCAAACGACTTTTTGCGTTTTGGTCTGCCATATTGGATCCGCCATCTTGAATTTGTAACTTTTGAGTGCGGATTCATAATCAGCGACCCTGAAAACCCCCGAGTACCAACTTTCGCTTTTGTCAAACGACTTTTTGTGTTTTGGTCCGCCATATTGGATCCGCTATCTTCAATTTCTAACTTTTGAGTGCGGATTCGTAATCAGCGACCCCGAAAACCCCCGGGTACCAACTTTCGCTCTCGTCGAACGAGTTTTTGCACGTTTGGTCCGCCATATTGAATCCGTCATTCTGAATTTTCAAATTTTGAGTGCAGATTCGTAATCAGCGACCCCAAAAACCCTCGAGTACAAAATTCAAGTTGATAGTCAGTAAGGAAAAATGTGTGCCGCTAAGGGTTAATATAAGTAATATAAAATATTATATCAATATAAAATATGTATATTAAATCAATTAATCAAAAACAATAAAAACACTAAATAAAAGATCTAGTTGTTCGTATTTTGAATGTATATTATTCATAAATGTAAAGGATAAGCTTACCAATTAACCCCACCCATGTGTTTTTCGAATTCTTCTTCACTATCATCTAAATCAATTTCTTCCATATTTTCAAATATTTTGACGTGATAACGTCACGTTTTAAAAATTCATACGCAGGCACATAACATACACGTACAAACACACGCACACATTCAACTCTCAGCCCAGAAGTAGTGAACTATACAGTGAGACTACGAAGCACCGCACAAAGAGGAGACCCCGAGTATAGGATACGCTGTGTAATGTATTCCATCTCATTCTTTTGCACGTTCAATATTGTATATGTTTGTCTCTTTCTATAATGCCTCAAGTTTTCGTGGTACACTTGATTTTACTCCTCATATAATTTCCGTACCGGGCCCTATAACTCAAATCGTTTCTTAAGGAGTAAACTCCAAAAAACACAAATTTGGCAGCAAAGAGTTTCATGAACCTATCACGACTCGGATCAAAACTCTTGAAGTTGATGCCACAAAAAAGAAAAGTTCAAATATTTTGTATTTTTTCTTCAAGGTAGGCTGAAATCTTCTTTCGCATGATTTGCATACATTTTATACTCTTATACACATGCAGAATTAGCAATAAATCAGCCATAATAAAATGCATACTTTGATTCTATTTTATTCCATCTACATTTTCCAGGGCTCTACTAAAACTACTGGTGATATTTCAGCGACGTCTGCTTCACCATTTATTAACAGCATTACGCCAATATTATGAGAGGCACGTGCGTAAGAATATCTGTGGAAAATTAACGTACAGTACGAAATATAGAGTTCCAACAGTAATAATATCTCCGCGAGTCTATGATAATTTTTTCTTCGAACTTCTCAACGATATTTTGATAATCAACTTCAACTTAAAAGAATAGAATGATTCTGGCAGTAAATAGCAGTAATTAAATATAGTATATTATGAACTGACAGCCATAATTTTGTTATTTACAAAGAGTTAGCCAAACTTCAGAATCTTATTGGCTGCAAAACACCTCTATAACCGGACAAGAAAATATATCTCCAGAGGATGAATCACAAACGAGAAAAGACCCGAACGAGGACTCGGAAGCTGAGGATAATCCACCAGGAGTAGAATAACCTAAGCCCAGCTGGCAAGCAACATCGCGAAAGATCAAAATTTTTCAGGATCAAGTTGAGTATCTTCGTGATGTTCGAGATTATGGGCTTGTAGTGGACAATTTGAAAAAAAAATCAGAGACACGACCAAAAAATTTGAAAAGGAATGAGCCAAGTTAAAGACACAAGTTCAAAATGCCCATAGACAAAAAGAATATAGAAAAACAGTCAAAACAAAAATGAATAAATTTTGCGAAGAAAATCCACAAGCTTCGAAGGCGCTGGCTCCTTGTGACCAGCCTGGCCGGCCTCGACTTGTCGACAAGCAGTCTGCTTTCCTGGATACAATAATCAACATTGCGATTCACGGCAGCTCAACTGATGAAAGTCGGAGAACCAATATGTTAAAGAGTTGCCGAAACTTATAACAATTACATGAAGAACTTCTAAAAATAGGGTGCACGCTATCTCGAAGTGGCACATTCCTCCACCTCCTGCCACGAAGAGTCCATTCAATCGAAGGAAAGCGCCATATTAATACTGTTCCGGTGCAGCCACGCCGGGCGGAGAATGACTTGCATCATCAACACCCAGATACGGAATTCGCTACGACAACTTTGCGGAATTTGGAAAGCTTGGCATCGGTTTTGGGTCCACAGCAGGTCACTTTCATATCACAAGACGATAATGCGCGGGTACCTTTAGGAATCCCAGACCATGATTGGGTCCTGACTGAACGGCATAAATTAATTATTTCTGTTCACGCCGGGATTCTGATACAGGAACAAGGTATGGGGCGCCCACATACTCTGGTCCGACCTATATTGCTATCAAGAGCGGAAAACATTCCTCTTCTACTGCGGCCACGCATACAGCAGATGTTGATAGACTATTGAGCCTAGAAGCCTTTTAATAACTTACAAGAACCGTAAATAGTAAGTCTGTAGACGAGGCCACTAATGATGCGATGGTGGACTGTACTGGTACTGATACTACTCACGATGAGACAGGCGGACAAACTGGTGAATCAGAATTGAATGGTGAAATTGAACGTATCATGATCATTACTGTAGACGGTAGGCCAGATGAAAACCCCAAGTATACAAATGTGATCAACTATGCAACAAGCATTTTATCGACTATGATTTTGATGCTCTTTACATAGCGACAAACGCACTAGGAAGGAGTACCTATAATCGAGTAGAATGACTTATGGCACCTCCGAGCAGACAGTTAGCCGGAATGATGCTGTCTCATGATCATTTTGAAACTCATTTAAATTCAAGAGGGATAACAGTTGATGAAGCCTTGGAAAAAGAAAATTTTAAGCATGCTAGCAACGTTCGATCTCAAATATGGAATAACATAGTCATTGAAGAACACGAAGTGTTGGCTGAGTACTGAAAAATCTTCTAAGTGGTACGTCGGCATGTTCGAGAGCTCGAATATTTTTTACAAATCATCAAATGTGATGAAATTGGGACCTATTGCAAAAAAAAGGAAGAAGCGAGCTGAAATCTGTCTTGCGTTACGGTTTTTTACCCGCACCTTTTCCATCATGGCATACAGAATCTCGACTTGTAGTACCAGATCTAGTCTAGTCTGCAAAATGGCGAAGTTCGTACCTCTTTTTATAAGACTTTCAATTGATTAGAAACCTGAGAATCTCATAGGCAGATTCAAAATCATAACCTATGATTTGTATTGTCCTTCCGTGCAAGCTCAACTCTATAATTGGGTTTACAAATCATGTGGACTATATTTTGCGTCTCAAAAGACAATGAAGATACACGTAAAACTTCTCCATTCTTAGTCAATCGAGAGACTAGTACGCATAGCAACGCATAGGTCGCGAGAATTAATGTGTATTATATCTGATTTTTCGATACAATTCGAAGATGTGGAATGGCTTGCAGAAGACGTTAAGAACGACCTAGTGACTATTCCATAAGATACAACAGAAAACACACCATTGCCATGCCATGAAATACGAAATATTATGTGGGAAACTTGAACATTTTGAAAATTCACAGCTCGTTAACAACATCGACTTCTAGCTGGAAATTTTCAGCGTTGTTTGGGGAAAGAATGAAGTATTTTCCCTGAAAATTTCAAGCGATTTCGAGTCGACAGAAAAAAGTTACAGCTATCTGAAAACAGCGATTTACCAGAAATCAGTTAGTTTTGCGAGGCCGTATATAAAAAGGAACGTGGTAATTAATAATAATTCGTGTTGGTAGTGATAAAGTATACCTAGACAAAAAATTTGAGCCGTCGATTGGCCGTCTACTTGGAAAATTCTTGACTTGGCAGCGTTTCAAAGTTATGCGAAATTTTGCTAAAATAGTAGTTCATGAACAGGGTCCTAATTAAACTGGATTTTGCTTTGGAGTAAAAAACTATTTTTTTTCTCAAAATACAAGGTCAGAGAAGGGGAATGCCGTTTGATTCGAGTCTTTAAGTCCCATAGAGCTCCCATGAAAAAATCTTGAAAATAACTAAAAAATTGAATTATTAAAAACTTCAAAAATTTCTGTATCCACCAGATTTTCTTATATTCAGCTCAAATTTGAAGAATCGTCTTTTTTTATAACCTACTGTCTTGAAAAAAATCAGCAGCCGAATCGCTGACCCAAGCCCGCAGGCTCCGGTCGAAAAGTATTGGACGTACCCATATACATCTATATATATATGTGATATTCGGCAAATTCTGGATTATATTTGATATATTTAATATATATATGTATACACACACACACACTCAACACCGTGTAGTCCGAGCATGCACAGTTCGAATTCAATTATGCATATCGATAAAATTGCGGAATTCTGTCCAGAAGAAACATTTAGTGACTGAAATGAAATGACGAGGTAGCAATATGGACAAGTTTTTAATTTTCATGCTTTTGTTTCGCACAAATCGTTATGCGAGTACGGCAATTTTTCCTTTTGTAATGGAATACTCTCCGTTATGAATTACTTTTTTTTCATTTGTAATTTGTAATGGTTCATTCATTAATTACGCGTTACTTTTTTTAATTTTTTATGGAACACGCATCCATTACACATTACTTTTGTAATTTATAATCGAGAACTTATCCAATACACATTTTTTAAAGTAATGAGTAATGCATTACTTTCACATTACTATTTTCACAACTCTGCATACAATAACAGGTCTCTCTATCTATCTGTGTGCCGATCGTTGATCAAATGATAGCAAATATTGAAAATTGACAATTCAAAAATTTGGTGATTTCGAAAAATTAACGACAGAGCCAGGAACCTGGCGTCTAGAGATGCTTAATTAACCGGAGCCTTACTCCACTGGACCACCTAGCCGCCCTGACTCTGTTGTTAATTTCTCTCATCACCAGTGAGTTCGAATTTGTTTTTTCGTATATCTGGTATGAATGTGTAAGAATTTTCGTCTCTTCAAGCACAGTGTATATATAGGAATGTAATGTGTAGATGATGTGTTTACCCTTTTGAATCCTTATTACATTCCTATATATACACTAAATTCTTGAAAAGTTAGCACGCCATCCGCTTTTTTTTTTTGAAAATTGAGTGCGACAAAAAAAAGTCGCTCGACTAATTTGCGGCTTGTTTACGTCAAATTATCAACCAAATCAGAATTACGCATGATGCTCGCTGTGCGTTATTTTGGTAGATGGCGGGCTAAATTCTTGAAAAGTTAGCACGCCATCCGCTTTTTATTGAAAATTGAGTGCGACAAAAAAAAGAAGTCGCGCGACTAATTTACGGATAATTAACGGCAAATTATGCAATAGTCCGAATTCACATTTTCGACAATTGGCGAGCCAAGTTCATGTACGTGTAAGTAATGTATGGTTTATCAGACGTATAATGATAGTTTTATTTTTTTTTGCAAGTAGTACAAAGTCGCGAATTACTTAGTTCTCATGTGTACATTGTTTATGTTCTTGTCGAATCAAGTGCAGTTAAAGTATGAATATGTTTTAGTTAGCTAATGAAACTGTAATCGAAAATGTACCACATAAAATTAATAAAAATAACTACAGTATAAAGAAATTGAGTTTAGTACAGAAGACCTATTAATTACAAAGTTTATATCGAAGCTGAAACGGAATATTCTCATATCCATACCGTCTTTTGCGTTGTACAAAATGGATAAAAGTTATTTTCAATGTAATTTTCGAAAAATGCCTTTTTTCCTAATGTTACGGAACGAAAAGAAGAGGAGGGGGGGGGGGGGGGGGGTCTTCCTGGACGTAACGGAGCGTTAATGCGGGGAGGGGGGGGGTCAGAAATAGCTAAAATCAGCGTTAGGTAATATTTCAACGACACCTCAGATACTTTTCAGCTATGTACAAGTCCGACGAGACGTGAGAGATAGAGGGACAAGATGAGAAGTATGAGATTACAGTGAAGAGATAAAAGTAGCAATCCAGGACTCTGCCACTCGTAACACTCTGATAAAAAAAAAACCAAAAGGGAATCAAAGACGAACTAATGGTGCATTTGGAATTCAGAAGAAAATTTATAATTTTTAGGAAATCGGAATCGAAGTTGGAAGATTCGTTCATAACTAAGTATTAATTTAATCCAAATCAAAATGGACTACTCAAAACTTCAATGATAACACACCGCGGAATTTTTAATACTTATTCGCATCTCTCGTGTCGCTGAAAATCTTAACAGAAAAACTGAGATCGTTTTCATATCGCTAAGATGTTAGGAGCTGTAGTATTAATTGAATACTACAAACGTAAGTCATATTCAAAACTAGAAGTCTTATTTAACCGAATTGAAAATCAAACAAGTTCGGAACATCGTGATATATTTAATAAAATCAAGGCGCTTCGCAATTCAGAATGGTCTCAAATAAATAAAGAAATCACCAATTCCATAAATTATTTTAACACTGCAATATATTTTGAATAATTCGTCCTCGTGTAGCAGAAAATGTAATTCAAATTCAATTATGCAGATAAAGATAAATTAAAAAATGCATGAACCTTTGTTCCTCTTCAGTGAGGAATCGTGTGTACTCCTTCTTCTTTTTATACCGACGCACGGTTTTTCTTATAATGTAGCGAAAGTGTCTGCGTACTTGTTTGATCTTTAACTTCCAGGATGTTTCAAAATATTCAGATTCCATATTACAAAAAAAAAGTGGTCGTCAACAGTTGTAGTTTTTCTATTATACGATCTTCAAGTCACAGTCACAGACAATAACATTTTATAAGGAGAATCGACACCGCTACCAGGCTTGACTGTTTTCATACAACTAATGGCTTATAAGGCGACGAGAAGTTTCTTGGGCATTCATTTTACCCAATCAAAGTCGTGAGTATTTTCACACAAAGTTTATCTCATTTCCAGCAATCGCCGCACTCGACACACAACGAAGGAGAAAATAACGGGTAATCTTTGTTTGCTTGAATTTAGAACAACGGCGCGTTATCTTCCATGTTTAAATTCCATCATTGGAGGTTCACTATTATACATATACACAGATAACGTACTCAGAATTTGTTAAACGTCATAGAAGAGCAAAATCACTTCTAAACGCCAATACTCAAAATTCAACCATTTATCAATTTATGCTACAGGTACTGCCACGGTTCATTTCAAGTATTTAAAGTTTCCTGATTGTTTAAAATCCCGATGGCATTAGTAGTATCGTAACCTCACCTGGGGGAACTTGCATTAGAGGTCCGGGTTGTACCGGAAGCCCAGGTTGCATTGGAAGACCAGGTTGTACCGGAAGTCCGGGTTGCACGAGAGGTATTCCGGGTTGCGGGGGCGCCATGAGGGGTACCGTAGGCGGAGTATTCATCGCTTGTGCGCCAGAATGCCATCCCGCTTGATGAGGATTTTGCCAATCACCCATGATTAGGTGTCAGTAATAACTGTAAAAAAAACATTGTTGATAACTTTTCACATTAACTACGATTTTTTCAAACGTAATGAAATTTATCTGGAATATACGGTCTTTGGAAACTAGGTTTATTTCTATACTCCCACACCTAAAATTTTTGTTCTTTGTAATATGAAAGTAAACCTCCCAAACCTTTCTAGAAAGGTAGCTAAAGTGGACATCAGAGTGCCAACGACATGAGCAAATCGTAATTTTCACCTCTTTGCCTTTCTACAGTAATGAAACCGATATGAATTTCGAAAAACGATAGTATTTTCTGTTATGCTTGAGTGGTGATTGGAAAAACTTCAGAGAATTGATATAAAAATACGGAAAACACGGGATTCAGATATCAGCAGCATACCATAACCTCAAAGTCAGTGAGAATCTGTTGCTGTAAGTTCAGTGTTTTCATTGATTTTTCGAAGTTTTTCGAACTATGACACAAACACAATTGCAAAAAATATATCTTTTCTCAAAGTTTGAAACAATTTCTTTACTCTAAAAAGAAGTAAATTGTAAAAAAATACGATCGGCTCATTTCATCGGCACTCCGACTACCCGTTAATCAAGTTGTTATTTCCCCATTTAAGAAGTACGGAGAAGTAAAGTAAACACAAGATATCAATAAGTGAGAAAATAAAGAGATTGACATTAAACATACACTGATATAAAATGACGCTATTATACAAAACAACATGGCATCATTGAAAGCAAGCTGATTAATGCAAAGTTATAAATTTATAGCGGGAACTGCAAATTGAACACAATTGAAAATTTCCACCGTTTTACAATACTACATATGCCGTTAGTAACTATTCGCTTAAAGGGTCCAGGATCAATGCTTATATCTATAATACGACTGGAATCGTCTTCGTATTTCAATCAAGACAATTTCTGGTGATCGATAAATTTTATTTCGTGAAAGTGGTCGTAAAATTTAAAACTAAAAGTAAAACGCGAAATGCGGAATGGCCTTTTGGTAAACAGGCGCTGATAAGTTCAGAGATACAAAACATTTGTCTGTTTAAAATGTTTTACCCTTGTAACGTGACGTCAGTTCATGAAACAAACGGTTAAGGAGCTTCAATTCAACGAAATAAAGCAGCAAATGGTTGTGATAATATTGCATAGGTAATTAGTTCGACCCGCAAACTGATAAACCTAATAAATATGTATTACACAAACACTGCTAGAAATTGACGAAGCTCACTTACCAACAAACCAGAGCAAATACCAACCGAGTTTTAGAAGAGGACTTCACGTGGTGATGGGACTTGTACTTTGTAGCCTATAAACCTAACATACAGTGGACTCTCGATACTGCCGCAACAGTACAAGAGGGGAAGCGATTTTCCAGGAATTATTGGTCCCCCAATAGATACCTTCGCGCGATCGTGATGTCACGGAAAAATAGTAAACTTTCTCATTACGGCTAACCTCTCATGTGCGCGCGGATACATTGTTATCATCGGTTAAACTCCCATTTTATTTTATTTTGACCTGGAAAAATACTTAAGTGTCAATATTTTATTAACACATCAGGTTTTTTTTTTTTTTTTTAAACATAATTATTCGTTTTATACATAATTATGAACTAAAATAAACACCGAGGCAATAAAAATACTTATACATTGGACATTCCACACCAACTCTGTAAATGACTATAGCTGACCATAACATTTTTTAATTTCGTGGTGGATTTTTCCCACGTTAGTATGACCCTTGAAAACCTTTCGAACAAATATTCGAACATTTTTATTGACTCGTATTTATACTATGAATTTTTAAGCCCATCTCCAAAACAGTCAAATTGACTTCTGTGATCCAAAAAAAAAACAGATGTCGTTTTCGAAAACAACATTTTGCAGGCAAGTTTCAGAGTGGAGAGTTGCGGATGCAGGTTTTACGACTTTTTATTTTATATTGTTACTTTCGGCGGAAAAGATGAGTTAATGGAAATGATGGGAAACAGTTAACGTAATGTGTAAAGTGTATAATTTTTCACCGGTAAGATGCGTCAAACCAGAACAATATTTGCACGCGAACTGATTTCTTATCGCTCCAAGTTCATTGAAAACATGAACTTGCGCGAGCCGACGGACTATCTTTTATTGTATGCTTATAGATTTTAAAAGCTGCCAAGCCTTCTGCGGTAGCATGGATGTTTTCCATACAATTGAAAAAGTTGTACACCTATACATCTCGACTTGGCTCACTGATTGGCAAGCAGCTATTACATCTGACCGTATTATTTCTACAATTTCTGTTGATTGATTTATCATCATATGAGTTCGAAATGTTTGTGCTACACAATGCAAGCTGTAAAGTTTGTACCTATTACAGCGCTACTCGGGATATCTCCAACTATAGAACAATCCAATGAAAGAGAAAGCCTGCAAATTGCTCCGAACCTTACAGTTACACATGAATACAGTACCGTATTCTATATTTAATTATTTTCATATCACATTCGATTAGTGATGCATGTAAGAATAATTATTAGTGATAAAGCAGAACATCTTCCTCACTTGTTTTTTTGTTTTTCATGTTTTACAGTCACTTTGACCATTCCTATTCCATTACCGATAGATTAGAACAAACAAATGTTAGACTTTGGCAAGATATAACAAAACAAAAGATGGCTTATATGGGCCCCTAAAAGTTGACACTCTGTCTCCGTGGTTCATTGAAATGAATCAACTTCCACCAGACTACCAACCACTAACTTAGCCTGCCTATACTTGGGCATCACTACGGTTGGGAGATGAACATTTTTTATATAGGGGGTCATATTTTTTACTTTTGTTATTAATGATTATTATTCATTTGAGTTCACAATTATTTACTTGATACGTGTCACCCCACCACGGCCGCGATCCGGGTTCGCCATTGTTAGTCTACTTTTGATTTTCAATTTCCAAGTTAACATCAGTAAATTTCTTAAAAATAGTAACTGTATAATTCACTTCTTTTATCGGTTTTTGATATCCAGTTACCACACATACTCTTTTCCTATACACAATTGCTGTAATAGCGATTAACGTTTTATTCACGGAATCAATCACCCTCATAGAAGTGCTTCTGAAATCGCATAGTAATATTAGCAACCACTATAATGAAAAGATTTTTCGTAAACGATAAATTTTCATGTATAATAACGCAAAATACTTACTAAATATAGCAATTAAATAGAATAATACTACAATTAAATGCAACATTATGTGATACTAGTGTTTTTTTTTAAATTGCAGCATTTTTAAATATCTGACAACAGTTTCATCAACATCAGGCCAGAGCAGTCATATTCTGTGAGTCAGTAAACTTTTTTTCTTTGATGTATGGTTTATCTACAAGATTAAATACTCAGCCAAAACCATGTTGCAAGGAAATTCCGGGATTCCTGGATTAATTACACTTAAGTCTGGAGAAGAAGATATTAGATCAGTGAATGCAATTTAAATACATTGTCAATACTAGGTTCAATACTGCAAAAATATTTTTTAAACGAAATGGGAAAAACGAATTCTGCTGCAGGTACTTTTGCTTGTAACTTTCATCTTAAGGTAGTACGAGCGGAGTAGCTAGTCTATTAAAAGTCTATGGTTACGAAAATTGGAAAAAGCGATATAATAATAAATTTAGGTGTGATAATAATAAAAGTACGTAACGAGATATTTTTGGAAATATGTATCATGCCCATGTGTTGAATTATACGAAACGGAATATTTATTTATTTATTTATTTATTTATTTATTTATTTATTTAACTGGTTTACAGGCATAAGATCGGTCTTTAAAGCGTATAAAAGAATTAACGCAAGTAGAGCTACAAATAAGTTGGCGTGAGGCATACCTACATGAAGAAATGTAGGTATACACAAAACAAATACAAAATACAAAATACATATTACATGGGAATATGTTATATCAACAGTCAGATTGACTCGCATTGTCTAACCAGCTATATCATTTCACAATTCCACCGATATAAATGGCAACACTGTACTCAGGCGCTAGAATTTTGGTCGTGTGCTACGTGTATACAAGTTTATATACCAGGTGTATACCAGTGATCGGAGCACACCTGGCGCCATGCAGCATTGCCAAGTCCATATCGTTGTTACCACGTTAGCAGAAGCAGCCGACGCACGCGATAATTAGACAATACAATCGACAATTTCCAATCGGAATATCCCGTAACCCGTATTTTTTATGAAAAGTACGTAATGGTGACATCTTTTTCAACATTTAACAACGTTTTTTATTTATCGTGTCTAACCGCGAAAGGTCTATATTTCCGAGGGGCTGCTCACTTGAGAAATCATTGAAACATTTCATCCAAAATTACACAGGCAATCGCTAAAAGTCGCTGCAAATCACTCTTAATCGTTGGAATAGGTAATCTCATTGATTCGGAAATCACGGGAATCACAGTCTAAATCACAAGAAATCGATTCCCTTCGGAAATCGTCGTGTCACCGAATCCTCGAGTGAGCAGCCTCTCGTATATGTCTATCTCAACCTTGTGTCAACACAGATTTCCGATACTGTGTGGGGTAATTATCTTCATTTCACACATTAATTAATATTGTAATTAGTCGGTAAGTCGCTTAGAAATTTTGCAGGTGTTTCCGTAGATGTTTTTGCTATAGCATATAAAAAAAACGTATATTTGTCTAATAGCGAGGTACGTGCTCGTACTACCTTAAGGTGCCGCTGACCTGTATCTAAAAGTTGTAATCAATCGAAGCGCCCTCTGCGTAAGTTTCCTCGGTTCCAAACCATTCGAAGGTGGTACTCTCCACCGGGGAGTAGCGCAACACAATATTAGACAAAACGCGGTCGGTAAAAGACCTGAATCTGAGTCGGTAACCATACCAACAGGATTGACCCGAATTTTGCATGCAAATGATGACGTCATGTGTATAGCGATTGCATCACGACCGAACTGATTATTTTGATAGTTTTACGGTGAATATAGCAAATTCAATTTATTGTTCCGTGAAACACCCTTGAATATGGGACATTCTTTGACGAATCTGACAGATTTAGATAAAAATCGACCGACACAATTTTGATGTAGCTTAAAATTGTTTCACGGGTTCTATATCGAAAAAATATAGATACGTATCGAGGATTTTTTTATTTTACATATTTCGTAACATAGAGGGGATCGAAAATTTGATAATTTGGTGTTTTCTGGCACGGAGAACTCATTTTCAAAAATTCATAACGCCGGTTCTGTTTGAGCTGAAAAGTTGGTTTTTTAAACCCAAAGCTAATAAAATGAATTTCAATGCAACAATTGTTTCATTTACGATTATTCCGAAATTTATATTGTTATAAATAATTAATATGTTTAAATCGATTTTTAGTAATTGCCTTCACCTCGTAGTGAGTTCTCAGAACGACCATCGTATTCTACGTCAAATTATCTATCAATAACGCATTTTTATTTAATGGAGAAATTATTATTACTGTAGGAAAAAATTAATTTATCCAGCGCGGCACATCACATCGGTGCGCGGGTTCCATTGCACGCCTCGTTATCTTGCCTCGTATCGTTTTCTTCTGTAATATAAATGATTACTGTATATTCTCAATTGAATAATAATATTCAATAGCAAGTAAGACTTTATAAAAAATGTAACAAAAAAATTATCAAATACAAAATATTGTGTCAAATAAAAAATCAATTTATTAAGATTTCAATACAGTATTTTTAGTTAATAAGTACCTCGTCCTACAGTACGTCGTATCATATTTACATTTATTCTTGAAAATTTGTGTGATTCCAACCTCTCTTGAAGAATTGGAAACAAAGCAATTCTCATTGTGTCAACAAAAAAACGGTTGTACAAATTTTTAAACGAAAAATACTATACATATTAAAAGTGAATGTAAATATTGTGAGACGTAATACAGAACGAGGTGTTTATTAAATAATAATAATGTATTAAAATCTTGGTAAATTAATTTTTTATTTGCCACAATAATAATTTTTATTTTATTATTTTTTTGTTAAATTTTTTATAAAGTCTTATATGCTAATAAAAAATATTATTCAATTAAAAATATAGAGTAATTTATATTACAGAGGAAAACGATACGAGGCAAGATTATGAGGCGTGCAATGGAACTCGCGCGCCGATGTGACGTGCCGGGCTAGATAAATTAATTCTTTTCCTCCAGTAATAATAATTCTCCATCAATTCAAAATACGTTATGGATGAAAAATTTGGCGTAGAATGCGATGGTTGTGCTAAGAACTCGCTACGAGGTTGGGGCAATTGTTAAAGATCGATTAAAACATATTAATTGTTTATAACAGTATAAATTTCGGAATAATCGTTAATGAAAGAATTGTTGTAATAAAATGCATTTTATTAGCTTTGAGATGAAAAAAACGAACTTTCCAGCTCAAATAGGACCGGCGTTATGAATTTTTGAAAGTGAGTCTTCCAAGCCAAAAAACACCAAATTATCAAATTTTCGATCCCCTCTATTTTACGAAATATGTGAAATAAAAAATCCTCGAATACGTATCCCTATTTTTTCGGTATAGAACCCGTCAAAAAAAATTTCAGCTGAATCAAAAATGTGTCGGACACAAAGGTGTTCGGCTGTAAAAGAATGTCCCATATACATTAAAACATATCGCGCAATATTAGTTTTACACAGCACGAAGTATTTTCAAAATGAATTCATAAATATCACCATTCACCATTTGTAGATATTTGGAAATATGTGCTACGCCATCGGTCCCCCCCCCCCCCCCCCCCCCCCCCCGCCCAACTCAGCTTCTCCTTGTCGCAAACTTGAATGGTCATGTTTATTTTCCGTCCGTGCATTACATTGTATTCGATTATTCGCTCAGTCTACGGATAGTGAATGTGCGCGAGAAAAAAAAAATCTTTGTGTCGTGAGACGACTGTGCTCGAACATTTTGTATTTCGAAAATAAAGAGTATTTCTCATTCTTCTTCAGATGTTTTCTATGAGGTACATACATGATTATCTCTGGTGAGTATTTATACATATACATATATATGTACATTATACAGTTGTATAAAACGTGCACCCCGACTTACGTTTCTTTTGACTTACGCCGTCAATGCCGGAACGACCCATAGCGTAACTTCGGAGTATTACTGTATCGGAATCATTCTGAAATTGTACATCGCTTGTTACACAAAACTCTACTGACAATAATGAAATAATTTTATGTTCGAAGCTACTTTACTAGTGAAAAGGGTTTCAAAAAATGATTATATATAATATTGGAACACTTTATTCATGTTACTATGGATATATGAAACAATTGTTGACATCGACGTTGAGGATTATTTTTATACCCTCTGAAATACTAAATGCAAGGAAATAGTATCTGAGATTCGAGGTAACTATGAAGCTGCGGGTTGTGCGAAACAGTTCCTTCTCCCGGTTGATGGGAGTTTCTAACATCCTTTGCGAAGTAATGTAATTTGAACATAGTTCACCACTCCATGAAGATATCCTCGCGGCATGTGACATTGCGTCCGTCCAACGGTTACGACGGATTATCCTGTAAAATATAAGCGTGTTCATTTGGTTGTTTCGCTTTTTCAATGCAGAATCCATAACATGATTAGTACTTGTCGATAAAAATATACTTTGGCAGAGAATTCGTGCCCTCCCCTCCTTATCTTATAAGGACACATACAAATACATGGGTATTCTGTTCTCTTACAGCCATGTGTCGGGGCCATCTCACTATACCCAAAAATATTAAAAGTGAATGGTCGAATCTGACGAAATGGAATAGTGCGATTAAAAATTTTGATCATCTTGAATAATCCGAAAAGTTGAGATAATTCTTTGGAAATTAAGATGTTCATTTTTTACGAATCACTCTAAATTTCACCGTGTTCAATAGTTAGTTTATTGTATTATTCTTTTCGAGATTTTACAATATATATATACAACATAGTTCCAATTTATTTTTTAATACTAAAACTCGCTTATTGGCTATAGTACACTGAATAATGAGCAAGCGCAAAACATATAAGAGCACAAAACTTTCTCAATATTTTACCATCTATTGGGAGAGAGAAAATCGTATGTATATCAAGCGATCCGTTTTCTAAGAGAGGTAGTTTTAGTCCGACTCTTTTATAGTATAGCTCTCTACATGAAACAGTCAGGTGACCTAAATCTATAACTTCGCTGCAATAGTTACAGTATCTTCCTTCAGATATTTTTTAGTGCCTAGAGTCGACTATTATTCTTGTGTAGTAGGAGTTCGCTAGCCTGTATTGACAGATGACTTTTAATATTTTCAGAGGTATTGACGCTTTCAGATATTCCTGAACCTTATTCTCAGCCTGCAACCAATTGTACATGATAAGTGAGGAGTACTGTGCTACTTTTTTTCCATCTATATCGCTCAAGTATTCCTTACACTTCTCTAATAGTTCAGGTTCTTGCAGCGTTATTTCGCCTGGCGTCGTTTCATTCCACAGGTCTAGCCTGTCAATTGGTTCAAAGAACATTTTCTTCACTAATACCACCCAATTATAGTTCACATTATCCTGGGCACCTTTGTACTGACTTAAATGTAGTTGTCTAAGGAAACAAATTTTCGGGTATCGATCATCTTCCATTCTCAAAATTTTATTAATCCATCTTATGACTTGCTTAAAGACTAAGAGCGAATACTGACTAAGTCCCAATTCTCTTCTTACCGCATAACTCGGTGTGCACTGAGGTAAATTCATGAGTTTTTTGAAGAAACCTAATTGTATCTTTTCCACACTATCTAGATGCCTCAGTGAATACACCTCTGTACCGTATAATAATATTGATTGTATAAGCGCCCCAAATAGGTCGTCGTAAACTTTCCAAGAATTCGCATGTATTCTATGTATTAACGCTAATGTGGAAGAGCACGCTGCTTTGGCCTTGGAAACTATTTTTTTTGTATGTGATTCATATGACCCCGTTTGAGAAATGGTCACCCCCAGATAAACGTATTCCTTGACTATTTCAACAGAGCTATCCCCGAACATGAATTTTTTTCATCCTGTTTATGTCTGCGACCGCCTTTTCGAAAAATAATTACTTTCGTTTTTTTGGTATTTACAGATAACTTATTTATTACGCAGTACTCATATAAGGCTTCAATTATTCTCTTAATATGAATATAGCTTTCGGCCAAAATGACAATGTCGTCGGCATATGCTAGTAACAAAATTTCTACTAAATGATTAATTGATACACCTCTAATATACTTTTTTTTAGCAGAAAATCTTCTAAATCAGTAATAAAAATTGAAAAGAGGGTTGGAGAAAGTATCTCACCCTGCAATACACCTTTTGTAATATAAATAGGGTCTGAAATCCCGTCTGAATTCCCAATTCTGATATTTGCCGACGAGTACAAGCTTTGAAGAATTTTTATAACTTTTGAGCTAAGCCCTTTTCTTTGCAGTTTACCCCAGAGCATGGAGTGATCTACAGACGGGAATGCGCTTTTAAGATCAACGCATATAATTTGCCTCTTGTCTTCTGTATATGCAATTGGATTATTGAATTGAATGTGAATATAATATCTAAGCAACTTCTTTTTTTCCAGAAGCCTGCCTGCCATTCGGGGAGAATATTATTGATGTCGCACCACGCATCAACCCTTTTATTCAGAATAAACGTAAAGCATTTGACAATTGTATTTACAAGCTCAATTGGCCTGTAATTATTTGGATCCCTAATTGCTCCTTTGTTTTTGTACAGCATTTTAGTTAGTATACAGGACCAGTTGTTTGGAGTCTTTTCTGTATCCATAATCCTATTGAACATTACATTCGTATATAAAACCCAATTCGGAGTAAGATTTTTCAGAAACTCGTTTGTAATCGAGTTTATTCCAGGGGCCTTGTTTGATTTACTATGAGCAATACTACTGTAAATTTCATCTAGACCTATTGGAGAATCCAACATCTCATCACCATTGGTGAGCTCAGGAGTCGGAGCTGTTACCGGGTTGTTAACCTCGTGGAACTCTCGAAAAAAGCTACACCATTCATTCAAACTAATACTCTCAGCCCCCTTTATCGGCTTTTTTCTGTACCTGTTCACCGCTTTCCAAAATTCTTGTGGATTTTTTGCGTCCACTACTCCGTTAATAATTTTTTCCCTATATTCTTTTTCACTGCGCTTGCATACCTCCTTGTATTGCTTTTTGAGAACTAGATAGTCGTAAACCTGTGGCTTTTTAAATTTTGAGTTTTTACAGATCTTTAGAGATTTTCTGAGCAGGCTCTTTATCCTAGTGCATTCGTTATTTTTTCGGCACTTTTCTAACGAGATTCCCCCTTGTCGTGAGATCATTCCCAGTTCCCTGGCCGCTGTGATTATATTTCTAGAAAGAAGGCTGTCCATATCGTCTAAGTGCATGTTAAGGTTGTTAAGGTATAATGAGTAATACGATTGATTCGTTGGCAGAGTTGCTGAAGAAAGTCAGCGACACGGTTAACGAAACTAAAAGTGAAGTGAATAAAATTGGAAAAACAACTGAAGATCTCTCAACCTCGGTGAAGGAGGTCGGAAACGAACTAAAAGAATGGACGGGGAGATGCAGAGCTCTGAAGCAAAAGTATGAAGACCATAAGGAGAGGATTGATAATATTGAGATGAAAATACATTTTTTGCTGGAAAGCAAAAAATTTATGACCGAACAAATAAATAGAAACTCCAATTCCGGCATGAGAAAAAAAAACTTGCTAGAAAAGTAGTAGATGTTGAGATCACGTTATCGTGTCGTGCTTACAAATAATATTCTTAATTATAAAATCAGTGTGAATTTCTTCAGAATTTTAAAAGAAGCTTTTTCGGAATTGGTTTTACAATTTTTTTCTATTTCAGTGGTGGCTAAAGAAATCTGCGAAAAATTCCGACACTGTTTCAAGTCGATTGAAACCGTGGTTTTAACATTATACTAAAGAATTATCAAAATCGAAGAGGGTGAGGTACATGGGTTGCAAATTTGACGCGGAATGCCCTATATACAATGTATATCTATTAGGATGGTCGATAAGCGGATTATTTACGTTAATGGCTTAGAATATAAAAAAACATCTCTAATTTTTTCAGATTTTCATTTCGAGTTCTTAGTGGCCTTATGTGATTTTCTTTTTAATTAGAAAAAAAGGTAATTTTATGATATCCGGAATCTCGCCTATTGACAGTGGTCTCAGATAGGAAATATCCTCAGGATTAGGGAAAAAATAATTAAAGAAATCCCACCTGTGCGCAAAATTGTTAAGAATCGATTTGAATACCAAAAAATTAGGGAAATTTGGAAATTGAGGAAAATGTTTTCCAAAAAAAAAAAAAAAGAAAAAATGATCGAAAATGTGTACTATATTCTTGGGCACTAGAATGGAATTCCCCACACATCTTCTTCCTATACAATCAAAAATAAAAACGTCTGACGATTCAAGGAAAATTAAATCAAGTATAAAATACGACTACAGGTCCTTCCCTTTTTTTCTCTTCTTAATCTATAAAGTAAATAGACGATCGTCAAACCTGCCGGTTTTTCCATACATGTAAAATAATTATGTAATTCACTTACCATCCTGCTACCTCGAGAGCTGCTGGCACTAAACTGAACACTGTGAAGCCTCTTAACTGGCTGCCAATATCAGAAAAGGAGAGGGGTCCATACATTGTTGCTACTGAAATTATTTTGTCGTTCCGATCTCGCATCTCTCAAACTTCTTAAGAAATGCTCGTCAAGACTGATATAAAATGGGCGTTTTTTTTTTTAATAAGGAAAAGTTTTGACAGTAATGGAAAATAGAGATTACTAAAAACAAATGTATTGTTTTTTAATAACACCGGCCGAATTAAATTTTAAAAGGCTTATGGTTGAATAAACTTCAGATTTGGGTTTAGCGGACCAAAATGCATAAAAATCATACTTGATCTATACTTCCATAAATTTTTTTCTTACCAAAAATGCTAATTTTTGGCGATTTTTATGGTTTTTTGCAATTTACTCAAAATTTTGAGGGTGTACGGGCAAAACTGACTTCAGATTCGGATTGAGCGCCTCGAAATACATAAAGATAGGTAGGTCCGGTCAAAAGTACAGACCACTTTTTTTTTGTGGGCCGGTGTTATTAAAAAACAATACATTTGTGTTTAGTAATCTCTATTTTACATTACTGTCAAAACTTTTCCTTATCAAAAAAGAGGCGCCAAAAACGGGGAACAAATCGATTCGCTCTCGGAATTTTATTGTTTCAATTATTTGTTCTCTTCTGGGTTACCCCCACTACAAAAAAGGTGGGTTCAGTAAAAAAAAAGCAAAAGGAAAGAAGGAAAAAATCGACCGGCTCTCGAAATTTTCTTTCTTTGATTTGTTTTTTCTCTCCGAAAATACAAAAAAAAAAGCCGGGATTGAATTTAAAAAAAAAAAAAAAAAGAGTGAACTGCGATCGAACCCGTGTCCCGCATCACTCCATCCTCATGTTTTTTTTTTTTTTTTTTGAGGAGGAAACCATATTTATTTAGATGAACAATAAATGCTCAATATTTACAATATTGCACTTGTAATTATCTTAGTTTATGTAACTCCGGCTTAAATTTTAAGCTCAATCTAACATTTTGTTTTACGTTAAGTGGTTAACTTATTTTTTAGTGTTTTGTTTAAGACTTGAATGCAGTATTATAGCAAAGGCAGCAATAATTAACTTAAATACAGGAAAACTTCGCGCAAAAACCTGTGATTGAAAATTCATCCTCATGTGGTATCCACTCAGCCACACCACAGCTACGTCCGTGATCGCGCGTTTGCTCGGTATGTTTATGGAGCTTGCTTGGAATTCGCTGATGGTTCTCTGGAAGATTCAGTTCGAGAAAAAAAAAATTTCCTCCAACCACTTGCCCATTGCACATTTTGCATAAATGTTATCGAGCTGGCTTCGTATATTTTTCCATAGACTGCGTGTACAAATATTCGAGAACACCAGGCGTCACATATTTTCATATCAATAAAAAAATAATATTTATTAAAAAAAAGTATTCGGGCTGGGAATGGTTAATTATTTTGGTTCAGCGTCCGCTAATTGAATCCAAAATTTATCAAATCTGGAGATACTTTTATTCGCTGACATTCATAATTGAAAAACAAAAAAATCCCAATTCTTGCATTCCTGGAAAGATTTGTGCGAGCGGGGACAAGGATGCGATTGGCAACCGCTTGCTCGAGCGACCGAGTATATCTATACATATATGCACGATTGTGGGCCACCTTCGGTGCATGGCCGCCTAGGTGTCAGGTCGGAAATGGGCCACCTTCGGTGAGTGGCCGCCTAGGTGTCACGTCGACGCTCCAACCTAGCTGGTATCACGAAAAGCCGAGCGTTGGAGATCTCCCTACTCATCCTACTCATCTCTGCATGTATATTCATCGCGCGCACGCCTGGAGTAGACTTCAATGTGTCTGGGAAGATAGGGGAACCATCGAAAGTGACTGGGGATTGTGGAAAGATTATTCGTTTAATTTTCTGAATAACATATATAAAAGTCAGATTTTATACTATGACGAAAGTAGATTTATAAATAATTAGACTGTGAAGGTGTCTCGAAAGGGATTGTTACCGTCCTAAGTGTCCGCCAATAGACAAGGCGGTTTCTAATATGATTGTAAGTTAAAATATATGAAAACTAAGTTTTATACTATCACAAATTTGAAACACAATTTTACTCACCTTTACTACCTGTTACCTGCCAAAGCCACCGCGACCCAGGTTGTATAGGCTGGGTTTGCTTATACCTGTATAGGGGACATATATAGAAGAATTTTCAGCTTTTATAATATAACGAAGGTTGGGCGTCGCGGGCTCTCACTCTACAAGTAAGAATTTTCAAAACAATCCAGTATGAACAAGAGCTCACCTATAGCCCAGCAGTACGAACAGCGGAGAGGGGAAGAGCAGCAGGAGGACTGGCCGTGTATACAGATTCAACAACTACGAAGAAAACAGTCCTCTTCAAATCTAAGTATTATATAATACTGAGGATAATGAAAAACAACTTTAGTTTTATTTTCACAAATGTATATATCAGCCCCAATGCGGATATTGGTATAGTTCTGAGCGATCTGTATGATAAAATTAATTATTTACGCAGCGAATTTCCTACAGAGGCGTTTATAATTGCAGGGGATTTCAATGCCAGAATCGGATCAGAGAACCCCATCTTTGATGAAGTCTTGGTCAATTCAACACTATCAAGGACGAGACTCTCTCTAGATAAGGAATTAAATAAACGAGGGAGGCTTTTACTGGATTTCATGGAGGAATTTAGTTTTTTCGTAATTAACGATAGGACAGCAAGTGATAATCCGGGAAGATTCACATCTGCAAGTGAAGTTGGTCGGTCGGTAAATGATTTGATCTGGGGAAATGTTATTGCTCTAGAGTACATTCTCGACCTTGAAGTCTTGCTTTTACCAACTTTATCAGATCATTTCCCTTTAGTTTTAACGCTAAGTCAGCTATACCCGGAGCAAACAAAAAAGGAGTTAATTAGATGGAAGCCCCAACTCTGTAAAGAGTTTCAGTCTAAAATGCACGAATTCGAAGTTCCGTGTTCAATATTTTACTACCGATAGCAGATATCTAATGTATGGTCATTCGGAATGAATATGAATGGGAAATTCCTCGTCAAACCCGATGGATTATTTGTAATGGGAAAGATTTTTTACAGAATGTATAAAATGGTAGAAGCCTCGCCAAAAAATGTTGCCAATAAACAATTCGTTCGTTAATAACAATTACAATGTTCAATGTTTCCGGATAAACCAAAGTTTTCTACGAAAGCTTATCCTCTCTACTCGCGAATGTGCTGTGAATAATTTTTCTACGTCAAATAGAACCGGAGATGAGATGTTGATTCTTCAAGTTTACTGCACGCTCATTTTGCAACAAAATTGAGTGACTCGGCGCTTCCGGAAAAAAAATCGTAGAAATAGGTTTTGATTTTTTATGCTCACATATCACTTCGAAAAAGCTTTCATTGTTCTGGAAAATACGCGGTCATTTTTTGTCAGAATGATATTTCTGACTCAAGAACCTAAATTTCGTCCCAACTGACTTTTTATGGTTTATATGATGAAATAATAATAGTCGTAATATTTATTTTCCTTAAGATTTGAAATTTCTCGCATATTTGCATCGTACTTAGGGTATATGTCAACACGTGTAAATTTCTCCAATTATCGGAAAAGAAAATTACCGTACGATTATAATAATTGAACTCTCCGAGCATTCCAATCTAGGCTTCGATAAGATTGTGGTATTCGCAACGAAGCATTCAGCAATTCTTATGTTCTGCACACTCCTAACAAAAAATCAAAATGATTATATATGAAGAGAACAGAGAAAAGAAAATTTGAAACACGTATACAATTTGGTTACTCAATGTTTTGAAAAATGATAAAAAAACGACGATCGAAACAAATATCAACAAAACGACGATCTTTCGAACACCACTCTTAGTCGAGGAAATAAAGCACTAAAAACGGCCCAACTGTCGATTTTTCGAGCAGTAAGACGGATTTTAATGCGGTTTTTTGCATTCGATTCGTAAGAGCGCCTACAAACTTTGTGAACTAAATTGATTAATTAATTTTTTGAAAATGCATTATACGTTGAAACGTTCACCCTGGGCACCACGTACCTCGGAGACGGTTGCCGTATCGATATTCGTATTCAGTGACCCCAAAAACCCCCGAGTCACGAGTTTCGACAAATTCGATCACAATTTTCGCCAAAACTCTAGGAGAAGACGTTGATACTGTCCACCCTGGGCACCAGGTACCTCGAAGACGGTTGCCGTGGCGATATTCGTGTTCAGCGACCCCAAAAACCCCCGAGTAGCAAATTTTTTATTTAGTGTCTCTTGGAAGTGCACTTGCAAAATGCATATTATTAATGCCATAATGCATTTTCAAAAAATTAATTAATCAATTTAGTTCACAAAGTTTGTAGGCGCTCTTACGAAGCGAATGCAAAAAACCGCATTAAAATCCGTCTTACTGCTCAAAAAATCGACAGTCCATTGCTTTATTTCCTCGACTATCTTTCGAAGCAAACGTAAACAGAAGATTTGTTTTCTACATTTTTTTTCTATACTACGAAAATGCTGGAAGTCCCTCCCCACTCCTCAACGGTATACATTTTCGTAGAAATACAATGAGCATCATGAGTACAGTGAGAACACTCTGGGGCAAGTGTTTCCATACTTATGAACGGTAATGTATATTCATTTGAAAAAAAAACGGCAATTTCTCAAATAATGAATTGAAAAATCTGAAAACATTCACACAGAGTACCTTTTAGTAGTACTTTGATGTAACCAATTATGGAGCAGATCTGAGATGGTCGAAAAAAAAATGGCGGAGTTGACGGAGAATCCTTCCTTTTCGGGTTAAATTCCGAAAATATCGATTTTTGGAAAAAAAGGTGGGAACCGAAGTTGTTCAGAATTTGATTCTCAACAAGTTTGATGCTATTCATTTATGCCATTAAGTTGAAAATAAACGAGGTAATGGAAATATTTCGAATTTGTCGCTTTTTTCAGGTTCAATTCCAAAAATCTTGATCCTAGAAGAAAAACTGTATGAACTAAACTTGTAGAGAATCAAAATTTATACAACTTTTGTTCCTACGGTTTTTCTGTAAAATCAAAACCGGCCGAGTTATTCAAGAAAAACCATTTCAACCTAAAAAACCATTTTTCGAACATAAGCATGATTTGGTCGCCATTTTGAATTTACACTCCCAGTGACCCTTACGAGACAGCTGTGAAAATAAAATTTTCGTACAAATTATTTACAAATTAACCGGGGAATATCAATATCAATTCTGACGAAGACCCAAGAAATTAAAAGGTTGATCGAAACAGAAATCCGAAAAAATTAAATTTCCATTTCATTGAATGAAAAAAGGCGTTTTCCCGAAAAATTTCTTAGGAACTTTCGACTCCAATTTTGACAAGGATTCGCCCTGCCAAGTATTTGCTGTGAATTACGAATCACCCTGCATAGCAAGTGCAGGTTTGGCAGGACTCTTGTAAATGATATCTATAATTGCATAACAGAAATTTGCAGTATAAAACACTTACCATTGCAACAAACGATTCGTTCGTCGGCGCGTCAAATTTAACCTTTTTGCGGTTCAGCCGTGCGACGTAACTTATCCATTGTTGCACTCACAAGATTATTGTTGTTTGTAACAAATATATGTATACACACTGGCCGCGTGAAAATTTGCACGTGATTAGAACTTGTGACACGGCAAATTACCAAAACACTCGCGTTTGCTTCGTTCGATAGCAGGATAGTGGGGACAGTGGCGCGTGAGGGATAGTACTTGGAATCCGAAGAAGTTGATTCCTTCGAGAATTCCAAATTTCTGTGAAATATTATAGGATTGTGCTGGACTTCGATGTACAGCAGTAACACATACCCTGACTTTTCGTAGGTCGTATACGATGCAGAAACCAACCCAAAAACTCGCTGACGTATCCGTAGCGTATACTATCTACGATAAGTCACGGTATGTAGTTTTATAATGATTTCCACCTAATGAGTAAATTTCAGGTAGTTCGTCTGATGTAAAAAAAAATTTTGGTAGCATCATTCAGAACTAGGCGTAATTGACAAATGAAACGAAGCAAATAAAGTATGAAATCCTTATTTGTTGAGAATTAAAAACAGAAAAAATTGGCAAGCAAATCTTCATCAGAGTTTTAACAAGGATCGGCCCTGTAAAATTTTTGCCACGAATCTTGAACCATTGTATGCAGTAATTGTATGTATGTACAGTGACATAGATTTTTTGCGGGATGTATTTCTAGTATTGTTAAACACATCCGGTTCAGAAACAATTTCGCGTATATATTAGGGTAATCTTTAAAACAGGCTCGGACGATTGTCAACCGGCCCAACCCCTCCCCCCCTCTCTCAAATTTGCTACTTATAAATAAATAATGGTCTGTTCAAGAACACAATTTTTTATCTCAACCCTAAACCCTCACGCCTATACTTGCGTGTTTCCTGCAATTTCGGTATTTATTTTACTGCCGCATCTAATCTTTCGGTCAATAATCTGTAAGTATGACAATTTTGCGGACATCGATGCTACTATTAGATGAGGATATCCGGAGCGTATATGGGGCATTCTATGTCAATTATTCGCCATTTATATCTGCCTTTTCGACGAACAGGAATTAATGGACAGGTATTTTCGTTTTTGTTAATGATTTTCTATCAAATCGATGAAAAAAGTCAGATTTAAGTGGTACGTACTCGATGTAGAATGCCCCAAAACCCTTGAATAAAATAAAAAAGAATAATTTTCTTTGCGGAACTACGATTCAAAACGAGAAAAGAAACAGTATGTTATTTTAATATCGGGTTTTGGAAAAGCCATGAACATTTAAAAAAAAATTGTGTGATATTTTGATAAATTTATGGTGTTTGGACGGGTTGAGACAAACATCTAAAATATTTCAGAAAGACTGCTTTTGGCAGGTACAAGAAAGTGTGAAATTTTCAATAGAATCAAAATTGGTCGGGGTCACGAGTTGGTCGGTTTCGCATGGAATGCCCCGTTCACGTACAGTCGGGCTACGTGCGATTACGAATAGTTACCGCGATTGTGAACTGATGTTACAATTTCCAAACGATGCCTTATGATATGCACGAGTTTCAAAATCTAACGGTTATTCTGAGTGAGTTGTACATTTTTTCGTATCCATCTAAAAGCCTATGCTCTCGTTGGCACTGCAGATTGTTGCTTTAACAGAAACATAGGGCGTGTGCGTATTACCATGTCGTTTTACCATCTGGTACCGCTTCGGTCGAGTACAGCGCTTCTGGAGGTTCAACGTTGAACTAAATTACGGACTTCTCGTGCATCAGAACGGGCTCCTGTCACCTGAAAATCGCCCGCATAAATCGTGCCATATTTACAGAAAACTGACTGGTGCTATAGGTTTTCCCGGATTACTTGTGTGTTTTTGTACGTCGCGTCGATATCTCCCTGGCAAAAGTGAAAGAAATTCTGATATCGTACAAGCGATGAATATTCAACAAGTCGCTAGCCCGATCGGCCATGTTTGACGCGACGTGATTTTATTGAGTTCATCATTATTTTTATTAGACGTTATCAGTGATCTGCGATAGTAGTGATTGAGATACAGACGTACAATTTTATTCAAGCTATCTTTTGAAAATTTTCCCAGTCAGATTCGTACCCCCGTTTTATCAGGATTTGTGCGGGCGATTTCACCGGTTCTGACGTCACGAAATATATATGTATAGGACATGCCAGGTTAGCGGCACCTTAAGCGTAATCCCCAACATTCGCGGTTTAGAACTATGACAGTGGAACCATAAATTTTGAAAAAGTCGATGCTTCGCTCTCGTTTTACGACACAATATTGCAGTTCTAAATAGTCTACACAGTCAAACCTATTCTCCAACATTCTACGTTTCCGACTACGGCAATGTAACTAACCATTGTATCCACGCCTTAAGCCCGAAAAGCTAGCGGTAGTGACGTCTAGACACGGATAGCGGTAGGCAAGAGCGGTCGGCAAGTTACCCAGCAAAAAAGCAGATGAAAAGGCGAAGACCTCCCCTATCCAACCAACTGGCCACGCAGAGCGAACAGCGTAGGCTCGCTAAAAGATTTTTGCAAAAGAAAAATAGGGCGTCGGATGGAAGAAGAGCGGAAGAAGAATTCGTAAGGAATGTGGAGAAGCAAAGAAATGTCTACAGATTGCCTCCAAAGTCGGACAGCAAAGGGGAACAGGAACAAGAAGATATGAAAGAAAAGAAAGATATGGCAACGAAGAAGCAACTGGACAAGATAAAGGTAATGCTTACCGTGCAACAAGACGTAAAAGACTTAAGAATAGACAATGCAACAACAAGAGATGAAATAAGGTAGATGGAGGCTGATAGAGGACCTGAACAACACAAAAAAGTTAGAAAAGAATCAGAACTGATGACCAAGGAAAAGCTGGCCGACCTAGAGTCGGAGGCAATCGGCAGGGACGATAAGCTCGAGAGACTGGTGAAGAAAGAAGAAGCCAGGGAGAGGAGAGAAAACAAGAAGAACATCGTAGTCAAGGGATAGAACGCCCCACAAGGGGCAGAAGTAAAGGCAGCCGTGGAGACGCTTCTAAAAGAAGGGTTTCATGTGGTATGCAGGGTAAATGAAGCGCACCTAAGCAGAACAGGCGACGAGAGAGAAGAATTGAAAATAGCCGACCTGTAGAACTTCGAAGCGAAACTGGGGGTAATGAAAAGAACGAAATACTCGAGAATAGCAACAGATACATACATAGAGAGCGACCTCACCTACAACGAGAGAGACAACAAAGAGAAATCGCCAAAATCGCTGGGAAGGGAGAAAAAGAAAAAGACAACGACAAGCGGATAACAATTGGCTACAGAAAGCTGACAATAGACGAACGAACGCACCAGTGGGAAGACAGAGTAGGCTTTAGCAAAGGAAAATTTGCCTTAAGCGCTCGCCAGTTCGCGCCGGGAAACTCAGGAGCAAGAGACAGAGGATGTAGGCCGATGGAGGGGCGGGGGGAGGGGGGGGGGGAGGGGGGAGCGAACCGCACCAGCCCCAATCCGTCGTCACCCACCCTCGAATTCAGGCAATAGAGAACAGCCCACGCAGGAAAGGCAAGACTAAGCAGATCGCACAGGAAGAAACAGGTAAAAACGGGAGAAATTTCAGAATAGGCTTCTAGAACGTGGCAGGAATCTAGGACAAGGATCGGTAATTCTCGGAATATTTAGAAGAGTACGACGTGACGGTCTTACCGAAACATGGATTGAGGAAAAACAGTGGTCAAAACTCAAAGACAACCTGCCGGAGGCCTTCGCGTGGAAATGCACGCCAGCGACTCACAAAAAGCGCAAAAGAAGAGCGAAAGGGGGAATCCTGACGTGAATTAACACCCAAGTCTGCGAGCTAGAAGCGCAGAGAAACATGGAAGGAATACAAGAAAGATCAAGCTTGACACAGAAATATGAAGAATTTTCTCAGTCTGTAGGAAGGACATGAAAAAGATGGCTAAAGACCTGAGAGAAAAACTCGAACAAGGCGCGGAAACCAACACACTAATGGGGGGGGGGCATCATCGCCAGAATCGGCACAAAAGGCAAGTGGGCCACTTCACTCGGTTCCTGGACAGGCCCGACGGAAAGACAGACAGAATAGGAGAGGCAGAGAGAAACACCTAAGACGTAAAAGAAGAAGGTGAGATCACGGGCCTGTAAATAAGAAAACAAATCGCCAAACTGAAAAATAGAAAAGCACTAGATATGGATAAATAGCAACGAGAAAATAATACAGAACTTAAAAGGACTAATAAACAGAGTATGGAACGGGGAGGGCCTCTCGAATAGATGGAAAGAGGAAAGAGGACCATAGTAATCCCAATCTACAAAAAAGGCAACAAACACGTGGTCAAAAACTACAAGAGAATTACCTTATTAAACATGACATATAAGATCTATACAATGGTTTTCAAGGAAATACAGGAGAAGCATCTGGAGGAGACGTAGACGATTCCCGAAACACAAGCAGGATTCAGGAAAAACAGAAGCACGATTGACAACATATTAATACTGAATTATGTGATGAACAGGGAGCTGGCGAATAATGGCGGGAAAATCTACGCTATCTTCAGAGATTTCAGCACCACCTTCGAGAAAGTCAACAGCCACAAGTTAAACGCATGCATCAGGAAAGCAAATACAACAGGCTAAGAGAGAGAGTAAGAGAAATTTATGAAGAAACAAGAAACGCAGTTAAAATCCACAGAGATACATTAAAAAAAAATTTGGACGCAAAAGAGCGTGAGTTAAGGTTGCCCTCTCAGCCCGACACTTTTCAGCGTATACGCCGCAGACTTGGAGGAAACGATGCCAAGGGCATAGGCAGGAGGAATAATAATAGCAAAGGAAAAATCTGGACCCTAACCTACGCCGACGAGACAGTCCTGCTGGCCAGAAAGACTGAGGAACCGAAGGAGATAATCAAGACATACCAAAGATATGTGGAGAAGAAAAACCTAACGTTAAGCGTGAAGAAATCCAATGTGATGATCTTCAAAAAAGGCAGATGCTTCAAGAAGACGGAATGAAAATAAAAGAACGAGGAGATGGAGATGGTGGGAGATTTCAAGTACTGGACGTTCCGCTACCAAAAAAACCAACGATTTAAAAAACACATGGAGGAAACGGCACGAATACCGAACATGGCAATGAGGGAAGTCGGGGGCACAGAGCAGTGGAAGTTCAGGGATAACTTCGACAGAAGGAGGAAAATGTACAAAAGCCTGGTGGAGAGCATCATGCTGTACGCGGCCGAGATTGAGGATTGGAAAGAAGAGAAACTGCTAGAAAAAGTACAGGAAAGATATCTGAGATGGACTCTAGGACTAGATCCAAACACACCCACGTACATAGTAAGAGAAGAAACCAAAGAAGAAAGCAAAATGGAAGAAGAGAGATTGGTACTACCAGAGAGGCGGAGGAAGGAGCCGGGGAATCGGGGAGGCAATGGAAGCAGGAACCAGCAATGAAGAACTCCTACAGGCCGACACACGGGTACAACAAAAGGAACTCAGGAACAGATAAGGCTAGGGAGATACTGCCCAAGGTACCAGGAAATACTGACTGAAGTGGTCCCGGAACACATCGAAAAAGGATATAAAAGGAAGGACCAAAAGTTAATAGCCAGATTCAGGTGCGGCAACGAGGAATAAGGATACGAGCATTGGAGGAAGAATGACGAAAGACTGCATAGTCTCATATAGGTATGCAAACGAGAGGATACTCTCGAACATCTACTGTACGAATGCGACGACGGTCCAAGAGACAAAAGGAAACTGGCAGAAATACTGAGCACAAAAGGAGAGGGAACGGACTGGATGAGAGAAGTGAGAAGCCGCCAAAGAAAAAGAGAAAGAAAAAATAAAAATAAAAATAAGAAATGCAAATTACAAAAGAAAAAGTCAAATAAAATGTAGCAGAGTGGAGCAGTAGCGCGAACCAAATGTAACCTCTTTTTGAGCCGAAAGGCAAAAAAAAACAACATATTCTGTAAAATAACATATACTGCAACGTACCGGTTACCCGAGCATACACGCATGATAGAGCAACATAGAAGAACCAACCTAACGTGAGCGGGAGTACCTCACGCACGACGAGGCGACAACACCGAAGGATTAAACCAACTATATAAAGGACCACGCTGAGCAGCAATAATCAGCAGTGTTCGAGCAAAGGGATGGCCTGTCTCACCAGATAGTTTCTACGCACGACGAGGCGACAACACCGAAGGATTAAACCGACTATATAAAGGACCACGCTGAGCAGCAATAATCAGCAGTGTTCGAGCAAAGGGATGACCTGTCTCACCAGATAGTTCCGACGCAGTAGACGAGGCAAAACGCCCGCCTGACTCGAGGGAGGAGAGTAAATTTCAATAGATTCAATTTAACATTGACTATTAGATTTAAAAATTCGAGTCGAAGCGGCCAATTTAATCAAATTAAAAAGAAATGTGATTTCGAAAGCGAAACTCAATCGATAATGAATCAAATCAGAGAGAAGTAGGAAACCAGATCCAAACGATAAAACTAAAAGCAACGAAATAGAAAACGATGTTCAAACTGATCATAACCAACTAAATTCAATGAATTAAGAAGGGAAAAGGAGGCGATAGCATAGATATAAATAGAGCTTCACGATTAAGATTAAACTTCAGATTACTGTGAAACTCAATTTATTTGAAGTAAACATTTAGAAGAGGACTGGCTCAGCCAGATAACCATACGGGATCGGTTATCGGATGTTTACGCTACGGAATAACTCGACTCGAGAGCCCCGAGGACTGCTCTCGGAGGAAGGCGGTCCTGGAGGCATTCGACTGTTAGCCAGGACAGAAAGCGCATCAAGCCGAAACCGAATTATTCTCTATTATTTCAAATCTGTCAAAGTTCCTGTTCCTGTTCTAAATAATATACCTTCTACAGATCAGAAGTGGGATATACCACGAGCTACGTTCGAAATTGTGAAATCTGAAAGCCACAAGTGTGAGTTATCAAAGTGAAAGTGTTACGACCGGAGAATAGAACAATATGCCACCGAAGTCGAGCAAGAGAGACCGTGACGGGGAATCTAGAAGGACGAAGGATGACGATGGGCAGCGACTGAGATCGCCTTCGTGCCGCCCGAAACGACACAGTTCTGGGGCCAGCAGTCATCGCCGAAGCAGGTACAGGAAGTTCTCGGATCGCACCCGTCATCGAAGAGCGGCTTCAGGATCTGATAGCAACCGTCGGTGCGGAGAGCGCCAGCGGCGCACTAAGACGAGGAGCAGGAGTCGGTCGCCGAGTTACCTGACGCATGGATCTGCTAGCAGGAGTCCGGTGGGTGGTACCGCAGCTCAGGGTGAGTCCGATTTTGCGAACCTAACTGAAGTGTTGTCGACTATCATCAAGACAGGTTCGAAACGGTCAAATCATTACGTGAACGAGAAGGTATTACCTGAATTTGATCCGGAAGAAAAAGATTTATCGGCTAAAGAATGGTTAGAGAAGGTGAACATGTACGCGGTAATGTATGACTGGGATGACCCGCACAAAATCTATTTGGCCTCATTAAAATTAAAGGGTATTGCAAGGGGCTGGTATGACGGGCTAAAGAGTGCTCCTATTAGTTGGGAAGCTTTTACGGTAGCAATTCTTAGACAATTTTCAGGGGAACAGAATTTTGGGGAACTACTTGAATACGCGGTAGCATATAAGAGCACGCCGGGTCAGTCTTTACAAGCGTACTGCTTTGAGAAGGTCAAAAGAATTAATCGAGCAAATCTAGACATCCCGGAGGAAAAGATTGTTGAATTCGTGGTTCACGGAATCCACAATGAACAATTAAAAATGAATTTGATTACTGCGAAAAAAGGGACGCTCGCAGAATTGAGTCGGTGTCTGGAATCCGTGTCGATTGGCAAGCCTAAAGAAACGAGATATGCAACGGACGAAAAGAGCACGAAGCGTCCTTTCGGGCTAGTTAAGTTTCAACCTCGAACCGGGCGTCTTGACCCCGATGCGTGTTATAATTGCGGAGGGAAGGGGCACCGCAGGGTCAACTGCCCGGAACCAAGGCGCGATAGGGTTAATAAAAACGAAATGGGACTGCCAAAGGACCCCCATCGCGCGACCGAAAAAAATATCGGAGTTAGGGGTAGGTGCGGTTTTTGTCAAATTTTGGGGCATACTGAGACGGAATGCCGTAAAAAGCAGCGAAAGGAGAGAGACGAGAGGAGAGCATGACTAGATGGCAGGGGGACGGTCTCGCTACGGGGCGCAACCTCGCTTGACGTATGCCAGATTGCGGCAACCCGAGTAAATAAACCACTTGAGAGGTGCGTTCTAGGCAATCGGGAAAAGACCTGTACCGTTGATCTGGGAAGCGACTGCTCGATGATCCGGGAGAGTCTAGCGAGATCCTTAAATTTAAAATTTAAAGGTACGGACAAAACCTTGTCGGCATTCAATCATGCGATAGTCGTTCCGATCGCTCGATCAAGAATCGAGGTTCATATTGATGAGATTCCATTCAAGATAAAAGTCTTTATTGTTGCCGATGACCAATTGTCGAAGGAAATTCTCATCGGGCGAGATATCTTACAAAAGGCCGGTACTAGGGCTATATCAAACGCGTCTGGGGTGACATTTACCTTGGATCAACCGGTTAAAAACGATAAAGTATTAGAAGTTGAGGCAATAGATGCCGAGCAAGCGGGAGCGGTGAAAGAGGACGATATTTGGTGCGAATACCTCGACGCGATCAACAGAACGAGATTGCTGAGGCTACTAAATAGTTATCGGCGGAGCATATCTCTGCAGATGAAGGAATTAGGTAAAACGGATGCCGCAGAGATAAAAATTGAATTAACGTCCGAAGTTCCCGTTTTTCATGGGCCCTACCGCCTCTCTAAAACCGATCGGGAGAAGGTGAGGATCATGGTAGCAGAATTAGAGGATAACGGTATTATTCGCGAGAGTACGTCACCTTACGGGAGCCCGGTTGTACTTGTCCGAAAAAAAAATGGGGAGACGCGAATGGCAATAGATTACAGAGGTCTCAACCGCATTACCAAACGTATTCAATATCCGTTGCCTATAATTGATGACCAAGTAGATCAACTTTGCAACAAACGGGTTTTTACATCTTTAGATTTAAAGTCCGGATTCTATCAAATTCCCGTGCACCCCGATTCTATCGAGAAGACGGCTTTCGTTACGCCGGACGGTCAATGGGAATTCTTGCGAATGCCTTTTGGGTTAGTCAATGCGCCAGCTGTGTTCCAGAAGGCCATGAACAGAGTCCTTAAAGATAATGCCCTCGTGTACATAGATGATATATTGGTCGCTACAGAGACGCTAGACGAAGGGTTTCAGAAACTAGAAGTAGTCCTTAAGGCTCTTCAGGCTAACAATTTGACGATCAATCTATCCAAATGTAAATTCTTCCAAAATAAAATCGAGTATTTAGGACGTGAAATCTCGGGGGAAGGGATACGACCAGGCACTCATAAAATTGATGCCGTAACAAAAGCTGGTTACCCTACTAATATAAAGCAAGTTAGGCAGTTCCTAGGTCTCGCGGGATATTTCCGCAAATTCATAAAGGATTTTGCGCGAAAGACGGCCCCATTAACGAACCTCTTGCGTAAAGATGTTTCTTGGTCGTGGGGAGCGAAGGAAAGCGAAGCAATTGACGAGATAAAAGCTATGCTAGTGAGCAGACCGATTTTAGCAATTTACGATCCCGAGCGTGAAACCGAGGTGCATACGGATGCGAGCGCGTTGGGCTTGGGTGCCATACTAATACAAAAACATAAGGAAGGAAAACGCGTGGTCGCATACTATAGTCGCAAGACGACTCCCACGGAACAAAAATATCATTCGTATGATTTAGAAACGCTGGCGGTATTCACGGCATTGAAAGCATTTCGGGTTTACCTATTAGGAATCAAATTCACCATAGTAACTGATTGCAGTGCCGTGCGCGCTACAGCGAGTAAAAAGGACATACAACCGCGAGTCGCGCGTTGGTGGGTGTATTTGCAAGACTACAATTTCGATATTGTGTATCGCCCGGGTACCCAAGCAGCTCATGTCGATTATTTAAGCAGGAATGCGATTGATTGTTGTGTTATCGATATTACGGAGAGCGAATGGATTAAGGTGGCCCAATCGCAGGACCCAGACATAGATTTAATTCGTACGATCTTGGAATCTGGCGAAAATCAACCAGAAACGAAGCAATATTATGACAAGTATGACCTCAAGGCAGGGGTCGTTTTCCGAAAGACAGACACGGGTAACAAGTGGGTCGTACCGAAAATGTCTCGTTTTAACGTTGTGAGATTATGCCACGACGAACAAGGGCACTTCGCTCTTGAGAGGACGTTAGAAAAGCTAAAAGCAAATTACTGGTTCAAGGGAATGAGGAAATTCACCTCGAAATACGTAAACGCATGTTTGAACTGCTTGTATTATAAGGGGGCGGCTGGGCGCAAACCGGGACAATTACACCCGATAGATAAAGTCACCATTCCCTTTCACACGATACATCTGGATCATGTTGGACCATTTGTGCGTAGTAGACGAAAAAACACACAAATACTTACCATTGTGGATGGTTTTACTAAATTTTGTGTTCTCGAACCTGTCCGCGATACTTCCTCGAAAGGGGTGATAAAAGCACTGATTCAGTTGATCGCAATATTCGGGGTACCTGCTCGCATCATTAGTGACAGAGGGACGGCATTCACGTCACACTCGTTCAGGGCCTTTTGCAAGGAGTATGATATTAAGCACATACTGAACGCAGTGGCAACACCACGTGCTAATGGGCAGTGCGAGCGCATGAACCGCACAGTTTTAAGTTCGCTTGCAGCAACCTGTGCTGGAGGAGGAGAGGAAGCATGGGACGACAGCGTGAAGAAGGTTCAGAGTGCTATGAACTCTGCGACAAACAGGACCACGCGTAGGTCACCAACGCAGCTCTTGTTTGGTTATAAGCCACGTGCTATGGCCGAGGCCAAACTCCTTGCCGGGATCCAAAGCACCTTGGACCAGGTCGACCTGGAGGAGTTGAGGGATGCCGCCAAGGCGTCCACCGACGCGGAGCAGAGGCAGCAGAAGAGGGCTTTCGACATCCGGCGATTTAGGCCGCCTACGTATGCGGTGGGGGATGTCGTCATGGTGGCGGCGAGTTCTGTTGCAGCCGGGGAGAGCAGGAAGCTGGTCGCGAAGGCAAAGGGGCCCTTCAAGGTGACGGCTGTTCTGCCTAACGATCGGTACGAGGTCCAGGATCTCCGAAACCTGAAAAAGTCGCCAAACCGACGGGACGTCGTAGCGGTGGACAGTTTGCGCAAGTGGGTCACGTTCGATGCCACGCAGTAAGCCGCAATGAGCGCAAGTGGGTCACGTCCGATGCCACGCAGTAAGCCGCAATGGTGAGTTACTCCCATCCTGGGATGAGGGCCCGCAGTCAGTAACCCTGAGATGCAATCCGTGGTCAAGATTGTTTCGTGCGACGGGTGCTGGCAAGGCTGGACCAGGGTCGAGTCCATTTCCCATGATCGAGAAGTGGTCAATCTCACGTCTCTTAAGCTGGAATAACCACTTCATCAAAATCGAAAATGACCTATATGGGTATTTAGTGCTCTTTAGTTGCTAATTTGTTCCCCAAATTTTGATTTTGTTGCTCCAGTGATTTCGCCGAAATTAAGGGCGATGTCAAGTATAAAAAAAGTTGGCAAAGCCAGGCAAACGGATGACGGAATATTAACGAAAAAATTATGAGAATTGGTTGCTAATTAGTTGCTCAAACAATACACTCATTTCGAACTGAAAGAATCAACCCCTGCTCCGGAAACCACCCCCAAGTCGTCACGTACAAACAATACGCTTGAAATGTAATTGAATGTACTGTACATTTTGTTTTCAACTAATAAATCACTGAATCACGTGAATTTGTCGTATCACCGATTTTGTTGCTCAACCCCCAACACCCAAAACTCACCCCCATGCCAACGACGCTACACAGAAATGACAGAACGCGCGGATATAAAAATTCGTTAAAAATTGATTTCAGATCCGCGAATTAGTTGCTCTCGATGTACCGTATCACCGATTTTGTTGCTCAACCCCCAACACCCGAAACTCACCCCCATGCCAACGACGCTACACAGAAATGACAGAACGCGCGGATATAAAAATTCGTTAAAAATTGATTTCAGATCCGCGATTTAGTTGCTCTCGATGTACCGTATCACCGATTTTGTTGCTCAACCCCCAACACCCGAAACTCACCCCCATGCCAACGACGCTACACAGAAATGACAGAACGCGCGGATATAAAAATTCGTTAAAAATTGATTTCAGACCCGCGAATTAGTTGCTCTCGATGTACCGTATCACCGATTTTGTTGCTCAACCCCCAACACCCGAAACTCACCCCCATGCCAACGACGCTACACAGAAATGACAGAACGCGCGGATATAAAAATTCGTTAAAAATTGATTTCAGATCCGCGAATTAGTTGCTCTCGATGTACCGTATCACCGATTTTGTTGCTCAACCCCCAACACCCGAAACTCACCCCCATGCCAACGACGCTACACAGAAATGACAGAACGCGCGGATATAAAAATTCGTTAAAAATTGATTTCAGATCCGCGAATTAGTTGCTCTCGATGTACCGTTTCACCGATTTTGTTGCTCAACCCCCAACACCCGAAACTCACCCCCATGCCAACTACGTACAGAAAAGTGATGGAACGCACGTTTTCTATTGATATGCTGTTATTAGGATTCTGCCGTTCCACCCTTTATTCATTAAAATCACCCCTTTGTCAACTTATCTTGATAAAAATTAGAGTTTCACGTGTCAAAGTTGCTCGGCTCTATATCTAATGTCCAAAGTTAACGCTGCTGATGAGATTGCCATGATCGGAGAATGAGCTCGCCCACGAGTCTTATCCACTTTACAACTCGTCTTTCCAATCCAACTATTCGTGCTGTAATAATGTGTCGAGTTAAATAGTTTTGAGTGCCTGTAGAACGCCCAATATTATTTTATTCTCCCAATGTAATTCCTCGTGGCTTGACATGCGTTTATGTCTATGGTATGTTAATGACATGTGTCGGTTGTTCCGCGATTATTTCAACAGCATTTCATTTCACCTCTAGTCTCATTTGTTCATTTGTAGAGGATTTTGTAGTCTTTCTACACCTTTAGAGGACGGTAACACCCATACACGGGGGCAACGCATGATCGACACTTTACCCATAACAGTTTCAACATATTAGATACCTTTTTTATGCATTTTCTAAAGGAGACCAAGAATCCGAAATCCGTGTCCTCTAAACTTATTACCTCCGCTCTCGTATCAATTTCCCAAAGAGGTATTGATATAATATGTCGTATACAAATATCTGAAAAAAGTCTCATTTTACGCAACAAGAATGCCAGAAGATGTATTCCTGTGATTTAATTACCACTTATTGCAGGTATACATATCCTTGCATCATTTCCACTCAAAACAAAAGATTTTTTAACAATAAATAATTAATATAAACTGAAACTTGGATAAAGATGAGATTTATATAACTGTATATGTCATGAAACACAAGAAAATCCAAATATCATTCAAGGCCGAGTAAAAATGGGTCACGTATTGTAATGCAGTCTCAGGTAACCCTGTAATGTTTTTTTTTTAATGCAATAACGGAATAACGCACATATTTCTGAAAATCTCAGAATTTGTAATTTATATTGATGACTTGGAATTATGTCCAAGATGACCGTCGTTGGCATGGGGGTGAGTTTCGGGTGTTGGGGGTTGAGCAACAAAATCGGTGATACGGTACATCGAGAGCAACTAAATCGCGGATCTGAAATCAATTTTCAACAAATTTTTATATCCGCGCGTTCTGTCATTTCTGTGTAGCGTCGTTGGCATGGGGGTGAGTTTCGGGTGTTGGGGGTTGAGCAACAAAATCGGTGATACGGTACATCGAGAGCAACTAAATCGCGGATCTGAAATCAATTTTCAACAAATTTTTATATCCGCGCGTTCTGTCATTTCTGTGTAGCGTCGTTGGCATGGGGGTGAGTTTCGGGTGTTGGGGGTTGAGCAACAAAATCGGTGATACGGTACATCGAGAGCAACTAATTCGCGGATCTGAAATCAATTTTTAACGAATTTTTATATCCGCGCGTTCTGTCATTTCTGTGTAGCGTCGTTGGCATGGGGGTGAGTTTCGGGTGTTGGGGGTTGAGCAACAAAATCGGTGATACGGTACATCGAGAGCAACTAATTCGCGGATCTGAAATCAATTTTTAACGAATTTTTATATCCGCGCGTTCTGTCATTTCTGTGTAGCGTCGTTGGCATGGGGGTGAGTTTCGGGTGTTGGGGGTTGAGCAACAAAATCGGTGATACGGTACATCGAGAGCAACTAATTCGCGGATCTGAAATCAATTTTTAACAAATTTTTATATCCGCGCGTTCTGTCATTTCTGTGTAGCGTCGTTGGCATGGGGGTGAGTTTCGGGTGTTGGGGGTTGAGCAACAAAATCGGTGATACGGTACATCGAGAGCAACTAATTCGCGGATCTGAAATCAATTTTTAACGAATTTTTATATCCGCGCGTTCTGTCATTTCTGTGTAGCGTCGTTGGCATGGGGGTGAGTTTCGGGTGTTGGGGGTTGAGCAACAAAATCGGTGATACGGTACATCGAGAGCAACTAATTCGCGGATCTGAAATCAATTTTTAACAAATTTTTATATCCGCGCGTTCTGTCATTTCTGTGTAGCGTCGTTGGCATGGGGGTGAGTTTCGGGTGTTGGGGGTTGAGCAACAAAATCGGTGATACGACAAATTCACGTGATTCAGTGATTTATTAGTTGAAAACAAAATGTACAGTACATTCAATTACATTTCAAGCGTATTGTTTGTACGTGACGACTTGGGGGTGGTTTCCGGAGCAGGGGTTGATTCTTTCAGTTCGAAATGAGTGTATTGTTTGAGCAACTAATTAGCAACCAATTCTCATAATTTTTTCGTTAATATTCCGTCATCCGTTTGCCTGGCTTTGCCAACTTTTTTTAAACTTGACATCGCCCTTAATTTCGGCGAAATCACTGGAGCAACAAAATCAAAATTTGGGGAACAAATTAGCAACTAAAGAGCACTAAATACCCATATAGGTCATTTTCGATTTTGATGAAGTGGTTATTCCAGCTTAAGAGACGTGTCAATCTCGAACAGGTGGGATTTTGGGCGGAGGCCGGGACCAAAGGTAGTCAGGAGTCAGACGTTCATAGGGCTGAGGAGGCCGGTTGCCCGCTCAGCCTGGCAGTTGGCGTCTGGCAAGGCTAGTAACCGTACACCCGACGCATCCTAACTCCCATTGTCCTCCGAACTAACCACTTTTGGCGATATCTGATTATCGGTTGGCACTCTTGCGGGGACCTGATCACTCCTCTGCGGGGTGTAGATTGATACGCAGTTGTCGCCTTTCCCACGTCTTTAGCACTTGGTATGTAAATAAGAGAGGGTCTTGTTTTTAGATCGTAGCGAACAATACGTGTGAACGAGGGGGTCGAGGGCGACCCAGGATGGTCAGGGAGGCCGAATGAAGTAAACATTTAGAAGAGGACTGGCTCAGCCAGATAACCATACGGGATCGGTTATCGGATGTTTACGCTACGGAATAACTCGACTCGAGAGCCCCGAGGACTGCTCTCGGAGGAAGGCGGTCCTGGAGGCATTCGACTGTTAGCCAGGACAGAAAGCGCATCAAGCCGAAACCGAATTATTCTCTATTATTTCAAATCTGTCAAAGTTCCTGTTCCTGTTCTAAATAATATACCTTCTACATATTATTGCATTATTTTTCTTTTATGTCAATTTTGTTGTTCATATCATCGAACTATTATTTTGTAAAATGTATTATTATTCGTGCATTCGGCACTTTATAAACTATACGCGGTTGTTTCCTTATTCGATAAGTTAGGGAGTAATCTCGTATAATTTAGGGGTTCACCGACGGTGACACAACCTTACACTTGGCATGGTTATAAACCATGACTCAGTCGTGTAATTGTGGATCCCGAGCCTGATTGACAGCCACGGCAATCGACGCTGGACTGTAGAAACAAACTATCGATAAAGTAAACAGGCACGGCCGGCACGGGAATTTCAAACGTTGCATCGCTGGAGGGACCACGGCGATGACATTAGCGCTCGAGACCGTGGAGTAGGTTAAAACACGAACGACGGCTGTAGTCCAGCCCTAGGTTGTGAAAAAAAGCGGTGAAGGTAATTCCTTAGCACGTCAAGGATAAATTACAGCAGCGCAGGGTTTTTTTTTTGAACCGGCAATAGCTATCTTTCTTGTCCCTGTTCCCTTGAGATAGCCCGAATTTGACGAATATACTCACTATTAACATCTTTCTGCAATGAACTCACAACCGATGCACTTTCCATGAGCGAAACAGCCCTCGAGAAAGTCAGCAAACGTGGAATACATACTATACGATAATATTTACTTCGCCGTCCGTGACCGCCACATTCAGTTGATCGAAACAATTATGCCTCTCCGTGTATCAAAGGAATAATTTTTGTATCAAATATTCGATAAATACCTTTTATATTCGGAAACTTCGGGTACGCAAACACATATTGCAAAAGGGACGGAGGTAAAAGATAATTGCACTGAAAAAAAGCATCGTTTAAGCCAAACAAATATTTCTTTGCGCGGAGTGGCGGACTAAGTATTTTGTTGCTCGACTTAAAATTTTACTTGATCTTACCAATTTTTACACTGTTTCGAAAACGCCAATATTTTTTTTTGTTTTAGTTTGACGAAGAACAAATGATAAAAATAGTGCATGGTCAGCTAATTTCTTATCTTCCTCAACAGTCTTATCAAACGGCAGGAAATTCGACTTTCAGAATTTACTGATACGTGTAGACATGTATTCCTACCGCATGATTCAAGAGTTGAAGCAGTCAACAGGAAATGTGGACTTTGGGTGAGTATTTATGTCCCGTGTGTGTCAGCATACACGTTGCCTATATCAACGGTATCAAAACTTTTCATCGTTACACCAGCCTGCGTTCATTCTTTGTAATTTCTGAATAGATCGACAAATATTCGTCTCTGTCGAGGTCTCTGTGAATATTATTGCTAACCCTGCATTAAAGTTTTGGGGAACCATAAATCATATTCTGACCTCATTGCACTATAATACTATAGTAGGGTGCTGATTTTATATTGATTCATTCTTTCGATATGCATATAATTCTGAGAACGAAATGATTTTCCGCGCCAAGAGAATTTCGTTATCTATTTTCCATAATTTTCTAAATTATTATTTTCGAACTAAATAACTTTTACCGACATGTTGTGAAACACATGCAAATTGCGTAGAAGATTGACTTATGAGAAAATCAAAAATTGGAGCCTCGCTTTTCAGACTATAATACAGACAGTATTGAATACCGCTGATTTTCATGATCTAATCGGATACATACAAATTATTTACACTTTGTAGTTTTCCAGAAATCAATTGTTGATTATAATTTGGTCTTACATAGTTAGACAATTTTGTATTACCTCCTCTTTACAATTGTAATTTGCAACGATTTTTTAAATTTCTAACGATAAAATATAATTGTGTAAATTGACATCAAGATATTTTTCTAATTTCTACTACTTTTTTCTACTCACTATACAAAACTATAATTTACCATTCTTATACAAATTCGGTAACTATTTACAGGGTGTGCATTTTTTTATAGCATATAACACAGTGTATTCTGAACAACTGCACGAAGGGGTTAGTTTAATCCGAAAATACTAATTTTAAAAGCGACGAAAAAACAAGGTAATATTGCTGATCTCATATCCAAAATATCATATATAATTAAAGTTAACACCCTTCTATGATTGCAACATAAATAACTTAGCAAGCTGTATGTCCATAATCCGTACTCTGTTTCTCTAACTTATCACTTATATTGCTATTGGTTTAGCCAAATGTTTAACGCCGAGGAACATTATAACTCGAACTGGAAACAGAACTTTCGGATCGTAGGCGACGTACCGCGTTACAAACATACATTACTAATGTAAGTGCTAGTTCATTCCTACAACGGCATACCCGATTTTATTAATACAGCTCCCGCCGACCACATGCAGGTTAATTTCACTGTCGAAAAACGTTGAAAACGGCGGTCACGGCAACTGATCGAAAAAAAAGTAAGTCTTTCTTTGGAGGGTGACAATCTCGTATACAGTCAGCCTTCTAGCGAACCTGCTAATTTTAAGAAGACCAAAACGTGATTTTGAAGCTATAATATAAATGTAAAAGTAATTGGGCCCAGTAGGTACATTCGTGGATTTTAAAGTCAAAATAAAGTGATGGCTGCAAAACTAAAGAAAGTTGAAATTTATCGTTTTTTCACATTACCTTTAGAGTAGAATGAATAGCAAATAAATTCTTTAAAAATGTAGCCGACCCGAGTTCCAGTTTTATATTTCAGCTTAAACTGGTGTTTGGTTATTTTTAAGACCGGTTGTATTGCCCAAGAGCTGGATGCCATTTATATACTTATAAATAATAGTATACTGTGTTACAAGTGCAAAAAATGGGCGATTTCTTACGAATGTAAAGTTTGTAGCGTGAGCCGGAAAGGTTAGTGCCGCGTTCACACGAGTGCTGCAATCGCACGAACGCTAGCGTAAACGTAGCATAAGCCAATGAGAGTCCTGTAAACACAAGAATCAGATATCCCTGGTAAGAATAATTTCTACGATAAACTAAGAAATATAGTAATATATGGAAAATCATAGTATTTCCGAGTTTTTGTCGTAAAAAACTACGAATTTCAACAAACAATTATGAAAATCTATTATTTACTAAGAATAATTGAGAAGAAGTAAAATTAAACAAACTTATTAAATTTTCGTAAACTATTGTAGAAATTTGCGTATTTATTTCAGTTGGGTGATCATTTTTCGTACATTGTCATAAAATACTACAAACTTCTACCGCCAAGTTACAAAAGTTCTGTACTTACTCAATGCTCAAATAGTTCTTCGTAATCCATTGTACAAAACGATACATTTTCACGAATAATCACGCAATTCTATTACGGGTGAAAAAATTAATAGTCTTTGTAAGTTTTCCTAATCCGAACGAAGGTGCGAGGTCAACAGTAAAGCGTTAGATATAATATAATGTTATGAAAATAGCATATTATTATGAATTATTAGAGTACAAAGCTCATGTTCCACAATCACCAATTATTTCCAAGTTTCGGGATCAGTGCTGAATGTGATTCTAAATTTACACACTGAATTTCGTATGCAACAACTTTTCCGAACATCAGATAGGTCTTGGCACGCGAATTAGCATTCAGCAATTTTTAACAATTTTACAACGGCCATCCCCCGAATTTGGAAGTGAGTTCTGAATTCCTTCCCAAATCTACAAATCAAAATTTGCATACATCGATTATTCAGAGCAATCATAGTGCATCTCCGCGGATACCTTTTGCTTCTGGCGCCTGAGGGTATCAGCGTCAGCGATGCTGTCAGGTGCTGCGCGTGGCAGCCAGCTCTGGCCGTTAGTTTCAGCTTCATAAATGGGCCAAATATGCTATTGAACATTAGTTTTGATCGCAGATAATCATAGAAATTATTTTCACCGGGGATTGCCCATTGGCACCGTTGCTGTATAAGTGTGCGTGATGAGTAACATGTGTCTGTACGTCTTTATGATCTTGGCTTCTTTATGAAGCACATTTTATATAAAAAAATGTAAAACACAAATGATCTATTGTATATTTGATGTAATCATTCAAACATGTTCACATTAAGAGAGTGTGTTGCTGAATAAGTATGCGTGATGAGTAACATGTGTCTGTGTGCAAGAACCTGCTTAACAACAAGTTAGTCCCGAGTTAAACCTCGTATTGTTCACACGTACTGTACTTGTTCCCTGCTCCAAAATAAAATGTTATTCCTCTATTACGGTATTAGTACAGGTTATGGTCTGCTCGCGAAAAAGTGCTGGCAATATCTTGCCACGTGTGTGCAGCGTGTGTGCAAGTGAGCATTTTGTGCTGCACCAAAAAAGAGGAAAAAAATAACAAAAAAAAAAAAGAATATGGTTTCTTATGTGAAAAAAACCTCGTGATATCTCAACATGTCGTGTTGTAATAATAGACCGATTTACCAATCTATTGAGAAGCGTATTGGCTTTGAAAACTATTAAGACTGGGCGATGTGGGGCGGTGTCAAAGTTCCGAATTTGAAAAGTTCCGAAGGCGCAGAATTCCAAACTTTTTCGTGATGAAACTTAAAGTAAAGGAACAAAACTTCGAGGAATCATCAATGTTTCGAATGGTCAAAAAACCGACGGCTCAAAGGCCCAAAATGCAAGATTCCGAAAAGTAAAGTTCCGATAGAGCAAAATTCCGAAAAGCAAAAATTCCAATAGAACAAAAAACTTAAAACAAAGTTTATTGAAAATTTTATGTACTACAAATTTGGTTCACACCATTTTTACTTTCATTAACCATTAACTATATATTTAGCAATAACTATGTTAAAGAAAGTTTGACACGCTATAAATAAAAACATATGCATTATACAGAAAAAAGTTTCTAATAAAAGTTATAGGAAATATTATCATCCACAAAATCTATTGTTACTACATTTTTGTCGGGTGCGGGTAAAAAAGCGGAAAAACCAAAAATCAGAATGGTCTGCATGAAAACAGTCTCACGATGGCTCATTTTACTCCTTATTATTTTCGCACTTTCGGAATTTTGTCTTTTCGGCATTTTGTCCTGTCAGAATTCCGCCTTTTCCGAACTTTGAGCGTCGGATTTTCGACCATTCGAAAGTTTGATATTTCGTCGCAGTTTTGTTTCTTTACTTTAAGTTTCGCCACGAAAACATTCGGGATTCTGCGCTTTCGGAACTTTTCGAATTCGCAACTTTGACACCGCCCCGGCGATGTCTATGGAAGCATATTTGCAAATGGAAAGACTTTGGAAATTTATTGAGGCATCCATTCCAGATGAACTTGATCCCAATAAACAAAATAATATCGAAGTGCGTTCCAGAATCATAATGACCGTTAGCTCCGACGTTCGAACTCATTTCGACAAAACGGATACGGCGAAAGTCATTTAGGAAAAAATAAAAGCTGTTTATGATGACAACGCGGTGTGTAATGCATGTACCCTATGGACCTATGTGTCACCTTCGTAAATCAGTGTAACTCTGCCGAAGAATACATAACAAAAAACCCAACGCTGCCAAACGTCTGAAGGCTCATGGTATTGCCATATCCGATCAGCTGGTTGGTATACTTGCTTATGGGCCTACCGGACGATTATTATCGTCCGATGAAAATGGCACTTCAAAACTCAGTTACAACGATGACAACCGAACTCGCCAAGAAAAGTATCCTTGAAGAAGCAAAACAAAAAGAAGACACGGAGTTACGTGACGGTCGCGGCTTATATTCGCGCGCATCACATCAAGATTTTCGGCGAGCAAACAATCATGCTCGTTTCAAGTCCGCCTTCGAACATGCTTCAAACCCAAATGTCATGGATATGTGGCAGACCTGGCCACTACTCGATAGACTGCAGATTTGTCGCTTCAAATGGGCATGTAAAAAAACTGCTTTTACAAACTTTCGCCCTGGCAAAGTAAGAAGCATTTCTATGGCAAATGTAAAGAAAGTCTTAGTTGAAGGTGAAGCTGAAGTAACTATAAAATGCAAAACACCCGGCGAATATTGGAAGGTACATCTCACAAATGTCTTATGTGTACCACAGATAGTGTCTCACCTAGTCTCAATCAGCTGTGTGACGAACAACAATGCGTATGTCTCATTTAAATAAGCAGCTGCCTTGTTAAAAATGCTGAAAATCGAATTCTGCTACCACCAACAAGGCAAAGATGTTTGCCTGGCACCGAAGGCTAACACATTTGAATTACCAGTCTCTCTCTCAACTGGTAAACCATGCAGACGAAATCCAAATGTCTGACAAAGAAAAACCATTCCATCAAGCTTGCACCTATGGTAAAAATGTCAAAAATTCTTTCCAACCATCAAGAAGAAAAGCTAATTCCGACCTGGAACTTCTACACACAGCCCTGTGTAAAATCAGACCTGCATAATAGAGGGTCACAATTATTTTATGGTTATGTGTGACGACTATTTAAGAATGATTTTTGCGTTTCCGTTGAAAAGAAAGTGTGAAGCTGCCGAATCTCTGGAAATATTAATAATTTTTGCTCAGAATCAGACCGGATAAACTGTGAAAGTACGAACTGACAATGGGCGCGAAAACTTGACTACATTGACCTTGTAAACTTCAGGAAAAGATTGGGCATAGATCATCAACTAACTGTTTCCGGTAACTCTTAATCAAATGGTTGAGCTGAACGGGTAAACAGAATTCGACTAGAAAAAGCTCGATGTATGCTGGCTGATTCAAACTTGAAGAACATTTTTTGGTCAGAAACCTTTGCGACTGCAGCTTATCTGGCTAATCAATCCCCAAGAGCTGCTTTTGCTACAAAAACACCTTACGAATTATGTTTTGGAAGAAAACCCAATATTTCTAACCTAAAAATCTGTGGATATAAACCCTATTCACTCATTCCATCCAAGGATCATCAAAAATTCGACAAAAAATCATCGGCCTGGATATTTGTAGGTTATTGCAAGGATCCAAATACCTACAAGTTGTGGAACATCAATAACAAAAAATTCATAAGAAGCAGAGATGTAATCTTCGATGAAGACTTGAACAGGAAAGACTCAAAATCGACTGTCATGTTACCACTAGGCCAGAACGATGCTCAACCACACCTACGTGAAGTTAGCCCCCCATTTTGAGAAATCGGAATTTTCGAAAATTGTTCCAGATTGTTCTAAGTTTGTTCTACATTGTTCCAAAACTTAATATTGATAACTCGTGTAACACATTTGAAAAATGCTAAAAACCGTTTTTTGACCGAGCCCCCCACTTTTGAAAAATCAAACTTTTTTTTGTTGTTCTGGTTTGTTCTAGTTGTTCTAAACGATGTTCCAAAACAGTGAAGTCGTAAGTTCAATAGCGGGCCCACCAAAAGGGAAAAAGAATTTTTGAGTAGCCCCCCACTTTTTGAGAATCCAACTTTTTTCGATTGTTCCAGGTTGTTCTCGTTGTACTGAACATTGTTCCAAAACGGTCCAGTCGTAAGTTCAATAGCGGGCCTACCAAAAGGCAAAAAGAATTTTTGACTAGCCCCCACTTTTCGAGAATCCAACTTTTTTCGATTGTTTCAGGTTTTTCTAGTCGTACTGAACATTGTTCCAGAAGCACAATGTAGTGGGTCGTACTTCATCATGATTTTTCATGAGTTTTCGGATTTCGTTATATTCGATACTTATTAAATCATAGGTGATTGATTTTACGATTTCAATCATGGTGTGGATTTAAAGAAAAAAATTATTATGTATCATGTATTTGGACGGGGTGCTTGAGCTCTGTTACGGCCCGATCCCAGAGCCTCTGGGCTGTTGGTACTTGCTGCTAGCTTCAGTTACATGAGCCAGACTAGGCGTGGAGAACGGAATTCACAACGGGAGTAGTTTTTCATGAGGTCATCTCTCTCGCGTGACCAACTTGGCAAAATATTAGGGAAAAACGGGAGCAGTTTTTATCAGGTCATCTCCCTCGCGTGACCAACTTGACAAAATATCAATGAAAAACGGGAGTAGTTTTCTTGAGGTCATCTCCCTCGCGTGACCAACTTGACAAAATATCAATGAAAAACGGGAGTAGTTTTCTTGAGGTCATCTCCCTCGCGTGACCAACTTGACAAAATATTAATGAAAAACGAGAGTAGTTTTCTTGAGGTCATCTTATACTTTTTGCCTTTTGGTAGGCCCGCTATTGAACTTACGACCTGACCGTTTTGGAACAATGTTCAGTACAACCAGAACAACCTGGAACAATCGAAATAGTTGGATTCTCGAAAAGTGGGGGCTAGTCAAAAATTCTTTTTCCCTTTTGGTGGGCCCGCTATTGAATTTACGACTGGACCGTTTTGGAACAATGTTCAGTACAACGAGAACAACCTGGAACAATCGAAAAAAGTTGGATTCTCGAAAAGTGGGGGGCTAGTCAAAAATTCTTTTTCCCTTCTGGTAGGCCCGCTATTGAACTTACGACCTGACCGTTTTGGAACAATGTTCAGTACAACCAGAACAACCTGGAACAATCGAAATAGTTGGATTCTCGAAAAGTGGGGGCTAGTCAAAAATTCTTTTTCCCTTTTGGTGGGCCCGCTATTGAATTTACGACTGGACCGTTTTGGAACAATGTTCAGTACAACGAGAACAACCTGGAACAATCGAAAAAAGTTGGATTCTCGAAAAGTGGGGGGCTAGTCAAAAATTCTTTTTCCCTTCTGGTAGGCCCGCTATTGAACTTACGACTCGACCGTTTTGGAACAATGTTCAGTACAACAAGAACAACCTGGAACAATCGAAAAAAGTTGGATTCTCAAAAAGTGGGGGACTACTCAAAAATTCTTCTTCCCTTTTGGTGGGCCCGCTATTGAACTTACGACTTCACTGTTTTGGAACATCGTTTAGAACAACTAGAACAAACCAGAACAACAAAAAAAAGTTTGATTTTTCAAAAGTGGGGGGCTCGGTCAAAAAACGGTTTTTAGCATTTTTCAAATGTGTTACACGAGTTATCAATATTAAGTTTTGGAACAATGTAGAACAAACTTAGAACAATCTGGAACAATTTTCGAAAATTCCGATTTCTCAAAATGGGGGGCTAACTTCACGTAGGTCTCAACCACTGGACCTGGAAGAAATAACAGACCCTGATGATAGCAATGCTTTTGAAGATGCTAGCTCGCAGCCTATCGATGAACCTATCCCAACCGAAAGTTAAATTAGGGAATAGCAAGAAACTAATTCCTCCGATGAGACGGACTCGCACGATTTCTCCTCAGACCAGCTAAAAACTACAGCCAAAGAAACAATCAATGAACCCAAACAGTCTATGGGATCGATTAGAAAATCTGCAAAAAAATACCTCAAAAACTCAAGGACTACGAGTGCGATATGACGTCACTTCTATCAACTCTAACTGAACCAAGGACTTATTAAGAAGCAATATCCAGAGCTAATGTTCAAGACTGGAAGAAAGCCTAGGACTGCGAATACAATTCAATAATGTCTCATAACACATGGGAACTAATAGATCGTCCCACTGAAGCGAACGTTATTTGAACAAAATGGATTAATAAACTAAAACAATCAGATGACAGAGTCAAATTCAAGGCCAAACTGGTGGCTCAAGGTTTCAAGCAAGTTGAAGGCATAGATTATCAAGATATTTTTTCTCCAGTTGCTCGATATTCGACAATACGTATACTCTTAGTGCATGCTGCTCAATATAACCTAAAAATAATATATTTGGATGTTGTAACAGCCTCCCTTCATAGCGATGTCACTGAAGATATTTATTTAACTGAACCAGTTGGCTATATTGGTCCAGGCAATCAAAACAAGGTATGCAAACTAAAAAAGGCTATTTATGGCCTCAAACAGGCAAATAGATCTTGGTACATTAAACTCGAATTAACTCTTACTTCTATAGGTCTATCTAAGTCAAGAAATGATCCATGGCTTTGTTGACGATATTGTTCTGTTCTACAAGCATGCCAAAGTCATTGATTGGTCTAAGTCAAAATTAAAACATATTTTGGAAATAAAAGATCTTGGTCCTGTAAAAAAATTGCTAAGTATTAATATTATCCGAGATGAACAAAAAGGAACTATTGCGCTTCATCAACATCATGTTCAAAAAATGTTAGAAGATTACAACCTTGAAGTCTGCTCAGGTGCTTCGAAACCTATTGATCCGGGATTAGATCTTAAATCTGATTTGACAGAAAAAACTCGAAAACAAATTGACAAGCTGAAAAAGATTCCATACCAAAATGCCATTGATTCGCTAATGTATTGACTGCAATCTACAAGGCCTGATATCGCCTACGCCATCAGCTTATTAAGCAAATTTAACACTTCCTACAATCAATCTCACTGGGAAGCAGTAAAATATCTTTTCCATTACCTAAAAGCAACGTCTCAACTTGATCTAACTTTTTCAAAAAATAGTTGCGCAAAAGCATTTGGCTATTGTGACGCTACTTATGCCTCAGATAAGACAGACTTTAAGTTGATAACAGGATGTCTTCCTGATGCAGGGAAGTGCAATAAGCTGGCGCTTAAAAAAACAATCAACTATAGCCAAATCCAGTACTGAAGCAGAACTTCAATCCCTATCGGATGCAGTAGATGAAACCTTATAGCTCAGAAAAATCATCAAGGAACTTACACTTGAAGACGAAGGGCCAACAATGATTATGTACGACAACAGAAGTACAATTGAATTTGCCAATAATGCAAAGTTTAGTCACAACCTAAAACACATCAACGTCTGATACCACTCAATCATAGAAAAAATCGATAAACGAGAAATTAAACTGAACCCAGTATCAGCCGATGAAATGATTGCTGACATGCTCACTAAACCCGTGGGCCCAAGAAAAATACAACAGTTTATAGAAAACACAAGATTATCGGATAAATTTCTCAAATAATAAATATGCATATAACCCTGTGAGGTCACGAAAATAACATTCATCATAGACTGGAGTGATCTAAATGCATTATACGATTGTAATTAATAATAATATCTGTACAAATAGGAATCCTCATAATATTAAGGCAGTCAGCTTCATAAATGGGCCAAATATGTTATTGAATAGTAGTTTTGATCGTAGATAATCATAGAAATTATTTTCACTAGGGATTGCCCATTCGCACCGTTGCTGTATAAGTATGCATGATGAGTAACATGTGTCTGTATGTCTTTATGATCTTGGTTTCTTTATGAAGCACATTTTATATAAAAAAATGTAAAACACAAATGAACTATTGTATATTTAATGTAATCATTCGAACATGTTCACATTAAGGGAGTGTGTTGCTGTATAAGTATGCGTGATGAGTAACATGTGTCTGTATGGAAGAATATGCTTAACAACAAGTTAGGCCCGAGCTAAGTCTCATATTATTCACACCTAGTGTACTTGTCCCCTGCTCCAAAATAAAATGTTATTCCTCTATCACGGTATTACTACACCCGCATATGGCACCTGCTATTTCCTCAAACAGCTGTGAAGGAAACTTGGATTTGAAAAGCAAACGAATGTCATATAATAATATGAAAGAAGTAAAGAAGTAGTAGAAATATCAAGGGCAATCAAGAGGTTCAGAGGCACACTCCTGGCTTCATGAAACCTAAGCTAGGTGCACAAACATGTTAAACTCAGCCCAATGACGTCACTGGTGGTGCATAAAGTCCATGCGTAAAATTAAGTTATCGGAAAGTGAGCATGCGCCAAAAAGCCCGAATGTGTGAAATTAAGAATTTCAGCTAAGCGTTTGCGCCAAAGTCATTTTACCGCACTGTGAATGTGTAGGAAAAAAATTATCCTGCATCGTAGAATGTGTATACATGCTATGTAAAATACAGTCGTATAGATATAAAAGATATGCAACAAAATAACATCAACCTTTTTTGGTTTCTAACGTGACCAATCAGGTTAAAGAGGTGTACTATATACCGCAAAACCCTTAGCAGCCCCAATGTTATCAAACATGAGATTCATTGTGCGGCCGAAATCAAGGTTCCAGTATAATTATTCTTATATAAAAAATAATTGCAATAAGCCCCACATTATGTAAATGATATTGTTCGTAAATTTTGAAACTACGCAGGCTGTGGGTAAAGTGGTGATCATAAGACATAAGATCATCGATATTTATTGAGATATTGGTCTTTTAAGGTGAGGAAGTATGGAATTTTCATGAATTATTGAGTTAAATTGTCGAATTATTGAGTTTTTATTTTGAATTGTAAACTTTTTTGCATGAAAATGAATGACTGTTAAAAATATATTTATGCCTGAGTACAATTTTCATCTTAAAAGAATAACAATTTATTTAATGGTGGTTTTAATAAATTATAAAGATGTAAGGAATAACAAAAGATTGAATCACAGTAAATACATTTTCTAAAAATACAAATAAAGCAGTTCAGGAAATTTTTTTCTCGGAGTAAGTTGATTTTGTACACAATAGATATTGCGAACGATGATGTTGTACTGTTTGAAAAATGTTCTGCCTTTCATCTTCATTATGAGTTAAAGCTTCATTAAATTTCTGAGTAAGAGCGACTCCTCGTTCAGCAATATCATTCACAACTTTTAACTTTTTAAATGTGCCAAGACATTTTTGGTAATCAGGATTCGTTTCCCATGTGTGTAGTTCTGTATTTAAAAATTCATAAAGAAATAAAGAAAAAAATTTTAAAAACATCCCTTTTCAAATGTTTTTTCGAATTTCAGTCTCAAAATTTTCAGTTATTCAACTTTTTAATCATTTGCAACTTAGCAAATAAATAATTGATAATTTGTGTGACATTAGAAAATAGAAAATCAATAATTCGACAATTTAACTCAATAATTCATGAAAATTCCATACTTCCTCACCTTAAAAGCCCAATATCTCAATAAATATCGATGTTAGCAATTTGGTTTTCTGGAACTTTTTTGTAGGTAATTCAATTTCCTACAAATATGTTGTTTTTTTTTGTAGCTTTTGTCATTTACGAGATAGGGGCAAAAAAACAAGAATTTCATGAAAAAATTGGGTTTGGGTGGCCCGTACGACTTCGCCGGTGTGAGTTACGACTTCACCGCAATGAGCACTTTTGTAGAGCATTTCATTCTGAAGAAAACCTACTGATGTCCTAGACTATACCATAAAATGCCTCTGAACTGTAGATGTTTTAAAGAAAAAAATTAAAGTTTACGTGTATTTTAAGTGGGAAATCTTTACATGCCTTGGGCGAGCACTTAATATTAATATTAAGGGCTCAATCTTTCAGGGAATTTTTTGTTGTTGTATTTCCAACAAAATTTTACGATGGGACCGAAAAAAAATAGTCCAAAAAAAAAAGCACCCTAATATAATATGATAATAGTAACACGTAATTTCTTGAAGTGAAATCTTATAACTGTCGTGACATATAAATTTCAATCGAATTGCTATTTCTTAGATACGCAGTTATAGGTTTTGTGACAAGAATTAGAACCATCTGATAACCTCTGGTTAAAACCTTCTTCATTAACTATTTCTTCAACCCATGTTAAAACTCAAAGACGAAACCTGTAGAGAAAGAAAATCACGTTGAAGGTTTTACTACATAGTAGAAATATGAGTAAAACAAAAAAAAATGTATGTACATTAGACTGTATCAAAAAAAATGGATTATTTTCTTTTAAAAATTCAAGTCAAAAATATTGTTTGAAACGATAAAACAAAGATGCTGTCCAAGTTTCAGCTCTTAATGTTAATATTGAGAGGTGCCTCGTCGCGATTTTCTAATTCCCATTCAAATAACATGGAAAAAATTTGTTTTAATCTTTGGAATTTTATAACTTGTCAACGCATTAGTACATTGATAAGACTAAAAAGATAATTGTACTCTTTCGAAAGTTATTTAAGGTCAAAGGTCAACAAAGGACGTTAAATAACTGTTGGAAGAGTAGATTTATCACAAAATTACAAGATGCCTTTTTTGTAGAGTGTTCGATTCCCTACAAAAATATGTTCTAGTCTTATCAGTATGCTAATGCGTTGACGAGTTATAAAATTTCAAAGTTCAAAACAAATTTTCGCATGTTATTTAAATGCGAATTTAAAGAGAAAAAAAATAGAGGGGCAATAAACATGTGAATGACACTCGTTAGAATAAACATTCATTTAAATTGTAATCCGAACAACGGCATGAACACTGTCATCACGTTTGCAATTGGACGTTCGGACAGCATCATTCAATACTTGGGCTTTTACACTGAATTGTAAATTATCAACCGATGATAAGTGAGAAATGGATACGCAATTGGAAACGTTTTGTTACCAACCGTAGGTGGAGCAAATACTGATCAGAACAACGGTGCGGTAAAGCACTAAAAGGTCGACGCCCATCTGAAGCGAGCGGCCAGACTATGAAGATTTATTTTTAAGGTCGTTAATCTAATGATAAAAAGGGTAGAGAGGTTCCCGCTAAATGTACGCATAGTATCTGCGTTGGAGCTGGTCGACTAGATTCCGAAAAACGCTTACACATATAGACCGTCAACGTATTATACTAATCGCCAGACGAGCCTGCCCTCAGCTCTCCGTGTTGAAATAACTTTCCAATACTTCGCGGCTGCATTTTTCCGAAAACAAGGCTTTGTCCTTCAGTCACGCGATTGCAGTCATTTTGCAATGGAACACGGCTCGATGATCTATGACTATCACCATAGATATCCTGGGAGTAGCTAGTCTGTTCGGCAGCCACACCACTCGAATTTTTTCCGTGCCTGTTTTGAAAATGAAAATGGGAAAACTCAGCTGAGGCCAGTAAAAATGTTAGGGCCTCAATTCCTGCGACACTTTGTGAACTTCGTCTGATCCGTCATGATTATCGTGCATATGACTGTACCGCAATATTTCTTAGAGCTACTTTTATTATTCATCCAATACGTGGATGTTATAATGCGAATGATGCATCACTCCGATATGTGTACTTTCATGCGGTGACATCATCGTGCTGGATTGCCACCACTTTACGAATGAGCAGGAGCGTAATCACCCATCGCGCATTGGCGCGTCTATACTTCGTCTGATCGTGAAATAGACAGTCGAAATTACCGCATTGAAAGGAATCGAGACGGATTTCTTCAGTGATCTCGTGTCGTTCGTATTTGTTCCGGAACAGGTGAAAAGCAATGTGAAATTCACCTGTACGCCTGATTGGCTGTCCAAAAGTTTTTGGCGAATCAGCAGCTCGTAAGGTGGTATTCACATTGATATATACCAGGTACCTATATTAAATTTTTGAGACTAAAAACATTTCGGTTTTCTGACTAGCCGTCGGTGCTCGTAGTTACGAATTGGCTCACTCAACGTCCTCGAATTCTCGTAAGAAAGTAGATATGGCGTTTGTAGTATTTGTAATTTTAAACGCAAGCCTGGCAAAATAGTGTTCAGTATAATCGAAATGAATATATGATGTATAATGCACTTCGTGGGCGTGTATATTGTTTACGCGTATAGCTTAATTGCAATTCTTGACGGGTCGTGTCGAAATTATTCACTCGAACACGTATCAGCTTGCACATGCACGAATATCACCCGAAAGTGTTAACCTACACACGCAATAAAAAGCATGCACTTGACAGAGGCGTGACTCACGTGCGTCTCTCGAGTTTCGACCCTAGAGCTGCTCGAGGTTCGTTTCTGCTGTATTGTCTTTGAGGCCTTCGACCACTGACCGCCCGTCAACCGGCTCAAACAAACAGTTTCCAGTGTACGTTATAACTACGTCAAGATAAGTTCCTCTTGCGTCCTGCTTCCTTCTACAATTCCAAGAATTTATTTTTAGTACACGGACTCACTCACTCACGCGCGCACGCATACGACTACACGCACGCTCGAGAGAGAACCCTTTGAGAGAACCGAGAACGCCTCCTCCGCGATTTCCGGTCGATGAGCGGCGGCTTTGGATGCGATTTCGATTAAAAATCGACTTCAAACTGTTGTTTGGATACCGCGTTACGTCACTCCAGCGACGTTTTTACCGTTGGCTTCAAATTTCAAGTTCCAAACCGAGTGTCGGATACGTGAAGCTGGCGCAGATACAATAGGGTATTAGCTCGATCGAATCTGTGACAAAATAATCGACTAAGTAGAAGTCGAAATACACACACACACACACGGATGCGTGCGCATACCCTTATTCATATACATATGTTTTTCCGCAGAACGAACAGATGGCGTCACCGTTCCAAATCTCCTGTTCCCTGGGCACCCGTGTTGAGAGAGAAAATGGCGGCGCGCAGAGCCGAAGCAGTAGCAGCAGCGAGAGTGACGAGTAGCGATATCGGTAGGGAATAGAAGTGAAGTTTAGTGAAGTGAAGTGAGCGACGGATCAGGGCCGCGGCCGATCGGGCAGACACTCGGACAGACGGACAGGCAGACAGGCGAGGAAGTGAGTGCGCGTATTATTATGTCTCCCGTGTCCGAGTCCTCGGAACGGTTCCCTTTGTGTGAATCAGTGTAAAACAAGGCGCGAGACCCCGAAGAGAGGCTCGATGCACGAGACACGTACAAAATCGTGTGCGGGTTTAAGCAGCGTCGAAGCAGCGAGGACTTGCTAGCCCTTGTCGGAGGGTGTTAACCGGGGCACGGGTGCGGTGTTAAGCGGAGCGAATAAGGCCGCAAGCAGCAGTGTTTTGTTTCAAATATGCGGGAATTCAAGGTAGTCGTCCTCGGCTCGGGCGGGGTGGGAAAAAGCGCGTTGACGGTGCAATTCGTCTCGGGCCTCTTCATGGAGAAGTACGACCCGACTATCGAGGACTTTTACAGAAAGGAGATCGAGGTTGACAACTCACCCTGTGTCCTCGAGATCCTTGACACCGCTGGCACCGAGCAGTTCGCCAGCATGCGCGACCTCTACATAAAGAACGGCCAGGGTTTCGTCGTCGTCTACAGCCTAACCAACCACCAGACCTTCCAGGACATCAAAGCGATGAAGGAGCTCATCACTCGCGTCAAGGGCACAGAACGAGTGCCGGTCCTCCTGGTCGCCAACAAACTCGACCTTGAACATCAGCGCGAAGTCCCAACGACTGAGGGCAACGGCTTGGCCCAGTTGTGGGAATGTCCCTTTGTCGAGGCCTCCGCCAAGAATCGGACCAATGTCAACGAGATGTTCGCAGAGATCGTCCGGCAGATGAACTTCAGCCCTGAGAAGGAGCAGAAGAGATACTGTTGCTGTGCGATCCTCTAATACTTAATCAAAACCTTGGCCGAGCAGACTGAACGACGATAGGTAGATAGTTTTAGGTAATACACACACATATATATGTTTAAGGTATAACTACCGAGACTCGGCCGAGTAGTTTCGAGCTGTGAATTAATATGATGAAAATTAATATGGATCAAGTGATGATGTTGTCTATTAACAATTTATAACAGTAATAATAATAATAATAACTACAATAATTATTCCCATTTATATAAACTCAGTGACGCCGATGGTTGCATATTTCTATCCGCAGTTGCAAGAAGAAGAGATCGAAGTCGACAATGAAGGAAGGCATTTCATATAGTGAAACTAATTGTAAACAGATATTTTAATACACCTATGATAATAGTATTATTATATGGGCATGTGAACAGAGCACGGCAAACTGTTACCGAATGCGTATTTTCGATAAGAAAATATAGAGATTGTGTCTAGAATTTTATTCAACGGGCAAATCGATAAAATTTGAAATATGTGATCAAGTGATGCAAAGGTGCTAAGTTTTGTGGGTCTAATGGGGAAATTTTTCAAAACAGATAAAACCTAATTGGAGAAGAAATACCAAACCAAAAACGGTATTGAACCCATTCTTCAATTGATAATACGTATTTTGTAGTGGTTTTCAACTATGTGCAGCAGCAGCAATAGCAATAGCAACAGCAGCAGCCTTTCAACCAGTCGATAACTAACGTTAAAGAAAATACAGTGCATCCATTTTTTTGGTAATTTTAAACATGGATTACAAAACTATGTTTCTAATTGTAACTCGTTTTCAATATTTGTGTTTAGAAGACTTACCTATGTGGAGAATTCCATGTGTGCAAATTCTGATGTTAAAATTTTTTTACCTATGTCTTTTGGCCGGTGAGTTGCAGATACGTGTTCGTGTTCCACGAACCCATATTTTCAATACCGAACCTATTTTTCTACCATGTTGAAAGTAACTTGAAAATTTTTGCTAAACTAGACTGTCAAGTATCGCAATGAAACATTGTTTCACCAAAGTAATTTCATCATCTTGCAATTGACAAAGTAAGTACGTATCTGCTACCAACACACTCTGTCGTTTTATATGTATATGTAATATTCTTGTAATATATAGCAGAAATATAGGGAGGCAAACGAAAGACAAATAAACCCGTTGTAGTTGTAACAGCTTCGATGCTACATTTTGCCATATTAATCATGCCGTCAAGAATGAGGCCAATAATATGCGACAAGGACATATTTAGTAGAAAAAGGGTAGACGAAAATCTTGACTGCCCAATGTTTATCATTACGTACCAACAGAACCCTGAGATCCAGTAGACATTGCACGCTTTCTGCTCAATTAAAAGAAGTAACATATGTAAAGGAAACAAAGTTCGACACCGCTCTGTATTCGTACATGTTGCAAATTAGGTGCTGAATTACCTGGGGAAAGGTTGGGGGGGGGGGGGGGGGGCGAAAACCAAGAGAGAAATGAGAAAATAGCATTGCTGCATCAAGTAAATGATAAAAAAAAAAATTATAAATATACTAAGTAATGATAACAATAATAGTAGTAATTATATTAATAGTGATAATAATAACAAGATCAATAATTATTATAATGATAATATAGGTACACGAACAACAATATGGTACATAATAATATGTGGAATGTCGTTGCTTTACATATGCGAATGCAGGTCTCTTTTTTTTAAATACCATTTGTTACGAGTTTGTCGAGGAAAAGAATTTTAAAAAAAAATGTAAAAATGAAAATATTGCTCCCGTATAGTTATTAGTAATAGGGTTGTGTGTAATTTTCTTGTGTGACCAAACATCTTGTACAATGGTTTAATATCGCTTGGATACTATAGCAAGTCATTATATTAGCTCAACATAATATTTAATAATTCATTAAATTCAATTAACAAAGTCGCCATTGTTACACCCTACCCTTATTATAAATTCTAAATTGTATTTTCTTTCTTTTTCATAATGCTCGCCAATAATATTTTAGACTATCCTTTCTTCCTTTCACATTTCACAGTTATCCTCTTTAGGTGTCGTGTATATTTTCCTAGAATATGCCACCTTCCAACGACATTTTCACCTAATCAATTCCTGGCTGTCAATGAATCTAGATTCATCGTTTCATTCCTGAACACTTTTACTTTATTTTACTTCCGACTTTTTTTTTGATTAAGAGTTCTTTGATTTCGATTTACCTTATGAACACTTCTTGTTTGATCAAGTTTTAAATCTCTGAGTAACCGACATCGCTGTAATCTTGTAGCAACACCATAGAATTCTATCTTTCCTTTTTGTTTTTTTCTCACTAGCAAAAGTTTCTCATCTTCTTTGAAAGAACCAGTGCAAAGGCCTGTTCACTGATTATTGAAAAACTCCATCACTTAATAGTTATGGCTTCATTGAAGAAAAAGTTAGCTCGTTGATGTTTGTTCATTTGTTAGTTTTATTTTTAATTTTTTTAATTTCTCTTCCGCCAAATTTATAAATTAAATATGGCTCACTTCACTGATTCAAAACAGAAGTCATACAGATAGATCTCCAAGTAATCAATACTCAAAATACCTATTTATATATTTGTACATGAAACTGTTTAGTGCTAAGTAGCTTTACCCAAGGCGAAAGAAATTGCATAATATTTTTCTAAACATACTTACTGTGGTCACAAATCAAGAAATCGTTTTAGGAAAATTATTTAATCGTACTTGGGGAGCTATCGACGTTGTTCTATGTCTAAAGTGTTCTAAATCAAATTAAAAAACAACGCGCGTGCGTCAGCCAGCATATCACCTGGGAAGGACCAGAATTTCTTTTGTGATCCCATTTTTTCTTAATCATAAATTCATACGTATATCAACAAATATATGATGAATGATTGAAAATGACAACAAAACGTTCGTAATTATTACACAATTTGGTACGTGAAAGCAAGTTTGTTGTTGTGCAACTAATCGTAAATAACACTGATGAATTAGTAAATTAGCTAATTAAACGAAAGAAGAAGAGATTTGAAAACAAATGGAGAAAAAGAAACAACACCACAATTTAGATATATATCGGCCTTTCAGTACTACCTGCGTATAATATTGAGTACGAAATATGTTATATTTTTTACAATGTGAAGAATCTGTAAATATTATAGTGTCAAATTATATACATATATACGTATTACACAAATACGTATATATCTATATATATATTATATAATAAAAATAGTTATCTCGGATGTGGGAAGAAGAACAGTGAATAATACGCGGTGTAAAATTGTGCACAACTTTATTACTCAAGTTGTTGATTTCGATGCATCTCACTTCACATTTCATCTTTTTTTAATGCACCAACTTCTTTCTGATTATTAACTGTGATTAAGCCTTTGGAAATTGTTTCACAGTTGCGCAAGAGGAGTAATCTTACTTCAACTGCTAATATTCCTAATGTATTGGAAAAAATTTCAATCCTTTTCAGCATTTCATAATTTATAAGGTATTTCGCATTTCGGTTGCATTGTCTGCTTTGTCAATTAATTATTTCCACGTCTTCCTACTCGTTATTTAATTCTAGACCAATGATATAATTTTGAATATTATGCTGCTTTCTGATTGTACATAATAATATATTTGAGCGCTGGTTTATTCTGATTAAAATTATGTTTGAGTTAAGTGCAGCATTAAGGATTGATTTCAAACAAAATTTTGCCCAAAATGGACGAATATCTATTTGGAACACTGTGTAATTTGCTAATTATAGTTTACGGTTCAGTGCACAATTTTCTACCGTGCATACATTTTTTCACATTTTTTATCATTAACCATTGTAATGGCATTTTGGCAATATCGCACAAATATAATATAGAATGAAACAAACCAAGTTTTACAGTAGTTGTACATTTTTTTTTCAATTTTCAGTAATACCTTACACCACTTTTATCTGTTTGTAAAAATTTCATCAATCTGTCATTTTTTCATACCAGTAATTTCGTATTACATAAATTTCAATGATGAAATAGCTAGACAATCCTTTCTTAATTGTACATGGATCCAGTTACATCTAGTTCACTAAATGAGGAAGAAAAAATGAATTTTCAATGTTGAAACTCAGCTCTGATCAATGTATTTATTTAAAATAGGTTTATTTTTAGGAACACATATTCGATTTCACTATCATTGGCAATGTGGCTTATTTCAGAATAACAAACTATGCCACAGCTGTGCAATGCACGTATTCCAACGCACACTATAGGAAATGCAATAATACTTTCGTTACAATGGGTCGTTTTTATTTAGATACGTGTATACATTTATTTGGTTTTCGCAGAGTTCGACTAACTTTTGCTTACATTCTACATTCTGAGCTACGTTATTTTTTAAATGGTTTACATTCATCAAGCAAACAGCAACATTCAGATTCTTTTTCTTGTTCAAACATTTGCACGCAGAATAATTATTTATTTTTGTAAATTATTTTTTTCCTATCTTCTATGTTCTTGAACACAATTCACATGTTAGAAAAATTCTTCACTTACAGTATCAAATCTCGTATCCTCTGAATTCATACAATCGGAAATTTCATACAAAATTCAAACAACAGGTGATTCACATTTCTTGTAACCGCCCGAATTTCTTATTACTGCACGCAGTGTATAAATGTCAATACTTTACAAATAATACAGGTAAAAAAATTATACATCATATGGTCAAGTTATGGTTTTATTTTTACCGATCTGTCAAATCTGACTAGAAATTTGACGGATAGCAAAAAAAAATACCATATTTAACATGGAACAGAATTTTCCTGGCAGCATTAATTATTTCATCATTATTTACCACCTGTACTTGTTCCATGAACGTTTTATATGAAACAATTAATGGTCTACACAAGCTCTGCTACAAATACTACTGGCTGTCCGTATGAATTGAAAATCTTTTGTTCGTTTGACGTATGTTACATATAAGTACATTCAAGGTCAAGAAGTGAGCTAAATTTAGCAACGATCGAACTTTGGACCATATTCACTTTTAAAATTATCTGCATTTCATTGGCTCTTCCCATCAGACTACAGCTGTAATGAGGCAATTATCCTACCTCGAAGTATGCATAAGACGAAGCATTCCTCTGATGTTAGTTTTCAACCAATAGCTCAGAGTGTCAGGCAAAGGAAAGCGAGATAATGGGGTGAGATAAAAAGGAAAGCTGATAGTGGTTTCCCATGCAATGACGAGATGAGTTACCGACGGTAAGTATATAGTTTTTCTTTTTCCTGTATGAAATCTAACAATTTTTACAACCTTCAGACACTTTAGCATAGCTTTTTTATTCTCTCTTTCCCAATCACAGAGACAACAATACTGAACTGTATGTGAAAATGGATGTGATGACAAATGCGGGAGTTGACGGTATTTTAGTTCATTCATCAGGAGGCAACATTTCTACTAACAACATGCCTGTGTGACATCGAGTATAATTTTTTTTTCAACCTTTGATATAAACAAACTTTGGTCAGCTTTGGGCAAGTTTGTACAAATCGAAATAAGCTTCCAATTGACGTAAAATCGTAAAGTAGATAATGATGTAGCATTAGTGTTCGATATATAGTGCTCATAACTGCACAGACATTCGTCTCCAAATTCGCAAATAGCTTTAATCAGTTTTCTAATCATTCCATATGAATACAGTTGACTATGGGCAAATACATTCATTTTCGTTTTAAGCGATTCAGATAAATGTGATGGAAGAGTTAGATTCAAAAAGCTTATAGCAGTGACTAGGCTCTTCTGCACTGATTCGTAATCATTCATTTGATCAATACTAATAAACCATAAGGTAAGTTTTCCCAAGCTTTTGATGAGCGATGTTATCTTCTGACCTACACATTTCCAAGCTTCTAATAGATCATGTGAGATCAAGTAATGACTGCACGCATTTGTTGTAGATAGAGAAAGATTAGCATAAGCATCTAGTTCATTCTTCCATCCAAAGTCATTCCAATTCATTATTATCGCATCTTTTGCAAACCTTAGGTACTCAAATTCTGTACACTCCAATATTACATGATGCAAAAAATCTCGACATTGAATACCATATGTAATAAAGACGTCATCCATGATTGTGTTGCAACTCTCGATAGTTTTTAACCTGTTCATGATACAATAATATCGCCTTTTATATTCCTGCAGTACCTGAGCTGAGATTATGTTATTTTGTATCCAGTTCCATTGCGAAATGAAGTAAGTTGTGTCAACAGGTTGTAATACAGCTTCCAAATTCTGTATGGAAGAATCCCTGCAATCGACACCAAGAGAATTCAGTGGGCCTTCAGTGAAGAGCCTAATTGTCCTTATTAGGCAGTTTAGTGCTTCTTCTTTGCCGCTTATTGGGAGACTAGTATTTCTACGCAACGAACCTATCTGTACAGCTAAAACATAAAGCAATTCTTCATTCCTCAGTTTTGGAGTCAGTTGATCCTTCACATTTCGTATGCTAGCGAGCATTGAATTCATGTTTGGAAAAATGATTTCTCTTTTCAAACATGGGATAAATATGTCGTTCAGAAGATCATCAGCCAAAATGATACTTCTTTCTGTTAAGATCTGTACAAATTCTATGAATTTCTTACAACTCCAAGCTGTATTTTCACTGCAAATTGACACTAGGGCATTCGTTAAAATCAAGCAATGATTAGCATCGCGAATTTTCATTATTGATGATAACTTACAGAGATCTTCTGGCAATACAACGCAATTCCTGTATTGAGGGTAACCAATAGCAGCTTTTATCAAAACCTTTAAAACTTCTCTAGGATTCTGAAGAATAAAAAATAAGATAATCCGCAATGAGTTATTGTTTGAACACAATGCCCCACCATTGTTAACATAATTTTGTAAGTCAGACGCAAAGTTTACTGACTCTAGTACTATACATGCGTCATGAACCAGAATAAATTCCACAACAATTTCTACCATGTCTACCATCTTCTGACTGAGCAATATTTTCATTGCTACTGTATATATTTGAGTACAGAGTTCCTTGTCCGCAGGAGTCACATCGAAAAATTCTACAGTATTATTGAGTATGCCTAAACATTCATTTTTATCAATGAATGCACTATTTTTATCCAGGCATGAAATTGCTACAGTATCCCATTCTGTAAATCTCTTGATTAAGTTTCTCAAGCATTCTCTATTGCCTTGCTCCACTTTCCTAACAAGCTCCTGCAGGCTCATTGATGACGGCGTGTCCGGCTGGCTAGACAATTGCTGCAGGCAATCTATAACATTGCTATGTTTCTCCGCCTCATCGCTAGTCTGAAAATATTCTATAAAATAGTAACAAGCTAGACCGACTGCACGCTGCATTGTTATTGATCTATTGTCCTCGTAGTCAATGTCTGCCCATCCTAGGTAAACGTGCATGTCAATTTTTTTAACATGTTCAAGTAGCACATGAATAAATTCTTGAGTAAGATCATCTATAGCCAATGCTACAACATCCGGATCAAGTCTGACTGTAAAACGTCGCCCGAACATCACTCCATATAACTTTTCTGAATCCTGTTTCATTTGTGAAGAGACATTCTCCATTGTTCTGCATGTAAGGCATTCCTTTACTGCATCCAGGAGGCGGATTAGCACCCAGCCGCACCATTTATATTTTACAGGCTGTGTCGATTCTTTACTTTTTTTCTTCTGGATTCCAAGAAGCAGAGAAAGAAGCTCTTGAACACTTCCAACAAATGTTTTCAAGCTTGTCTCTGGCTCGAGTACTTGAGTATGTCGATGGCTCACTAAGAGAAGCTTTTTGTAGCAATTGACAATCACTTTCAAGATGAAGTCGAATGCTCGCTGTAAATCTATTTCCACGCATCTGTGCAATATGTTCAGTATTTCGGTGCACAAATCTATTGGAATGTGAGCAAAGGAGTAGCATAATATTTCATTGTAGTTAAGGGCCCACAGTATTTCAATGAACAAATAAGGAGACAATGGGGGGCACATATTTACCAAATGTCCATTGACTTCGTCATCGCAAAAATGTTCTTGGACTTTGAATTTGGTGTTGAGTAGTAGAAATTTGAAGTACTGGACGGATCTCTCATCAATTATGATAGTCGAGTCTGTATCATGTTTTTTCCTAGCGCAGTCTAGTATGGCTTTTATTGAAGTACAAATATCTGTTATCTGCGCCACATTTGTTGCTGTCGTTCGAGAAGTGAGAAACCTCAGTGTCTCACATTCTCTATCCTTCTTTATCAGATAGGCTTGTATTTTTGTGTAGACTTCTTCCATAGCGAATTACCTGAAACATCTTCAAATTATTGTGTGCTCAATTAATGAGCTTTCACTTTAATATACTGTATCAGCATAGCTTATGAAATCGTTGCAATTTAATATAAGAAAACGAGCTTAATTTCAGAAAAAAATTTAGAAGTTATCAATGAATCTACGGTCTACTCTGCAATTCCAAACCTTCAAGCGGTTAACCGGCTGATTGTAAGTTGTGAGCGATCTGTGGAGTATGGCGGGTAGAGGTAAGGAGTGCGGTCTTATGTGGGGGACAAGTTGAAAAAGTGTTCAGCGTAAGCTGCGAATAACAGTTCAAGAACCCACCAGAATAGCGCTAGCGCTGCGAAAGGGTATGATGTGAATATAGCAGTTGTAGTCGGAGTGAAGTGTGCTGAGTTGAACAATTCAATATTTCTAGTGGCTAGTGTACTTAATGAAATCGCGGTGTACAGAATCTCAACTATTTACGTAGTCCAAAATAAATTAGTAAATATAACCTATCAAACTGCCGTGAGTTTACGTAGAGTGATTTAATTTTTGTGAACTTTTGATAATACTTTTTAGTGACTTTATAATGTATGCTGTTATAAAACTTTTAAAATTCATTGCACGGTAATGAGAAAAACTCGTATAGTAAAAAGTTGTCCAAGTGGGCGAAAAATGAAAAATAACAAAAATGATGCGCCTCAGTCTTTGTCTTTTTCTAACCAACAGTATGTATAACAATTTTTTAAGAAAGATTTGTTTATTTACGATTTGTTACTTTTATAATTTTCTTGTTTACTTTAAAAAATGCGCTATAACAAAGCAGAAATCTTTCTTTCCTTGTTACTTCGCTATCCTACTCTAATAACTTGTAGCGCTTTCGTTAAAATATACCCTTCTGCTACCGTAACGTCACCTTAATTTGACGCCTTTCGACGGACACTTTTTCGTACACAGAGGCGGTTCTCCTTACTGCTCCTTACCTCTACTCACCATACTATGGAGCCATGAAGGTGTAACATCCGACCGGAACGTCCGTATGTTTTATCGACTATTATTACTGCATGTTACTTTTATCAACTAACCAAACTCGAAGTACGAGAACCTTACTTAGAACCATAGGGAATTAAAACAACTGTCTAACTATTTGGAATATCCCTAGATGGAAATAACTATGACATTCACTAACCAAAGCTTAAAAACCATGTTACGAGATCTTCGCACTACAAAGAACTATAATATTATTATACGTTATTGTATATTACTATCATATTAACACCATGATTAACTAACACGATTATATCCAATTATTATATAACACTCGACAATGCCATTTGTGCATTCGGAACTGAGAGCTATACTATAAGCAACTTACGCTATACCATATGGCCTGGAGTATAGAAGATTGTAAAACCATAGATCACGGTCTTACATACAGGTCTGGTAACTCCGGCACTTTTGAGTGTTAGGGGGTGTCACCGTTAGTGAGGCACACGGTCCTGTTTCCTATCTATCCGCTAGAGGCGCCATTGGCCCGGGGTATGATAGATATAGATATATACCGATAAGATAACCTGCTCATCGAAGTTTTTGACAGTTCATAACTCAGTGTAAAGTGTGTAAACGGTGGATCATCTACACAAGATCTCAAGCTGTCTCAAAAGTTGTGAGCCCTCGCTTGATGTTTATGGATTTTATTGACTTAAACATTTGAGGATTCCGTTAAAATAAAACAATTATCACGCCCGCCATGGAATGCTAGTAAACATCTCAATCATTTTTTATTCGCATCTTTCTTCACTTTTGAGTGTTATTCAGGATTGTTGATTCCGAAAAATCAGCTATTCGGATCTGATTTATGATTGGCTCACCCCGAGGGGGCAGCGCTGCAGACGGTGAAGACGAGAATCACGGTTTTGCCTCATCATCTGAGTCATTCCCCACCCTACTAGTTTCCGGACCTGTATGTAAGACCGTGCCATAGATAAATGTATAACCAATATAATGTAAAGATAGCACTGCTGCAATAATCCATAAAACCAGAAAGTGCAAAACCTTCAAAACCGTGAATACTAATTATCCAGCATGAATTATACCCTCCTCCGTAACGCCGTATTGTGGGCAACACGCGCAACTTTTTGAAGGCAATGCAGATCTCCAATGTGAAGCCATACAGAGCTTCATCTGAAGAACACATTAGGAAACTTACCAACTAAACGATTGAAGGTAAATCAACTCGCAATAAACTCAAAGATGCATACGTGGCAACGCCCAATAACAGGCAACCAACAAACATAAGAAAAACGTTCTAGAAGCTTCCAAGCCGATTTATATCGATATAAGAATTACTAATTACAGAAGAGAATTATATACGAAAGCACACATGTAAACCTGCTCTAAAACTACGAATTATCAAATTGTTAAATACCCTAAATCTGTTAAGATAGTTGTAATACAAACACCTAAGAATATTCGCAGCAGCGCGATTCTAATAACGTTAAGCAAATAGCAACTATGTCTCATAAACAATCGCTATTGTACTCTAGGTGAAGAACGACAGTAATCAATTATAATATATATGCAATTTTACATATTTACACGCTATAAAAGTAACAAACGACGAGTAACCAATATGACAATCTTAATGTATAGACTTTGTAACGAACAGGATAGTAAGAATATTTAAGAAGTAAACAGGAACTAGAATTCAGTGCATCGTGACCCCGAAAATGCACACGGCACTAACATACACCACGAAACATGGGTCACCTCTAGCGCATACGCACTGCGATTACCATATTAGGAAATAACTGCTAAAATCGGCTCGAGTCCTAACGCCGACTGGGGGCAAGAAGCACGGTAGCCGAGGGGCCAAGGGGGGCTTGCTGCCCCAATAACAAAGCCCACGCAGAATGGAAAATTACAGAGCAACGACCCCGCACCTACACCGCCGCACCAGTGCAGCGTTATACCATATGTAAAAGCTTGCAATACAGTGATAGCTAAAGAACTAAGATCACAGGCGTGCATGCGGCGAAGATGTCGTGCCCTAATTATAATTCCTAGAAAAAGGGGAAGGTGCGCAAAAGTTGACAAAATCTAAAGAAGGGGATCGTTCTGCGCAACGATCAACACCTATAAAAACGGCAACCGATCATCGGATCGTCCTCTTGGTTTCTACCACCAGATTCGTCATCTCGTTCCGGTACAGTCTCGCGTTAAAATTCTTTTGCCTTTTGCATTTAAACTTTTCATACAACGTTACTCTGCCCAAAAGTCCAGCGAGCTTTCAGCTCCATTTTGTCATATTAATTTAAGATCTTACACTAAGTAACTCCGTTTTTGTGACTTGAAATATTGAACTTATAAAATAAACCCAAGTTAATCAAAGTATCCAAATATATTAAAATCAGTCATTCCGTTAAATCCTCTCACCAATTTACGCTGCAAGTCATCATATCCAGATTATTCTCAAAAGGTAAGCCAATTAATTAAATCTTTTATCCAATAATTACTCCTTCCTCGGTTCGTTTGATTAGAGCGACAGAATGCCCGTTGTCCGGTGTATTTCAATACTTTATCGGTAATTGGTGACCCAAACTACTGATGTGAGTCTAACTGTAGCTGTGTGCACGATTCCGGTGTCTAACATCTGGAAATTTCCACCAGGTACCGTTCGACGTCACAAAGGCATGGAGACTAGAGTACAGGAGTCCGATCTTGGTACATTTTATCTGGCATCAAAAATCCGTACAATAAGGCTTGCGCTAGCTGACGCTGAACGGCGTTGATATCTCAAAAATCCGACGAGTGGTGGGGAGACTAGACCGAGACGGATAAAAACACACACGAGAGCAAGAATGAGACACTTTTAATTTTCAAGTGATCTTTCTCCCAAATACTTCAATTAAATGGAAAATTGAATATTGAGGCTGTCTACGTGTGACACTTTCGCAGAGGTTACACTGTCCATTTTTTCTTTCATGAAACCGTCTTCCCCAAAAATTTATAACTAGTTTGTGAGGTCATGTTGATCTTAACCTTTACTTATTTTTTTGATGGAGATACTCAATTAAAAAGCATTATATTTTTGCTATCTTTGCTAAGTGATATGCGGTCAATTTTATATTCTACTTTAATATAATGACGATAATCAACACTTTTTCCACATAAATTAACACGGTCACGCGTGCTTTACAATATGCTCTTTCATGTGAGGGGCAATTTCATTTCGGTCCCGATGGATGTTTATACATATATATATATATTAGACTGGGCCAAAAAAATTGACTATTTTTTTTTTGAAAAATGTATTGAAAATATCATTCAGTATGGCAAAAAAAAAACTTTCATGAAATTTTAAGCCCTTAATATTAACTTTAAGAGGTCTATCATCGCTATTTTTGATTTTTAGTAATAATTTGATGTTTTACGTCAGAACTGTCGAAACATTGAAGTGAAAAAATTTATGTTCACTTATCCCTTTATAAAATTAAATTCCCTACAAAAAAGGTCTGATTATAGATTTTTGTCAGACAAGCCGTTTCCGAGTAATTAAGCTTAATAAATTGATATAATTTCTCGATTTGACTTTTTTTAATTTGGAATTTTGTGACTAACGAATCAATGAATGTATAAAAAAGATCATGACAGATTCTTAAAGGAAATTTAATGTTCTACAAAAAAGATCTCTTAATATTTTTGCCTCAATTTAATTTTTCAAAAGTTATTCTCAATTAAAATTGAAGAAAAAATTGAAATTTCAAGTTTTTCTTCAATTTTAATTGAGAATAACTTGTCTGATAAAAATCAAAAATAGCGATGATAGACCTCTTGAAGTTAATATTAAGGGCTTAAAATTTCATGAAATTTTTTTTTTTGCCATACTGAATGATATTCTCAATATATTTTTCAAAAAAAAAAATGGTCAATTTTTTTGGCCCAGTCTAATATATGTATATATATATATATATATATATATAGTCCATTCTTACCAACTTCACTTCGGAACCTTACGATGACAACGCTGCTGTTCGAAAATTGACTGACAGTACTGTCAGCAATCTTTTATCTCTTTTACGCTGCCGAGTTCATGGACAACTGTCTCTGTCCTAGGAAATTTTTAGTACTGGCAGTCAATTTACAAACACGGTCCTAGTCTGCATACATGAAGAAATAGGGGAGAAGACATATCTCCGCGCTAAAAAAGTGGGCCACATTCTGGTTGGAAATTTGTCGTTCCAATACCGCCGCTCGCAGCGCTAGATTCGTCTGGCGCATTGGCAATTTGAATGCACTATACGCGCGTAAAAGAAAATAACGCCTGCTGGTTGGCAACACAAAATAAACAGTCAAACTCTCACAGACGCCATCTTAACGCTTTGTTTTCGGAAATTTATTGTGTAATATTAAATGTTACTATCTGTTAATAATTAACCCCTTCGCAGCTCTGTGTAAAAAAAGTTTCATCAATTTCGCAATTTTGGCATATATTTATGCTTGAAAGGCAAAGTTAATGAGAGAAATATTTATGTCGGTATTTTCGGCCCATATACCGTATGTCCATGAGGAACGTGCGCATCTTATGCGCATGCGTTAAGTCGTTTGAATCTTATTGGCTGACAGTTACCGTGTGATTGAGCAGCCGACGTAATGCTAATCGCGACTGTCAAGAACTCGGAAGAGGTTATGTTCTCAAGGGAAGCGCAAAGTTTTGGTAAAGTATTTTGTTACTTATGACTTTCGGATTACAGTGATAAATTGACCGTCGAAGGAATCCGATGATTTGATTAACACGATTAACGTGTGTCTGATTTATTTTACTTCGGATCAGCTCCGAAACGACGAACTGTTTTTCGTAACAAGACCGACAGCAGTTGCCCACAGGTAACGGTGAGCTCCTATGGACATTTTCTGACGGTTGCGATTGGGTATTGCGTCGGCTGCTCAATCAGACGGTAACTGTCAGCCAAGGAGCATTAAAGAGAAGCACAAACTCTGACTACGAATATGGTGCCTTTTTTCATATAGCATCCAGGTAGCGTTCCAATCGCTCAAGACCCTCCACGTTCGGCATAGCGGCCATGTTGAAGGCAATTTGCAAATGACAGTTTCCGCGTTGGCGTTAGAGGTACGGAGCCACGGAACAATAAAGGTATATATTTCCCGTCAGTCGTCTACGTCACAGTCCAATTTTAGGAGATGATTTTCAACAAGTTTCTCTTGCGTGGACCATTATGTTCAATTTGGTTGGTTTTATATATCAATCGCGTAGACTTCATTTCCGGGTTTGTATTTTCCGCCTACCACCGATATTAGGGGTCCGGGCCGATTACAGCGCTACCCACCGGCAGATTTTTTTGGAACCACTTTTCGACTCGATATCCAACCAAGATAGTGCTCCTCTTCAATGTTCCGTGGTCAGGAGCAGCTAATAGAAAACGGTCTGCGAGAGCAGGCCAAAAATGTATCCACCTAATAGAAAGAGACAGATAACGGTACGGGACTATTCGTGTCTTTGTTCAGCTATGTTTATGAGATATTCAGTCAATAGAGGTCTTATCAAGAGACAGCGATTGCGCCAATAAAGTCAACGCTAACAGTGCTCTACCTTGCTTGCACAATGGTGCACATGTTCTGTGCATTGCTTAGGCGGGAATACGCGGTCCGTTCTCTATGTCGATGAGTTTGACAGTATGCGCTCGTAGAGCGTCGATTATCCCAGACGTCAATTATCCGAATGATGATTTGGTTTAAACGAAACGTCAATCATCCGAAAGATTATTTAGTCCCTGGTTTTTCGAATAACAGGCCGAGCTTTCGTTGTGAAATAGAGGAAAATTGTGGACTTTTTTACAAAGAAGTAAGCATAAACCTGCCACTTAAAAAATTTTTAATATTAGTATAGACACTTGTTTTTCAATACGTATATTTTATACACTATATGTTCTATTACGTAAGCCTTCAAATTTTACACAGGTGTTACACTAGGGGTGCGTTCGTGGAGCACCCCCAAGTGCTTTAAGCATTTTCTGCCGTTCGACTTGTCGCTCACAGCGATCGTATGCGTTAGCATGGACACTCGGAATCACGGAACTGGAACGCGTACAAATGCTGACTCTGGCGAGGTGGGGCAGTGTGAGCGTTACGGTCAATTTACAACGCCAAATCGAACGGCGTGAGCGTTAGCGAACATAAGCGCGCTAGTCCCAAGTCGAACGGGTCCGTAAGCGTTAGCGCTCAAAGCGCGTAGGCGTGCTCCGCAAACGCACCCTAGACAGTTGTGTTGGCAATGCAGAGAAACCTACAGCGCCATAGTGGGCCGAGCGCGAAATAAACTTAATCTCAATAAACTTAACATAACCCATGACCACTGATATATATTGTAACGTGGCGTTTCAGAATCGCCCGTCACAAGGGCACACAACCGCTATTATTTTTAGTTTACGCGTCCTCACCAGGGTACTCCAACCGAACTCGATACAAAATAGGCAATAACTACTTTTAACTAATTCTTTTTTTTTGTAAATCCTTTATTTCGCGCTTCGGCGCACGCTAACAAGGTACATGGACGACAACGATCCCGATCAACGAGGGACCACTAGCTACCGTTTGCAGCTCTCGACGACTTCGCCTACTGACGGTCTCATCAGACTACACTGGCTACCTTGGTGCACCTTGATATACACCTGGGGTAGCATCCACCCGAACCTTCCGTATCGCCTCGACTACCGGTGAACAGGGAGATAAAAATCCTCCCGATGGCCGAGGGCATCGTTCCTCGAAGAGGAACCAGCCGCCAACTCTATCGGATGCCGTAAGGATGGCGTGAAGGGCAGACCGTAGCCTGCCGTCCTCCGACTTACCGGCCTGGTGCCGGACCGACCCCAAACCACTACGTCCAGGGTGATAAAGCCATCATTCTGAGGATCGACGCTGCCTTCCTATCGGCAGGGACTAATTGCGTGGGTCGTGGTCCACGGTTTGGCCAACCGTCTGACTGCACGACCTCAAGTACAGGCAGCTAGCTACTGCCTGTACAAAAGCCGGTGGAGGTGAACAATGAGGCGTCACTCTCCACCCGGTAACTTTGACCGAGAGGCACCCTCTGTATGCCTCTGTCGAAGAAGTCCCCGATAATAGGCAGCCTGGACCGTAAATTGAAGCGACTACAAATCGTACGAGTTGGTGTCAACGACGAAATCGCGAGCAGCACATTACACCACATCTAGCGGTAATTTTTGGAAAACGTATGACCACGCAGTAACCGATATTCGCCACAGGGGGATGGCCTATTTGCGGTGGGGGTCAACCGACCAATCAAAGAAGAATCACCTCACGACAACCGCGAGATCGGCGAGCTGAACTACGACCCGCTATTCTACGCTCGACCTGTTGAGGAACAGCTTCGTTTTCGATTATTCTCCCGACCATTACTACCGATTTAAGCTGCCGACACCTTTTCCTTCTTTTGCTACCGACCTATTGTTTATTCTACCGCTATCGTTTATCCTTCTAAACTCTTTGCATCCTTTTTCCTTTCCTTATCAGTTTTGCTTTTGTGAAGTATAGTTTAAATTAGAATCAGTTTGTGTGCCTGAGGTCAACCGTTAAGGTAAGGCTTCTGCCTTTGAATTGTACCGTTACGAAGTTGCTCATAATTTCTATTCTTTCTCATAGTATTTATCGACTTTGCGTGAATCATGGTCCACGGTTAAAGTTGCAGTAAGCCGCCGTGTGGCTGCATGATTTCGGTCATTAATATTATATTTATTGTTTCTTGGTTGCATCGTGTGATGCCGTTTTGTGTGAATCATGGTCCACGACTTCCGTGGGGCTGCATGATTTCAGTAACTTATTATTTTCGTATCTGAGCGACCTCGTAACTGCCAAATAATTATTTCTTGTATTTATGACTTTTCTGATTATTTGTGAATCTCTATTATCTTGCTTCTGTAGTTTCTATCGTATTTTGAGCCCTATTGGCTTCATATTTTATTCCATACTCTCTTTGTAATAGTAGTGTGCTTTATATTTTATTTCTGTTATCGCTTATTATATTTTTATTTATTTTTGTGCCTATTGTATCGTATATCGAGTTCCATGGAGTACAAGCGAGCGTAGAATCACCCCTAGATATTACCGCATTTTTCTTTGTTACTATTGGCCATTTTATATTATTTTTGCCTGTTATTTATTTCTCCGTATTTTGTTAAATTAAGTTCTGTAACTTATTCTTTTGTATTGCGGTGTCCTTTAGTGTATTTCTCTATTTTGTAAATTCTCCGAAATTCTCTCACTCTCATAACTTTGTATTTTGGTATTCTCTCAAAAGTTATATTTAGGAATTCACTATTTAATTCCTCAATTATGTAATGATTGTAAATTATCGAATCTACCGTATGAATAATTCTACCGAAGGCTACCTAGTCGATCGTTTGCCGACTTGGTAAATTGTTACTAAATGTCAATCTCTCATCTTGGTTATAATTTATGGTAAATTTGACGTATCATCAACCGAACTACCGTTACGTTGTTTTCTACCGATCGCAGTAAAGCTCTCTCGTTCTAATTAACAGAATAATAATTTTCGTAGCGTCGTTTGCAACCTGGGTAAGATCACGTCGCCCAGTGACGTGTAGTTTTAAGTCAACTCTTGCATTATATCGCATCTCTCGGCATACGTCAATTTTTCTCTGTTAACTACCGTCTCTCGTGTTAAAGCTACCGTTTACTGCTATTCTACCGATATTTTTGTGAATAACGATTATTCATTTTATTAACTACCGCTGTCGATATCATCTTATTTGCCTGTCTCACTCATGTAACCTTCTCGACAATATATGATCGATTGACCTGTTCATCTTCCCTTTTGCCTGGAGTTTATTCTTTATGTTGTTATTTTCTTTAATTCTGGAATTACTGTTAGCTGCCTTGAATTCCGCCACTCTACCGGGATGTACGCGATCGTACCTGTGCCTAGCCAGCCATACAACGGGTTCTCTATTTATCTCTTTTGTACGGTTTTGTGTTAACTTTATTGATTTACATTATTGTTTGAAAATTGACGCTAACGCGTCTGGCGCCCAACGTAATTATTTTATTATAGTTTGATATTGCGGATAAGTAGAGAATCGCGCCAAAGTGTCAACGGTAAGTCCTCATCCGAAAGTAACAAAATTTAGCGTTACAAATTGGTGCTCGACCACGGGCAGAAAAGACTTAACGTTACAATATATATACACATATATCAGTGCCCATGACAGTCAAATCTAACCTTAGAATACCGCTGGGATAATGACTTGTTCAATCCATGTTCAATCCAACCTCCAATTTCGCGCTCAGTCGACTATGGTGATGTAGGTTTCTCTGTGTTGCTAACATAACTGTCTAGTGTAAAAAATTAGCCGTCAAGTATACAGTAATGTTCAATGATGCATGCACCGTGGCTAACTTTTTTTTTCGACTTTTGTTTCCTTTCTACTCGTATCTTATGTGCCCATGGCGGGCGGAGCAGTTGACAGGAGATGGTGAGAAACCACGACGACAGCCTCGCGCCACTGTCTTTCGTATAACCTCTAAGATCGCGAGAGCACGAGACACTACTGTGTTGGGGACAATGAATCTGAGACGGCTAATTTTTTACACCAGGGCTGAGTTCAGAAACCTTACCTGAGTGACTCGAGTATCACATCGTGTCTTTGTTTAATCTCATGTGTTAGACAGAGACACTATGAAATCCGAGTTCACTCGGGTAAGGTTTCTGAACTCAGCCCAGACAGTTATGATGGCAACCACATGGCAACACAGAGAAACCTACAGCGCCACAGTCGGCCGAGCGCGAAACAAACTTAATCTCAACAAAGATAACATAATTCATGACCATCGAATCTAACCTAAGAATATCGCGGGGATAATGACTTGTTAGATTGGCACTGTAACGGTCTTTTCGTTCTCGCGGTTTTTATAGACTAGGATTCCCTCCAATTGCGGAGCCCCTCGCAATCAACGAAAATCTTCCGTAACAATTTTCTTTTATGGTGTTTAATTGTTTTTATTTTAAACGAAATTTCGGACGTTGGTATGACTCAATGACATGTATGGATAAAATTAGAATCGAATACGAGAAGCGAATAAATATCAACGAAAAGAATAAATAAATGTATAAATAAAATGGGGACGGCGGACATCTAGGACGACAACAATTTCATAAAAGTCATACTCATAAAATTATAAATAAAATAGGACAGGTCAGAACGTAGATAAAACTTATCATTAGCGTCATCGGGGATATTCTTCAGATCCTTAATTCCGTGTCCGGCCAATTCGAATTCCCTCGTCCGTCATTCTTGGTGGGTTTTCCTCGATCGGGAATCCGAATGCGTTTACTTTTTTCGTCGGTTGTCTCTCTTCGTTCGTGATGATTCTTTATTTCGAGCGCACTCTTATGACGATCAACCTCATCCGTCGTCTCCCGCTTCCCGCTCGATCGATTCGAAACCGTCCTCTCTCTTCCACTTCTCGATCGATTCTCCTCTGTCGTATCACCGCTCAGGTGAAAGCCCCTCTCCCTACGGACCTACCTATCACTGAGTTCCGTAGTCTCTCTGGCGGCTAAATTCAACTGTTACAGCACGTATTCTAAAGTTAGATTCGACGGTCATGGGTCACGTTATGTTTATCGAGATTGAGTTTGTTTCACGCTCGGCCCACTATAGCCCTGTAGGTTTCTCTGTGTTGCCAACATAACTGACTAGTGTAAAAAATTAGCCGTCCTAGATTCATTGTCCTCAAGTGTACATAAATACCGTAGACTTATAAAGATAGACTGAGCACTCCTATGAGCCGCTTGAAGCAAACATCTAAAGGACAGAAATATGTCGGGAGACTCCTTTCTCTCTCTGACGATATTTCTGGCGGGGATCGAGGCGGTAGAGGAGAATGAGGCGAAATTATTCGCCTATATCTATAGCTGTTCCACTTCCACTGCTCCGTTGTCTCCCACTATGACGCCGATTGAAAAGAGAGAGCAGTACTCCCGGTATTTCTCTGTCCTTTATATGTAATTATCAGTGCCTCTTATAGGAGCGCTCAGTCTATCTTTATAAGTCTACTAGCAGCCCATCCCGGCTTCGCACGGGCATATAATAATATTAAGTAATAATATAAATGTTATTTTTCTAGAAACTCACTGTAAACATTGTGTATTTTCTTTTATTATATTATTATATGCCCGTGCGAAGCCGGGATGGGTTGCTAGTTATGCTGTTAAAATGTAGCTTATATGACACGTTCGTAGATTTACCATAGCAGCGCCATCTATTGATTACTTACTCAACCCAGTCGAAAGGTATCGACATCTGTTAGAATCATTCGGAGTTAACAGATAATTGTGACTGTCGAATAATAACAGACAAATAATTAGCAATAAATTAAAATTGCGACTATAATTTGAGATTTAAACTATCCTATCTCTCAAGTTGGATCGAACTGCACATGGTGTGCGTATTTTATTATAATCGGTTAAGTGGTTTAGGAGTCCATTGAGGACAAACATCGTGACACGAGATTTATATATATTAAGATTTATTATAATCGGTTAAGTGGTTTAGGAGTCCATTGAGGACAAACATCGTGACACGAGATTTATATATATTAAGATAATAAATATATAAACCTTCAAAGGAAGTGACACATTATTGTTTATATCATGCTTGTGGGTACATGATGCCCCTGGTGGATTTCAGCCGTACTACTTCAAAACGATCTCAGTAGCGGGATTCCGTAACTCTCTAGCGACGATTATCGCTATCGTTAACGCTGCCTATCGACAATTGTCGCTAGTGGTGATTCTGTACGACGCGGTTAACGATATTTGTCGCTAGTTCGAATCGTTAGGTTACGATGATTGTCGGTATGCTAGCGATGGATATGGAAGTCTCGCTAAGGCGTAACGATAATCAGTGACACAGTGGACGATAGTATTAGTGCAACAACGTATAAATGTGTTGCGCGTGAATTTTTCTCTAGCCTTCAAAATAGTATTTAGATTTAAAAAAGATTGAAAACTTCATCATGCAAGTGAATATGAAGATCCACTTTAACAAGCAATTATTTTTTTCAGCACAATAATATGATCGTTTTAACGTTCTATATAAAACAGTGTTCATTATCCAAGTAATTGTATAAAATTCAGAAACATACTTTTAAGGTTAAGTTACTCAATCCTCAATATCTTTCCAAATATATAAGTCCATTTATGAGATATCGTAAGGGTTGATTAAATAATAGTATTTAATAAACTCTTTCGATGCTGAGAAATAGACTTATAAAGAGGGCTCAGTCAAAGTAACCTAAAAAAATATTTCCGAATTTTATACAATTACTTGGATAGAATGATTCTAATCATTAATAGATGACTAACAGAGGACATAAGGCCTTTTCTCCAAATCAATTTAGTTGAGCATTGCAACATTTATATAGTTAATAGTACTCAAAGTAGCTAAAACCATTGGAACTGTTTGGGCTCAGTATACTTGCACCGTTCCATTTTTTTCCATGTTTGATTCATCGGAGAAAAGTTTTTTTATACAACTCGAGGAAAGATCACGGCAAAGATACAGATTTTGTTTGCGTTCACAAATGATCTGTCCGAAGTTACTAGATTTTTAGTGATAATATCTGCGATGTTGTCAAATTTGCTGAAAATCTATCGACATTTATTTTGTCTAAGTTACAGAATCACCCTACATCGCTAGGATCGTCGATGCAAGCGACAACTGTCGCCACCTAGCGACAGCGACAATTGTCTGTAGAGAATTACAGAATCCCGCTACAGAGTGACATCAATAGTGGATTTCAGAGACCGAGAGTCAGTTCACCACCTTTTATACTACTCACACTGTGGGTGACGGTCAATGTGAAATCAGAATGCGTACCGTATTTCGAAGCTTACTGCATATGAATAAACTGTTGGGAGTTTGGTCCTTTTCACAAAAAGCAGTTGAAACTAGACGTTTGATACATTTAGTAGGTAAATTGAATACATACAATGATCCCGTCAATGATCGCCCGCCAGGAAAGGTGTCGTCGTCATTCGAAGAGGAGCATCACAACCATAACCTTACCGGAATTGTTCCTCCGAAGTACAAAGTATTTCGAGACGAAGATGCGCCAATCATTTTTGATGTTGATGAAGAACGAGCAAAGATAAACCTCGAAGAAATTGTTACACCTTATGAGGAATCCGACATATATGAAGGGATTAATTTAAACCGTAAGATTTCAGTACTACTGGCTGCGTCCCATCTGGTTAGGAAAATATTTTTTGTCTATCGCTGAGACTATTCGCATCACAGAGTGAACCGACATAGGTCACTATATACATTCAAAATGTCTGTGTCTCCTGAATTTTCTGATTGTCATAAATTGTTATAAGTTTGGCATCTGATGAGTCCCAAAAATTTCAATCAATCAAGTTTGGTAAAAAAAAAAATCAAATAATAAGGTCTTGAATATAAATGAAATTTGGCAAGGTATTCAAAAGTACGAAACGTTAAATATGAGCTCAAATATCCCGCCAATCTATATTTATCAATCATTCAAAATAAGCAAAAATGTGAGTCATCAATCATTCTTAATTGATCAAAATATCTAATAACGCATTGGGAATGCACTTCCATTGAAGCATAAGACATTTTTGTATGATCTAGAGGCGGGTTGCATAAGATCGCTCTCAGTAATTACCAGACGAACATGTGTTTGGAATGACCTGAGAATAAGTTCAGTTTATAGTAAGAATACATGCAGCATTTATCCACATTTGCTCTTCCGTTCGCAACATTAATGTGTAATATATTCACGCATTATATTATGGCAAGGACAAGTGTACATGAGTTTACCCATACCAAACGAAACAGCTTATTTTATTTCTAGTCAATATAAATTCATTATATTTCAAATGGTGATGAATACGTTGTTGAACATCATATATGGCAAGCACATAGAAGTTGCTTAAGGACACGGATGAGCTAATAATTAATTGTTTTATCGATATCACTACAAAATAATTGCATATCGAGTATTTATCAAGTTAACATATTTATGAGCTAACAATGTTTGCTCTGAAAAAAACAAAAGAAAGAAATACCAAAATTGTAACAAAAATTTAGTTTTCAATGTTTCCGTTCAAATTGCTTCAAAATGTACAAAAAATCTAGCAGTTGTGTTCCATTTCATTTGATGATGCCTCATTTTATTGAGAAGAATATTTTCTACAATCAGACTGACAATGAAACTTCATTTTTGAAATGTGTATTGTTAAGTACTTAATTTCACAACACTGTACCGATATTGAATATGATCTACAAATGGTAACACTGAATCAGTTAGTGCAGAACAAAAACGTCTTAGTGAATTTGTAGAAAATAATCTGCTAAGAGTGAAATAAAATGAATCCACCAGAGATTTTTCATCCTTCAAAGTCATTTTATTGATATTTCAGCTTCTGTTCGTGATTTCAGTGCATTTTACTTTCGTATTTTTGAAGGAATTATCATTGCTTACGGACATATATGAATTTAGTAAATCTTGAAATCACGACTGTCTTGTAGTGACACTGAACTTGGCAGGTAAAAACCAGCAGATAATATGTGTAAAAAACTTGCAGGAGGTGAGCAAACGATAAAACGTCGCAGGGACTTCTAAATATATTCCTGGATATTTTAGCATTTGCTTATAATCTGAAAGTTTTGGACAGATAACCAGCTTACTATCACCTGTTACTTTTGGCTTTATTCTAGTAGTAAAATTATAAATAGTATTAATTTTTGGCTCGTCAACATCATTAAAGCTAACCGTATCTCATGACTGATTAAATGAGATTGAAGTTGGTGGCCTTGAAGTACCGAATTGTTGAAAAATATCTACTATTCGACAATTTTAGAATGACATTGAAGAAGTTACTTTGTTAAAATCTAAGTAGTTTGATGCTGCATTACGGTTAATTGAATTTCACATAATCTCGAAAGTTGTGAGGTAATGAATTTTCTTAAAAATTTTACGTTCTAACAAGGTTGCAAACTGCAACGTTGTATTGAAATGAAATATATACATACAATTCAGTTATTTCCAATGATTAGGGTTTAAGAAACGTCATAATATAAATATGTTATTCTTCAAATAATCAATTTTATGCAGAAGTTCTTGTCATCCTATAAACCTTTAATATTTGCGGTAGCTGGATTTTCTGTCTGTACTTTTATCGTATTTACATAACAAACTTCTACCTGATTTATGATAGCTAACCTAGGGCTGCAAAATTAAAATAATACACTAGTACGAATCTCTGAATCAGTTATGCATTGGAATTGATACCACATGGTAAAGCGCTATTAGTAAAATATCATCAGATTTTTACAATGGTTGTACAAAAAATTTCAAGTAGCTATTTGAATCAGTTTTAAGTTATTGAACTTTTTTTTATTTATTCCTTAATGCAATTTCTTCATATGCTGAATGGCAATTAGTTGTACGTAATTGTAATAACAAGATTCCTAATATGTCATGAATACCAATTTATCAGCATGCGTTTATGTTTCTATAGGTGGGATTAGTGGAGTCTATGAACTCGACGACCTGGTTGATCTCCTCCGTAAAAACAATGTTATGGATTTATTTGTGGCCGCTGTGCCACCTGAGCTGGTCTACGTCGATTATGTTATTATAGTAACAGGTAGATCGTCGAAGCACATGAAGGCAACGGCAGAAATAATTCGTAGAGTTTTCAAGAAGAAAAGACACTCCACAGATCCAGTGCCTAAAATTGAGGGAAAAAATTCCAAAGACTGGATTGCCATAGACCTAGGTCAGTAGCTAAATTCTGTTTTGTTTGTTTCGAACTTCTACGGTTATATCTGTTAGACAGCGACTGCACTGTAAATGCTAAGGATATGAGTTTGAAATTTGTCAAGGTAGTCGGAGCCAAGTTGAGAAATTTCATGCCAAATAATTGTATTCGTAATTGAAAAATATGGATGTATAGAAATGTTTGCAATTCGGTTCTGTCGAAGACAATATATTACGAATGACCATGATCAGTAAGAGGAGTGACACATACTAGATTTTGTAGATTAACAATTGTAGAACCTCGTGCAGAGCTTATTTTCATTCGGTATCCAGAATTATTTTTTTCTTGTGCTAAAAAATAAAAATAGTTAAAGATTGTGTAGTATTCACAATTAAAAATTTCTCAGTTTGCATTGTCATAATAGGATTTTTTCTTTCTCGTTTGCAGAAATGAATTTTTTCTAACATCTGCTTGGAAAATTCGATTTTCGAAGTCTATGGAGCGCACCTAAAGTGCCCCATTTCCGAACAGTGCAGTAAAACGATGTTGGTGCATGCGCACAATTGAAATGCAATAGCTTACACACTGTGGCTTCTTTTGGTGCCCAAGCACTTTCAAATAACTAAAACTTACGCACTGTGTTATTGAGCGTGAGTTACTTAACCCCGATTTCACACGTTGTAAGTGGCACCGTCGGTTCTTCTCAAATCAAATTTTCCTTCACAGTTGTTGGAATAAAAAGCGTGTGTCACAACACGTGGGTGGGCGATATCTGACTCGTGTGATTACAGTCCTCGCATTAACTCATGCTGTGTTCACACTAGTACTGGTGGAATTTCAGTGCTTGCCTTTGGCTCGTGTGGCCAACTTCGCACTTATTTTTTTTTCAAAATTTTTCAGTTCATCCATTTTGGTTATAGAACAGAATTTTTTTTTTGGCTATTCGATCAAATTTTACCAGCGTTCCTCTTGAATCATTAAACTTTCAATAATACTGTAATGTTTTTCAACATCTGCATGAAAAAGTGATTGCCATCCACATACTGAAGTTTGTAATTATTACAATTTCTATTATAAATTTGATAACTTTGCACTTGACTCACTTTTCTTACTTTGTTAGACCAACTACTGTAGTACAAGTAGTGTATCAGCAATGTTCAGCGATGCATATGTAGAGTATTCCCTGTGAACTTAGACACTTTTGTTTTGTAACACTCATGGTATTTTTTGAAATTTTTGCACATTGTAGCTAATGTTGGAAAAATGGACTAATATATATTTTATATTTTTAGATCCAATCATTTTTATATGCTGGGAACCCCAATTCACGCCACTCTGGCGATTTTTTAACGGAATATACACACACATCCAAAGATTGTGAAAATTAGGCAATATAGAGGTTCCTCTTGCAGAAAAAAATGTTTCTCATATATTTCCGTGAACAATGAACGTTTAAAGCGCAATAAAATTATAATTTAAAAAGTTCATCAAATACTGAAAAAAATCTATAACTTTCTTGACTTAATATTTTTTTCTGCAACATATAGGATTCTTTTTGGATATAAAATTCTGTCAAAGAAAAATAACTCTGAATTTTTATTAGACTCTTGACAATTTCTTAATTTAAAACAATTAAATTTATTATTTTTTCTCATATTTTAATTTTTTTAATTTTAGACAGAGTTATCAGTATTCATTTTTAGTTAGTCAAAGTTAGAGGTGAAGTGCTTACCTCCCACAAATCTCGCACTTGCTTTTACTCTTACTGATACAAGTGGAAATCATTTGGAAACAATTAGCCTAATAAAATGAGCATTTTTAATTGTAACAGCGATGAAATTTCGGTGCTCGTGACCTTTTGAACTTGTTCTTAGTCAATTTTCTTGAGGTCTGACAAATATTGAAAAAATTCTCGAATTGCTAACACATTCGTGAGATTTCATTTTTCTTTAAAATCTCATATCATTTGTGATTAACAAAGTTCAAAAATTCAAAAAAAATCGAAAAAATGTTTGGAAAACCACGGAAATCGTAGGCAATTGAATCAATTACGCTCAAAAGACACGCAAAATTGCTTTAATTAAAAATTTCGTCACTTTCATCGTTATTCTCTTATTTCAGGAAACTTAGCGCTGCACATTTTCTCCCAGCAGGCAAGGAAGATATACGACCTTGAAACGTTATGGACCGTTGGTTCTAAATATGATGACCAGTCTAATATGCCCATAGATCAACTGACTGGTTTACTGCAAAAGCACTCCTTCTTGGATGGCTTACAACCAGCTGAGATCAACAACTAACTTTAAACACTGTACATAAAGCTAGAAATATTATAATTTATAAATTAATAAAAAAAAAAAAAAACCAAAAAAAATAAACGTGCATTACTCTCGTAAATCATATACGAAGCTGAAGCTAGTAGCTAAATATGCTAAAAATTACATTTATAGAATTAAACGGGAAAATGAATTTTGTTATTTAAAAAAAAATTTTAGAAACGTGTGGCTACTAATTCGAATTATCAATTACATTTCCATAAAGCATATGAGGTATTTTACGAGGTATCAATTAAAGTACTTCCTTCCACTTTCGTACACACACAAATGCAGGACACAAGTCTAGTACTGTCGGCATTTTTCTCGTTTTCGCTGACTCGCGTTTTTCGCGTTACAAAATCCTCAACTTTTGGAAAAATTACTCTGAAACAATACGGAACGGCAGACTACACTCAGCAAGGGAAGTTTTTGTCACTATATCCTCTATAACATACTCGTTTTTCACGAGAGTTCTAAGAAACATTTTTGAAAAATTCACCGGAATGTAGGTCTTTAGCATATCACCGGAGGCTCGAGATAGGGAATAACATCTTGACAGTTGAAGCGACAATTAATATTTTTAGATTGTTATGGCCAAGCTCATTCAGATTTTAACTGCTCATGTAAAATATTGTAATGAAAGTATATCATCGGTGGAGAGCAACAATATCTCAAAATTTGGTTTAACAAAACCTGATCCTAGATTTTGAGTCAACAAAACTCCATTTTAGAATTTCGTTGAACAGAGTCGTATGTCCAAAGTGATCTCTGGGGAGATACAACATTTTTGAACGAAATTCTGCGATGAGATTTTGTTGAATCAAAGTCTGAAATGTTACTCTCAGCCAATGATATATTTTTTTTTTGAAACGATAGTAAGAAAACGAATTTTGGGATGAACTACCTTAACATCAGAAGTTGAGATCATAAATTTGTGCCAGAACTTTTCATATGAAAGTACTAGCCAAAAATGTCCCACTTTAAAAAAAAAACATTTAGCTTTCCCTATCTGAGAAACGATTTAATTTTCTATTTCCAAAGCACTCATTTTCTGAAATCTGATGAATATACAGATAAATGTAGCGGAACATGACAAAATTTCTGAGTTGCTATCAAAAATGGAGTTGTAGTTACAGAAAAAAGATATCTTATTTTGAAGAGTGATATTTGAAAAAAAAATAGTTATTTTAATGAATTTTTGCTATGATAACGAAAAAGAAAAGCACATCCGAGTAAAATTATAAAGTAATGGAAATATTGTGAAATGAAATATTTATAATTTATAAATATTTATAATTATTATTCAAAACATATCTTTTGTTGTAACAAGTCTATTTTAGACAAGGGCTCAAAAGTGTTGTTACATCTTATGAGATTTTTCTGAGTTTATTGCAGTTCTAGGAAAATAAGCACTTCGAAATATGAAATTAAATTATATTGCTAATTGGGGCGGGTAAAAATTTTTGGACCTATTTGGATTTGTACTTTCATACAAAAAATTCTAGGGGAAATCTAAAATCTCAAGTTCTGGTTGTGATCGATCCCTCAGGCAATGCTCCACATATAAAACAATTCCAATACACATTAAAAAACTTGCGAGATATGAACAAGTAAAAATAATTACAATTTGATGTTATTAATCATTTTTGTGATAAGCATGACAACGTAGCTCTTAGTTAAAGAGATTCTACACCTTTGGTGAAAATGTTGGCAGGAATTAAAACAAGCCCGCTGATTGGTTCTATTAAGAACAAGTTGATGCTAAAATTTCATGAATACTGTGGAGTTCGTTTGCGAGTAGATCGAATTCAAAACTCGTTGTGCCGCAGTCGAGGAAGTTCCTTCCCCATTAGAAAGTTTTATGACTTCAACACAAGTTCCTTATATCTATTTAAATTTTTTCAGTGACTTTATGACACTGGTTACACTGTTTGTGATTTTTTTTGACAGTTTTTATAGTTTTTATTTTGTTTCTCCGCCCCTTATTTGTTTTAATTGATTTCCTCGACAAAAAAAATGTTGATTCCTCCGATAGACGTTTTCTGGCGTGCTTGGATTGATTTTTGTGGTTTTTGAACTAATTGAATTATAAGAGCAAACGTATTTTACGGGTCATAAGCCTCCAGCGGACACCGAAATATGTGTTGAATAACTCTATTGTTTTCATCAGCAGAATAGGCTGACTGATTCAATCAGCTATATTCTGAGGCATGCCCAAAGGCTGGCCTTGAAATTGGAAGGTAGGGATGGTAGGCGTTGTCAGCTTCGTGGTCGTGATTATACATGTATGTCAGTGTTGCTGTATGTGGTAATTACGTATAGTCCATACCTGTACACCAATGCTATGGCTTGCTGCTATCTTCACGTTATTGTAACTTTCATATCAATGAACCTTTCCAGCTTGTGGGTTCCTACACAAATCTTATCTCACTGTAGTAGGAGTCTTATCTACTTATCTTTTTGTTGTCAGGAGCTGACTAACCACCATAATTTTACAACAGTGTCAGTAAAGTGCATTTATCATTATAGAAGAAATATTTTCACAGTCTTCTGTTATTTATTTCCTAGTACCAAAAATTATGTCAACGTATCTTTCAAAAAGAGCTACAAGCCTTCTGTATATATCTGGTATTCAACCTGCGTATCCTCATTGTTGATATTTAAAGTGTGATGTGTGTGCTGCAGAACTCTTTTCTATTAATATACATTCTTTGTTTATTTGAATTACACGCTGAGTATAGCCAGTTGCAGATACAAGATCGCTACCGGCTCTAAAAAAAAACGTCAATCAGTTCTTTTCCAACTTCTGGAGTTCAACTATGTAATAGTTGCCACGAATTTCCATGATTACTCACTTTATACAGTTGACTCATCCACCTGAGATAATAAAATTGCACTGAACAAGTGTAGCCAAGGAATTTTGTACCGTGAAGCAGACAGCTGATGCTTTGTACTTGACCGATGAGTGCAAAAAACGTCTTGATAGAAACACGAGAGACAAGTGATTGCGGAAAGTAGTTATCGCATACGGAATTGCATAGGAGTGACGGAGATGGTGAATGACGAGCCTCCAATTTGCCAGGCCAAGGCAACTCACTGCATGCGGATGCCCCTGCGATCAACAGAACAGATTTACTTGGTGTTCTTGATACCGACGTTGATAAACTGCGCGATTTACTTGGTACATTTCTCAGCTGATCTGGTCGTTGTTGAACAACACTTTAGGGAGAGCAATCCCATATGGGGCAGCTGCACCCTTGCCATTATGTACGCACCTGCGATTGCCTATTTTGTGTTGACCGTATCGAGGCCCGACTGGTGGATGAGCGAAGATGAGAAGATATCGAAAGGAGTTATTACATGGTTCATACTGCAGATTTGCCAGTTGTTTATGTTTCCACTTTTCGCGTTGTACAGGTAGAAGTCGTTAATATACGTAAGCTGTGATTAATTCTAATATTAAAATCCCCGTTGTAGTTGATTGTTGCATGTTTTTAGGTATGCCGGTATGATAGTGTTGGCTGTGGATGCGATAATGCTCTCGGGTGTTGAGAGAACTCGAACCCTGACTATTGCCGCAAAGCCTGCAGCTATCGAACTGTATTTCTTTCTTCAAGCATGGTTTCAAGCAGCCCCGCAGTCGATCTTTCAGACTCATCTCCTTTTTAGACAACAGTCTGTTTTGCGGTCATACCAGTCAAGTATGTATTTAAAATTATATTATTGTCTGTTATGAATTTACATATTGGCAAAATTACTGAATCATGTGAGAATGTAAATGGGGCATTCTTTCAATTCTGAGGACAGTTCTCGATCTGATGGTTCTGATATTCCTGTAACTTTGGGAATACATTTTGTTGAGTGGAAAAGAGTTTTTAAAATGTTTTCAAATTCTTTAGTACTACCAGAAGCTAGTTGGATTGATAAATGCACGTTTTTAAAAGTTTTAGCTTGTGAAATAAGTGCTTGAAAAACGTCTTTTAAGCGAAAAAGTTCAGTTCATCAATAAAAATACGCCCATCACGACCAAACCATCGCCAAACAGTAAAAAATATGATTTAAAGATGAAATCTCATTGTGAAATATGAATATACACACTTCAAATAAATATTTTGTTTTGTGTTTAGTGGGTCATTTTACTATGAACCTGAAATTTTGTGGATTGGATTATCAATAGAATCATTCAGTTGAATAATATTAAGAAAAGAACAAAAAGCATGTATGTTAAAATAGTATGTTCCTCGTTATACTTGAATTACTGAACGGTTCCTCAGATATATTTAACGTTGATTTTTCTTTGACTATAAGCAGGAATTCAGCAAGATACATTAATATAGATTTAATCCGATCGCTGTAGCGTCTTTTTTGCACCACTTAAGTGGGGCGGGGTGGTGAGGTGAATCAACCTCATGCTCAAAACGGCTCGAAACCATCTTCTTGAAAACCTGAAAAAATTCATGTGTCATGCTTAAGGCTTCTACTTCATGATGAACTTTTGCCATAAAATGTTTTTTAAATTGATCATAGAAATAACAATAAGTACATAAACTCGTGAAAAAACGTAGTCTTCTTAAAAAAATTAAAAATTCAGAGACCAATGTATGAAATGGAATGGGTAAAAATGCAAATTAAAGGTCAAAACTGCCTTTCAATAAAAAAATATTACAAGATAATTTTATGAAATTGGAACACTTATTTTTTTATGAATACATGAATTTTTTTTAGGAATGTAGGAGGTTTTGGTAGAAAATATACACAATATACAAGTTATCCCCCAAAGCGTCTGGCCATTTTTCAATCTAAATCATGTACACACGGTATTTAATTTGAATAATATCAAGTGACATTGTACAAAAAAGTACAAAAAAAAAAAGAAAAAATTATACAATAATATATAAAACTATAAACTATTGTCTGTCACAATGTAAATGTTAAGAGTAGGGACAGCGGATAAATTAACCCAAACCAAATTTCGACCGCTCGCTACGGCTGACTGAAAGGGGGTGGGGACTCAGTACTCAATGTGAGATTTTTACTTGAGAGTACGATTCTTGAAGTAGGGGTGCACTCCTGTCCTCTTGCGTAGTTTTAGAATAGGAGGGGGGGTTTGCGATTCTGAACTGGATCGAATCGACCCCCCCCCCCCCCTCCCCCCCCCCCCAACACTGATTGGGTTAATCATATGCGATCTTAAATTAAAAACTTACGTTTCCATTTCACTGATGTGTTCAATTTCGAAAGATAATCCTTGTTTTCGTAGAATGAATGAATTTGTAAACATTTTTGGTGTTTGAGTATTCTGTACGTATTCCAAAGAATCATTTACTAGTATAATAGCTTGATAGCCATTTATTTATTCATTTATTTATTTATTGTTCAACGGGTAAAGCACCCTTTTACATTCATAAAAAAAGAAAAGCAAAAACAGTTTACATAGTGGTATATGGGAAAAGAAACTAGAAGTAATAAACAAAAAAGAGTACATTTGCAACTACCAATTATACAAAAATAGTTTGCGGGGCTAACAAGAGACAGAAGGCAAAGTAGAATTATAGATGTCCAGCCAATCAGCGTTATCGTTACACAACCAAAAAGCCTATAAATAGGTGAGCAGGAACCTTGATTGTAATTAGGATTGAACTGTCGGAGCAGTTCACTACAATCAATCTGCTTCTTTCTCAATTTAAGATGTCACGTTCTTCTGGTATAATTTGAGATGTCACGTTTTTCTGGCACAATCTGAGATGTCACAATCTTCTAGCACAATTTCATATGTCATCTTTTTTTGGTGCAATCTGAAATGTCACGTTTTTCTAGCACAATTTGAGATGTCCCGTTCTTCCATACTGCCGTCGAGCAGTGCAGGCCCAGGGCCTCTACGTAATTGAACTATAAAGCAAATCAGGAAATATGAGTGAATAGTATAAGGTAGTGAAAGTAATAACATTCTTGAATAATATAGAGAACTGCTTGACGAAGTTGATCTTTCTAACAGATTTGTAGACGACGTAGTCAAGATGTTTGTTAAATGTCATTCTGCTGTCAAAATAAACCCTCAGATTCTTTGCTCCATTCGCCTGATTCAAAAGCGAGTTACTGAATTTGTAATAGCTTGTACAAGAGCTGGCAAGCTATAATAGCTATAACTGAGTTCGATTGATAGTCAGTACTTGCAAAGCTTGTCCGAACGATCCAGTTTTCTTGAGTACACATATAGCGACAAGCATTCAACCTATTTTTAAATTGATTGACTGTGCTTGCATCAATAAACGCACTTCGAAGTGATTTCTACACTGCTACCACTCTATTACTAATAAAGTTTTTCGATGAATGATTTTTGATAAGTGGACTGTGCTCAAGTTTTAGACGATGGTCTCATAGCTGCATGTTCCTTGATAGCCTGAAAAACTCCTTCTGATTCATATCATAATGACCCGTTAAAAGCATAAACCATTGGAATTGGTCGCCTTTTTCTCTTCTCATTTTTAGTCAAGGAAGATTCAATTTATTCGACCTTTCATTATAATCCAAATCCAAGATGCAGTTTGTTAAGAACTTTCTGTAGGGCTTGGACCCTGTCCTATATACAGGTCTGGAAACTGATCGAAATTTTTGATCGCGAGGGTTTCCCACTTACTGTCTATAAATGAATGGCATGGTTCTAATATTGATCATATGGTTCGCGATATACAAGAAGTCCCCAAACTGATGTATACATAGGTATATTACATCACACGGATCTATGTTCAGTGCAGTGACCAGCAATAAGAGAGAGATAGTTGTGTTATATACCTTCTGCACTTGTCTAATATGTGTTGACCATTTTGCATAAAACATTGACCGTCAGAGCAAATGACTGGTGTGTTGGGGTGTTTGCTTCAAGCGCGGCATAAACTGTTGCTGACAGTTGAACCTGGTTATATTTTTTTTGATTTTATTTAGATGAAACAGCTATTCCACTTTAAAGTGAATTAATTACCGAGACACGTATTTACATTTGTATAAAGATAATTAGACAGTAATATATCCGAGAACTGAATAAAACAATTTCGAATTATATCTTCTCACATCTATTATATACTTTTCTTCCCTTTCATTGGTTTCATAAGGACTTATACATACATATAATGCACTGATAATATCTAAATTCGATGCGCTTCCAAGATCTGTCAAAGCACCTGACTTACATTTGCAGCACAGAACGCAGTTATGTGTGCGACAAGTACGGAAGGTATGAAACAACTAACTTGCTCTCACCGGCCCCCACTTCCATTGCGCGCATTCCAGTGTATATAGAGTTCCGTGCATAAGAGTACAGTCTTACATATAGGTCTTGCAAAGAACAGAATTATCAGTGGTGATGGTAGTCTGAACTAGGATCGACGGCGCATGCGCCGCATTTGGGAGAAAAAGAGACGGAAGCTGCTTTTTTCTTTGTTTCACATCACATCCCGACATCATAACCGCACCTTGCGGCGTAAATCAAAATAACAAACACGGACACTAACAAGCAGAATATCACACCTTCGGATCACAGAATCTGTTCAAATTTATAAAGGTGTTTACTTGGACCAAAATATGAAGCCCCTGATGCACAGAACAAATCCATAGGCTTCTAGTTGCTTGACTCATTCAATAATGTACCACTGTCGAGCCATTTATCAGTCCTCTGCTACGGCTCTAAACTAATTCAACCAACTCGAGTATATTACTGAAACTTTGTCAGCCAACTACCAAAATTAATATTGAAAGCGCACACTCACCATTTTTCAACTTTGACGCCACAGCAAGGCCAACACGCACTACTCAGGAATGAGGAAAATAGAGTTGAAGAGAATTTTTGTATCACGCTGGCTTATGACAATAGATGCATTGCGTCTGTTTGATTCGGATTTCTTCGAAATATTGCGCCATTGTCCTTTACAAGTAGCAAACAGGCTTGAATTATTTCTACTCCATTATTCCGACGCTGGCAATTGGTTGTGCCATATGCATTTCGTTGTTTTTCTCGCAAATTTTCATTTTCATTCATAAATGTTGAACATCTCTAATTTGACGCAATTCCTTATTAACGTTTACACCACATACTCAGTAACTGCACATTCAATATAAAGACAATAATCCTTTTCTCACCAGTGGCATTCGAAAACCTGCAAATAATCACAGAGCATCAATTTCGCTAAGAAAAATTATATAAATAACCATATTGAAAATATTTATTTCTATAGTCAATATTTTCGGAAGATTATATACTTATCTAATGCAATGATGCTAGCCGGGTCTGGTTAATTTACTTATATTAACGTTTAATTTCGAGAGGTTATGTTCCTTCGCCGTTTCTATGCGACAGCTCGACGAATACAGAAACTACGAATCATCATGAAATAACCACAAACTGTTATTGATCTATAATTAATTTGTATTGTTTTTTTTCGGAACAGGACAGTCTGGAGTGGTTAGATAATTATTTCAACCAATTTAGAATCAGAAAGTAAGCTCCTATGTATCTGACAGATCACGACAGATCTCGACCAATGCACTACGTTATTGTTGCCAACCATAGAGGTATTATATAAGCATGATGGAGGGTAGGCGGCTCGGAACGTGTCGCCTAACTACAAAGAGAAAGAGAACGAAAACCTTTCTTTCCCTAGCGGCATATATAACATACAATTAGACGCTCTACATAGTTACCTTGATTTTCTTTCTCTGGTAAGGAGACACTTCTGCTTGCACGAAAGCTTACAGCTCCCCTGCTGTATTCTTATACTTTTATGGGAAGAAACCACAGAACCACTTCTTATCGATCGATATCTGTAACCGTATGAAAGTGGTAAAAGTTGTTTTCAAGCTTACCACTATAGATGATATTGTAGCGCTTAAAATTTTTGTATTGAGCTGTGATGTACACGCAATCGTTTGATTGATAAACATAACCTAACCAAACATACACAAGCTAACAGGATCAATCATTATGTGTGTGAACTTGGCCCAGCACTTTTCGAAATTAATATTTTTAAAAATTGTGCTGAGTTGTGCTCCTTTTGTGCTCACTTGTGCCGTAAAACTTGATCTCTCAACCTCGACAGTTTTCCAGGAATTTTGAAAAAACCAAATTACGACCAGCCCAGCACTTTTCGAATATCAACTTTTTTCAAATCGTGCTGAATTGTGCTCAATTTGTGCTAACTTGTGCCGTATTTAGTTTCGCTGAAAAAAAAAAAAAAAAATTATTACTTTTACTGAGGCGTGCTAGAGAAAGGCTCAAACTTTTCTTACCTTACCGTACCGTTATTCGAAGATCTGCGACTTGTGCCGAGTTGTCCTCGAATTGTGCTCGCTTGTGCCGTTTTCATTTTTGAAAAAAAATTCAAACAAAACATCAAAAAAATGATTCTTTTTTTTTAAATCCAAAAGTCGAATCTGTGACATGTGCTGAGTTGTGCTAGGCCAGAGCTCAAACTTTTATGTGTGACGAAACTCGCTCCGGACAACCTTTACCATTGTAAGAATGAATAATCCCCCAAGCAGTGACCAAAATTTCAAAAATGTCGATAATTTTGAGAAATTCGAAAGTCTGCAACTTGTGCCGAGTTGTGCTCGATTTGTGCTGGCTTGTGCCGTTGTCGGTTTCGAAAAAAAAATTAAAACGAAAAATCAAAAAAATAATTTGTTTTTTTGAAAAATCCAAAAGTCGAATCCATGACTTGTGCTAGACCAGGGCTCAAACTTTTATCTTCGAAAGAACTTGCTCCGGACTACCTTTACCCTTGTAAGAATGAATAATCTCCCTAGCAGTTACCAACAATAAAAAAAAAAATCGATAATTTTGAGACGTTCGGAAATCTGTCACTTCTGCCGAGTTGTGCTCGATTTGTGGTCGTTTGTGCCGTTTTCAGTTTCGAAAAGAAATTTGAACGAAAATAAAAAAAATTAATGTATTTTTAAAAAATCAAAAATTAGAATCTTTGACTTGTGCTGAGTTGTGTTAGGCAAGGGCTCCATCTTTTGGTTAAGACAGAGCTCGCTTCGGTCTGCCATTACCCCTGTAAGATTGAATAATCCCTCGAGTAGTGACAACCATTTCCAAAATCTCGACAATTTCGAGAAATTCGAAAATTTCTCACTTGTGCTGAGTTGTGCTCAATTTGTACCTACTGGTGTCGTATGCGGTTAAAAAAAAATTTCAATTAGACAATAGAGTTTTTTCCTCGGCTTAAAAAACTCACTTTACGTCCTTGGTACATAATTTACTAATCTAAAAAAAAGGAAAAATTTAAATAGTAATGTATTACTTTTGCTGAGTTGTGCAGACCAAGGACTCAAACTTCTTCCAAATCTGAATTGGCCCTCTTCCCGCTCGACTACAGAAAGTCCGAGAGTTTTTAAAAAATGATCTACATAAATATCTATTGAATGCCAATTCTTGAATAAGAGTATTGTCGATTGCATTTAAAAAGTAGATCAAATTATCTACCGACAATCGCGCGAGTCTCAAAAATTTAGATTTTGATGCAGAATATCTATGAATAAAATAAGATTGAAGTGTATTTTATTGTCGACTTTTGCACTTTGATTAAAGTTCCATTATCCATTAGATGAATAATTAATGGATCATGGATTTAAATTTCATTAACCATTAACGAATTAGTGAAATATAATTTTGACCATCAATTATTCATTACCTGATTAATTAGTAACAGCAGCTATAATCAATTGAAAAATATGCATAATACATTCGGTAATGCATTAAAGAAATAATGAATTTTTCACAACTTTCGGTCTCCACGAGTCTTGTTAATTGGAAAAATTGAGGCCCTTCGCCAGACAACTTGGCACAAGTGCAAGGAAACAAAAAATGCAGAAAAAACCGAAAATAAATTATTTTTGAAATACTTTTTTTTTAACTGAAATAGCACAAGTTAGCACAAATTGAGCACAATTCAGCACGATTTGAAAAAAGTTGATATTCGACAAGTGCTGGGCTGGTCGTAATTTGGTTTTTTCGAAATTCCTGGAAAACTGTCGAGGTTGAGAGATCAAGTTTTACGGCACAAGTGAGCACAAAACGAGCACAACTCAGCACAATTTTTAAAAATATTAATTTCGAAAAGTGCTGGGCCAAGTTCAGACACATTTAATCATTGCATTAGGTAAGTAGAACCTGTCGGAAATATTGATCGTGAAAGTCAATCTATTTGATGTGCAAATGGTTATGATAAAAGTATCGTTATCATAAAAGTGGTAAGAGTAGAGAAATTACTGCTGTGTGATTATTTCCAGAGTTACAGGTTTACACACACCGGTATTTTCTTCACACCACAACTAGTGATATTTACTTTAGTCCTGTCAATGCTGTTTTTCCCACGCACCTATCGTAGAATGCAATGAGGACTGACTGCGAAATTGGAGCGTTCGAGATCTAATGTTCAACTATATGTCAAGTGTATTGCAGTCATCGGCTATGACGTGCGTTTAGTGGAGAGTATCCAATGCTTGAAAATGCTAAAAAGCATCTTAGAGTATCTCGAACGCAGTACAATTATCTGATAATATGACTGAATAATCTCGAAAGTGAATCAATGTAATTGGAAGTTATATGTTATAATGCTGTTTTATTATGTTGTTCTTCAGTTTACTTTATTTCTGAATAATTAGCCGAGGCACGCTAAAACATCTCTTTAGTATGATACTAAACTTTACATCGGCTTGATTCCCGTCATTCCTGCACAGTGGTACGCCTTACTGTAGCGTCAAAGTTAAAAAATGTTGAGTTCGGGCATCAAATATTAAGTTTCGTAAATCGGCTGACAAAGTTCTGATAATACACTCTAGTTGGTTGAATTAGTTTAGAGCCGTAGCAGAGGAGGATAAATGGCTCCACAGTGGTATATTATTTAATGAGTCGAGCGACAAAACCCCTGTGGGATCGTTCTGTGCGTCAGAGGCCTCATATTTTGTGCCAAATAATCACCTTTACATGTTTGAATAGAATCTGTGATTTGGAGGTGTGATATTCTCTTTGATTGATTGTAGACAGAAACGCTGCTAGGAGCCCATACAATTGGGGTTTTCGTAGATTTTTTTACATAGTTATTCTTTCATTCCCATATAATGTGCATTGCTGAAAAACGTATTCAATTGTATCTCAGCTTTCTCCGCATTTCCGTAAATCACTGGCAACGATATGTCACCTATGAAAGTTATTATTTAAAGACGTAACTTGATCTTAATCGATTTCTCGTTTTTTTTTTTTTTATTGTGAAAATACTTAAAGTACCATTCTTCTTTATTTTGACCTACTAAGATTAATAGCTGTTCATAGTCTTCATAACAAATAGTTGTATATTTGTATGTTCGGTCTGTGGAAGGTAATTGAATGTTCAAAAGTTTACCACCCATAGCAGCAGTTTTCGCATCTAGATTCGCGTTTTCATTACTCGGTATCCCGATATGCGACGAGATTCAGATTAGGACCATCTCTGCGTCTATTTTAAGCTAACAATAAGACTTACTTATTTCTCAAATCAGTCATCAAGGGAATTCAGATTCTACATTTTTTTTTTTATTATTCAGAGCTTTAAGCACGGTTTCAGAGTCAGTAAAAATACGAAACTCTTTGTGGTTATGTGTACTGATCGATAAAGTCCATACAATAAGTGAGCGCTACGCATTCCGTGGAAAAAATGGAGGTTAAGTCAGGTATTTCCTTAAGCTTTGTAATTCGTAAAAATCGCTTAATCCGTAGATATCCAAAAATCCATACATCCCTTTTCGAAGCCTATACCTCAGAAACTACTGATTCTTCGGATTTCTAACCATGAGAACTTTTGATCGAGAGGATATGTACTCTTACGTAAGTGGGCGAAATAAATAATCAGGAGAATTCAAAAGACTGGGGCGGTTTATTTAGGATAAAAGTACACGTAGACGTGTGTCGTTTTTAGAGTCTGTTTCAGGAATTCACAAGCTACTCGTTGATTCCAAAAGACGTTCGTTGTCAGGGAACATCAGATCTTCATTTTGATTAATTAAATAAATACATGCATATTCGAAGGGGGAAACCGTAACAGTACTATAACATATTGAACATCCAGACAATTAGATCCGGACCCACTTTCTATGAGGATTCTGCGGAGTCCTTTAGAAAACATCAAACTAAATGATAAGTTCATTGTGAAACCATATTTTTTCATAACAATCAAAAATTAGTGGTTTTGCATAATTGTTTTCAAAAAGAAAATTAACATATAGGCCATGAATGGCTTCGAGATTTAAACAATACGGTTTTTTTTTATTATAAGACATGAATTTAATCCATATTCAAAGCATAAATAACTAATTTTGTATTTTAAGTAAGGGACTTTTGACTTCCCTGCAAATAAATTAATAGGGGTATTGTGTCTATATCCCATACAAATTATTAACGAAGTGTTTTGAATGTATTGTATCTTGCCAAAAAGTGTATCTGGGTACAGAGAAATTAAGAAAGTGCAGTTCCCGTCGGAACATAGTAAGTGATTTACACAAAAGGAACATCATTTTAGGATCGGCTTGTTAACCGCGAGTTGTAAGTTTATCATAGCCTTGGCTAAATTTTCATTTTTAATAGAGAGATATCATCAGGGAATTGCTGATTCTCTACATCATTTTGTACGATAGTAGAATTTGTCTTGCACAGATTACGTATAAAATGGGACTAAACACACTTCCTAGGGATAAGCCTTTAGTTACAACACAAGATTTACGATCTTTGGAATCCAAACGCAAATATTGCGAAAAAAAATTAAGATTTTTTATGAACTGATTATATTTTTTAAGTCGTTTCAAGGACTTAAGATTCTCCGGTACATTTGTGCTACTACCTCATTGAATGCGCTTTTCACATCAAGAAAAAGAGCTGAGAGGCTTGCTTTTCGACGAAAACATTGTTACATAGAAGTAGTCAGGATCGCGAGATTATCTGTGCAAGATTTAACCTTCTGGAAACCGAACTGTGATGGGGAATAAAGTTTATTGGTTTCTAGCCACCAGATCAGATATCAATTGATCAATCTCTCCATAACTTTATGTTAGCAAGAAGCTAAGAAGATTGGTCGTACTTTGTCACTGTTTCCTTTAGGGATGAAGGCTATAAGATTCTGATCAGGGAATCGGCCGGAGTTGAAAATATCATTACATAAATCTAGTAAAACTCTATTCATAAATTCCAGTAAAAAGGAGCAAATATAGTAAGTTATTTTGTAGATCCCAGGGGTAGAACTTGGCCTGACACAGTAATGGCATATTCAAGTTCTTCGTAGGAAAAGTTTAGAGTCTAAAAATTGCTTTTGGATGTCATTTGCATTATTCGTAACAGCGGTTACAATATCATCAGTACTTAGGCTAGCCGCGTTCGGGGCCACCACAATCTTCGTAGTCCCCAAATCGACCTACCGCGCATGCGCAACGGCGAGAAATTTGAAATTTGTGTAGGTAGAATGTGCATACGTACTTGGCAGTCGAGGCGGGGGTAATGAGTCGTTTTCGACATCTGTAGTGTTGATAAAGGTATCAGGTTTCATTATTTTGTATCCTTTGTTCGAGTCCGGTCAACCCCGTAATCACTCGCAGCATGTTCGCTCAGAATAAGCGCATGTAAGAAGTTTTTCGACGATGACGACACACATTCGGCCCCAAATACCTGCCTCCAACGGGTTGCTAATTGTTCCTTAGGAATTTCGATGATGTCACTGACTGAGTAAAATCACCTTTGAACGTTTCAACTTGTTTACCATTAGATTGCAACTACGGATTCTCGGAATCTAGGAAGACTAACAGGTCTTGGAATCGTCAGACTAGTTTCGACATGGCTGTCGAGAGGTCTGCGTCAAATTTGACTTGCTCTTCAGATCGAAAATGTATCATATAGACATGTGAAATTACACTGCTCAGGAAAATCTCCATTGCAGGCTTCAACTTGTTTCCCATTACAATGCGACAACGAATTCTTGGGATTTAGGTAAACAAACAGTCAAAGAAGTGTTGGAAGAAATGAAAAATGAAATGAAATACGAGCGGAAGAACGAAATCGAATCGACATGACACAAAAAATTATTACCAACAAATATTCAGAAATGGCGTCACTGGAGCCATTCTCGCAAGACATGCGGCACCGCATGGTACCTGGTACAAATTTAAATTTGTAAAAAAAAAATAAGCACTCAACAGATTTGTGAGTTCTATAAAAAGTCCCTGACCAACCAAAAAATTCCCTGACATTTCCCTGACTTTTCCCTGACATACAAAATTCCCTGACATTTCCCGGTTTACCCGGTTTTCCAGACGGGTGGCCACCGTGAAATCTACGTATTAATAGCTACCCAAATACGTGAGAGATTTTCAATAAGTTAATTTAAACATTATTTTTTAATCAATAAGTGCCTTTTCTGTGGTGGAAAATTGAACATTCTCATTCAAATACACGCCAATTACACAAAAATCAATATTTTTAGTACATGTAGATTAGGCAGTTTTTTTTCTAAATTCATATTAGGACCAGTTATTTTGCGTGCCACAGAATTCAACGTGTCTTACGAGAATGGCTCTTGTATCGCCATTTTTGAATATTTGTGGATATTAATTTTTTGTATTATACTTAAATATATGCCTAATAACTTCCTTAAATATTATTATCTTATTTTTCCATCCAAAAAAAGTGATCAAAAAAGCACTTTTCTTTAGTTCTTACAGTGATGTTACCCCTTAAATACCCGGACATTTGTATCGTCTAGAATTGGGTTAAGAAACGTGGAAAAAATTATACATCAAGCAATTAGGGTTTGAAAGTACACATAACAGTTGGATAGATGTATCTGTTAAATGAGAATTGTTATTCAACTAACGGAAAAATGGGAATGTCTCTGTAGTGTCAGGAAATATGATCAGCTAGTCGTTACTCCAGCTGATTGTGAGTGCTATTTTTCTTCCGTTCTAGGCATAGACGTATTGTTTTTTTTCTAATTGAATATTAGCTCATGATGTTTGAAAAAATGTTGTAACGCCGAATCGTGTTGTCGACACATCAGTGTTCACATCCGCTAATCTTTTTATTTTACCGTGTGTCCATGAGGAAAGTGCGCACCTTATGCACGTGCGTCAAGTCGTTTGAATCTTACTGGCTGACAATTACCGCATGATTGAGCAGCCGACGCAATGTCAATGGCGACTGTCAGGAACTCGGAAGAGGTTATGTTCACAAGGGAAGCGCGAAGTTTTGGTATAGTATTTTGTTACTAATGACTTTCTGATTACAGTGATAAATTGACCATTGAAGAAATCCGACGATTTGATTGACACGATTAACGTGTATCTGATTTATTATACTTCGTTTCTTCGGTTTTTCGTAACAACACCGACAGCAGTTGCCCACAGGTCGCGGTGAGCTCCCTAGGGATATTCGCGATTGGCATTGCGTCGGCTGCTTAATCAGGCGGTAACTGTCGGCCAATAAAATTCGAAGGATTTGACGCACGCGCATAAGGTGCGCACTGTCCTCGTCGAGACACGGTATAATGACCAAGGTCATGTAGTATGAAGTAGCAAGTACTACTTATCGTCATAAGGGTTAAAAGCTAGTTCAACTTGCATAACAGTTTGTACTGCATGTAACTTAAGCCGAAAGGTGACGATTGATATGACGATTTTGCATCGATGATTACAATATCAGTCGTGCAACAATAGGGGAAGTGTAGGTAGCCGCGGACGGCGGGTATCCTCGGACACTTGAAGTATGCAACAATAGTCAATAGCGTAAACAAAGCGACCCGTCTTAGCGTGTGCGTAATGCGTATATACAAGTTGAGATGTGTCGCTTTGTTTATATTTTTGTGTCTATTGTTGCATACTTCAAGTGTCTGAGGATATACCGAGCCTTCGAGGTACCCGCACTTCCTCTACCTGTTCTTCACATCATCAATGAATTTATTTTTCTTTCCCTTCATGGCCATCTTAATTTCTGTTACAGTCGTGGTGCAAATATTGAGCATTTTCATGTCGATCGTGGTGCTCTCCATTCAAACAATGTCTTTCCAAAGGTTTGAGAGCCAAAGAATAAATGGTAGAAAATTAATGTGGGCAATGTGGCTGAAGAAGTACCGTGAGCAGGTAAACAAGAAATGAAATAATGGAAGATTCTCTATTAGACTAATTTATTACTCTAATTGTCTGTTTTCTCAAATCGTAGGAGCTTCGAGACTTTGCAAACCAAGAACCTATGGAATCGACAACGTTATTAGAAACAGATGGGAAGACTGAAGTTCTTAACGCTGCCGAAAACACAACAGAAACAGACACTAGGGAGTCAATTCCTGATGATCGACTTTTGACTCGACAGATATCTACGACACCACCCTTACCTCCAAAAAATGCACACGTGACACCCCCTCCTACACCTTTGAGAGGTGTTACCATTGTTACGCCTCTAGAAGTACCTAAAATGCCGGCTCCACCTCGGCCAGATTCCGTACCAAAAAACGAGGATAAAAATTATGGACACGAGTCGTTGATCAGGCCAGTGAGTACAGATGCAACGGGTATTGGCCTTAATAAATCTACGAGTTTGAAACTGCCCCAAAGAAGATATTCACAAAAAGGTCTAGACGAAGACGATCCTATGGGCAGAGCAATAGGTTCTCTATGGTGGTTTTTATTCATCGCGCCTCGTATATTTTCCATAGCTGTGTTTTACGAATTTTATCCCGGGACATTGTTTGCGGTGCTGGGTGTCCACTACCTCATTATGCTAGCTCATTTATTTTACCTCGCCAAGGACTACACGGCTGCAACATTTTTCATAAATCTTTGGTTAGGCTTGGTTTACATTGTCGCTGTAATAGAGTATAAAATTAAATTCAAATATGCTGATAAGTGGTTATTTGCTTACTACACATTTGTTATGATACAAAATACATGCTTTACAACTGTATGGTACTTTCACGCCGAGTGGGACGGATTTTGGTACTACTATATATTTTATGCAATATTTGGTAGCATGGGACTCTGCATCATATCTACAACGGTTTACCAAGTTTTACTGAAACCCAAAAAACGGCGAGTTTATGTCACCTGATTTTATCTCCTTCGTATTGATATGCATGTTATTATACCTCTAAATGTGACGACGTGTAACAAGTTTTTATATTGTATTAAATGTGACAATACATTTGTACCTGAGAAATTGTTTCAATTCATGCAAATTTGTGATCTACCTGGTGACATTATTACTCTGATGTTTATCGAGCAATTTTTTACCAACCGAAAGTTTCATCCAAATTTGAATAAGTGAGATACGCATTTCAAATATTTCTATACTACTCGTTGCCGTTTTTCGTTGACCCGCTTATTATATGGGCTATTCCGCATCAACCGGATCAGTCATCTCTCAGATATTTTTTTAATTTGGCATGTGTATCGTGTAAGGGGAGTTAGATTTTTGTGCCAAAGCGCGAATCTCATAATGCAAAATTCGATTTTTTATTAACAATAACAAATTAGACTCCCATTTTTTTCAAAAATTCATAACTTCGGCAAAAAATTAGATACAATATTTTTTTTTTTTTTTAAATTACGCGGACAGCTCCATAGAATTTAAAAAAATACGAACTGGTAAAAAAAAGTTGTTATCAATTGTTTACTTAACAGTTAATTTTTCAAAGATTTTTAAAACAGTGACTGAGACGACCAAAAATTTTTTTAAAAATTCTGACATGTTCCTTGAACTGTACTACAACCTGTAAATTAATTCCAGAGGGGCGTTTTTCTTCGTTTTCGAGTAAAAAATCATTAAAGGTGTCGATGCGCATGAAATTGCGGCGCGCCGAGTCTCTACGTAATGGCGGGCGGCCGGTTGCCGTCCACCGCTACCCCGCGGTGGCGTCGCAGCGTTATTTTAGAGTCATTTTCACGATGTAGGACATGATTGAAGAATCTGAAAAAAATACCGTACCTTCACAAGGCCTGCTCAAAGCGATAAGTGAAGTTTCAAGAATGTGTTTTTCACCGTTTTTTTATTACAGAGATTCAAAATAACGGTTACACACCATAAGAGTGCACATAAATGATAATATTTACATAACTTGCTACTTATTTTAGTACTTATAATCGTCCCCGAAGATATGTGGAAGCTGCGAAATGAACGCACTTACAATTATATATTTCATACAAATAAATCGCTTATTCTATGGATACAATCTATTAATCTTTGATCAAACTGAGCATTAAACTTAGAAATGTGAGCAAAAGTTTTCCTCATAACTTACATGGCTATCTTAGCACATAGATTTACGGGTGAATGACTCATCAGAGGAAGAGTAAACCCTACATTGTACAGTTTTTATTGACAGAGGTAAAAATGAATGGAATCGTCGAGTGCCTTCGACCGTTATTGCTTGGTTCAATCGCGGCTTCAATAATTTTTCATGTTCTTCATGTTCGCTCTTGCTGCAGAAGTCAAATGTGATATTTTTCAATGCACTCACACTTCATTCGAATAATTGCCTTGGAGTCAAAATATGATTTTCATTGGGCCGCTGTAGACTTGCACGTGCAGCAAATCTTTTCACAGTTCTACCAATGCCATCACATGGACTTTTTCCATGTGACGTTGCAAAGAAATGCCATTCAGCCTCGACATTAAAGTCGTCAAAATGATGAATCAAGTTAATGAAGTTACTTTTATTTTTATATTGTGCACTAGCACCGTCAGTAAAATAAATTATTTTCTTGATAACTTCACTACCGAAGAACTCAAAAAGCCTACTGATTAGTTTCTTCTGAAACAGATGGACCGCGACTGTATTGTGTTGTAGATTTTCTGAGATAATAACGAAGCTCTTATGCTTTAAGTCCACATTTTCAACACAATACACAACAAAAGGATGGATGGTAGCTTGGTTGTTATTCCAGTGGAAGCTTTGAATTTCATCTTGAACAACAAATGCATAGTTTTCAGCAAAGTCACCCAAAACTAAGAACTCCCCTGGTTGTAGACGACTTTTTCTGTCTTTCAAACATGTACTTTGCTGTTTAGCGATGAAATCATGTTTCGTGAGGGCTATCGTCTGTTTCTTTAGCGTCTCGAGGAACGTTTCCGTTTCTTGCGTGATCATTTCTAAAACAGATCGATCCGTATGAGTCCACCGTTTGTAGCTGATACTTTCTACGAAATTATCGTCGAATAAACTTTCCATTTCATGTGTAACCATATCAAAACTTGGACAACTACTACAATCACCGACATAGCACAAAGGATTTGGAGAGTCACACGATATCTGCTTTATTAAATCGTGGTACGTTCTTTTGAATGTCTGACAAATTGAGCTAACCGCCACCAACCAAAGTTTCACATTCTGGTGTATTTTGCAAACACAAACTGTATGTGTTCCTTAGGGTGGTCCTTATTTGGGGTGTTGATGAATTTCGATAAGTGCGCCCCCTAGACACGTTCGAAATAAATGAACAAAAAATGTGTGCGAAAACGGAGCGCTGTAGTCCAATTAGAAGACGTGCCTATAAGCTCGTTTTGTTTTTCATTTGAATAACATGGGATTTTTAGACTACTTCAATCATTATGTTTTAAAAAATTCTTTTTTCACATAAATCTGTTGTTCATGGGTACAATTACGCGTATATTTTTCCACAAGTCGTTATCACAACCTTTACGCCCCCCATCCCCCTGATATTATACACGACGGCAAATTGATCAACGTGAGAATACCTCTTTTTAGCCGCTTGGTGCTTGACAGTATTTCACCAATTAAAAGGCAGTCTTATTTACGTCATAAGTTTGTAAAAAAAAATAATTGTACATGTGGGAAAAAATATGTATTTCAATTAGTGTATTTAAAAACACATCGTTTATACTTTATACTTTTTTGAAAAGTAATAATTAAAATTAAAATGTTTTGATCGCCGTCTGTTTTTCTGGATCGGGAAAGATTTTACGATATTCCGAGATCCATGAACAACAGATTTATGTGAAAAAAGAATTTTTTGCGTTCATGGGGACAACTCAAAAACATAATGACTGAAGTAGTCTGAAAATCCCATGTTATTCAAATGAAAAACAAAACGAGCTTATAGGCACGTCTTCTAATTGGACTACAGCGCTCCGTTTTCGCACACATTTTTTTAAATTTATTTCAAACGCGTCTAGGGGGCGCACTTATCGGAATTCGTCAACACCCCAAATAAGGACCACCCTAGTGTTCCTGTTGGTCCAGCTAAAATACACTGCTTTGGGCGGAGTTCCGCGAATTTTGTGAAACCAATTTTATCATTCGGATGCTGTTGCTTGAACGCGGCGTAAGCTTCCTTCAGATCACACAAAATAAGTTGTTTTTGGACTTGATGTTTTGAACCATCCACATCGCGAAGAGTGACAAAATCTTTTTGACCAGGCATGATCCGACTTATCTCATCAGAACAGTAAAATTCCACTACACAAGAGACAACATCATCACAAAGAGTGCGAAATGGTCTTGGATCTGGGGAGGATCCAAATCCACGCTCACTTTGCAATATTTTAGCTTTACGAGCCATTCTATATGAACAATCAAATTGTAACTCCAATTCTCTGATGGACCAACTACGAGGAGTCATTGTGAGATATTTAATTTTGTCCGCGACACAATTCGCGTTGATAAACAATTCTTTCATATCACACAACAATTCTTGCCCGATATCATTCTCAAGAAACATTTTCACACTGCTCTGTTCACTAATTGGTGAAGGTGAATCAAGATCGTCACCACTCGCATAATTATGATTCATATCAATTACCTCGTTTTTATCAAATGGAGTAATTGTGTTGCATTTGTACAATTTTATTCGACAATCCATGCACACATATTCTCCTAGGTCCGGAAACTTTTTCCGTAATGCTGGTGTCACTGGCTTTACCAAATTTCGCACCCAATTATGGCCAACCCTTTGGAAAGGATTACATCACAGTTTCACATCTATTGTAGACATTGCTTTCAGAAATGAATTACTTGTGTGAAGAATGAGACGATGTATTCCACTGATCGATACACGTACTGGTATTCGATTGAATGTTATGCATTTTGAAATGCTCGAAATTTATATTCGTTCAGAATAGTGCTTCACCCACCCAACAACCCTTCTGATTGGTTGAATTCCACCAATGGGGCTGACATAATGCAGGTGCCTGCCTGTGTACCTGATTTTAGCGAATCTATTTGCCTGAATTATATTATTTGACATTTGGTGACGTTTCTTCAACTGATTGAAGAATAGAATGACCAAATGACCCCTTCGCGGAATCGAGGTGGTGACCTGGATTACCTGGATAATAAAGAATTTAGGTGACGCATGCACAGGTGCAGGTATTCCATATCCTGGAACAACCCTTGACCTGTGTCCGTAATTCATGCGTGAATCATAATACGTCATAACAGATTTTGAATCTCTGTAATAAAAAAACGGTGAAAAACACATTCTTGAAACTTCACTTATCGCTTTGAGCAGGCCTTGTGAAGGTACGGTATTTTTTTCAGATTCTTCAATCATGTCCTACATCGTGAAAATGACTCTAAAATAACGCTGCGACGCCACCGCGGGGTAGCGGTGGACGGCAACCGGCCGCCCGCCATTACGTAGAGACTCGGCGCGCCGCAATTTCATGCGCATCGACACCTTTAATGATTTTTTACTCGAAAACGAAGAAAAACGCCCCTCTGGAATTAATTTACAGGTTGTAGTACAGTTCAAGGAACATGTCAGAATTTTTAAAAAAATTTTTGGTCGTCTCAGTCACTGTTTTAAAAATCTTTGAAAAATTAACTGTTAAGTAAACAATTGATAACAACTTTTTTTTACCAGTTCGTATTTTTTTAAATTCTATGGAGCTGTCCGCGTAATTTAAAAAAAAAAAAAAATATTGTATCTAATTTTTTGCCGAAGTTATGAATTTTTGAAAAAAATGGGAGTCTAATTTGTTATTGTTAATAAAAAATCGAATTTTGCATTATGAGATTCGCGCTTTGGCACAAAAATCTAACTCCCCTTACACGATACACATGCCAAATTAAAAAAATATCTGAGAGATGACTGATCCGGTTGACGCGGAATAACCCATATATCATCCAAAACTATCATTTGTCCAAAATTTGTTATAGTGCAGTTTTGCTGAATTGCATCTTCAGATTATTGGTAATTAAATTTAAAGGGTTACATCGTTTCACAAGCCGATAATGCTGTCGAAATTCAAAATATATTTTTTTGCCGGTATTGGATGAATGAACCCAAGTAACACAAATGTTTAACAGACGTCTATACGATGCATTTCAAAAGTTAGCTTTCCGACTTTCAAATTTGTAAACAAAAAGGCAACTCGAAGATGGAACGTATTGTTATCATTGAATATATTATAGTTACTGAAAAGGTCAGCATAACTAAACGAGTTGGGTTAATAGTTGTCTAAACGTACGTATGTCACAATTTGGAAGTGTCTATATGTTATTGTTCGAAGGATGCCATGAAGATATCTTTTTTGAGATAATATTTCGTAGCCCAAGGTAGTACATGTATAATTAGGTGTCTCTAAGCTGACAATTGTGACTGTATGTAGATAACGTTAGTTAGTCATCTTATCGCTATGATGGTTGCGACATCCTAACCAATCCTACTGTGACCAAGTCAAAGCATGCATGGAATCTACTAGGAAGGACCCTACTCCAGTAGCAATAATGTGTTATCGGTAACTATAAATCATCGGTTTGAGGTTGCCTGTCGGACATTACCGTAAGATAACTACTGCACGCCTTTAAATCGACATCTGTTCTGCTGTTGCCTTAACGGTAGTGTTTTATGGTTTCTTAAGTAATGAGGGAATCTGTTGTCCGAAATCTTATTTCGTCCAATAGATGGATTTTTGAAGTCATCAGAAAGTTATTAATTTATTGTGAACTAATTTATGAGTATGAAAGTTGCCTAGAAAGTACATTTTGACAGCGCTATTCTGCCAGCTATATGCTATATCCCATTTTGGCGGGATACTTACAACAGTTTATTTAACAATAAATGCCATTGAAGAGATGACTAAAAATTGTCTACACGCAAACTTTAGCAAACTGCTATAAATATATCAATACAGAAAAACATTGTTTGATTCGGAGAGAAATAGTACTATTCATGCCAACTAAATATCTCGTTTAAGTGGCATAATACGATCGACGTAAGTATTGTATAATTTCTATGATCATCCCCTTTTTTCTATATTTATAAGTATATAGGTATTTATACGTTGAGGTTATAGGTTAGGTTCAGGCAATTCAAGGCACACGTTTATTTTTTAGTCGGTGAGAGGCCACCAACCTCGATTGACACTGGCATTCGTATGGAGTTCCCAGCTCAATTGACTATCAATTATCCAAATAGTGATCTTAAAATTTCTCTTGCCTATTGGACAATCCAAAACAAGCTACTTCAATCCGTTGTGAATGATCTTTTGGTAGGGTTGCAGAAATTCAGTCACCCTGAGCTTCCGTCGGATGCTAGGACATTGTACGAGTCGTTTGGACCCTCGGAGACAAAGGGACGCCAAAAATTGCAAAATTTACCTCTCATATATAAACGTACTTTTTATTTGTTAAAACTTTTTGTTGTACTGCTCGACGTGAAAAAGCTACCACGTGTGGAGATATCATACGAATAATGTGTATTCATAAACTTTCTCAGATATTACGCGTGAGTGACGCATTTGAGGGAACAAAAATCAAAAGCGTTAAAGAAAGGATCGCTGACTGGCTTCGTCGTGGGAGCGAATTATTTTGAACAATTGAAACGAATAGAACGATGGCGTTGGGTCGCTAGGACCGGGGGGTTCGGGGGGGCGAAGCCCCCCCGCCCCAAGAAAACAAATTATAGAACTGTTATAAATTTATTAAATTAAGAACAATCTGCTGATTTATTTATTATTTTCAATTATTATTAATATTTATCGTAACGATACAATTTACAGAATGAAACGGTATATTTTTTAATGACTGATGTGGTTATAGATACATTTTTAATGGTTTTTGGTGCCTCGCTATCCGTATCACTTTGTACATTATTCAAAGTTATTCACTCTCACTTTACTAGTTCTTTCTAAAGAGCTGATGCGAAGCGACTGATACTTTGACGTTCGTTGTCCGTATTAAGAAAACGGCAGAATACAAAACACAGAACGCACGTTTTGACAGGTCCATTCCAGACGACAAAGATGTAAACAAACCGGCGCGCTGAGGTAAGAGCTGAGCGCCGGTATGTTTACATCTTTAAAACGTGCGTTCTGTGTTTCGTATTCTGCCGTTTTCTTAATACGGACAACGAACGTCAAAGTATCGCTCGCACGTGTTAATGCGAAGAGAGTGCCGCAGAGATGGCGCGCGCGTATATACCTTGGAATCGCTCGTATACTCTTATACATTCCCGCACGCTCACCACATTCCCGCACGCTCATCTACATCCCCGTTCGCTCAGTTGCATTCCCGCACGCTCTAGTCAACGTGTGGGAAAGTGGTACTTTGCGAAGGCAAATTCATGCGCAAAATCGAACTTTGCGCACAATAATAGGAAAATTCACTAGCTTCAAACAATCGCGAAATAGCTCTTTGTACAAATAGGAATGGAATTTATTGGACTCCTCCTAGAATTCGGGAAATAGAACTTTCTGAAGACGATTTTCAACATCACTTTCCTTTACATTTACAGAGCCTTGTAGAGAAATCTTCGATTTCGTTAAAACCAGCTCAGTTAGAATCGGTTGGATCTCTTTTATTACAGTTTGTGGATTCTTTTGCCAAGAATAGTGGTGATAAGGGCCGATCTACTTCCGTCAAGCACAAGATCGACGTCGGAGAGAGTTCACCAATAAAACAAGCTCCTCGAAGACTCGCTCTCAACGCCCGAGAAGAGGTGAAGAAGCTCGTGGAAGATATGCTAACGAACGATGTCATCGAACCATCGTCTAGCCCCTGGGCCTCACCAATCGCACTTGTTAACAAGAAGGACGGACCCAAATGATTTTGTATCGATGACAGGAAGCTGAATGACATGACGAAGAAAGATTCTTACCCTCTACCCAGAATCGACGAGACACTCGACCTGATAGTTGGTGCAACTTGGTTCAACACCATAGATCTTCAGAGTGGATACTGGCAGGTCGAAATGGATCCTCTAGACAAAGAAAAAACAGCTTTTGTCACGGGTTTAGGGGGATTATGGCAGTTCAAGGTCATGCCGTTCGGCTTAAGTAATGCCCCGGCTACCTTTGAACGAATGATGAAGGCTGTGCTCCATGGGCTCACTGGCAAAATATGCCTCGTTTATTTAGACGGTATAATCGTCTTTGGCAAGAACTTTAAAGAAGTTCAAAATCTCAAACAAGTTTTCGCCAGGCTGAAGCAAGCAGACGTAAAAATGAGCCCGAAAAAATGCCATTTATTCCAGAAAGAAGAAGGCTTCCTCGGACACATCGTCTCAGCTCAAGGTGTGAAGACCGACCAATCCAAAATCGAGAAGGTTTCTTCTTGGCCGAGACCTAAAAATAAAGAGCAAGTACAAAGCTTTTTAGGTCTTTGTACTTATTACAGAAGATTTGTAAAAGGTTTCGCTAGTATATCTAAATCTCTCCATCACTTAACCGGAATCAAGATTCCTTTTGAGTGGACCCCGGAATGCGAAAAAGCTTTCAAGAAATTGAAAAAAAATCTTACTTCTTCGCCGATTTTAGTCTATCCAGAAGTCGAACTTCTTTTTATTTTGGATACGGATGCCTCTCTTCCAGGAATAGGTGGGGTTCTGTCACAAATTCAGGGAGGTCAGGAGAGAGTGATAAATTATTTCAGTAGAGTTCTGAGTAAAACCGAGAGGAATTATTGTGTCACTCGTAGAGAATTTTTAGCTGTTATTAGGACCGTGGTTCATTTTCATCATTATCTGTATGGCAGGAGATTTTTGATACGAAGAAATCATGATTCTCTTAGGTGGTTACTTTCGTTCAAATCCCCCGAAGGTCAGGTAGCTAGATGGATAGAAATGCTTGGACAATATGATTTTGATATTCGTCATCGAGCAGTAATCCATCACGGAAACGCCGATGCTCTCTCCCAAAGACCCTGCGAAGAAATGCCAGAGTGTAAACAATATGCGCGATTAGAGAAAAACAGAAATCCCCCTTCTTTATCACGGAAAGTTTCTCTCGAAAAAGACCTGGAAGAATGGAAAAATCTCAACAGGAGGACAGCACTTTGACTCAAGTTAAGTCCTGGAAGGACGCAGAGACTCGCCCCGACTGGCAGGATATATCTTCAGCCGAGCCAGATTTGAAAATTTATTGGGCTCAATGGGACTCTTTTCTCTTAACTGACGGAATTTTATACCGAAAATGGGAATCTGCAGACTTGAAAGAAATCAGGTGGCAACTTGTGGTTCCTAGGACACAAATTCCAGAGATTCTTGCTCTTCATCATGATTCTCCTACAGGCGGACACTTCGCCTCAAATAAAACTCTCGGCAGAATACGCAGCTTCTACTTTTGGCCTCGTTGCCGGTCGGACGTTGAAGATTGGTGCCGAAGATGTCGAATCTGCACAAAGAAAGGACCTCAAGCTAAAGGACATAGCTCTCTTCAAGTTTATAACGTGGGAGCTCCTTTTGAGAGAATAGCAATGGACATTCTCGGACCTCTCCCTACAACCTATACAGGTAATAAATATGCTCTGGTTATTGCAGATTATTTTACCAAGTGGCCCGAAGTGGTTCCACTTGCCAATCAAGAAGCTTCTACTGTAGCTCAAGCGTTCGTTAGAGAGTTTATCTGCAGACACGGAATTCCTCTGGAACTTCATACTGATAAAGGCCGAAATTTTGAGTTAACCTTGATGAAAGAGGTTACCCAGATTTTAGGGCTTAGAAAGACTCGTACGACTCCTTTGCATCCACAATCTGACGGCATGATTGAGCGTCTGAATCGAACTTTACTACAATATTTGTCGTCCTTCGTAGAGCAGAATCAAACAGACTGGGACTCTTAGATCCGTTTCTTTCTCTTATCTTACAGATCTGCGATTCATGAGATGACAAAACAGACGCCAGCCCTCATGCTTACTGGAAGAAATCTTCGACTTCCGTCAGATTTAGAAAAAGGTCCTGTTCCTGTACAGAAACAGCATCAAACAGATTATGCTTCTCTTTTGCAACAACGATTAGAAGAAATTCATAGCTTTGCTAGAAGTAGAATTTCTATGGCTTCGGACAAATTAAAAAATCGTTATGATATTCGAGCCAGGGACTTAAAATCCTATCCCGGAGATCCGGTCTGGCTCTTTCAACCCCGAAGACAGAAAGGACGATGTCCAAAACTATAAAGAAATTGGGAAGGCCCTTACTTAGTGGTTAACCGGATGAATGATGTTGTTTATAGAATCCGAAGATCTCCTCATTCACGTCAGAGAGTGGTACATTTAGACTTAGAACAGTTTCTCCAAGACCTAGAACATCCTTCGAGGTTAGATCTTCAGACGTACACCCTTGACAACTGTGATCGACTTAACCTTCTTTACAGTCGGTCATCGATTGGGAGAAGAATCTGCCTTTTGGCATTCATTTGAGTAAAACTCGATCGCTTACGATCATTATATTGAAGGAAATATCGGTTGCGGAAAAACAACTTTCACTAAGAGGTTTTTAGCAGATCCCCAGGTCTGTACATTTTTAGAACCTCGAATCTTGAGGAGTATCGAGATGTCGCTGGGATTAATCTCTTGGATTTAATGTACCAGGACCTAGGTCGTTATTGCTATTATTTTCAGCATTTCGCTCAGATGGTTATGTTAGATAGACATCTTCAGACAATTTCATTACCTGTAAAGGTGATAGAAATATCGATATTCAGTAGCAATTGTTTCGTAGAAGCTCGTCGAAGGTTTGGTAATTTTCGCGACTTCGAATCTCATTTATTGATGAAAAATTTCGATCTTCTCATTCGCTCGTCTGAGCTCAGAGTAGATTTGATTGTTTATTTGCGAGTTTCCCCAGAAACTTCTTTTGCTCTAGTAAGTTCCCGTTCTCGTGAGGAGGAATCGAGCATTTCTTTAGAGCTACTCAGAACTATTCATGAGGTTCATGAAGAATGGCTAGTAAAACAAACCTTTTCTTGTTTATCGGCTCCTGTCTTGCTTATAAATGCGGAAGCTACGGCCGATCAAGTTTTTGGGGATTTTTGTACTTCTATGACGTGCGGGGGTTCATTCAGACTTGAATAATAAAGAAATATTCTTAATTAAGAGAAAGACGAAAAGCAAAATTTGATCTTCTTTATTAGAACATGATAGAAGAAAGGAGCGAATGATGAAAACGGGAGATGATATATAAAAGGAATCAAGTTTCAAAAATTTGCTCTGCTATAATTTTAAAGGCAGACTTAACTTCCTCACAATCTTTACAACCTTCAGTAGATCTTGTTGAAAACAATTTCTTCTTACATTCACGCCAGGCTTTACTTTCTCCCGCGAAGGTCGAATGAGTTTTTTTATGTTCGAGGAAATTCTTCATGCCCGCGCTAAAATAAATCAGACACGGGGAACTTATATATTTTCAACTAAAAATTCTCGTGAGAACTTACCGAGTAATCCAACAATTTAAACACACTAGCCCCATTTTGTGCTTTTCTCGGATGGTTTCACGTCGACCACATTTTTGAGTTCTCCATTGTTCTTCAAAATGAATTTTAAACTCCTGCTGCGTCATGCTTTTGGTATTCTCCCACGAACAGTTTGAAACAATTATACCCGCATTAATGAAGGCGGAAACGGAGGGTGTTTTTACGATAGACATCTTGTTCAACTGACTAGGACGAAGGGTTTTCTTATAATGATTTGTTATTTCTGAGTTGCTAAGCAATTTGAAATTTGTTTTCTTCGGTTGTTTCTTTCTAGAAACTTCTTCTCTGGAATCGAGTTCTGTGTCGAATAGGCTTTGGTTTCTTTTGAAATGTGAATAGAGCCACGATTATTTTTCGAGGTCGATGAGCGATTGCTTGATTTTCACATTTTATTAACCTTAAGTGTCAGTTTTTGTGAGCACTTGTTCAGGTTATTTGACACAGCCTTTTCCTTCCAATCTTCCCCGATTCCTGAGGATGACTGGTGGCCTTATTTTGAAGAAATACACGGAAATGATTCAGATAAGATCGTTTCTTTTCTTTTGAATACATATTCAATTTATTTTATTAGTGCATTTTCCCAAATTCGCTTAGTGAATTTGAATTATTATACCACCACTCACATTTGTCCTCTCAAACTCTAGGGTGTGCTGTTTCTAAAGAAGACTAGGATCAGTCACCCATCTATTTCCCTGTTTCCTGTATGAATTTTCAAAAAAAAAAAGGAATCTGCCTTTATCCTATTTGGTCCTGGAATTTTCGGTTCCCGCCTCGATGTTTTCACCCGAACCTGTTTCGTTTGGACAATCCTTAATGAAGAGGATTGGATTTCTTTTCGACACCGATCTGGACCGTTGCTGATAACTTCGAATTCATAAAGCCACATAACACTCAATAACACTTACCTTTATAAAACAAGGCACATAAATTTTTGAAATTATTTAACGCTCAACTATCTGCTCAAGGTTTTCTGTGGTTTACCTTGAGACTGTGGGCAAATGCCAGATAGTAAAAAAAGGGAGTCTTTAAATTTTTAGATCCACAGCTCCAACTCACCTTTGAGCACTGACTGTTAGATCACTTTTATAATTGTTTTATCTTTCCCGAGTCGGGACGACTCTTTTCCTCGGGGGGGAGTAGTGTTACAAAGGGTGAAATCATCCATCTTACCCCTTTTTAATGATCTAGTAGTCATCATAGATAAAAGACGTTTATAAACCTCTTATGTCTTTCAAAAGAATAAGGTTGCTGCGTCAACCAACATTATTGTAAAAACAGTCTTGTTTCAGACTTAAAACGAGAAACACATATTTCGCAATTAAAACTTTTTCACAACATTTTATTCACGCTTTTGATTTTGACTTGATAATCAAACTCGCGGATCCATATTTATTTCCGTAACGTCAAAGAACGTTACAATATATTAGTGATTTTCGAGAACAGGCATGCTAATTCCATTGAAGAATTGTTATATTTGTTTCAATATAATATTCGGAAAAATCGGATTTGAAGTCTTCCATTCTTCTGAAAAGTTATTGTAAGTAATAGAAGTAGATAAGGCTTCTAAGTTATAGAAGGGTGTCGGTGTTACTTACCAAACCCGCTAATTATTATATACTGCAAGATAATGTGTAAAAAAAATCTTCTTAATGCAGTCTTTGTTTCCTTGCATAATACCATCATAGTGTTAATCATCTGAACAACGCTAATACTTCTCAAAAAATTTATCAATTAGGACTAATTTTCGAGAGAATCGATTACCATGAAAACGGTTGCCGCAGAATCTATGCAGAAAGTAGCAGCAGCGCGAAAGTGACAGGTATTAATCTAAGTACAACAGAAAGATGAGCACGCAACGTTTAAAACTGCAAACTTTATCTACTATTAGTCTTAAAATTAAAGGTAGACTAGACGTGAAATTTCACTTCCTGCTGTCATCACTGCAGATACATTTATTACATGTGGCAGCAATTTAATTGATATCGTATGAATAAAAACAGTTTTTTCCGTATATTGTGTGTTCACGTAGTTATAGTATTTACAGCAATAAATATTATGTACAATATCGTTAAATTACGTGGCTATACGTCTACATTTTTTTTACTATCCGTTAAAATGCGTCAAACCCAATTTGTCTGTTCCAACTTATTCATTACCTAACATGTATAAAAAATGATTTTTTTCAACACATGCATGAAATAGGTGTTTTCTTGCATGTAAAGTGGATGGAAAATCGCTCATTTCGATCGTAGACATCATTACAATGAGCAATTTTCGATCCACTTTTCCCCACAATTTTTCGAAACGCAATTTCTAGCTAGGGTCAGATGATGATGTACAAGTCGGAGTCAAGGGTGACTAAGTGCTCGAGAGGAAGTAAAGTGTAACTTCATATGGCCCCCGCTAGAAATCCTCCCCCTCCCCCCCCCCCCCCCCGCCCTCCCTTTGTTATACAATGTACAGATATCTTCAGTCAACGAATGTACACGCAACTTTAGGTTTGGATTGTGTCAAACATAATTCACTTGTTAACATAAATGTAACACTTTGTATACTACGGATCTTTCAAGGTAGCGTTTATAAATACGTAATACAATTTTCAACCAAATCCGCTCCCACTCTTTTTTTTTCTCCTTCACATGACGTACCCTGTGTTGGGTAACTTTGTTGACAAATTTATCGATCTTATCTTGAATATCTATCAACTTTGTCGGTATTAAAGGTCAAAAAAAGGGAGAAAGTCAAGTGTTTTACGTTTCGGCGTTGAGGGGTGCCTTGCTCAGAAAAATTAGAAAATATTTGGGTACGTCCAATACTTTTCGACCGCAGCCTGCGGGCTTGGGTCAGCGATTCGGTTGCTGATTTTTTTCAAGAAAGTAGATTATAAAAAAAGACGATTCTCCAAATTTGAGCTTAATATAAGAAAATCTGGTGACTATAGAAATTTTTGAAGTTTTTAATAATTCAATTTTTTAGTTATATTCACGATTTTTTCATGGGAGCTCTATGGGACTTAGAGACTCGAATCAAACAGCATTCCCCTTCTCTGACTTTGTATTTTGAGGAAAAAAATAGTTTTTTACTCCAAAGCAAAATCCAGTTTAATTAGGACCCTTTTCATGAACTACTATTTTAGCAAAATTTCGCATAACTTTGAAATGCTGCCAAGTTAAGAATTTTCCAAGTAGACGGCCAATCGACGGCTCAAATTTTTCGTCTAGGTATACTTTATCACTACCTATACGAATTATTATTAATTATCACGTTCCTTTTTATGTACGGCCTCGCAAAACCAATTGATTTCTGAAAAATCGCTGTTTTCAGATAGCTGTAACTTTTTTCTATCAACTCGAAATCGCTTGAAATTTTCATGGAAAATACTCCATTCTATCCCCAAACAACGCTGAAAATTTCCAGCTAGGAGTCGAAGTTGTTAACGAGGTGTGAATTTTCAAAATGTTCAAGTTTCCCACATAATATTTCATATAAAATAAAAAAACTATTTTTTTCCTCAAAATACAAGGTCAGAGAAGGGGAATGCCGTTTGATTCGAGTCTTTAAGTTCCATAGAGCTCCCACAAAAAAATCGTGAAAATACCTAAAAAATTGAATTATTAAAAACTTCAAAAATTTCCATAGCCACCAGATTTTCTTATATTAAGCTCAAATTTGAAGAATTATCTTTTTTTATAATCTACTTTTTTGAAAAAAATCAGCAGCCGAATCGCTGACCCAAGCCCGCAGGCTGCGGTCGAAAAGTATTGGACGTACCCAAAATATTTATTTCCAATTCAGGGTTCGTACGCTTTTTGGAACCCGAAATTCCCTGACTTTTCCAGGTGTTCCAGCCTGAAAATAGGATTTTTTTTCAGTAACCTTCCAAGAAATATGCCGCTGATTAATGACAATTTTTTTGCATATTAATACTAATACCTTCAATATTACCTAGTAATTAATTTACTGTCTGACTACTAATTTACAAACAACAGCCAGCGATATTTTCAGTAAGAAAAAAAACGAAAGGAGGTTTGATATCAAGTAATGTACGTATAAGAACGAGTTTATTTCTTCAAGAAACTTAAAATTCCAGTTTTATTTTCGAAATTCCCTGACTTTTCCCTGCTGTAAGAAACTCCCTGAGAGTTTTCCCAGTTTTCCAGGTTTTCTCTGTGCGTACGAACTCTGCAATTGTAATAACATGTAGAAATTATCGTAACAAAAAAATAAAAATTCACAAATCGAAGCCTAACATAAAAAACAATACAACTGTATACATAATTAAAGTTACATTCATATATGTAAGCTAAGGTTTAAAAACTATGAAACCTGAAGACGTAATTACAGGGCCGAAAGGTAAAAAAATTGATTTTCTCCCCTTTCTTTTACAATCAATTACAATTTTACAATTTCAATCCCGAATCCCGGGCCATTTGCGTCCAGCTCGTTTTTTACTAATCTAATCTATGATAAAAATTTATATACTACCTTTGAACCTGTCACTACAATGCTATGAACAAACATCCTCATAAACGTTTTTGGGGTGTTGGTGACTAACCGCGTGGAAGATATTTCTCGACCTATTCGAACAAATCAAATCGGCTCGCAGAAAAATAATCCAGATTTCGGGGTTAAGGAATAAGTGACGATTTCTTTTCTAATCGCAAATTACAATTTGTATAAAAGGACGAATACATACGTATTTGAGCCACCGATTTATGTTCGATACACTTGTATATTCGGTATTCATCGATACATGATTTTTGAATGTTGTCATGAATTACGACCAAATCAGTAATTATATACGTTTGAGAATTGTACGATATATATAGCTAAAAAAAAACAGTGTCACATTTGTAAATTAAATTTAATCGGCAAGTAAATACGAATCACAATTGTACTTTGTAATTAGAAGAAATCCCGATACGATCTTTGCAACTGAAAATAATTACACAAAATTTATATGCCAATTGTAATTTTTATTTGCAATTAGAGAAAACTTTGATCCTAATTACCGTTGTTACTTGTAATTAGAACAAACAATAGAACATAAATATGTCAACAAGCAACTGAAACTGTCCTGGACGAACTCCCCTCCCCCATACAGATCGTGTTAGATCAATCTTACGAATACGTGGCTATCATTTTCTTATAATGCATTCATATAGAACAGAGAAGAAAACTTAAACATCGTGTCGGTCCATAATAAATGTGCAAGTGTTGGCCTACGATGAAGTGTACACACAAACGTTTGACCAATCGCAAGCTCGAGCTTTGGAAGTTAGAATGTCAAACGGGAGTGCTGACACACGCGTTTGCAGTTTTAGATATAGCGACCTATAGAAATCCACTCTTGAACTCTACGGGAAAGGAAACGTTTCATTGTAGACCGACTTTAAACTTTAAGACCATATTTTATAATTAAATACAGTCTGGTCTAATCGGTAGATTTTCTGCCACGAGATGTCGGAGCACCACATTCTCATTCCCAAGAGAGATGTGACAGGTGTAAATTACAAAGTTTTGCGTAGTGTTTGTCTTTCGCAATATTTTGACACTGTGAAAACGAGTCTACTGGATGCAGAAGGCATGGGTAGCCTCCCGTTTCTAAACAGCTGGACAAAGAAGAAAGCGAGGATCAAATGTTTTTAAGTCTAAATCATATATTCGGAATTTTGGGATAATTTGATGAGTATAAACGTTGGTGTTCACTCTCGGGTAATTCTTTATCGAAAAGACAAGTAAGTTGATTGAAAATATATGGAAATAGTATCTGATGAAACTCGAAATAAACTATATACATTGATCGAATAGAACTACTATAATCCTAGGTTCTAAAAAGGTAAGGCTTTTAACTGCGCTTCAAAGGTCACAAAATAATTTTGACACTGCCTAAAGTGCCCACACCTGGTTAATTCCCCTGTGAGTTATCACTTCAAGTTTATTTTTAACTCAATTGTGTATTGAATTAGTCATTACTTTACTTTAATTACGCATTCTAAGAATTAATAATGGGAATTTCAATTTATTTTAATATCATATTGCAAAAGTAATCACTACATAAATTTATTATTAATTCATAGAAATTTGAAAATGTAGTGAGCAATTGCTTCAAAATTTTATTAGTATTACGATGTAGTAAAGTAAAAATCACGTGGTAATCAATTTTTCCCGCAGAACGGACTTTAGTATTGTTCCACATTTTAGCAAATTATGGCCACGGTAAGGTCTCAAAAACATGGTAAAAATTCAAAATTTCAGCTCAAGGGTGGTAAAAATCATATCTAACATCAATGTACTTTTTTCAACAATAATATTGTACAGCGTAAATCAAACAAGACGGAACCCCTACAAATAGTAAATCTTTCACGAGAATAATAAGAATGAGAGGTTTTCATTTAAAAACCATAGGTTTTAGCCATTAAATAAGCTGGGACCCGACACCTCATTTTTTCACCCGATTTTTCGTAAGAAATCCGAAATATTTTGACTTAAGCAATTTTTCGTGAAGCGTTTTCGATCCAAGGTATTCAGGCGATCTTTTTGACAAACCCTTTTAATTATACATATAGTTAACGTTCTATTAGGGGGATTATTTTATTGTGGTCGTCTCTACCTCACCTATCAATTCTCTATATTCAAACAGCTTCTGATGATCAGATCTTTCGGAATGGGCTGCAGCGTACGCAATTATGTATCAGCTAACCCTAAACTACTGGCATATATAGTTAAATGTCAAGAAATCACGTGCTGTAAATTCGTAGATTATAAAGCCTGGTCTGATTCAGGATTTTTTGATCGGTATGCGGTCACCAGTTTCATTAACCTCACCAGGAGGATAAAAAAAATTTGTGTCTAACACTTTACGATTTTTCACTTTATTTCATGCACTTTAACTCAATCATAAAAGTTTGTTTTTCTCTCCTAGACCGATCCACCTCCATGTGGATACTATTATTTGTGCTAATCTCATCGTGAAGAAATATAAATATGCCAACTTAGACTGGAAACGCGCAGTCATAGCTTTTCTTTCGCTTAGCCGGTTGAGGGGTAGACATAAATTGTGTTGGTGAAAGCAAAACACTGTAATTTCTTTTGAAAGTACTAAATCCACGCAAATATTTACCGTTCGTTTGTTAAAATGCGTGTAATTTAAATATGTTGTTCCAACGATACGTGATTGATTTTTTTTTAAAGTACCCGACACTCAATGTTAGGTTGTATATGGAATAGAATTAAATTATGTCATAAATACAGTTGATATAGCTGCCCATCTAGGTTATACTAGGTAATGTATAAGTTGTTCCATATGTGTTTTTATAAATATATCTGTAGTAATTTATGTGAAATTGATTTAATTGAAAAATGATGAGCGTAAAATTGGTAACGTCAAGATAACGAATTATTTTTTAAATAACAATTAGTTGACAAATTTGGAAAGGTCAGAGATGCACTTGGCTGTGACGTATGGGTTGATAGACCACTGCCATCAGGATGTGACCTTGGAATAAATCTAATGTGAATTTTTCACTAGTTCCCTCCGTTTTTATAAGTAAGAGTTCAAGAGTCCTAACGATCTGTTCTACATATAACGTTTGTACGAAAATTGAGGGAAAAAGGCATAATTTGTTTGATTTTTTTTTGATAATATCTTCGTTCCTATTGATTTTATAACTAAGAAGGTTATGTAAATACAGAAAAATAAGAAAATTTTCTCACGAAAAAGATTATTTACAGTTTTTTCACAGAAGCAATAATTTCCACGAAAACTTGGAATGAAAGTCAGTACTCAAGCAAACACTACTATTGTACTCCATTCCACAGTCAGACGGGGGTCTCAAAGATGAAAAATACATAAAATAGAAGTTACAATTTCGAAGGTACGGCAGGAATAGACTGAATAAATGCAATGTTCTTAGAAGAAACCTTGAAGTGAGTAACTAAGCTCTTCGCTTTCTTTTCGTAACCAAATCGGATAATATGCCAGTTTTGGTGAGCTCTCAGTCGATGACGAACGTATTTTCCAATACGTAAATAAGATTCAGTGTAACATGAGAAACAAGTTGTGTTAAAAATGAACAGTTTGTGTTTATGCAACGAACTGCTCGGAAATGAAAACTCTGTGACGGTTGAGCGTGGATTCCTGAAGTTAATTGAAGTTAATGCCGGGTAAGAGGATGGAAAATGGATTCCTTTCGTCCTGTTACTTCAATTCCAGTGCATATACAATACCGTAAAAATTATAGATGAGATTTCCGCGTTAAAGCTTTCAAACGGCAAAGTTCTTCGAACAATGCTGCCAACTCCTTGGCGCATAGCACGCCAAAAAGCGGAGTGCGGTCAAACAAACTAGCTTTCAATTTAAAACAGTCTTGTTTTATTTATGGAGATAATGCGGATGAGAAAATAGAAAACAGGAAGCGCAAGGGCTTCAAAAGAAAATCAAACACGTTGCTACAATCATCTTGAAAGAAAATATCGTGAAAATGGCACAGAAAAGAAGTGAAGTGAAGTGAAAAGACTGGAAGTGACCAACTGGCAAAAGCTGTCGACTCTTAACTGGACTCATGGGGTACCAAACGCCCCACTTGTGAAGACAAAAAATTTCAAATAGTAAAAACTAATGTATTTTTCCGATCTTTTGTAGTTGTCAATTAATTTTCCATGTTTATTATTATTTTTTTTCACGTTTAGTATATGAGGTATTTCATGCCAACTGAGAGGACATTTTCCCTGACCCCTGCTAATTTGCTTCATTATTTTTTAAATGATTTTAAAACCTAAAAAAAGCACTCACCATTCTTTTCAGATTTTTCGTCCCAACCATTCTTTTTTAAAAAATGTTACAAACCCTTTTGTGATCCTAAAAAAAAAAAACGCCATTTTTTATTTTTTTACAAAAATTCACATAATTTTTGGGTCCCAAAACAAACATTTTGAGCCATAGTTCAGAGTGGAGAATTGATTTTTTGTATTTTTTAAATATTTTTTTAGAGGAGTAACTTTTCTTATTTTGTATTTACTATCTAGTAATAATTCCTAACGGCTCGGCATTTGCCAAACTAATGGATTTCTTCAATTGAACAATTATTTATAATCGAAATAGAATGCTCAATTTTTCTTTTAATTTTTCTGGAATCGGCTTGGACGATAAACGTCTTAAGGAGGTTGGCTCGCCTTGTCAAAATGATAAGAATGAGTTAAAATTTCTCAGGAATATACGTCCATAGGGATTACGCATCTGTGAAAAATTTCAAGTCGATCGTCTGCATGGTTGTCCTGCAATTAATTATTGAAATCGTACTCGTATACATGGGCGACGATAGCAAAATCGTACGATATTTCATGAAATACTTCATAACTACATAAAAAATGGTAAGAATGTACTGAAAATAGTTCGACGTTTATCGTCCAAGCCGATTCCAGAAAAATTAAAAGAAAAATTCAGCATTCTAACTATTTCGATTATAAATAATTGTTAAATCGTAAAAATCCATTAGTTTGGCAAATGCCGAGCCGTTAGGAATTATTACTAGATAGTACATACAAAAATCAAATCTCCACTCTGAACTATGGCTCAAAATGTTTGTTTTGGGACCCAGAAATTATGTGAATTTTTGTAAAAAAAAATAAAAAAATAGCGTTTTTTTTAGGACCATAAAAGGGTTTGTAACATTTTCAAAAAAAGAATGGTTGGGACGAAAAATCTGAAAAAAATGGCAAGTGCTTTTTTTAGGTTGTAAAATCATATAAAAAATAATGAAGCAAATTAGCGGGGGTCAGGGAAAATGTCCTCTCAGTTGGTATGGAATACCTCATATACATAAATTGGAAAACAAACTACCTAGTCATTTTTGCAAATTAAAATAACCAGTACTTTTCGCGATATGAATTTTAGTGGTTAGGGTATGAGACGTCCCAGTATACCAGTATTACCAGTTATATTATGCTGGAGGACGGTGCCAGCTATGTGTTAAACAACGCATTACTTATGAATCTGTTTCAGTTGAAGCTGAAGCCAAATACCACGATGTTTGCTTTGTTAACTGTCATGCTTTAACTATAGGAAACAGAAAAGGTCACCTTCTGGATGCTCAAATTGTTGTAACGATGAAACTCATTTATTCTTACATGAAAAATAATGACAACTGCCACTTTATATTGAAGAAATTGAAAGAATTATTGGAACATTATAAGTCAGCCGAAAAAACAATGAAGGAAACACTTGAAGAAAGATACGGGGATAGAGTCGCTTTTTCCAATAACATTGGAAAATTAACCATTGTTTGTTTATGAGACGTAGACTACGATTTGAACAAAAAATGGTATGAAATTTGAAAACAGGATTTCCAGGAAGACCAGTTTAGAGTTCCAGCAGCATCTATAGCAATTATTTAATGCAATATTTGTTCAGTAGCCTGCAAAACTGAATGTTATCCTCAAAGCTATAATATGTTTGATGACATCAATGGTTTCATTCTTAAAGCTTTTTTTCGGCTCAGAAAATTATTTTGAAGGATAAAAAAGGGAAACGAGAGCTGAATGAAACAAAAAATGACCTTGAGTTGTCGTGTTCTCAAATCTGCAAACAATCCGCATTTAGCAGCAGAAAAAGTATAACCTTTAATTATAATAAAATGTATACATTCTGACAGCTGCTTTTTCGAATAAATTAAGGTTTTTGTCATAATGCATTTCAACACTTTTTTTTTTATATACAACTTATATGCATTCAATATGTCTCTCGTTCAAAATATAACTCACAGGTTCTTTTTGTATAATAAAACAGTAGTATTTGCTTGTATTGTGACTTTCATACTGAGTTTTTGTAGATATTATTGCTTCTATGAAAAAAACTGTACACCATCTTTTACATTTGAAATTTGCTCAACTTATCATTTTTAACCTCTGTAGTTGTAAAATCCTTATCCAAACTTAACTAATCTGAGCACTGTCAAAAGTACTGTCTACAACAGATCGCTGGAAACTTTTCACAGCATATTATGAATGATAAAAGGTAGGTGTACTAGAAAATTTAGCTCACTTGGAGTTACTCCGACGTCACATCGATTTTTCAGCTAATAACAATACTATAAATGAAGCGAAGCATACTCACTTTGCAATCGCAATACCTGCAAATTTCCAATTAATAAGGTTGCGAAAGGTTGGTACCTTGCTTCATTGATTCGTTGCATTGACGCTACAAATTTCAACTTCGTGAAACTCTTACAGTTTCATGGGTAGATGAGTGCAGTGCTCGTGGATTCTGTTTTCAAAACATTGAATTCAGCACATACGTTGTCCATTCCCCAAAAATGAATGTGTCCTTTCTTTCACATTATACACCAAGTGGATGATATTACTATGTACAGTTTCTTTTTATATATGTATACTTGAATCTCTGTGGAGATTACCAAGTTGTGCTTCGAATAAAATATCATTCAACAGTTTTTCACTAATTATCCTTTGATCAAGTCGCATGTTGCGTAATTTGGCCGCAATATTACGACCAATGGCGTCATACTCGTCTTCGACCACAAATGAGTTATTATGTGACAACTTCAATATTTCACCAGTGTCATTTGGCTCTTCCGATCTCCGCCTGCGAGGTATTGGAGATTCAGACCATTCGATCGGCTGATCACAAGCTTCGTCTGATCCGGGTGGGTATTTCTCCTTTGAGAAAACAATAAATTAATTATTAATTGTTCAAAGTAAGGAAGGAAAAGTTCAAATTATATGAGTCATCTTTAGTGTAGCCAAAAAATCGAAATGTGAAATACTTCAAGTCTTGAGACCTTTTTTAGAACCAGAGATAATTTTGTTTCAATATTTTCCAATTTGATTCAAATCAATAACACCAATTAAACCCGACTGTAAAGAATTCCAATACTGTAACATTATAAAGGATTTTTGGAACTTAATCTTAAAGGTCGAATGAATGGCTTATTTGAAATTCATAATCATACATAATGAACAATAATTATTACCGAATTATATAGAAAATTATTATTGACAAAGTAGAAAGGATATATCACGGAAGTATTTGATATTCAGTCAAGTAAATAATTGACGTGATTTATTGATTAAATAGTAGCATCGATTTGTATTTGTTCGTAATCATTCAAAATATGATGCAGAATTTCATGAAATATTTGATCGAATCAAAAATAAGACTGTATAAAAAATTTTTATCATATGGTAACCAATGGCTGTAAGTAACAGTCGCACAAATTTCCAATGATTTAATTGGGCAATACTGAAGAAATTGTAGCCACAGCATTTGAAAGGTAGCTTTTCAGAAAATGATCTCGAAACCCTACCAGCAATATTTACAGATTTACTTCACCTTTATTATTGTTTTAGTTCTATTTTTTATTTTCCAGAGCTCAATCACAAGTTGAATAAAACTCAAAAATTCCAATCAATGAAAATGAATTTATCAGGGTTGATTAATCTTCAAAATTTTAAACTTTATAAAAAAATGAATCCTTGGTTTCGTGTTTCCCTAAAACGTATAATTATGTCGGTAGAAGTTTACTGTCTTGAGGATCGTAAAAAAAGGACTCTTTGAGCCACATCATTAAGACCAAAAAATTCACCACTATTACATTACTACAGCAAGCTTAATTACAATCTTCGAATCAAAGATGATAGTTTTTATGCTCTGCATGTGTATTTCTTCAAGAACCACAAACCAGAATTTGAGAAATACAGCCCCTGCAGATGAAGATCACTATTAGGAACTTGTGAACAAAATGTGCAATGCTGAATTGATCAAAAATTTGAAAATGTTCTTCTTAGCATTGCTCGGACATTGGCTGAATACCTTTGCAACGTGGCCTTCTATTTGCCCAATTTTAAGAGATTGAAGTATCACTTGCATTTTTACCTCGTTCTTCTTTTTTTAGTAATATTATGAACGTAGATATGTTGTGCGTGATAAAAGTGTGATCTCATAATATAATATAGAATCAGTCTTCAAACGGTTAGGGCTGTTCAGGTAGAGTATGAATACACGAAAAAGTTGTATTGATTGACTATACGTACAAATGTGCAAATTTGTTTTTGAATCAAAACAATATTGGTTTTAGTAGAAAATCACTATTTCTAATTTCAACGAATCTTAGCATTTTCGATCCTCTAGAACCCGAAAAACAGGTTTTTAGAGAAATGTTGCTTTGTCTATCAGTCTGTCCGTCTGTCCGGCAAACTCCCGCAATGATCTTGGAAACGGCTCGATGAAAAAATCTGAAACTTACAGGATCTTACAACCAAATAGTCAGCATGAAAAATTGCCATATCCTGTTTAATTTAAACTTGTGATTTTACCGAAAATGAATCTATTTTTCATGTTTCACCGACAAACCTATACTTTTTCTAAATAAACGGGTGTTTTTCCGAGTTTACTTGTTTATTTAAATAATTTTTTTTTTTCTCATACTATTGAAGATGTTGTTTTTCTTCTTTATCACTTGTTTTTTTTTTACCTTTCACTGAAAACCCTGTACATTTTTCTTTTCGTTCAAAAATATCGCGAAAGTAACTGTTTTTTACGGTTTTTTTTTCCGCTACGGCAAGTGGAAATGGATTTTATTCATCTGTAGGAACACGTCATTGAATCTGAAATAGCGGTACAGAACCCAAAAAATAAAGTTTCGACATTTCTGAGAGTTGCATAATTTTTAACAAAATGGTCAAATTATTTCTTTGTAGATGAATGTTGAATTTCCCCATCTGAAGGGAAATGTCGTTAGGTATTAAAAAATGTATAGAAGGTGAAAAAAAGTCATATTCAAAATATGGACAATAGTTACGAAATTTCGCTCATTGATCTTCAAACTAATTTTTGGTAATCAAAGTTCTTGTCAAGGTTCCAAGTACTTTGTTTTTAAAATAAAAATTGGATTCAAGATGAAGCCATCGACCACCTTGTTTTTTGCTGATAAAAGATTTCAAGTCCAAGATAACATCGATTCAAAATTCTCAGATTTCATAAACTATCGAATTTGAACTCTTGACAACTCTGCAAAAGGACCAGAAAAATTGTGAAAAAAATCGGGGAAGGTTTTATACTCTAATATCGTATAAGAACAGCTCAGGAGGGGAACAATATCAAAGGCGACAAGGTTTGAAGGTGACCTAGGACACATGGAATGTCCTACTTTTACAAAGGAATGAGCATCCCAATGACAGTCAAATTGTCGTGAGTATCTGCGATTCACTTGCTGTTTGATATAATGATTTCAGTCCTGTTGCTACACAGGCACGTGAGGGTATGCAAAAAAAAGTTTTTTTTTTTTTAAACGTGCCTCAAAATTTAGGTAGAGTATCTCGAATAGAATATCTTAGCCGAATATGAGCTCATTATATTGATATTTAGAGGCGCCTATTTTATTTTTTCTATTTTTCGTGTGATTAAAGCGTAAAAAAAACTCGGAAAATTGTTGAATTTTTTTTGCACGTAAACGGCTCTACTTATAAATATTTAAATACGGATTTGCAAATTTCATGGTTTATAAAAAAGTACTGAGACATAATTTTCCCAACTCTAATCGATTAAGAGATATTCAAAATTACTTAATGTTTATAGGTATCTCTTATCGGTTAGAGATAGGAAAACGTTATCTCAATACTTTTTTATAAACCGTGAAATTTCCTTTACAAATCTGTAATTTAGATATTTTAAGTTAAGCAGTTTATAGAAAAAGAAATTCAAAAATTTCGCTATTATTTTGTGTTATTTAAATGGAAAAAGGAAAAAATAAAATAGGCATTTCTGAATATCAGTATTAAGAGCTCATATTTGGCTGAGATATTCTATTTGACATACTTTACCAAAATTTTGAGGCACGTGTGAAAAAAAAATTTGTTGGCCCACCCAACATGGTCTATTGTATAACGACTTTGGATTAAGTTGGAATATGAAAGATAATGCATTTAACAGAAATTCGAGGATCTACACATAAATGGAATACTAATGCCAGTAAAACCTTACACTTTTGTAACATTTCCTATATCCTCTCTTAGTTCTGACGATTTCTGGACAGGAGTCAGCAGTCATGTCTATATAAACAGTGGCAGGTTTCCTTTGATTCGATTTTGTTTTAATTTTTTCAATCAAAAACGGGTGTACTCTCTGAAAGAAGAGAACTGCTAGATTAATACTTCATAAATAAATGAAAAGGAATGGTCATACTTTAAACATAATAATGAATTATAAGTGTATCATACTTTGACGTGACTAAGAAAATTCCCAGTTGATTTGAGGTTCCCGTTGAGCAATTTCTGACACTGTAGACATCTGACTGTGACATTCGTCTCCTGAACTCTGATTACGGTGAAGAATTCTCCATCCAGGATTGCCGGAAGTCGTACCGGAGTAAGTGTTGCATTTGGCTGAGAGTTTGGTTGAATTTGTATTAACGGCAACGGTGTTGACTGATGCTGTGGATGCATACCATCGTGACTTTCTTGAGAGTCTATTTGCTGCTGCGGCTGCGACTGTTCTGTGACTGATTGAACCATTTCTGGTTGTTGGTTAGGAGCATCGATCATACAAGAATCAAAGCTTTCCATTTTAGTCTCGGTGTACCTCTGTGTAGAAAAATTGTCCATCGTGTAATGCAGATGAATGTAAGTGTTCTGGAGGATAAAACAAGTGCAGGACGTTGTATATTGAAAAGTTAAATTTTTTTTGAGAAGACGGCTTATTTATAATTTTAACCTGCACTACGATATCACAAAACAACGTTGTTCACTAGAAATACAGTAGAATACAATCATTTATCTATTGAAGTTTAGATAAGCAGGTAGATAAGGCTGTTCCAAACACATCGAGAATCTAAATCAGATGATAGATGAGACTACGACCATGGCACTGACCATAGGGCTCTATAACTATGAGTATGTACAACGAGGCGTGCGTTTTGAAACTGGCTGCCAACACCATCGGTGTTGATGGCCAACACTAAAGACTACCTAGGATAAAGGCAGAGCTAACTCACGAACTCGGCAGTGCAAGAGAGATAAAAACATGTCGACAACACTGGAAGCTAATTTTGGAACGCATCAGAAATTGTCGAATTTAATGGACTCGACGCGGCCATCTAGAATCCGAAAAACAGGTTTTTAGAGAAATGTTGCTTTGTCTGTCAGTCTCTCTGTCTATCCGGCAAACTCCCACGATGATATCGGAAACGGCTCGATGAAAAAATCTGCAACTTACAGAATCTTACAACCAAATAATCGGCATGAAAAATTTCCACATCCTGTTCAGCCGGACTCGACGCGGCCATCTTGAATGCAGCTACAACCATTTACGATAGGTGCGTTCCGATATTAAATCCCAGTCCTGTCAATAATCTTTTATCTCTTTTGCGCTGCCGAGTTCGTAGGTAGCTCTGCCTCTATCTTAGGGAGTTTTTAATGCTGCCAGCTAATTTCGAAACGTACCCTAAATTCTTGCAGGCACACATATCCTTCTTAGTCTGGATTTTCAAAACTACTGCTGCCGCAGTATTTTACCTCCGTGAAGTTGGCCCCCCGAAGTTATTATTTTTAAATCTAATTAATGCAATTCGTTTGAGAATCGTTTGAGAGGGTTTGAGAGTAAAGAAAAATCGTTTGAGAGTTAATAGTTTTTCCGGAAAATTGATTTTAATTTTGGGTGTGAAGTTGGCCCCCATATTTTCTATCTCCTCAAAAAATGGACTTAGACGTTTAATTTTTTTTTTAATCTTTTGAGAATCGTTTGAGAAGATTTGAGAGTAGAAAAAAACTGTTAGAGAGTTAATATTTTAATTGATATTCCATAATTATTGAGTGATTGATTTCCCCATGATTTCCCCTAGTTTCCGAGCACTTCCGGCCTGCGTAATGGATATGCGCGGTGTACATGCGTAGTGTATCTAAAATCAGCTGGAGGCTGGTCGTGAGTGTTCTGCGCCGAAGAAACTGGCGTTTCTGTTTCATCGTGTGTTCTCCAGTAACAAAATCAATTAATCCTTCAAAAAATTGAGCAACATTCCAACGAGAGCAATAATGTTCAAAGAGCGAAAGAACTTTTGGAATAAAGTCGTATAATAAATTTATCCGACGTTTTCGCACATTGAATAATTATTTAATATCAATTAAAATATTAACTCTCTAACAGTTTTTTTCTACTCTTAAATCCTCTCAAACTATTGTCAAACGATTAAAAAAAAAATTAAACGTCTAAGTCCATTTTTTGAGGAGATAGAAAATATGAGGGCCAACTTCACACCCAAAATTAAAATCAATTTTCCGGAAAAACTATTAACTCTCAAACGATTTTTCTTTACTCTCAAACCCTCTCCAACGATTCTCAAACGAATTGCATTAATTAGATTTAAAAATAACAACTTCGGGGGGCCAACTTCACGGAGGTCAGTATTTTGCTACCCAGTTCTTAACCAATAGGAGAGTCATGTCGCAGCGACAGTTCCCGGAAATTCCAGAAATTAACCGCTGGAATTCGGTAACGAAAATACAGCTAGACGCACAGTCAATAGTTTTGGGTCGCCAAATACCGGTTAAGCATTGGAATGCATTGGAATACTCAACTCAATCGCTCGTTTCAGATAACAGGGATTAATTCCTCAAAAAAAATTAATAATTATGACCACTTGCCTTTTGGAATGCCGAACTTCGCTGAGTGTGGCTCTGCTGAAGTGGCGCTGCGTTGCGATAATGACGAGAGGGGAAATGTGGATTTTAGTGCGACCAATGTTATTTAAAATTACTGGAAATATATTTTGAAGTATTTATTTTTTCAATAAAGCGTTTACAAATACTAGATACTGGATAATCATTTAAAAATTAGATTGGAGATTTGGAGATGGAGGCCAAAACTAATGTTGTAAACAAAATGGAGTATTTTAAGAACGTGACAAAGATTACTTGTTCAGAATTTTTATAACTTTTGAATTCATAGCGTTATTATGTGCAAATGGCAAAGTACCGAAAGACTAGGTAAAGTCTAGAGTCTACAGGTGGGACCTGAGGTACGAACCAATTAGAGTAACGTTATATGAAATGGAAGTTTTATAACTGGTAACAAAGTAATTTTAAACGTCAGAGAACAAAAGGATTATACCACAAAACTGAATCGTGAACAAGATGTCAAATCTGGAGGCATGTAGCGGAGGAAATTTTGAGTGCAGGGGGACGATTGTGTAACTCAAATGGAGTAAAAATGTTAAAAGTGAGCGACACACGCAATTTTGTAAGTTTTACTAGCGTGAAAATGAGAGACTTCTCACGTGAGTTTGTTTAGCAAAAAATTTCTTGACGAATTCTGAAGTGCGTGGGAGATAGAGCGGTAGGATGAGAGAGTAACGCGCGGTGGTACGTGCTTCGTTGTATACATGGTGTAAGGAGTAAGGTGTACTACAGTGCAGCTTTGAGGACAAGCCAATAGAAAAGTTTCGCTCCTTGACGTCACAACAGGCGGTAAACTCAAAACCGTTAAAAGATTCCAAGGTAGATTAGAATATTACACGTGAAACGTTGACTGAATTCTTCATTTCACGCATGGCGGAAATGTGATGACTTTCACTTCTACAGGTTCCACCATGATTCTTGTAGTCCTGAATCGAACAGTTGAACATTTTATTGAATTCGTGAAATGATGCGAGTCAACGCGATGCGTGACCCACCGCGTTTGTTTATACGTTTATTGAAGTTATAGTTAAGGTTATGTTGTAATTTGAACGTGCGCATGCGCTGTAGGCTTATTATGACTTGCTGTGACGTCAACTGACGGAATGCGCAAACTTGTACGAAAATTCGTTCTCTATCGAGTACACCTCACTCCCTAACACCCTGGAAGTAAGAGAGAAGGAGACGAAACCCGGAATATAAACTTGGGCCAGATTTCAAGGTAGAGTTAGTAGTACCTAATTTTTCCACTCATTCCATCTGTGTTATTTGGTCGTTCAAATATTATGATCATTATGTGTTGACCAGGTGTTGACAGCTGCCTGATTTACATATTTCGAACGACCGATGAACAGGAACGCGGCGAGTGGCGGAAATCGGTACTACTAACTCTACGCCAAAAACGGGCGCAAGTTTTACTGGTACGCAAGCTTGAGTTTCGTCTCCTTCTCTCTTATTTGCTGCTTACACCAGGGTTGTATACAATGATCGTATATATATGTGTAGCGATTCAACCTCAAAAGTTTAACAGCGTTATGGCTGATACCGCGATTGCTTTGAGGTTCATAAAGTTAGCACTCAAAGTCAAGATAATCGACTGAAAGTAGTTAAGATCGTTCCCGCGTGGCTTGAATATGAGGAATATCACTCACCCTCGTTTGCGCGGTCTCTCGTTTTTGAAAAAAATCATTATAGATTTAGACTCATAGATTTCAGAAGCATTGTCGTACCAATCGTTTGCGCATCGGTTGGCGCAGCCAGCACCACGAACTAATTGAATAGAAAATATCAAAATTACCAGTAAAAAAAATTATTTTTTCTCATTTACAATATTTGCTACATACCAGAATGAATTACCACGCATGCGCCGAGAGCGGTTCAATTCCGGACGTTCCAGATTCCAACCAGATACACCGTACCAGGACCGTAAAAAATGTAGTAAATAGCTAAAATAATGCGTTTCTATTACTTTAAATCGTTCACGTAGTTTGTGCGTCACCCAAAACTGAGGAATATCACAACAATTCGTTTGCGTTTTCGTGCGGTGTTAAGAAAAAGTGGAATGAACACCAGGTTCTGAATTTCAGCACCCATGCTCGTCAAATATTGATCACATATGAACCTAGTTTGGAAAATTGCAGTCATCTTGTTGCTAGAATCGTTTGCGCGTTGTTTGCGTAAACAGCACCTGCAACAATTATCCAGAAAATAACAATGTCGAAAAATTTAAGGTTCTGAAATTCGTTCATACATATTTGGCCTTATTGTACTTCTAGAAAGTATGAATACACACAGCCATTTAAAAATATTTTTTTTCGTAAGGTTTAGTTGTCAAGTTATGGGCTTGTAGAGAATTGGTTCTGCAATTACCATTCCAAGAACTAAAAAGTTGTACGCTTTTATTCTGCTAACCGAAAGCCTTCTTGTAAAAAGAACTAGTTCTAGCGTTGATTCTCATTGTAAAATTGTCAAAATTATAGAATGAAATCGTTTTTCTTTTGTTACAATGTTTCTTCATTTATTCATCCCCATATGAGACATAGGCAATACGTGTATCCATGGAACGGAACAACTCCAGAACTCCATACCTACGCCATGCTAGAAACCTCCCAATTCGTCATAAAAAAAATTATACTCACCAACTGTCTTGACAAGGTGCGACGGAATGTTATCAACAGAATTCAGAATCAAGTAAATCCTCTTAAAGTAATGGTCGATTTATTTCAAACTAACGCACAGCGACACAGCCAAACACACTCCGGCACAGTTCAGGGGTACTGGTGGAACGGATGAGAGTACCATACACAGACGCCAGTACACTGTCAGTTAAATTAGGACCCATAGGTACCAGGTTAATTATAGGGATACTTATAATGACGTCATGACCTATAATTTACTGATTTGTTTTAAAATGGAGAGGATATAGTTACTGGAAGAGAAAAATAATGCTTTAGGTTCAAATATCAAACTTATAGTACATTAGGTATTATAGTAGAGTAGCTCAAAATTCACCTAAGAATTTGGCGATCCTGCGTCGACACAGAGACAGCTTGACACAGTTTGCGAGTTGTATTGATTGAATTGTTTTTTGTCGTTTTAAACCGGAAGCCCATAACACTTTCTTGAGTATAGACAGCCTACCGCTCAGAAATATCCAAAATTTCATCCAATGTCCCATATTACGAAGATTGCATCGCACCGACCAAAATCGGTGGCTTCTAGATAGTACGCTGGCTCACTTAAAGTCGTTCGGAAATTCGGATTTTTGTATTACTTAGCGTTCGGCACGTGTTGCAGGATATTCTTGAAAAAAAAATCTACGAGAGACAACGCTGGATTTGTAGGGTGGCTTTGGGAGGCATTAGCGTCGCATGGTTCTGTAAAAAAAAATTAATTCAACAAATCATTATAACTTACTGTTTGGCATTTAGTTAATTTCTCCAATTATTCACTAAAACTCAAAGCAATACGATCGCCGGACATTTTAGTTGGCTAGGGGCTACCCAGATCTGTGTACTTCCGTATTTCGGGTGTTCCTATGTATGACATTATAGCTTACCAGGCATATGAAAACAAATTCGAACTCACTGGTGATGAGAGAAATTAACGACAACAGAGTCAGGGCGACTAGGTGGTCTAGTGGAGTAAGGCTCCGGTTAAGCATCTCTAGACGTCAGGTTCGATTCCTGGCTCCGTCGTTAATTTTTCGAAATCACCAAATTTTTGAATTGTCAATTTTATTACAGCTTACCGCTTAGCATAAATTTTATAACATTTATAAAATAAGATAGAAGTATAAAATATATATGCCGAACAAATTAACCGGATACAGATTTGTTGCAGACAATAAAATACAACATTAGTAAAAGAATTATACTCTACTGTTCGGCAATGGTCTTTAATGACTCATTTTAATATTTTTCACTTGAAAATGTTGGTCCTGAACATAATCATTAGCTATGTTATTCGTAACTACTACAGAATGATTGTATTAATCTTCTTTCAATTGAATCAAATGAATAGTTAGTTATTTCACGTGTAGGAGGTCAACTAAGGTACACCGAAAAAAGAAATGCAACTCCCAAACATTTAACTAATTAAGGAGGGCTTTCCCGCTTATGTATTTATGTCCGATGGTAGTGATATTTTTACATATCATGACCTACTGTACGACGTTTGTTGATTGTTCTTTATTACATGGTACAAAGTCAAACAACATTAACGTTGAATACTATATGTTATAATACAATCGTTGCAACCCCAGAGAAGTCAAAATGCATAAATAATTCTTCTTTACCATTCGTTAATATTGTTACATAGGGTGAAATCACCAGTCTGACCCCCTTTTAATGATCTAGCAGTCATCATAGATAAAAGATGTTTATAAACCTCTTATGTCTTGAAAAAAGAATAAGGTTGCTGCGTCAACCAACATTATTGTAAAAACAGTCTTGTTTCAGACTTTAAACTAGAAACACGTTCTCTGCTATCAAAGCTTTTCCACAACATTTTATTTGCGCTTTTAATTTGTCTCATTAAATAAGCTCACGAATCCTTATTAATTTTTGCAACGTCAAAGAACGTTACACTGGTGTCAGAAGCGGGATCTTGAGTTTTTCTTGAGTCAATTCAGTGCGTGAATTAATTATGAGCAATAGTCGTTTGACACGCTCTCAGCGAAGGGAAAGTTGCGGAGATGATCCTTGTATCACGGAAAATCCGCGAGTCCCTGAAACAGTATCTACACCTTCAGTGGTCCCTCTTCCTGAACCTTCGGCGGTCTCACTCACTCAGATTGATCTGCTAAGAATCGTGAATCAACAGCAAGAAACCGCCGAACGTCACCAACAACAACTAGTTCAACTACTCAAAGACCAACAAGAACGTTCGGAACGTTCGGAAGCTAGTCTACACGAGTTGTTCCGGACAACTGTTGCGGCTCTTCAATCAGTTTATCAGGCGAACGGCTTTGGAGGACCAGCCGTCACTCCCCGAGTTTCCGTAGTTGCAACTCCAGTTCCCTCTCCTGTTCCTTCTCCTGCTGTTCAGGAAGTCCAATATCCAGGACTTCCCCAAGATGTTAACAACACAAGGTCTGTTCCTTTTATTAGGCAAATAGACAATTCCCCAATTTGTAGATCAAGGGTAGAAAATGAGGTTGGCTTTTCCGAGCCTCTGTCTCACGTTCAGGCACGTTATTCTCGTCTGAATCAATTAAATAATTTAAGAATTCCTGGGGTTTCTTCTCAAATATTCGAGAAACATTTTTGCTCTCTAAAACCGCCTGTTTTTGATGGAAAAATTCCATGGGCTGAGTATGAAAGACAATTCAATACTATTGCAAAGCATAATCGGTGGGACTCCGCCATGAAAGCCCACAGCCTTGCCTCGTGTCTTCGAACTCCTGCTTTAAATATTTTGATAGCATTGTCAGAAGAAGAAATTTCCGATTATGATAAACTTAGCTCTGCGCTTAAATTGAGATACGGAAATGACCATCTGACGAAACTGTACACAGCTCAATTACAGACCAGGAGACAAGGATGAGACGAGGACCTCGCGTCACTTAGCCAAGAGATTGAACGGCTTTCTCGTGTAGCTTTACCAGATCACGAACCGTCTCCTAATTTATTAGCGACGCAGGCTTTTCTAAATGCAATTAGCGATCCTGAAATTAAAATGGCTGTTGGAACATCAGGTCTAACTTCCCAGTGAGAGGTAACGGCCAAAGCTCTCGAGGTGGAGGCCATGCGAAAGCAATATTTCGGGTCAGGCAAACTCCGTCAGATTGAGGTGACGAAAGACACCTCAGAAAGACGAGGTTATGGGCGCTCGGAAAAGACTAAGCATCAGAACCTAAGAAATAAAAATAATAATCATTACTATAATCGTGAAAATCGTGGTTCTCTTCATAATCAAACTAATAAACGCGAAATCAGAAGCGCAGTTACCACAGATCAAACTGTCTTATCTTGTTTATTTTGTAATAAAATTGGACATGATGCCAATCATTGCTTTTTACTTAAAAAGAATAGTAGAGAAATGATGCAAAACTCGAGTTCAAATTCCTAAAATTGGCGAAGAAGAGAGATAGAAATTAGGGAAGGAAACCCTCAATCTAGCTCTTCAGCCGAAACTGGTACAAAAAACTAATTTTGGATGATTTTCCAGGGCGAAAATCATCGCGAATTGTCAAAAGAGAAAGCCCTTTTAATGAACAGTTTTTAATTAGAAGTCTACGACAGTCTGGTCTTTGCGCACGCGATACCATGAATGGTGTCGATTGTCTCTGGGTAATAGACACCGGCGCGGAAGTGACCGTGGTTCTATCGGATCTCTTTAAAGTCGATGACCAGATTGTTCCCTCTTTATTCCTGCGAACAGCCACTGGAGAGACGACCCCGGTTTTAAGACAGGTTACTGTCCAAATTAACCTTTTTGGATGTATCGACTCTCCACATAAGGTTTTTATAGCAGATATAGAAGATGAAGGTATTTTGGGAATAGACTTTCTTACAGCTCATAACTGTGTTATTTCGACTAAGAGAAATTGACTAGCTTCAAACAATCGTGAAATAGCTCTCTGTCCGGATAGAAATGGAATTTAGTGGACTTCTAAAATTCGAGAAATAGAGCTTTCTGAAGACGAATCTCAGCATTAATTTCCTTTTCATCCACAATACCCTGTCGAAAAATCTTCGACTTTGTTAGATCCAACGCAGATAGAATCGTAACTTTGACACAGTTGGTTTTACGAAATTTTGACAACAAACCGTTTTTGTAGAGCATTCAATTTCCTACAAAAAATTGTCTTTGGATTTTTTGTACGACACTTCGTTAGCTAGTTATAAAAACTAGAAGAAGCAAACAACATTTTTCCTATGTTATTCTTATGGCAAATCGAAAAGTGCGATGAGCCACCCCTAAATATTAATATTAAAATCTAAAATTTTAACTGGTGTCTTTGTATACCTAAGTGAAACTTTTGAACCTGTTTGGAAGAAAAAAAATTTTTTTTTTCTGAATCACCCTAATGTACATATTACAGAAGATTTGTAAAAGGTTTCGCTAGCATAGCTAAACCTCTCCACTACTTAACTGGAATCAAAATTCCTTTTGACTGGACCCCGGGATGCGAAGAAGCTTTTAAGAAATTAAAGGATAATGATATTTCTTCGCCGATTTTAGCCTATCCAGAGGTCGAACTTCCTTTTATTTTGGATACAGATATCTACCTCTCTTTCAGGAATAGGTGGGGTTCTGTCACAGATTCAAGGAGGTCAAGAGAGAGTAATTAGTTATTTCAGTAGAGTTCTGAGTAAAACCGAGAAAAATTATTGTGTCACTCGTAGAGAACTTTCAGCTGTTGTAAAGACCGTAGTTCATTTTCATCATTATCTGTACGGCAGGAGATTTTTGATACGAACAGATCATGTTTCCCTTAGGTGATTACTTTCGTTCAAATCCCCCGAAAGTCAGGTAGCTAGATGGTTAGAAAGGCTCGGACAGTACGATTTTGATATTCGTTATCGAGCAGGAACTCATCATGGAAACGCTGATGCTCTCTCCCGAAGACTGTGCGAATAAATGCCAGAATGTAAACAATGTGCACGTCTAGAGAAAATCCTAAACCCCCCTCCTTTATTACGGAAGGTTTCTCTTGAAAAAGACCTGGGGGAATGGAGAAAATCTCAACAAGAGGACAACACTTTAACTCAAATTAAGTCCTGGAAGGAAACAGAGACCCGCCCAGACTGGCAGGATATATCTTCAGCCGAGCCAGATTTGAAAATTTATTGGGCTCAATGGGACTCTATTCTCTTAACTGACGGAATTTTATATCGTAAATGGAAATCTGCAGACTTGAAGGAAATCAGGTGGCAACTTTTGGTTCCTAGGATACGAGTTCCAGAGATTCTTGCTCTTCACCATGATTCTCCTACAGGCGGACACTTCGCCTCGAACAAAACTCTAGGCAGGATACGCAACTTCTACTTTTGGCCGCGTTACCGGACGGACTTTCAAGATTAGTGCCGAAGATGTCGAATCTGCACGGCAAAGAAAGGGCCTCGAGCTAAAGGACATAGCTCTCTTCAAGTTTACAACGCGGGAGCTCCTTTTGATAGAATAGCAATGGACATTCTCGGACCTCTCCCTACACCCTATTTAGGAAATAAATATGCTTTGGTTATTGTCGATTACTTTACCAAGTGGCCCGAAGTGGTCCCACTTGCCAATCAAGAAGCTTCTACTGTAGCTCAAGCGTTCGTTAGAGAGTTTATCTGCAGACACGGAATTCCTCTGGAACTTCATACTGATAAAGGCCGAAATTTTGAGTCAACCTTGATGAAAGAGGTTACCCAGATTTTAGGGGTTAGAAAGACTCGTACGACTCCTTTGCATCCACAATCTGACGGCATGATTGAGCGTCTGAATCGAACTTTACTACAATATTTGTCGTCCTTCGTAGAGCAGAATCAAAGAGACTGGGACTCTTAGATCCCTTTCTTTCTCTTATCTTACAGATCTGCGATTCATGAGACGACAAAACAGACGCCAGCCCTCATGCTTACTGGAAGAAATCTTCGACTTCCGTCAGGTTTAGAAAAAGGTCCTGTTCCTGTACAAAAACAGCATCAAACAGATTATGCTTCTCTTTTGCAACAACGATTAGAAGAAATTCATAGCTTTGCTAGAAGTAGAATTTCTATGGCTTCGGACAAATTAAAAAATCGTTATGATATTCGAGCCAGGGACTTAAAATCCAATCCCGGAGATCCGGTCTGGCTCTTTCAACCCCGAAGACAGAAAGGACGATGTCCAAAACTATAAAGAAATTGGAAAGGCCCTTACTTAGTGGTTAACCGGATGAATGATGTTGTTTATAGAATCCGAAGATCTCCTCATTCACGTCAGAAAGTGGTACACTTAGACCGTCTTGCTCTATTTGAGGAAGATCAACCTGGAACAGTCTCTCCAAGACCTGGAACATCCTTCGAGGTTAGATCTTCAGACGTACATCCTTGACAACTGTGATCGACTTAACCTTCTTTACAGTCGGTCATCGACTGGAGAAGAATCTTCCATTTGAAATTAGATTGAATGAAACCCGACCGCTTACAATTATTATTGAAGGAAATATCGGTTGCGGAAAATCAACATTTACCAAGAGGTTTTTAACCGACCACCAGGTCTATACACTTTTAGAACCTCTTGAAGAATATCGAGACGTTGCTGGTATTAATGTTTTAAATTTAATGTATCAGGATCCTGATCGATATTGCTATCATTTTCAGCATTACGTTCAAATGGTTATGTTTGACAGGCATCTTCAGACAACTTCATTACCTGTAAAGGTATCTGTAAAGGCGAGATCGATATTTAGTGGCAATTGTTTCATCGAAGCTCGCCGAAGATTGGGGAATTTTTGAGACTTCGAATCTCATTTATTGCTGAAAAATTTCTCTCTTCTCATTCACTCGTCTGAGTTCAGAGTAGATTTAATTGTTTATCTGCGAGTTTCCCCAGAAACTTATTTCGCCCAGATCTGTTCCCGTTCTCGTGAGGAAGAATCGAGCATTTCTTTAGAGTTACTCAGAACTATTCATGAAGTTCAAGATGATTGATTGATAAAACAAACCTTTTCTTCTTTGTCGGCTCCTGTTTTAAATCGATACTGAATCCACAGCCGACCAGGTCTACTCTAATTTCTGTGTCGCAATGTCACTCGGATACAATTAATTTTATACCTTTGAACTTAACATTCAAAGAATTTTCTATTAAGGGATTTAAAACTTCATTGAATCAAATATTTTATTAAATAATTGGAAAATATAAGGCACTTTTAATTATTGTTTTTAGTTCTGTTTTTACAGAGTCACATCCTTCGGTTGGTTTCTCAATGCAGAAAACGCTGTCTGCAATTTTTACATAATGTTTTTTCGTTGTAAAAGATTAAATGGAGATTCACTTCGTGAAGTAGATGTTCTAGTCTTAAACTATTAAAGAAAAAATAAAATTATATTAAAAACAGGGAAATTGTTTTTTATATTCACTTTCTCACTTCCTAGGAAATGAAACATGTTGGACACATAAAGTCAGGTTTTCCTTTTTCAACTTTTCCATTAAACATTCCACAAGAAAATTCTTTCCATTTTTGTTCAAACATTATTTCCATTTCTTCCTCCGAAAGATTTTGAAATTTTTGGACATCAAATTTTTGAGCCAATACCGCGGCGTTTATTAGACTATGAATTCTTGAAAACAGGTTCCTTCTGATGGGAATAACTTGATAATGATTTGTTTCAATATTAAAAGTTGTTTGTTTTGTTTTTGTTTTAGTTTTGTGTTTTTATGGTTTTTCCATAAATTTTGTTTCTTTCTAGAAACTTCTTCTCTTAAATCGAGTTTCGTGTCGGTTAGGCCTTGGTTTTCTTTTATAAAGTGAATAGAGCCACGACTATTTTTCTAGGTCGATGAGCGATTGCTTGATTTTCACATATTACTAACCCCTAGTGTCAGTTTTTGTGAGCACTTTTTCAGGTTGTTTGACATACAGCCTTTTCTTTCCGACCTTTCCCGATTCCTGAAGATGACTGGTGACCTTGGTTTCGAAGAACTACATGGAAATGATTGAGATAAGATCGTTTCTTTTCTCTTAAGGTAGTAGTCCGGTGTGACGACCGAAATTTAGACGTTTTTTCATGATTTTTTTTTAAAAAGTAAATAAAATGCTATCGTTTTAAAGTTTTTACATGTTTTTATTGGTGTTTTGAAGTATATAAAAAAATTTTTTTAAAGTTAATTTTACATTAATTTGTTTAAAATTTTTGACGTCAATATGGAGTCCTCAAAGAAAAGATGAGTTGGTTCGGGGAAACACACAGCCTTCCAAAGTCATCTGAAATAAAAAATTCAAAGAGATTATTATTCTGTAGACTTCATTTTAGGTCCCGAACCTTAAATATACATAAAAATAAAAAAACAAAAACAAAATGGCGGACTTGTGAAAAAAGTTCTCAAAATCTAATTTTTTTTCTTCATAAATTGTTTAAATAAAATAGTTTATAATTAAAAAATTAAATGTTTTAAAGGTTCGGCATCTAGATATGTGTGTCTAGAATAACGGGTTAAATTTTTAGCTAAATCGGTTGAATAGTTTTGAGTCAGTGATTCCCCGAACTTTCGAAAACATGGTTTTGAGAAAAACGCTTTTAAAGTTTTGACAACAGATTTTTTTCAATAAAATTATACTTACATTAATCAGCTATGCCTGGTGCATAGAGCAGTCCTTCCGTTTCCTCAAAGTTGTCATTTTCAGCAGCTTTTAGAGCTCTACGTAAAGTTCTGGCTTCTTTGGAGTTGGCTTTTTAAGCACAATATTAGCAACAGATTTGACAGCGACGCTTTCATACACACGCTTTCATACACACTACGGCGCGCTCTCTTATTTTAGCTATAACTTTAAGAATAATTAAAATTTATGTCTGAAATTTTTATAGCATATTTTTAAGATGTTTTTCTTCCGAAAAATGTAAAAAAAAAAAATCGATTTTTTGAACCCGTCACACCGGGCTACTACCTTAAATGAATATTTAATCCTACTCATCCGTGCTTTTCCCAAATTCGCTTAGCGAATTTGGATTGATCTGCCACCACTCACATTTGTCTTCCCAAACTCTAGGGTGTGCTGTTTCCGGAAGAAGTCTTGGATCCAGTCACCAATTCTTTTGCCTGTGCCAATTCTCAGAAGGAATCAGCCTTTACCTTGCCTGGTCCCCTATCTTCTCTGAAGAGGAATGGATTTCCTTTCCAACGTCGATCCGGATGATTTTGATTTCTTCAAATTCATGAAGATACATAACACTGACAACACTTACCTTTATAAAACAAGGCATATAAATTTTTGAAATTCAATTTAATGCTCAACTATCTGCTCAAGGTTTTCTGTGGTTTATCTTGAAACTGTGGGCAAATGCGAGATAATAAAAAGGGAGTTTTTAAATTTTTAGAGCCACAGCTTCAACTCACCTTCGAGCACTGACTGCTAGATCAGTTTTACAATTGTTTTATCTTTCCCGAGCCGGGAAAACTCTTTTCCTCGGGGGGAGTAGTGTTACAAAGGGTGAAATCACCCATCTTACCCCCTTTTAATGATCTAGTAGTCATCATAGATAAAAGAAGTTTATAAACTTCTTGTGTCTTTAAAAAAGAATAAGGTTGCTGCGTCAACCAACATTATTGTAAAAGCAGTCTTGTTTCAGATTTAAACTAGAAACACGTTCTCTGCTGTTTAAGCTTTTTCACAACATTTTATTTGCGTCTTTAATTTGTCTCATTGAATAAGCTGACGAATCCTTATTAATTTTTGCAACGTCTTAGAACGTTACAATATATTCGAAGGATTAATATTATAAAATTTCATGAAAAACCAAACTCCCGAATAAATAGTATGAAGAAGGCATCGACAACAAATAGGAGACTCTGAGTCCAGCATTACAGTACAGGCAATATCTGGGGAGGGAAATTTCTTAAAATGATCTCAATCTCAACAGACACTAATTGTGTATTAAATGTAGCGCTTAAAACATGATTGTTTTTATTCAAAGCACGTTTAATCAGTGAAAAAACACATGGAATATTATCATTGCTCGATTTTCTTGAACTCGGCTGACGCTAAGAAACAAAAATATCCTCCGCGACGGGCGATAGTTACGAGCGTAATGTAACGAGAGTAATTCTCGCTCTCTTTCGTTTTTCCTCTGCGACTTTTGTTTGAAACTTTTTCCTGATTTTTCATTCGTTCATGAGATATGCGCATTTCAACCCTTAAATTCGTTTATTCGTTCTGACGTAGGGGGCTAATATTGAAAATTCTTACGTAGATCAATTTGAAATGTCGAAAAACGTATTATATTATCATTTATTTGTAGCCTGAGAGCCAAAAATGTTTTACTTTGGACCATTTTGACTGGACTAACAAGGAAGGTATCCCAGGTCGATCTCTCCGATTTGATTTATTTTGTAATCTATTATAGTAGACTAAAAACTAAGTGACACATACTTTTTTTTATCTGCCATTAAGCACTTCAAGAGGGTGAATCTACCCATCAAAGTAAAGTATGTCAAGGGGCGATTTGGCATTTTTTTCTCTTAATTATGAAAATTGCATGTATCAATTCTCGTTATGAGAAAACTTTTCCAGTTGGATTAGTTAAAGAATATTATGTTCCTGTCTATCTCTATATCTCTATTCACTCTATCTCAATAAGGCGATGATCACTACCTAGAGTTCCAAAGTTGGCTGGGGTTTGAGTAACCCCGTGTAAGTAATGTGGAAGTTTCCATATGAGTAAGTGACTAGCGTTGAAAAAAATTCCTAAATATAGGTATGATCTTAGACCGTCCAAACTGTACCCGTCCCTTGAGGGGTAATACTACTTTATTTACACGAAATCAAGGATCATTTTCTTCACTTACTTAAGAAAAATTAATTAATATATTTAAATTCTGTTCTTCATACATGTAACTCCTGAAGGACAAGATCAATTTTTTTTGTGATTCTTTTGAAACAAAATGGCGGTGGAGTGCCTGATGAATGGAAACTTGAATGAACTCCACGGGCGAAATAACAAATACCGAAAAAGATTTAAAAACATGATGCCGAAATCTGGAGAAGTACGTAGATTTTTTCCGGTTGATTGAAATTTAACGACTTTACGACTGATCTGTGGCCGATTTTTTCATAAGGAGAAAACTTTTTCCTTCAAATTGACGCTAATTTGGCAAAAATTAACATTTCTGAAAAATGCTGCGTACTTCACTAGATTTAGGCATCGTTTTTCAAAATTTTATCATTATTTTTGTTCTATATTGATAATTGCGACCTGCAGGTGGTCGCCCGTGGAAGTCATGCATTTTCCTTTCGTTAGCCGTTCCACCGCCATCTAAATTGATATTTGACATAAATGGTCGTCATCATGACTGCTGAAAAATTATTTGAAGCATATACCAGATTTCGGTCAATAGTAGATGTCGAGTCTGATGCAGCTCAAAATACGAAATAGCAAATACGGACTTGGTGAACCTGTTCCGAATAAAAAAGAGTTATCTCGCCTACTTGAATTGTAATTTGATGAATTTGAATTTGATTACAAAATTTGATTACATTAGATCGCGAAATTCCATGAATACCTGGATTCAGAGAGTGATAGTGAAACAAACCTGATAGTTTGATTCGTAAGATTGTGGTTCGATAACTCGACTACAACGAACATTTAGACGAAGATAATTCAGTTAATCACGCACCTGTAATATCGACTCATCATCTTCGTCTTATTCTCCATCCGGACCATCTCTATCTTTAAGCCATACAGAATTAATCAACATTGAATAAAACAATTAATTCACTACAATAATCTCTGATATTCGTTTTCTTAGGGCTCTAGATAACCTTTATAAAATTATAAAGTGAGTTTGATTTTTTAGTAGGGGGAAGTCCCGTAACGCCGGACAGCACCTAGTGCCGGAAACACGTAGTATATCCCAAAGTCAAAACAGTATCTGCAGTTTTCTTGCGTGATTCGAACATGTGCAATGGACGTGGCGATCGGGGTATACCGCAAGCAGCAGCGTGCATTCGTACGTTGTTGAGAGCAAGTTCACGTTTAAGTTCGCATACATTTGCGTCACACCTAATTTTCACATACGTATATTGTGAAAAATTAGTGATTTTGTCGTTTTGTTTTTCCTCAGGGATGTTTGTTGGTATGAATTCTTTTAAACAATGTTCAATGAAAGTTGATATATTGCAAACGAGCACATATTTTGTCATTCACGCGTGCATTACGGGTCCCTAATATCGGACACTTGATTTGTCCCCCAGTACCGGACATCCATTTTTTTCTCATATTTTTGTTATTTATGTAAAATTTGCTCCTACTTATTTTAGTAATATTTTACCATAACTAACCAATCGAAAATACTCAAGAAAGGAAAATGATCCGAAGGAAACATGAAAAAGGCAGTTCAAAAGGTCGTAGGTGGAAATATGACGGGTAGTATAATATAGTACCAAAAAGTACCATTCAGTGCTGAAATTTCAAAGAACTGGTGCATGAGGTGTGCGCAGATATTCCTGAGTTCTCTGACCAATATATTTGTGATCATTGCAAGATTTATTAATTATTTCTTTCCATTCGTATCCCCAGTGTCCGGTACTAGGTGCCGCTTTTCTAACTTACTGGTTTTTACTACCAAATACAATAATATTTTTTACTTAGTTTAACGTTAAATAATAATTCACAAGGTTACTACATCAGTCAAAATACTCCAAAGATGAACATAACAATAAAAACCATTGTTTTCACGAAGGTTACGATTTTATTAACGAATAACCTTTATGCGTCCGGCACTTGGGGACTTCCCCCTAAATAGGACTCTATGTTTTTTATTTGGAAATCAGTGTTCTTTATTGTGGCGTGTACAAGGGTTTTCAATACAATGTCCTGCAATACTCGACTTTATTACCATTTCAGTCTCATGAACGAATCGGCATAGTCATTATCTCTTCGCCCTTGGCGCCCGTTCATCTGCTTCGAGACAGCGCGTTATTTTAATATTGCGATTTGATGGTGAGATGATTGGCCGATTTTCCCAGACTATTGCGGCTGCATCCGGCGTAAGATCGATTTTGTCTGGAAATTACTAGAAATTTCCTGTGTCCCTGATCACTGCAAAGGCCAAGAAACACTCAAAAAATATAGGCGAATGTAACCGAGCCGGGTTCAAACCTTAGCTCATTGATGAGGCGCCTGGATGATGTGACCCGCCTTACAGCATTCATGCTGCCGCTATATGTATAGGAGATTTGAACCTTAGACACTTGAACCGAACAGTCTTCCATCCTTTACAGTCTCGCACACATGCACGGCTCCATACACAGTTTCTTCAAAATATTAAAATTTTAACAAGTATTGAATTACTAGGATAGAAGAAATATCAACATTCTCATAACTGTCGTTATTATCAATACACTTAAATTAATATCTTTGGACAGTTGGAAAATCACCGTTAATCACGCATATTGGGCTCCAATCATATTATTCAGATATTTTCTTACAGGTATCTAACAGTGAGATATAATATTCAAGATTACGATCAAATTATCCGAACTATTCCAATTAACCTAGCCCTAATTATTTCAATCAAAAATTGCACAAAGTATTCATATACTCAATTCAAACCGAATTATTTGCACATACTTACTCTTTCACAAAATGTGATAAAACATCACAATTTTCACTACTAATAAATTACTCTCTAATGGATAATAATAATTCAATATTTGGAAGTGACATTTGTTAAGTCAGGTAGGAGCGGTGGTGGGTCCTCAACGTATAGCTGAAGCGAGCCATTGTCTGTGGCGCCTGCACAAACCGAAAAAAGGAATCATTGTCGAAATTGGCACCGTTGCCCTTCATTTGTCAATTGATTCAACAAAAAATAAGGAACGGGATAATGTGGCTGACAAAGGTAGGTCTGTTATGCGCACGGCATGCAACTCTCACGTGCAAATAATTGCAATTTTAATATGTAGATATGAAAGAATAGAAACAAAATGAGTACACTATCGATATACTCGTTGAGATATTGAATTGTCAGCGAACTTCTCGATGACTTATCGCTTCCGAATTGAAGAAAATATTTAGAAAAATTTACGTGTAGCGACGTTGGGTTATCTAAAGCTTTTTCTTGTATAGGAGAGAAATTGAATTCAGTTGATGTTTTCAGGTGCATGCTGAACCAAATTCAGGGAGAAATGTAGTGATTAGCCTTGTTTGAGACATCTCGCATACCTAACATGTATATGGGGAATTCCATGCAAACCCAGCCAATGATTCACTCTCACAATTTCTGATTTTGTAAAAAAATTTTATACAATTGTCCCAACTCTGAAACAGTGGTCCGAATTTTTTCAGATTTTGTGTTCAAATCGGTAATTATTTATAAATATTTTAAATAATCTTGAAAACGAACGATGTTGAAATTTTCAAAAGCTGTATTTTCTATTCAAAACATTTCAAACTGAGGACCCTGATGGACGAGTTTTTTAGCACTTTCAACTTTTTTGATCACCTAAAACCTTGTTTGTACGGTCTGACTATTCTTAAAAAATTGTAATAACTTTTATTTTTCTAATCGATTTACGATGAAACAGGTTAAATAATGTTCGAAGTGAACAAAAGTTTTAAATATATTTAAATGTTTTGAAAGTCTATAAAAGTTTTGAAAATTTTTCCGGAATTTTTAGAGAGTTTAAATAACGTTTTACTTGACCAAAAAAATTCAAGGCGCTAAAATAAATAGCAAAAAATCGGCCCATCATGAGAGCGGTCTTGAAATGTTCGGAATGGGAAATACAGTTTTTAAAAATATTTTGACAATTTTAACGATTATCATTTTCAAAATCACTTTAAACATTTGTAAATAATCAACCGGTTGAATAAAAAATCTGAGAAAATTCAAGGTAGTGTTTCAGAGTATTTGAATGAAACCAAAAATGGTGAAGATCAGATATTGGTCGGGTTCCCATGGAATTCTCCGTATACAATCACGTCTAGGTACCTACATTCTTTTAGGAAGATAGTCGGACGATGCCCGAGCATATGTATTCGGTGTACCGTTAGGAAGAATAATACACACGACACGTGCAGTGGGTGACCCAGAAATTTCTCGTTCATGAGTACCTGATAGCCTTGAATAAAATTATGTGAAGCATACGGGCATGCTCTGGTGTTCAAAAGCAAAAAAACGAAAAAAAGAAAAACAAAAACAGTAATATTTTGTTACATCTTATTTCTCGAATCTGTTGTTCATACCGCAAGGTATAATTGTTTGATATTTCAGTTTCGATTATAACTTTGGTGTTGTTCACAAAGATTTGTCTCAGATATTTTTGGAATTTTAAATTGTCCCGGTTTCAACATTCTTGCGATACATTACAACTCTCTTAATACGGCTGGTACAGAGATCACTTATACCTTTACATGTACCTAATTAAGAAGGTTTTCAAAAAAATACTAGTACCTGGTATTATTTATTTTTCAATTGTTTTCATATGGGCAATTTTCAAAACATCTGGAAAGATCGTCTGACATGGAAAATCATTGATAACTGTGCAACGTTAAAAAAAATTGGATGACCGGCTTTTGCTTTTGAAAATTACATTTTTTGAATTGTTTTATAGTGCACCTGTCGAGTGGCTTAAGGTAAAACGTTTGATATGTTCAAAAAAAGTCTGATTGTTTAGAGCAATAAGAACTGCCCATTTTCCCTCAGATTTCTACGTTTGTTGTCATTTGAGTTCGCCACAACAGCCATTTGTTTTCAAAGCTTTAGAGAAAGTGGAGGGTGCGCAGCGAGAATTGAGGTCATTCAAGTAAATGTTCCAAGTTGTAGCAGAAGAATGTTCAATGATCTTTAAATCATTCAAACAGGGCAGTTCCATCTTTGAAGACAGATCAAGGTTGGTCCAGTCATTCAACTCCCGCAACATTTTGTTTTTTCCAGTCACAGTATTACCTACTACGCATAACATTCGTAGATGGATCTCATTCATTAATAAATGTGTCACTAGATTAAATTGGCGCTGAGTAGAGTTCGTCTATTAGAAAAATACAGTGCATAAATTCCCGAAAAATTTGTGTTGGTTAGTATTAACAGTAATAAATTGTTCCTCAAATTTCGTGACTCATAAGAAACTTATTGGTTGTCAATATCTCCAAACAGTAACTTGTTGCACAGCAATCGAAAAAGCTCCTCCTTCATACACCGAGAAAAATTTCATTTTTTTATATTACAGATACTGGAAAACGCTATTAAAGCGATGGAATAATAGTGTAAATATGATTGAAATTACAAAAAAATGAAGTACGAGTAACTATTTAGTGTGAATATAGCGGTAGATACTAAACTTCCTGGTTACTGCAGCATTGAACACACAGGGTCTATCAGACCCTGTCCTCAAGTTTCGATTTTACGACGATTTTACCCGAATTTTTTCTAATTTTGACCCAAATTATTAGAAATTTTAAAGATGACCACTTTACCACGAAATTAATTTTTTTGAGTAAAAGGTAGTCATTTTTTTCGATTATTTAATATTTCTGAAAAGGCATTTGAACAACAGTGACTGATTCTACAATATTTGAGGAATATCAAAAAAAAAAAAATTGAAGTTGATGGGATGAGTAGTTCTGAAATGGTAAACCGTTATTTTTAAATAATCGGCATCGGCTCGCCTTTAGCTTGTAGTATGATATTATTGTAATATAAAGTACTATTAATAGTCAAGCACGTCCACTGATCCCCTTACTAACTGGATGGCTAACTAGCGTTCTCGGCCTGAGTTGATTAGAAGCAGACGAAATCGACAACAGCGCTTCAATAGCCTCAATGGAACTAACGAATCGCGTGGTTCACTGTGTACTTCGTTTGTTAAAGTAACAGAACCATTTTAAAATTTGTTTCTGATAGGCTATCACCCACTGGTTAGTCTGACTTTGAGTATCGCAGCGTTAGTGTCAGTTTTTGAGGCTTCTTATCAGCACAAACTGCAGTATGCTGGAAGCATAAGAGTCAGCCACGCAGTTAGTATAGAGATCAGTGAACACGTTATAACGACTTTAAAGTTGTAGATTATTACTACATATTTCATCATTTGTAGCAGTCTAACGAATACCATTGAAATATATCACGTGAAAAAAATACGTAATTGAAAGTAATTAAGCATAACAGAAGTCTCCTTTTAGATTATACTTATAAGGATGTGATTGATGTCTTTACATAATTTTACGCCATCAAATGCAACACATCGCAAGGAATTAGTAAATTATTGTCAGCCACGAATGAAATCGATTACGACAGAAAACAGTCGTATTTCAGTGGATCGAAGATGAACATAATCTTCTTTCATATACAAATTTTTAGATCAAGCGATCGACCTAATAAGAAATATATGAACGCGCAAAACCCTACTTTTGACATAGGATTTTATGGGGCTGTCGGACCTCCGTCAAACATGGCGAATCGTATTTTACACGTCTTACTCTTTCCGAGTGATGAAATCTCTTCAAACTTTGGGAAATGATAGTGCTTGCAGTTATGCTTGTGGGTTGGCTTGAAAAAGTCGAAAAATTGATGTAAAAATACAAAAAATCTAGGATCAAATATCACTAGCGTACCATCGCCTTGAAGTGAGTGAGAATCTATTGCAACTTTGTTCAATGTATTTGTCTATTTTTTTAACTTTATTCAAACAACCGAACAAACACACTCGCTAAGGTCCATCATTTGATAAAGTTTGAGGAGATTCAATTACTCGGACAAAGTAAGATTTGTAAAATATAATTTGCCGTATTTGACGAAGGTCTGATATCCCCTTCCACATGCAAATTTAATATCTACGTGAGTCAATGATTTGAAATCGTCGACTTATGGTTCTGGCATTTTGGTTCAACTGTTCATTATTGGAAACGATTTTGCCCCATTACAAGATTCGTACGAACATGCTTCGCCAATTACAAGTAATAGTTCTTCAAGGTAACCGAACAACACGCTATATAATGCTATCATCGCCAAAACTATGTAATTGGAAAGTCATTTCTTTCACTTAGTCCTACAAACACCTTAGACATTGGGTATACTGCAGGGTCATTTTGATATGCGTATAATTCAGACAGAGTAGCATGATGCGAAAACAAGGATTTGCCTGCAGTAACGTGGCCTACAGTATGTGTATTTCTATTATTTGTGTACCATAGTACGAGGTAACTTTCGATTTTGCCACAGCCGATAGGAACCAGAAAACTGGATTAGCCAAATGTAGGCCTGGTCGAAATCGTACTTCGTAATTGAAGGGAGTTTAGCCAAGGTAGCTGTTCTGGGGCCCTCGTAAAATAAACGACCGAAAAATTGTCTTATTTAATTTAGTTTTTTAACATAGTGATGAGTTCTCCCCAGTGTGGCCAGGAACGTCACTTAGGCAGCTCTGTCGAATTGCTATCGTGCTTCTGAGTGAACCAGTAAAACTGACCTCTTATACGGCCACCTGCGGATATTTATTTCACCCCTTAAACACGAATTACACGCGATGAAAAATATACATGTTGGTTAATTTTTGTTGCTTTATAATACGTATAAATCAGGACAAAGTCGGAAGGTGTCATCTAAGTGATGTTTCTTGCGAGTAAACACTTGAAGATCTGTATACATATAATGCTATAATATCGCAATTTTAACGATCCAAGATATATGAGTTTACTATGAAAGAATGAAGAAACGATTAAAAATCACTATTTGAATTACCAAACGATCTGCTAATGATGCGAATATGAAAGAATACATTACATGTAAATGCTCTTCAGTACTTACTGCCTTACTTACTTCCACACACATTCAGACGACACCAAAAACATCGAAGCATTGTATAAGAACTACAAAACGTAATTGAAAATAGTGATGTGATACTAACATACTGGAAAATTGGATTTACTTCTTAAGTTATTTTGGCTGAAAGAGACGATCACAACATTTTTTTTCAATATTTAATAATATACGACAATATTAAACCGTTATAATAATAAATATTATTGTTGAAATATTGATAAGTCAATTAGAGCTCCTACATCACTTCAACAGGTGTATACGATAGCTGACAACGTATACGAATTTCAGGAATTGATACCTCGTCATTCAATTACATAACTCAATTAGGGGTTGTTTTAATTAAAAGCATATATATTGAGTTTCATTATCATATTGATTTTATTGAAGTTGATTGATAGATAGCATTGCTATTGACGATAACGTTAAACATTTTGCCCAGCGACATGTTTTGCAGCGCCTATATATGATATCTCAAAAAGACTCAATTGACTTACTTTAAACCTGGAGTCAGTATTTTCGGATAGATTATCCTTTTTGCCATGTATCTTTGTTTCCATGGAAATGGCAATTATTTGAAGTCAAAATTTGACTTTTCGTAAAAAATATAGATAATTTTTTAATTAATGAAATAAAAGAGAAATATGATGAGTGAAAGAAGTGGGGTAGTGATGAAGAGGATAAGTTGTTTCACATCATTGTGTCGAATTTTAAGTAAATCGGTCCAGCCATTTTTCAGAAATCGTGGGCACTAAAAAAAATGTCACCGTCCAAATTCGTTCATATTATTATCAACAACAATGTATCCTGTTAATTGAGTCTCATAAAATAATATGCAAGTAAACTTCGATTTATGTACATACTTGGTCACAAAATAAATCCGGATCGAATTGAATAATTAGTTGTCGAGATATTCATTTCCAAATTTTATCCACTTTTTCAACTTTTATATACATATGTATACGTACAACTGAAATCAGGTACTGTTAGTGCAACCAATATTTACCAATATTATATGCATACTGCACTGATATTTGACAATGAGCTGGCAAGTACCGACTGCACCTATATTCAATACTACGAGTCTATATTAATATTGACCAAAAATAATCGATTATTTTTTCCGGATTAACCGAATATAATCGTTTATTTTTCAAACTCGATTAATCAACCGACTCGATTACTTTCCCTCACAATCGGTGTTTTGTTTTTTACTCCCATGAACGACGGAATACAATTGTTATCATTGTCTTACGTACTAAGTACTTATTTGATGTAAAAAGTGAAAGTTAAATGAATATTTTCGACCGAAATTGAAAAATATTTTGATTGATTATTTTTACCTTAGTGGACGTCGCTAGTGCATATCACGGTTGGCCAAGAGTGGAAATTAGATTAGCCTCTTCTTCGGGTATCTATCATACGTCATAACACACACCTATATCGTCACATTCTACAGTGTATATACGCATAATGTGTGAATAAGAGAAATAGCTAAGCATACTTCGCTGACGTCGTGTAAATATACATAAAGCGTCGATAGCGCAGGCTTGCAGTGTAAACTTAACACGATATAATATTCCAGGTACATCACGTGGGTCAAATCCGTGGTGAAGTCGCCGCGGCACGTCGTGTAAAAATTGCTTTTGTACACAGGAATCGAAAGTGTACTGCAGCGGTTTGAAAAGCAATTGGCCTTGTCTCCGATCGTACCTGCGCCGCGACGACGATCGGTTACGGTCAAAACTTGACCTTCTTCGAACCGCTAATTACCATCCTGAACCTGCAGAACGATCGACGCAGTGCAGCCTATGGTCTTCAGACTTCGGGCCGATTCAAGGCTGCGTATATAGTGCTGCGAGCGGTGATAGCAGTCATTGTCTTCAAAATCAACCCGACGAAGACCGAGAAGAGCCGCAGCGTTTGGCGTTTTATACTTATGCCGAATCACTCGGACGTATACCTTTGTAGGTACCTTAGGAAAATATCAATTATACTTGGAAAACAGTTCAAAATATCCGTACATAACAAGTATCTTAAAAAATACACACACGCACGCACGTACGCACTGACACGTCATAAAAACGTACGCACACAGACGAATACGAGCGTGTGCATTATGTGGGTCTCGTCACGTTTACCGATGAAAAGACGAGAAAGTTTTTCTCTTGGAATTCCGTAGTGAGCAATGAAGATTTTTCGTCGCGTTGTGTACAAATATTTAAACTCAACTTATGTATTTATTTATTCACTAATTATTTATGTATAATAAATTATTATTATTATTATTATTATTATTATTATTATTATTATTGTTATTATTATTATTATTGTTGTTATTATTATCTTATACTTACTTTACATCAATTAGCAATCGAGTTGAATTTACATTTCGTTCATGGATGTTTTACAACATTTAATTATACTCAGCCCACGTAAAAGCGAGTGGCTGAAATCAGAGTGTACAATAAAATAGATACGACAATAATGAAACTTATTTTTAATTACACACATCTTTTAACTTACAGCCTAGTCTTAGCGATACATATCGGATATTACTCTAGAAAGAATCAGTCTTTATAACGTATTGAACGTTTTTTTTTTTTTTGTTACAAGTTCACTGTAGTCTCAACAACATGTAATGTGAAGCAGAATTGGAAAAAAAAAAGAACAAGTGTCTCCGAATATATGAAAATACGAAATTGAAAAATATTAATCACTTGAAAAGTAATTCGAAATACCAAAGTCATTAAGAAAATTTGGTATGAATTTCTGGGCATGAATAAAATTCGATAATCATTTCAGGGACAATATTTCAACAATTTCCCGGATACCCGAAACACTCTATGGTTCGATTCTTCGATGCGATAATATAAGTGTACACAATATATCTAGGTACAATGTAACTACCCAGCGCGCAAATGAAGTGAAAATTATTGAGCAGGTGTAACCTTTTCTACGAGGTATAGTACGGTATAAGGCTGTCGACAGTCCGAATATTTGCCCAACGAGAGGTGGTTTTATGTATATACATACGTACGTGGTACCTATAGCGGATGTCCCGAGGCTCAAAACATTCTCAGTCGAACGATGAAATCGTTTATTAGTAATGCGGTATCGGAAATAACATACTGCTGGTAAAAGTACTGACCGAGGCGGTTGCTTCGGGGCCAGGATTGTGTATATATAGGGGTGCCAAAGAAAGCACTTCAGTCCACTGGTGACCGTTCTCAGGTGAGCATCTTCCGGCATCTGCATTTTACTTTTACGTGTACTTTACTAACATTCTTAGTCCATTCTATTTTCGCTTTTCAGTTACCTGACTTATCTATTTGTCTGAATGTCCGATCATTAGCCTGTTGTACAACAGAGGCTAAATATTTTTCTGAAATATAATCAAACTCTTTCTTCTGTCAATGCAGAGTAAAAAGCATGTGAAAAATATCGCGAGAACTGTACAGATGGAATTATTGTTCTTATATAGTTCAGTAGAGTCTTTGTATAAAAAGAGTGAATGATGGTGAATAACGGAAAAGAGGAGAATGGTTAAGGGGACGAGAATTTCTTCAACCACTAGCTTTTCTATTAAGCTAATCAATGATTTCTTTTAACCAGTTATGTATGTATGTATGTATGTATGTACGTACGTGTATAGTGAAGTCGATATATCAGATGTACACATACGCAATATAGAGGCATACAAAACTAAGTTTTCAAGCAAAACTGGAATTGGGTGGCTTAAGAGGAATTCCGTCGGCCCTTACGGCGATCACCCGCGGTAAGACCGGTTTGAAGAAAGTCGTCTGCTGCAGTTCAACGCGTGAGAACGTCTCGATGACTTGTCAGCGTTTTACTTCTTGACCATATTTTGAAAATTAATTTCTTACTCCCGCTAGTAAATACGTATAATGCATAAGCCTGCTGAATGCATACTGTTAGCTTGTCACTAACCGTTTAATGCACGATGTGCAAAGCACTTACCCGAGAGTCCTGATACTAATCGGAAATGTATGATCTACTTCCAGAATCATGCTACGCATATTTATTTTATGCGCATTGGCCGTTCTGGCAAAGGCACAATTCCAGCCTCAGCCTACAGGAAGAATTCTCGAACCACCTATACCCCGGCTTTGCGCGCAAAGTGAGTAAGACCTACAATTATATTACATCTTTGCACTGATTAGCAGTTGCCACGAAAGCCTCCGAATGAATGCCAGTTGAGAGAGCAATTATTTAAAAGATACAAGAAAAATTACATAGATTTTATGATGCATAATTTACTTAATTTACAATGACGCTGACTACTGAATTTTTTCTACTTCTTCGATAAATCGTCAGCGAAGTATGTACAGGATTGCATCCTATTCCTTCTACAATTCCTCTGTATATCGATAAAATATTATCCCCGCTATATTACGGACAGTTCGCAAAAAAAAAAAAAAAAAAACGCTTCCAACCGAGACACGCAAGTTATTTAAATAAAGCTAGTGACACATTTATGCGTACAAATATTATACCAAATAACGGTGAGCGGTTTAAGTACCGCTCGTTATTCGTCATTGTTATTATATGTGTGTAGGCACGTAAATGAATGAGCACAAGCTCCGATCTGTTTTTTCTTTTTCAACACGAAGAAATTTGTTGCTTTATGCAATGTGAACTTGACCGAAGTGATGACACCGAGACGTGTTTCTAGTATTGGTTACTATTATACAGTCCTTAACTATTTTCATTTTTTGCCGTAACCAAGAAATATAGTACTGGTGATTGCTGGAAAATATTTTATGTGACCATTCTGTAACTTTTAGCTCCTGCAGAACTGTATGGTGTAAATGTTACGTGACAAAGATGTAATTACTGAGTCGATCCTTATTTCTTCTCAGACGCCTCATTTCATTGACCTCGAAAATAAGCTTTGTGACTATAATCAGAAAATCTAGTATGTGATACTATTTCTTTTTCATTATAGTCTCTCGTACTATATTTTCTTGTAAGTATTACAATAATTTGAAGTTGGCTTTATTAGACCGAAAAAATTTAGTTATCCAAGCAAATAGATTAGAGGCCGTTCGATTTTATAGAAATCAGTTTTACAGGGCAAATGTTCCGCATAATATGTTCTACAGAAATTTTTCTACCCAATGGTTTTATATTTAATGGTTTTATAGTTTTACACATCCAACACAGTCAACACACACATAAATTTGGCAGAAATAATTTAAATTAAATTACATTGAATTAAATCGGATTAATTTATATCAAATTGTACGAAATTGACGATTAAATGTATGATTCTGACGATTCGATGATTGCTTTGAATGTGCGTTGTGTAAAACACAATCTGTAAAAAAATCTTATCTAGCAAAATATTGAGTAGAAAATTATTCTTTAGAATAATTTTCCTGTAGAATAATTCATGGAAGATTATCCATGATGTGAATCTCGAATACCTTTCTGTAGAAAAATATTCTGTAGATAAAATATCCTGTAGAAAAATATTTTGTACAAAAATATTCTGTAGAACAATTCTCCTGTAGAATAATTCGTGCAGGATTATTTCTGATGTAAATCTCTAATTCTTTTCTGTAGAAAAATATTTCTGTAGAAACGAGTCTGTAGAATATATTCGTGAAACATTTGCTCTATAGAACTGATTTCTCTATAGTCGAGCGCGTTCAATAGATTCAATGTTGCAATAGCCATAAAATTTTATAGTATTGACAACTCTACAAATCTCATTACATATAAGTTACTTGTGCCACAGTTTTTTATAATTGCAATAATATTTAAATCGTTATTCTAACGATACCCATTATGCCCAAATTTTCTAGTAACTAGACGAAATTAAATGTTACTTATTAAACACGCAACAATTGAATTTAAACCAGATTCGGAATATCGAGTACTGGAAAATACGTGTTCCGATCATATTTTTGAACGACGACTATGGAACAACGGCTGTGCACGTACCCGACTCTTATTGCCGGAGTTAGAAAGTTTGATAGTGACTTCAATGGCTCGCCATGTAATGAAATATTCCTGATAGAGAAAAGCGTTGATAAGTATTTTAAGCACGTACTGAACTGTACGTATCCAGCGAGACTCAAATTTTTCGCCTAAATTTGATCCCGCCTTCGACTTGGAGAAGCTGACACAGTAAATTTGGCACGTGCGCATTTATAAGTGGTATAAGTTTCTTTGAAAAATCAACAATGATTTTTTCTTTAACCCAGACCTCAGCACGAGGTCGAGAGCATCAGGCTGTTTACCTTGTAACGACGCGACGCAACGTGCAGGATAATATATCTCGCCGTGTGTGCCTATATGCAAATTCGTAGTTTCACTCAGTACCGGAGCTGGAGATGTAAAATTTTTTGAGTTGTGAACTGCCAGCCCTACGTGCGATTGCAAACGATATAACAATGATATACGGCGAAGCCGTTCGATATAGCAATTTTTAAATTTTTCTGACAAGCTATACACTTTTTTCAGAACATCCATTTTATGGATGAATTCTCCCCCAAATATTTTCCAACATACAACCTACAAATATCATATTCAAGAGCGGGAAATAATTATTGCTGTGCCTTTCAGCGATTATTAGATATTGACAGATCTGTTGCATGTACATGAAATACTAAAGGGTGCGACTCAAAATGGATAGATTTTCTTTACGCTGACGTTGCATAAGAAGAAAATTTGAACCACATGAAATAATAAATGGTGAAAAAACATTTGGTGAAGTATTTTTAAATTTGTGGAGTTGAAAATGAAACATATCGTTTTAGAAATCGGGTTATGTACGTTGATTATCATTACGATTTCTATACATTATTTCACCAAAATGCTTGTTAATAACAACAATAATTTCATGGACTCGTTTGTATTAGGTTTTTAAGATCATGTTCAGTATCATGGGAAAATGTACGCGCTCAATTGCTGGTAAAACTTGTTTTATATATCTTAGCAATTTTTTGTTACCAACAAAGTTCAGTTTTTATGATGCATGCAATTTTTGTGACGTTAGCTAGGCTTAGAAATCCTATAGCTGCAGATAGGAAAATTTCAAATATTCACAAGTAATTATTTCATCGCTTGGAATAAACATTTTCTCTCAGTATTCAATAGCCAAAGTCAGCCTACATTTCGAGGCATGGAGTTTCATGACTAATACAATAGGTGTCTAGAAATAACTCAAGACCACAATTGGATTTCTGAGCCTGATTTCACTTTTGAGAAAAGAATTTTACGGTTATATGATGAATCATTATACAGTTGTTCCAACAATTTGCGGTGAAGAATAAATCATGTGTTTATTCACTTGAAATTCCGTGACATTTGTTGGATTTAAGTGAATTATTTAATAAGGGAATTTAAGGGAATTATGCCTAAAAGAAAGAATATTACTGAATCCGCACTTAAAGGGACACGTCAGTGAAATTACAGCTTTTTCGATTGACGCGGAATTTTAACCATGAACAGAGTTTTATAGAACAAAGTATTTTTCTGTTCGTCCAAATTGCTTGTATTCATAATGTCACTAGACGTTTTTTGAAGCGGCATGAAATATTTGTGTTCTTCAAAAAGCTTTTTCCGAGGTCATTTTTCTCAGAAAACATTAAAGTAATTCCACAGATTTCCTGGTAGTGTAGCAAACCAAAAAGCTAGTATTCAATTTTCAATGTAACGAATAACTACCTAATTATGCTACTCAATCGCTGAAACAAGTGGAAATAAAAAAAGTCAATATCCAATGAATGTTTTAAAATTTATATTTCGCAAAGAAGTTCTAAAATAACATATTTCCAGGTGATTAAACTTTTTTTCAGCTGGAAAGAAAAGGTAATCATCACATTATAAATTGTGTACCAATTCCTTTATGCTATCAGAATGGTCAAAGATTTTTTCTAATACCTTGTAAAAAAAGGTGTAACGTAAGGAGCTTTTTCAACCATTCAAATTTTTGACATTGTTTTGCTCTACGTCAATATTTAGGAACTTTCTGAGTAACATAAATATAAGGAGAGAGAACAATACTTTTCATGGTATTTGTAATAATTTCATATTAATGAAAATCGTTTGCAGTTTCACTAACGTGCCCTCTTAATTCCGCCGTAACTTTTCTTGTGAGTCATAAATGGTTGGAAGTTCTATTATGAACGATACTGTGGTTTAGAAATGGAATGAATTTCAAACAAGTGTGTCACGATAATAGAAAACATTGGCATTCTTTTAAGCGGTCCAATAAAAGAATTGCGGTAACATTATTTGCATAATTTATAACTGGTGATGGAGACCTCATATTCAACTACAGACGTAGGATAATTGGCAATACCGTTGATTACAGAATGGATGGAGCGATTTGTATGAGAAAGTACTTTCACAGGTGCCATTATACAGTTTTACTATTTTGAATAAACCATTTCAAAATCTCCGAAACTAGGAAAGTTTCAGAAAAGTGTGTTGTACAAACAGTTTATGGTTCAGCGGGTAATGAATCACAGTATTCGTTTCACGTTGCAATGCCCTGGTAGATACGCACGTTTCTGAATCCAGGATAGGGTACTGTTTCCTCATTTCCGTTTTTTTCACAAGTTCGCCATTCTTCCATGCAATCTTGGAACCGCGTAATTAAAATATTGTAAATTTTCCATTCCATTTTCCGATGTGCGGTTAACGGAGCGTAATACAAATTTTCGTGCTTTGAAACATATTATAATTTATGTAACGCACCTATACAGTTTCCAAGATACTCATTCGTTATTTTTGAAGTAGGATACGCTGTATTACATTTAGAAAAAAAACCTATGATTTAATTTTGATTTCACATCACTGCAAGCGGAATTTGTTTCCATGTGAAACATTAGCTTAAGAATGGCGTACTATGTACCATGAATATTTAAATCGTAAGTAAGTCATACATCACGATATTATAGTAATAATAATTTTGACGTTTTATAATAACCATTGCCATACATATAGTATGAACTTAGATGAAATACGGAAGAATGTGATCGGTATATAGAAAGAGATAACGACTTATGGTGGCCAAACTCTGTTCCTTTCTAATCAGTAGTATAGTAAAGTATTTGTCCATCGCGGTATTTTCGATTATAATATGTATTCAGTTATTGCTATCGTTTGGTAGTGGATTGATGATAAACGCCGTTGCCGCGGTGAATGAAAGTCAAAGGCTTACGTAGAGTTCAGGCAATAAGTATACGTATGCGTCCACTAGTCGACACTATTAGTACACTATTGTATTCTAGCAGGGTGGCCACCCGTCTGGAAAACCGGGAAAACCGGGAAATGTCAGGGAATTTTGTATGTCAGGGAAAAGTCAGGGAAATGTCAGGGAATTTTTTGGTTGGTCAGGGACTTTTTATAGAACTCACGGATTTCAAAAGCCTTGTCCATAAAATTGAGATGCTATCACCGCATCATTACAATTTTTCTTCTCTTCTTATTGACGATTATAAGCTTAGTTGTTGATTGTCACATGAATTCAGTAGTACGAGCAGACATCGGTCTGATTTATCTATGGCCGTCACTGCGTGTGGAGACGCACGTTCACCGACGCCTAATAGTCTAGAAAAAACGAAGCCTAAATTTTTTGGCAATAACTCAAAAAGTAAAAGCGCTAGCGAAAATTTTAAAAAGATTCTTAAAGAGAAGGAAATTTCCAATAAAAAAGTACGAGCACCCGGAATTCTATCTTCAGTATTAGTAATTTTAATTTAACGCTGAACATAGGGCTCTGCGCAACTGTTACGGCATAGACGCGCCGCGTCTAGACAGTACACCGCATAAAATAATTGTTTTGCTGTATTAGATATCAATTTAAAAATTTGGATAAATTGTGGTGTATTCTTAACACTTAAAAGAAAAATGTCCCGTTGGAAAAAAATTTTTAAGAGTATTTTTCAAAAAGTTACACATTCGTTCATTAGTCATAATCCTTCGAACCTCGATTTTCGTTGAAAACAGCATAAATGTTCAATAATAGCTCTAAAAATATTTCGCTTTTTGGATCCCCTTCTTAAATATATAGTTAACACGACCACAGAAATGGAAATTTTAATTTTTTGTCAACTTTCAAAAATCATAATAAACGGAATAAACAACTTTTAAAAACTTTTATAACTTTAATATATTTGGCCATACTTTACTTAGGTTACTATAGTTTTTAGTGATTTCTGCACAAATTGTGCATCAAAATGTTAGGGAAAAATAATGATTTTAGTCAGGGAAAACCGGGAAATGTCAGGGAATTCCGTGAGCGGAATTGAGTGGCCACCCTGTCTAGGGACCCCTGTACGCTTCGCATGCTAATCCCCTTTTCGACAAAGCTTTTCGACATTGCGTCATCTGCAGCTTCCTCACGTCAGTAATACGTGACTTTGATAATGATAAAAGAGTAATAATTTGCGCAGTGGACAAAGACTGACTAGCACCCTCTTAATATTAAATAATTGTTTTTCTTACCATTTCTACATTCTTCAAATTCGTTATCCTACGACACTAATTGTCCATTTCCCAGTAACTAGACATGCGTAGAACGTCTGTTTGAGTTGAACGTAGATGTAAAAAATCCTGTACAACACTTGTAATGCACATTTTTAATTCAAGATATGTGGGGACGCTGAGCCCAGGGTTGACCTGTTCGCTGCTCAAATGAATTCAAATGAGTATACGGGTGATTTTGCTACACAGCACTTATTGCAACGCTTACTGACAGTTATCCGAATTTAAAATCAACTCAGTATATAGTAAAATAATGCAGTTTCTTCCTTACCCCTCACCGTCGATGCTGCCGAACCAAAGTGCATACGCAGTCATTGAATATTTTCGATCAAAGCTTACGTTGACTCAAAAATATATTCGGTCAGCGATGCTTACTTCTGTGTGTTTTCACAACTCCCGCTAACGGACCCAACGCAACATGGCTGCTTACCCCTTCTATTATAAACATACTCGGTCCGGCGGTATGCTAAAATAACGTCACCGGTCCTAATCGGACCGAATGTGGCTGACCCGATGGTCTACGAAATGCAACAAATGCAGCCAATCTTGCAATAAAAACTATTTCGTAATGCGGGCGCAGGTTCGTAAGCTGACTCATTCGCAGCCGAAGTTTACAATAGCGTCCGTGAAGTACCTCACTCTCGTCGGCGGACCGCCGGACCGAGTAGAGATTATGAACCCACCCATAATAGAAACCACGGCACACATTTTGTATGCAGGCCTGGAAATGCTAGGTGCGGGTGGGAGAGACCATCATATTCATATTAGGTTTGTCGTTCGTACTCTGGCTGTTGAAAGCACTGAGAGATAGGAGTGTTTAGAAAAAAACCGCTGTAGCCTTATGTTCGGTATCTATCAAGAGGCTGTCAATTACAGTTTCAGTCTTAATAATATAAATATAAAATAGCAATGCCGACTGTTAACCAATAATTAAGTAATTAATAAAAAGCAAATTTCGGTAAAGATAATAAGTACCTGTATTTAATCAACCCCTATAACTTGGTAAAACTAATTGTGCAGTTTTTACGTAGATTGTTAGAAAAGACCGAACTTACAATTTACTCGATCACACAATGTACCGTTAATTCTAATTCTTCATGATAAAATATCAAAACACATGAATATAGCACATCTCACCCTTGTGGTGAACTTCGTGGCCGTTGATGAGACTATTAATTTGGACTCGATATACTTTTCCTAATGTCGATATTTTTGAAGTTGCATGAGGTTAAAATTTAGCATACGCCCTCAGAGCCCAAAACATGCTCTCATTGAGACGATGATATTTTCGGTCCCCTTTATGCTACAGAATTCATCTTTCAAAATACACTCCATTATATATTCATTCAATTTGGTAACAGGTCATTCGTTTTCAGCAAATATAGTATTTAATCGTGATTTGCAAGGGGGAAATATACCTAAAAAATCACGAAAAAAACTGATATCGAACTTCTTGACAAGTTTTCGAAAAATCTATGGAATTTCAAAGTGCAACTTTGACAGAAACTATCTCATAACCGCGAGTCAATGCATCTCTGATGGCGCGCATTGGTGCTTTATTACGATGTTGTAAAACTGGATATTTCTGAATATTCTGAGAATGCGACGGATCCTGCATGGCGTAGAGCAACCATATAATCATACACCGTCGAAATATTAACTCGAATATTACGAAAATAAGAATTTGTAAATTTGTTTTGCGTTTCACAAGAAGCTTGAAGATGACCGATTTAGTTTAAAAAATTTTTTTGCGTTTTTTGTATCTGAATATTTATTTTCACTAATGTGGAATACATTTTTTGAACCGTACACTCGAGATCTGAGATCAATATCATTGAAAACGAATTGAAGCAAACAAAAATTCAAATTTTTTTAATTTAAGATGCTGGAAAACAGTAACTACAACGCTTTTTTTTTACTACTAATTGTAAGTGACGTGTTTGGAAAAAGTATTCAATTGTTTTTATACGAAATAAATTTACGTTTCAGGGACGATTCACGAACGCTTCAATGGAAAAGGCTACTATTTCTCCTGGGCAGATTCACGAACGGCTGGTCAAGAAATCGATTGGTTGGCCGCTAGGAACTTCTGTAGACAACGGTGTATGGACGCAGTATCTCTGGAAACATCTGCTGAAAATGAGTTTATCAAGAGCCGCATTGTGCAGAGTGCGTTTCAATTTCAAATAGTTATACTATGAAACAAGATTAAGTTTAATTTTAATAAATGAAAACTGCTGATTAAAATAAGGTAGAATAGAAAAACAGTAGAAGAATGCACTGAATGTCGTAGCAAATGGATTCTCAACACTTACAAAAATTTTTGTCGTAGTTATATATTTCCTTTCCTTTTATTTTAGATAACATCAAATATATATGGACTTCTGGGCGCCTTTGCGATTTCAAAGGATGCGACAGGCCGGATCTGCAGCCGCCAAATATTAATGGATGGTTCTGGACTGCCGAACTTCAAAAGCTGGCACCAACAACTGACCGCAATCAAAACGACTGGTCTCCAAGTGGCGGGTAAGTTTTGGAAAACGTTTTAGGGCCAAAAACCCGTCAACAGAATTAAATATTAGATAATGGTTTACTGACTAACATAAAATCAGCATTTTCTTTTTTGCTCGTTTCATACTAATTGTAGACATCAAAAGTAAGCCTACAGATCGGAAAAAATTGTTTATGAAAATAATGGGAGTATACTGTTCTGTTCACTTCGAAAATAACCCTTACTCTGTCACATGATTTCCAGTATGAGGGTCTTACCCTTATTTGGGCTATTTTCAGTGCTCCTAAAAATTCTGAAAAATTCATGCTTGTTCTTTTGCGACCTCTATTTGAAAATTCATTATTTAGTTTACTTAATTATTTATTTAAAAAAAAATTTCAATAACAAAGTATCCAAAGAAATTGAAATATTTCGCGTTTTTTCCAAAAATTCCCATTTTTCAACATAATAATTAAATTAAAGGGGGTCAAGGGCAAAGTGAAATTAAATAATTATACTTCCAAGAAAAAATGTAAAGTTATTTATTTATTTATTTATAATTTTTCATCAATTATACAACAATTATACAAATCTTTTCTTCTCTTGATTCTTCTGAGCCATTCCTGGGTAAAAATTCACATATTATACACATTGTTTACGATGAAGTAAGTGAAAAGAACAGTAAAAGCCAAAAATCGCAACCGTGACGTTTCACAAACGTCAATTGTCACTTGGGGTCTTTTATGCCTTCTGGAAATATCAATAGCTTCGTAATCGGCGAAGGTCGCACGTACACTGTTCTCTCTTATGCACGCTGTCAGATCGCCGCCGCTTTTTTTTACTTAAAAGGAAGAAAGCCGCTCACCTTTGTCTTTACAAAATATACACACAACAAGAAATCATGCGAGCACGAAAGACCCCATGTGACAGGGTAAAGGATAGCAATCAATTACACGTATTGGTAGACATGGCAATGTTTAATTATACGATGAATCAAGTGTTCTTGTATAAATTTTACAAAAGCACATGTTGTTTGTGTCTGTACAGGGTAGCTGGGGTATAATTCATGATCCTATAAAATTATTGTTGTTAAATATTTATTCTATATGTTGTTTCTCAACAGAATTGGCAAACCCCAACCAGACAACCGTGAGGCGCTTCAAGGGGGAGCACCTGAAAACTGCTTGGCAGTATTGAATCAATTTTACAACGACGGAGTGAACTGGCACGATGTAGCATGTCATCATAAGAAGTCTTGGGTTTGCGAAGAAAATGATTCACTGTTGAAATATGTACGTTTCATTAATCCCAATCTTCGTGTTTAACTATATGCATTGTTTATTACCAAGCGAGAATTTAGTTTTACAATTTCAATATCACCGTTATAAGCGAAGTGACTGAATAGTATGTATGTTGGCTATATATTTATTGCGTAAAGTAACCCCGGCGACTCTCGAACCATTTCACTTTTTTTTAATAATGCAAAAATGACGGTAATTTTCGCAATTCAAACGAGAGTTGGCGGCATTATAGACTAACGTATCGAAGCTTGCAATCAGAGACAGTATTTATGTTGCACGAGTACATTTTCATTACCTCTGTTGTACACTAACATGAACGAATGTAAATGTTTCAAATATATTCACCGTACGTGACTCATTAAATGCAGTTTTACTCCAATTACTCATTCCTCAGCAGTATATTCCAAGATCCTAGGTATTACGAAGAGCCCAGGGCTAAATGACGACGCAGAACAACTGAGCATCTCAATGTTTGAGCCAATCGGCACTAAAATGATGATTGCAGTTACAGACTGTATAAGGTTCGGTTTAATCCCTATCATCCCCCTGACACTCACCTGTGCTCGTATACTAAAAAATTGTACGCGTTTTGTCCCCGTTTTTTAGTTTCTCTATGTGGCGCTCGTAGACTTCTGACACGCTCGCTGCCCTCGCTGACCGCGCGCAAGCTTGTCAGACAACTACCAGCGCCACTAGTGGTGGAAATTGGCGGCAGAATCGAGGGACATTTTGCGAACCACTTTTAGCAGTGTGTGTCAGGGGGCTGGTCCCTATGTTCGTAGTTTAGTCGCAGCCACAGAGCATTAAATAGGAGCACAATCTTGGTTGGGTATCGAGTCGAAAAGTGGTTCTAAAAAAATCTGCCGGGCGGTAGCGCTGTGATCGGCGCAGACCCTCAATATCCGTAGTAGACGGAAAATACAAACCCGGAAATGAAGTCGACGCGATTTATATATAAAACCAACCAAATTGAACATAATGGTCCACCCAGGAGAAATTTGCTCAAAGTCATCTACTAAAATTGGACTGTGACGTAGGCGCTTGACGGACAATATATACCCTTAATGCTCCGTGGCTCCGTGCCTCCAACGCACGGTCTTATAGACAGGTGGGCACTCCGGCTGTAAAACCGTGCTCGAAAATGAAACCGATGTTGTGAATTTTCGCTGCTAGCGCTAGTGAGGAAGAGGCCTACTTAGGCCGTGTTCGTAAATTGACTGCCAGTACTAAAAATTCCCTAGGACAGAGCTGTCCATGAACTTGGCAGCGCAAAAGAGATAAAAGATTGCTGACAGTACTGTGGCGCCCCAGTCGGTCCCGCCAAGTAACACGCCTCCGGCCCCCTCGGCGAGTGCGTCGCGACGGAAACCAAGGAAGCAGTCTCTGATGCCGCGCTCGGATGAGTGAGCGCCGCCATGCTCGAGTGAGCGCCGCCATGTTCGAGGGAGAACGCTATTGGCCACGAACGAAGAGAGACACGCTTCACGCCACAGCTCTAGCGACCACGCTAACACACTCGAGCAGTGATCATTGTAAAATAAGAGTTATACGAGTCCAAGTTGTTCTTTCGTTTAAATAAAAGTTCATTATTACTTTCATAATAAAACGGAGTGTGTGTGTAAAGTTGAGTACCCGTCCCTCACACTAACTCCCTTAGTACTGTCAGTCAATTTTCGAACACGGCCTCAATACGTATACACCGGCCTCGGAGACTGCAGCGCTCCGGTCTTTGGTGCACAAATTGAGAAACACAGGCTTCAAGACGGTCACGCTGCGTTATATGGGAAGGGGCTTGGAGTGCCCAGACCTGTCCATAAGACCGTGCTCCAACACCAACGCGGAAACCGCTATTTGCAAATTGTATTCAACATGGCTGCTATGCCGGACGCGGAGGGCTTGGAACGATCGGAATGCCACCTAGATGCTATATGAAAAAAGGTACCATATTCGTGGTCACAGATTGTGCTTCTCTTTAATGCTCCGTGGACGCAGTCTTCGCAAGAGTTTGTGGATAATTTAAAGGCTTAGAGCATATATTACTGAAAGTAGCCTCGCGTATACAGAAAGTTTGGCGGAAGAGTGAAATAGAGCAGTTATGCCATGTACAGCCTGTGTCTGTCGCTCTACAACCTGGTTGGCCGATACGTTTCCTCCCAGCTAATCAAGTGCAGAATGAGAAAGACGAAGTATCCAGTGTGACGTCGGTAAAGTACCTGGTGAAAATTTCCAGATGCTAGACACTGGAATCGTTCACACAGCTGCAGTGCGACTCACACCAGTAGTTCGGGTCACCATTTACCGAATAAAGTATTGAACTACACCGGAAAACGGTCATTCTATCGCTATAATCGAACGAACCGAGGAAGGAGTAATTGTTGGATGAAAGATTTAAATTGGCTTACCTTTTGAGAATAATCTGGATATGATGAATTGCAGCGCAGATTGGTGAGAGGAATTAACGGAATGACTGATTTGGATGTAATATTTGAATGCTTTCATAAACTTGAATTTATTTTGTAGATTCATATTTCAAGTCACAAAAATGGGATTACAAGTTGGTAGATTTTAAATTGATATAATAAAAATGGAGCTGGAAGCTCGCTAGAGTTTTAGACAGAGTAACTTCTTAGGAAAAGTTTAAATGCAAAAGGCAAAAAGATTTTACCGCGAGACTGTACCGGGAAAAGATAACGAATCTAGTAGTAGAAACCAAAAGAACGATCCGATGATCGGTCGTTGTTTTTATGGGTATCGATCTTTGCGCAGAACGATCCCCTTTTTTAGCTTTTGTCAACTTCTGCGCACCTTCCCCCCTTTTCTAAGAATTAAAATTAGGGCACGACATTTTCGCCGCATGTTCGCTCTTGCTCTTAGCTCTTTACCATATTGCAAGCTTTTTCATATATGGTATAACGCTGTGTTGGTGCGGTTGTGTGGGCGTAGGGTCGTTGCGCCGTCAGCTTCCTATTTGCGTGGGCTTTGGTTTTGGGGCAGCAAGCCCCCTTGGCCCCTTGGCTACCGTGCTTCTTCCCCCCTTTTCGTGGGCGTTAGGACTTGGGCCGATTTTAGCTGCTATTTCCTAGTATGGTGATCACAGTGCACGCGCGCTAAAGGTGACCCATGTTTCGTGGTGTCATATGTCGCGGACGTTAGTGCCGTGTGCACTCTCGGGGTCACGATGCGCTGAGTTCTAGTCGTAGTTTACTTCTTAAGTGTTCTTACTATCCTGTTCGTTACGAAGTTTATATATTAAGATTACCATATCGGTTATTTGTTATTTCGTTAGTTTTATAGCCTGTAAATATGTGGAATTGCAAATGTGTTATAATTGATTACGATCATTATTCACCTGGAATACAACAGTGATTGTTTATGGGACATAGTTGCCATTTACTTGATATTAATGCTAATGCTAGGATTGCGCTGCTGCGAATATTCTTAGGTGTTTGTGTTATAACAATCGTAACAGGTTTAGGGTATTTAACAATTTGATAATTCGTAGTTTTGGAGCAGGTTCACTTATGTGCTTTCGTATAATTCTGTTCTGTGATTGTTAATTTTTATATTGATATAGATCGGCTTGAAAGGTATTGCAGCGTTGTTCTTATGTTTGTTGGTTGCCTGTTACTGGGCGTTGCCACGTGTTCAGCTCGGCAGCACAAAGGAGATGAAAGATTGCTGACAGTACTGTCAGTCAATTTTCGAACACGGCCATGGTATAGCGTAAGTTGCTTATAGTGTAGCTCTCGGCTCCGAATGCACAAATGGCATTGTGGAGTGTTTTATAAAATAATTGGATATAATGGTGTTAGTTAATTATGGTGTTAACATGATAATGATGTATAATAATGTATAATAATATTATAGTTCTTTGTAGTGCGAAGATCTCGTAACATGGTTTTTGGCTCTGGTTAGTGAATTTCATAGTTATTTCCATCTAGGGATATTCCAAATAGTTAGACAGTTGTTTTAATACCTTCAGGTTACAAGATTCTCGTACTTCAAGTTTGGTTAGTTGATGAAAGTGACACATAATAATAATAATCGATAAAACATACGGACGTTCCGGTCGGATGTTACACCAGGATAAATCGGGGATATATATTTCACTCTATCATCACTACGGCCACAGTTTTCGCAAGATTGGCGGCATCTGTAGCCACGTTGACTGAGGATATATAAAGACTGATGGCCTTATGGGACTTTGAGTAATGGAAAATTGACTAGATACATTCATCGTCAAGTGGCGCCCTCTGCATCCTTTCCTGCCGCGCAACCCAATCCGGCAAACGGTCGCTATGTAGAAGCAACAAGAACTCATGTTACCACCGCTCACTGGGTGTTCCCAGTCAATGCGGAGTCGAATATTATTATAGATATGGAGTGACGAACGGGAACAGACTGAAATTTTCAGATAACCCCGTAAGAAGTCCGTATACTTTTCGATTATGCAAATTTATTTAACAATGAGCCAAATTCAGCAATACCAATGCAACTCCATCGCCTAGACAAAAACAATGTCATTTGAATAGATGCACAATAACATACACCTGATCCAATGTATATATTGTGAGAAACCGTTTCTTGATGCAAACGATAGGAGAAATAGTCGAAGAAGTTAATCAAAAGATGAAGATATATGTATAGTTGTTCCTATATGTTCCACCGTATGTAATTTGTGTCCATATGTTTAATACATAACTCATACCGTTGATTGAAGGTATGGGACTTTCTTTTACAAAATGAACCGATTTCGATAAAAATTGACCGTCGCATAAAAATCAAAAGATTTAGCTAAATTTTTTTTACGGGTTCTATATCGATAAAAAAAGAGATATGTATCTGAGGATTTTTTCCACAAATTTTGGAAAACAGAAGAGATCGAAAATTTGAGAGTTTGCTGATTTTCGGCTTGGAAAGATATTTCCAAAAATTCATAACTCCGGTTCTATATCAGAAAGAAAGTTCTTTTTTTGTATTTTAAAGCTAAAAGAATGAATTATAATTAAAAAAAATGGTTTCATTGAAAATTTGCAACGAATTCATATTGTTATAAATAATCAAAATGTTTAAATCGATTTTTAACAATTGCCCCCACCTCGTAGCGAGTTCTTAGTATAACCATCGTATTCTACGTCAAATTTTCTATCAACAACGGATTTTGGATTGGTGGAGAAGTTATTGTTACTATTGGAAAAAAATTAAATTATCTAGCGCGGCACGTCACATCGGCGCGCGGGTTCCATTGCACGCCTCATTTTTTTGCCTCGTACCATTTTTCTCTGTAATATAAATGATTGTTCTATATTTTTAATTGAATAATATTACTTATTAGCAAATAAGACTTTATAAAGCGTTGAACGAAAAAATAAATGAATAAAAAATATTGTAGCAAATGAAAAATTAATTTATTAAGATTTCAATACATTACTATTAGTTAATAAGTAACTTGTTCTGCATTAAATCGTACAATATTTACATTTACTCGTAATTTATAAAGTATTTTTCAGAGAAAAACGATTCGAGGCAAGAAAATGAAGCGTGCAATGGAACCGCGTGCCAATGTAACGTGCCGCGCTAGATAAATTAATTTTTTTCCAATAGTAATAATAATTACTCCATCAATTAAAAATGCGTTTCTGATAGAAAATTTGACGTAGAATACATGATGATACTACGAACTCGCTACGAGGTGGGGGTAATTGTTAAAAAACGATTCAAACATTTTGATTGTTTAAAACAATATGAATTTTTTGTGAATAATTTTCAACAAAACTATTATTTTATTAAAATTCATTCTTGAAAATGAGTCTCCAAGCGGAAAATCACCAAATTCTCAAATTTTCCATCACCTCTGTTTTCCAAAGTGTGTGAAAAAAAATCCTCAAATGCGTATCTCTTTTTTTTCGATATAGAACCCGTGAAAAATATGTATATCTTCAATCGCGCTCACACCTTCATTGCGAACAAAGATGCCGCTGATATATGAAATTAATTTTTTGAATTACGTTAGACATATATGGTTTTTGAAAATACAGTTCATTTGCATTGGAAAACTCAGAACACTCCACAAAAATACTACTTGTAAATAGTTTTTGGAAATTAGGTACCACTTGATTGTTATTAATGTTCAAGTCCATGCTATAAAAAACCCCAGTGAACTTCATACAATCATTGTCTCAAGAGTAATGAAAAACAAATGTAAAGATGATTGAAGTTGCTTTTCTCAACTTCTACTTATATCACCTAGTTAAATTGCGACTCTGTCCGTTGACCAGCAAACACAAGATTGTTCAGAAGGTTACCTGAGTAGCCCAGATTATAATTGCCCATATCTGTCCGCTCCATTATACATTTGTGGCAGAGCTCGTGTTGATTATTACGAATTTCGAGTCTAGGTTAAATTTGTAAATTATTATGAATAAACGTCAAGCGAAATCATTTATTGACCAATTCGGTAGATAATGAATTACTAGTTAAATGTTGAAAGTCCGAGAGACAGAAGTTACAGTATGATTCCAATAGTTGGAACATGCAATCCAAATATACATATATAGTGTGACGTGATTTTTCCTGCACCTCGAGCTGTCGCCAGGACTCAAGTGTCGAGCTCCGCAAATCGGAGCCGCAATTCGAACATGTCTCGAACATAGGCGCTATCCGTTGTCAAAATTCCCCCGCTCTAATTGGCATTCTCGTTACGAAATTCTCGTTGATTCCCGCTGTTGCGGGGTGCTGATTGGTTGTCCAGTCTCCGGTATCCCACAGTTCGATAGTGGCGTGGTGACGACTTCGCGAGGTTGCCTGACGTCAGAGTGGCGAGGGGGAGGCTACGGCTCGCCGGCCACCAACGAATCTCGTCTGCCTTAGGTTCCTTCACGGCAGAGCTCTACGGTGACGCTCTCTCCGTAGCCTCGCGCGAGACCCTCCCGTCGTCGCGATCCGTCGCGACTACCATTCTGTAATGTCGTTCGAATTTGCCGCCGATGTATGTAGCCGCATTTACTCGAAACCAAAAAAAAAACACAAAAATCCTGAAAAATCGTCTTTGCCACACCGAAAATTGCCCCCCCCCCCCCCCCCCCCCCCCCCCCCCCTCGGAGTATCGGATGCGTGACTTTTGTCCTGGCGCTCTTTTCTTTGAAAGGATTCGCGATCTGATCCGTGGGATCCTTAATTTCGAGTTCCATCTAGGGTTCGGGGAGCCGTTTGGAACGCGTATTGAAAATGCCACGTTACAATAGACAAAAAGTTACATTGATAAATAGTATCCAAATAAGGTTTCGCCAATGAAAAGTAAATTAATAATAATTGAACGTGATTTAAGGTAGTTCTGTATGTACACGTATCAGCCAAAAGTTTCGACCGCAGTGTACAGTAAGATCTCATACGTACGTGGCGCTGCCTGTCTCGAACTTTTGGCGATGCTGTACACTGTTCATGTTGTCATGCAAATATTTCGCAACGATTATATATGTATTTATATGTTTATTCAAACAGAGAATTGAATGATAATTGATAACAAAAAATGGTAAAAGGAAGTGTTAACGTTATATTATATTAAATTAGATGTGCGTTACGCCTGGAAGCAGCATTGAGACTGCTCACACGGCCTCTCGCCGGGCTCGGCGACAGTGCATATGAAGTGCATAATCGCGTAATTTGAGCACTGCTGCCGATAAGAAAGCCAAGCGCATAAGGCGGGCTACGCTGCATGATAAATTTTGCACTCATCTAAATGATCCCCGGCATGTTCCTACGAGAGGATATAAACTGTTACATTTCATTAGAAATGTTCCAGCTCCATCACATCCCCCGACGAAGACAAAGGCGCGTCTCTGCGGCTTCTGATTTCTCGTAGGATTCTATCGTTACGTTTAGCTTGTGTCTCAATCCTGCGTTTTAATTTCCTTCGTTCTACTACTTCCAAAGCAGAGGGATTCCTTTGGCAACAATATCCGGCGAACGCCGAAATATAGGTGGGTATATTAAATTTCCACAGCAAGAGTAGAATAGACAAGATGGATATCGTTCCAGAAACGGCAGCTATTGATGGAATCCCTATACCTTTGAAGTTAGCCCATGTATTGTTTACCCGAAGGGTCGCTTCGTTATTCGCGAGGACACTCTCAAGGTCTAAAATGGCTTGTCCTTGATCCTTGAGGGTATCCAAGTTAATCACGTGATGCAATACAATTTCCCGGCCTGTTACAAATTTGTTTAGCGGGGAAATGGTATCTGCATGTATTTCTGTTAATTGAGAAGTCATATGTTCTACGATTAATTTGATTCGCGTTTTCAAAGGTTGGAGTTCGCAGCTCTGATTCGTGGTTATCAGGGATGGCTTGGTGATTTGAATAATAAAAGTCTGCATTGAAGCGCATGTTATGGTTACCTCAATTGGCTTCGAAGGTAAGATTATTTGCGATCCCTGCGTTCTTATGTAAGCAATATCTGTGACGAGAAAACGACTCAGAGTGCATCCTCGTGGTATGGGATCAGTTATTTTCTCACAAAGTTCAATAGTATCGTTGCGATGTCCCACATCGCTGTAATCACCAATGAAATAATCGGTTATCTGTTTCAGTTGAGAAAATGTGACTTCTCTTATAAAATTCTTACGTACTAATTTCAAAGCATATGTTGGGTTAAGCGTTACATAAGTGTGATTTATTCTTACGGGTAGCGGGGTATTCTGAATTATTACCCAAGGTTCCTTTTCTAAGTAAGGCACTGTGAGTATATAGATAAGTTTGCCTTTATATGTGGTGTAACGTGGCAGTTCGGTTAGGCCTGCCCGTTACAAGAGACTCCCTGAACCCTGGGCGAGATCCCGGAATCAGGGTTTAGAAAATCGAGTCGCGGAATAATCTTAGAGAGCGCCAGAACTGGAGTCACGCACCCGAGCTTCGACAGGGACGAAATAGCGCATTGCGACCAAGATATTTCAGGTTTTTGTTTTTTTTTATTTTTATTTTGAGTGCACCGGCTACCCTCCAGTGACCAACTCCGACGCCGAACATCTTTCGAGGCAAGGCGAAACCACGAAGATCTCGCGGGAAGGACACCGAGGCTGCAGAGGGGGAGGCAACGCAGATCCCTGCAGCGCGGGAATCCAAGGCGGACGCGATTCCCGCTGGCGGCCGGCGCGCCGCAGCCTCCCCGCTCACCCCGCTTACGCCCAACCAAGGCAACCGCGAGGTACCAGCTAGCGACGAGGGAGCACCACCCCGCCCAACCCCAGGACTACGTAGAGCTGCGCGGGAGACGACATCGCGATCTAGCCTTAAGTTGTGCGCCGCGTAGAGACGACAGGTGCGCGGCAAGTTGCGCAATCCCCTAAATCGATGACCGATCGATTGTTGCGCATTCTTAGGGTGATGACGTCACGGAAAATTAGCGCGACGAGATCGGCGTTGCGACCATCCGAGATCACTCTAGTTCTGTCGATTGCGTAAAGTAGTTGAGTGATTTCGAGGTCGAGGTAGAGTTTAGTGGGCGTCAGTGAAAGGAACTATTTCGTTGCGAGGACGATGTCAGGGACCCGTCACGAGGGTGTGGGTGCATTCGTACATTGGATGTGGAGCGGTAAGCGCTGCTGATATTCTTGCGATCGAATTTCGAGAGTAATTGAGTAAAGGCTTATCAGATAAAGGATAGCCGTTTTGGAATTTGCGTGTCGAAAAATACTCGAAATTCGTTTGCCGATTCTTTTGCTTGGTGACCGTAGCCTGAGTTGCGCGCGAGGGAGTAGCGTTAATTTCGGGGAATCCAGGAAATCGAGTCGAGTCACGGGTTGAGCCGAGACATTATTGCCTTGAGTTTGAGTGTAACCGAAGTCCGTTACACGGGGTCATTTTACTTCGTCCGGTACACCCTCCATTCTCGTGTAGGTCGCGACCGTCTCACGGGGAGCATTCGAATTCGCGACTGCGTCCCGCCGTCGCAGAGAAAGTGAAGTTCGGGTGCGCGCTGATAAAAATATGCGTTCTTAGAGGAGGATCGCGGGCGTCGCGACGAGCCTCGCCTCAGTTTAGTTTTTTTTTTTTTTGCATTATCAGTTAATATTAAGTTGGCGATCAGCGCCATTTTGTAAAGGCCGTTCGCGAACAGCGCATCGAGTCCGATTTTGTTTTTGGTTCCTACGAATTAGGGTATTATTAAGACGGCGATTAGCGCACGTAGGCCATAGAGGTCTCCTAGATTTATTCACCTTTTTTTTTTTTTATTTTTTTTCTTATTTGGTTTGTTTCTCCTTTTTTTTTATTTTTTTATTTTTATTTCTTTTAGATTAAATTCGAAGTTGTATTTGGAATCACGAAGGACGACCTGCGTAGTCGTATTATTATTATTTTTATTTTTTTTATTTTTTATATTTTTTTTTTGTTGTAATATCGCTGACGAGAAATATACCATTGTAATTTTATAGTAATTTGGCCACATCACGCGTTGGCTTACTTGTGTTGAAATTCTCTCTACCCAAAAATTACCCCTCCCCTCTCCGCGGTACTGAGCTACCGAGCATATGGTCGCGGTATATCGTATCACCGATTTCGAGGCGTGTTGATCACGCCAGGCGCCCAACACCTTTCGCGATATTGTTTCAGGTCCAGGGTACGTCGTGGACGCCAAATTATTGTGCACGCGGTAAGTTCTCGGTCATTTTCTCCGAGTGACCGAGGTGCAGAAAAATCCACGTCACAGTGGTTATAGTTAAATCACTTATTTTAATAAACTTCTCGTAATTTTCCTCCTTAATAGGTATTAGTGTCTTTTTGTCATTGGCGTCGAAAGCTTGAAGAGCTGTCATAAGCTCCTTTGGAGTAAAAAGGGTGTTATCGATGATACCATGCCTTCCTAATTGCACGGCAGTCATTACCAGGTCGATTAGTCGTTGCAGTTCCTTAATTTCAAATAAACTTAGAGTTATAGCTTCCATGTATTCCTGATAAGCAAGCGTTTCGTTACCTTTTATTTTTAATGATTCTAATTGTCCCCATACAGTTTCCAAAGAGTGTTTAAGTTTGAGCTGATTTGTATTCAAGATATTAATTTGGACTTGATTTATGTGCAAGGACTTGGTTACAACAAGATTTAGAGTGTCCGTTACATTTTTTAGTGAGGCTAGATTCCCATTAATTATTTCCAAATCATCCGCGTCAGCAGTTCCATAGATTGATTTTTGGATTGTTCCTAAAAAGTCAAACATTCCTCTTTTCGGTCTGATGTTTGGCGTGAGATAAGATTTCCTTAGAGGATACATTTCATTTGCCAGGCCCGTCAGAAGGACATGTTTTCCAAATACCGCCTCAGCTTCGCGCGAGACTTCGTAAGTAACGTCGCTCGACGCGAGCGCTTTCGGAGTACTTGTTTTGGTTCCGTGGGATTGAGATTCCCTTAATAGAGAGGGGCGGCGCGTCATTTGAAGAATAGGCGCACCCAAGTCTAAAATGACTTCCAAAATATTCGTGTGTGACGAGGCACGGGCAAATTCTAAATCTAAAGCGTCCAGGGCGGACTGGGCGAGGGATCGCTGACCAGGGTTCCAATGGTCCAGATAGGTATCCCGTATCGTCTGGAGGCCTCCGAGTTTGTCGTGAATGTCGAGTAATGGTTTGGTGAACCCACTTGCGTCAATGGATTGGAATATCTTCCATCTTTCCTGGTACATGTATACTTTGGCCACTTCCTCCTGGAGTAGAGTCCCATTGATAACTGAGACATCGAAGTAGGCTAGGGACAGACTGCTACACCTATAACAAAAGAAACTAAGACTCTATTCCGTGGAGATCCAATCGTTACCCTGAACCCGTTTTAGTTTAATTCTAGGGATTGGATCGTTTTCCCTTGGTCCGGTGTCGTATTCGTAGTACGGTTTGGTATCATTCAGATGGGTCTTCCAATAAGACGCTGTGGAATCATCCGCGGTTTTCTTGTAAGTGATATTTCCTTTTTGTTCGTTGATCTCGACGACGACGAATGGTCCATTCCAAATCCTTTCCAAGGCGTTCTGTCGCGTATGGTTCTTGATCATTACTTTATCTCCCACTTGATATAAAGGAGTTTGTCGTCGTGTTCCTTGGTCCACTTGTTTTTGGTTTTTCTCTCTGGATTTGGTAAGCCAGACCAGAGCTTTCTCGAACCGTTCCTCCCATTTTCGTATCCACAACATTTTCTTACTAATCACGGTTTCCAATCGGTTTTCGCGGAAACCGTCAGGATTGTTGGCTTCGTGACAGAACATGAGGTTGTGAGGCGTTTCACCTGTTGATTGATGAACGGAAGTGTTATAGGTACGTGCCATTTCTATTAAAATCTTGTCCCAAGTGTGTATTCTCTCTTTGCAGGCAGTTCGAATATAGTCTTTCAAGACACTATGCATTCGTTCTATAGAGCCGTTCGACTGCGGGTGATATGCAGTTGTGGTGATATGTTTGATATTATAGTGTTCGAGAAAGGAATCGGTCAGCTCGTTACAAAACTCCTTTCCCATGTCCGTCAGGATTACTTTGGGGCACCCGAAGTTACCTATCCAGTACTCTGATAGAGCCTTGATAACTTCTGTCGCGGTTTTGTTCGTAAGTGGGGCACATTATGACATACTGCAATTATGACATACTGCTTGTTGTTCATGGGCGGTCCGATGTGTGTTACAGGTGTGGCATTCACATCTCTGGAGTTCTTTATCTTCATCTTGTTCCGTTTCATCGTGGTGGTGGACAGACGCTGGTGGTCGAGGAGTTGACCTTGGCGAGTTCGTCGAGGTTCTTTGTTGTACTTGGAATCTTCGCGTATCTGATGCGCTGCCTGGCCCGTAAATTTGGGACTTGTTCCAAAACGTGGGTTTCGAGGCTGTGTCGTTACTGTTCATCAGCTGTTGTTGATGCATTCGGAAATTCAATTCCTCGCCTTCGGCTTCTTTCGCGGCCTTCTGGGCTTCTAGTAACTTGAAGTACTGACGGTTTTTGACTTGATGGAATATCCTCGGATTAAGTCCGTACAGATAGTACTGGCACACTCTATTTTCGAGGTCTTGAAGATTAGGATCGATGTTCGCTCGTAGTTGTTGATTCGAGAAGGCAGCTACGAGGTCTTGGTAGATCTGATTGAATTTGAGATTGTAGGCGTCCACAGTGTCGCCCTTTTGGCCTGTTCTGCCAAGCTCCATTTCCAATGTGGTGGCACTTTTCTCGACAATAACGGCTGATCTTATGACTTCGAGTAAAGTTGGGATTGTACGAGGTCTCCTCTGGTTGATGGTCTTCTGAAGAGCTCCTCCTGTCTTCAAGCTGATTACCATGCTCAAAAACGGGAAACGTTGGGTTGGCATAACTACCATATCGGCGGCTTTTACTTGCATGATCCAAGCGTGTACGTCTTCGCCTGCTTTCCCTTCCAGTCTGCAATCAATCATCTTAATGGCTTGAAACGCGGGTAGGAAATCTTGTGTCGCATAGGGCTCGTCCGCTGGGCGATTTGGTTCTCCGGGGTATCTTCCGGCAGCATCGGGGCGTAGGCTGACATCATTCAAGTAAGCTTCTGTTCGTGCATACGGGCCTGGGTCTCTTGGATTCCGAGGGGAAGCATGTCTCGGGGTGGCGTAGTTGCCGGTAGTTGAATTCTTGTTTGGTTTCTTCGCGCGAGTTCCTCAATGTTCCTCATTATCTCTTGCTGTTGGCGTAAAGCTTCGGGATCACTCAGCAACTGGGACATACTGAACGTTACAGTGTCCGGACGACGATGTGGTAAAGTAGCAGACATTTCCAAGGCTCTTCGAAGTTCATCCTCTTCTTGCTGTTCTAGACGACGACGCGAGACGTTGTTACGGGTATTGCTACCAGTACCTCGTGGGATTTCGGGATCCGTCGGACCATTAGGCCACTGTGGACTAGGCCTTGGTGTAAGGCGTACGTTCGGCATCCGTGATAAACGTCGGCTTTCCTCGAGAACGCGTTGCAGTGTCGAATCCGTATCCGACAAGATATCATGGTTTACATTGGCTCGCGCGGTGGAGAATCGGTCGTTTTCTAATGAGCGATTTTGGTGAAGGATCGGTATTGGCATCGCATTTATACCTTGATGGTCCGAGTCTGAATTGGCTGGGGAGCCCACCTCATTGATGCGCGGTGTCGGTGGCAGCAATCGGTTTTGAGCGAGCCCGTATAATGCCGAGTAACGTGGTGGGTTTGTTATAGTTGAGGGAGCTATCTGAGTAGGACCTTCCACCTCTGATTCAACGAGACGCGCGGTATCTAGTTGAATTCGCGGTATCGCTCCGGTATGGTTTCCGGGCGGTCTCAAAATATTAGAAACATTCGGATCATCGCTAGTTGTTAAGCGATAATAGTTATTGATTGCTTCTCGATTGGTATTACTATTTGTAAGAGCATCCTCTTGACGGTTTTCTTCGGTTAATTGGTTATTCGGTTGTTGCATTTCCTGAAACATTTGGTTGGTGACGCTTTCAAGCGTGTCTTCGGGACGCGGAACTGTTTCAGAGTTTCGATTTATTTCTACATTATTGCGACGAATGAAGTCGTGTTCACGGCGTTCTTGATTTCTCAATTGAATAAAACGGGTAACCTCTTCTATAGGCAAATCTTCGCGGCGAGCAAGTTGACGCGCAGTTAACCTCTCTCCGTTTAATTGCTCTAGACCAAGACGGTATCTGCCCATTGCCGTTAAATCATTACGTTCGGTGGCTTCTTGTAGCCTATTCACAAGCTGAGTCATGTGGTTCGTCAAATCCCAAAATCTCTCTTCAAACCGGGATTCAGAAGTGACGGATTGTCCATCTTCTGCAGTCTCAACAATAGTGGGAGGTAATGCCGATCTCCGGTCATTGTTTTCGTTCACGTCCATTGTGAATTTATTTTTTTTTTTTAAATTTACCTTGAGTCAAGCTTTGACTTTATTTATTTAAATGATTCAAGTTTGACCATCAAATTCTTAGTATCGATCACGATTTGTCCTTCGATAAGTTTATGGTGACTCGAGTAAGTAACAAAATGCTTGTACTTACGCCAGGAGTAGCCAAATTGAGGTGTGAAGCATCACACTCGAAGATCGTGGTAGCCGTCGGTACGAGGCTTCGATGTCCTGGAGTCTCTGACAGGCACCGGGGGCAAGAATATAAGAGCGGTTCGAGTCTGAGTGTCCTTATTCTCACTTCACTTCACTTAGACGGTTTAAACGCGAAGTTTATTGTATCTAAGGAGTGCAGAATTTTATACTTGCTTCCTTTCCAATAAATACACAAGTTCACTATGGGAATTGTCCAGTGTAGAATCAGGCGGTCTACACTCAGTCCCTGGTTATCAAGCGGTCTACACGCAGTCCTTGATTGTCTACGCAAGGCGGCCTTTCACTCTATCCCTTGCTAGGTACAATTCGTAATAATTACTTATAAAGGCGTAGCCGAAGGTTCGCGCGTGAATTTATTGGGCTTATGCACTCACTTCCAAAGTTCGTCACTATGATCCGGCCGTTTGATACGCGCGCCGCGTTCGTTGGTTTAAACCAGATCCTGGCAGGATCGCCAAATTTGTCATGCAAATATTTCGCAACGATTATATATGTATTTATATGTTTATTCAAACAGAGAATTGAATGATAATTGATAACAAAAAATGGTAAAAGGAAGTGTTAACGTTATATTATATTAAATTAGATGTGCGTTACGCCTGGAAGCAGCATTGAGACTGCTCACACGGCCTCTCGCCGGGCTCGGCGACAGTGCATATGAAGTGCATAATCGCGTAATTTGAGCACTGCTGCCGATAAGAAAGCCAAGCGCATAAGGCGGGCTACGCTGCATGATAAATTTTGCACTCATCTAAATGATCCCCGGCATGTTCCTACGAGAGGATATAAACTGTTACATTTCATTAGAAATATTCCAGCTCCATCACAATGTCCTACACAATCACACCTTATGCATGGATAGGGCCCCACACATATAGAGAGCGCCTCTGTAAACTTGGCAACATCGCAATTTTTCAGTATATAGTAGCGTCCAACGTGAAAGTGTCAGAGTTCTGTAAAGTTATATTTGTTCTGTGAAAAAAAAATCTTGATAATGGCAACCCAAACGCGATTCAAGGGTCAGTTTGTGAAGAAAAAAGTGCTCGATAAAAAACTAAAAGCAGTTTCCGCCATGTGTCGAGCGAATGCCGCTAAACGAGAGGACAGTGGACATAAACTCCATGATCGGCAACAAGAATTTGCTGTCGAAGGGCGCCGAATCGTCGATTTAGAATATCTGGCCCAACAATTGAAGTGTATTCGCTGCAAAAAAGATATTTTAGTGAGGAAAGCGGTGAAAGAAACGCGAATGGGATTGAACTCAATTCTGCACATTGCCTGCGACGAGTGTTGTTCTATAACCGAAGTACGCACAGGCAAAACACACGTAACGTTGGAAAATAAGACGCACGCTGATGTGAATACGAAAGCTGTATTGGGTGAGTTATTTTTTCAATTGTGCAAAATATAGAAATTAATTCGAAGAACGGATTCACCTGCCAAGGATATGCCTAATATCAAAATGCATTTTACAGGTGCAGTTCATTCTGGCATTGGAGAAACGGCGTTGAAAAAATTATTGAATTGTTTAAACATCCCAACCATCGGGTCCCATGTTTTTAAAAGGATATGAAAGAGAAATTGGACCAGCATTGTAAGCTGCTGCGAAAGATTCCTGCCGTAGAGCTGCTGAAGAGGAAAAGAAATTAGTTATAGAGAATATGGAAAGATTGTGCCAGGAATTGTAAGTTTTCACAACAATCTAATATTTCTATAACAATCCTACATCCCAGTGGATAAGACTGAGACGGCGCAAGAGCTCTCACTAGCATCTGAGTTCATTCGCAGTGTCACCTTTGCATACTGGAATGCAGGATTGCTATAGATTTTTTCCAGCGCCTCGACACCAAGTATTAACTTGCGGTCAAGCTGCTATTGTGACTTCAGTGTTTATTGTTGAGAAAAAAAAACGTACGTGTAATTTTTGCAAATGTGACTTATCTCAATAATTAACTCCACGGTGTCTGTTATCGTAATGAAAATAGTTATCACGGCATACAACACCGTAAGAAATTTTGTGAAATAAATTTTACTGCTGCGTCAGGAATCTAGATTTTGTGTCATCGCAGTCAACATTCAATGCAGCGAAATGATAAATTCTCACTGCGGTGACAGATATTGTAGAGGAAATAGTTATGGTATACAACACTGTAAGAAATTTTGTGAAACCAATTTTACTGCTGCGTCAGGTGAAATGATATAGATTTAGTGTCATCGCAGTCAATACTCATTGCAGTGAAATGATAAATTCTCACTGCGTTGAGCATAACATTTTATCAGCGTGGCACTCCATCTCCCTTTTTATAAATCCCTTATTGTAATTATATTAAATTTGTATATAGCGGTGAGAATCAAATCCATCTGTAAATTGATATTTTTTTAAATAGCAAATATGGTTATACTTGATATTTTGAAGAATTTGTAACTTTTTTATGTATATATATATATATATATATATATATATATTCTATTTATTTGTATATTCACACACACGACCATAGTATATATGACACAATATACATGAATAGTACACAATATATACGAATAAATAAACGAAATTTAATTGATTAAAAGAACAAATTTATTTTCCATCCTTGTCGTAATTATTGAAACCTACGAAAAATTTTACTATCGCGGCTTTTACGACGCGCGCATCTGTTCCCTGCCGACGTACACTGTTGCCGTTTCGTCACAGCTGATCGTATCTCCGTTCCCCGTCGCGTAAGATTGTTCATTTTCATTAATCGATATCTTCGAAACTAAACGGTGAAAAATATATATATTTTTTTTAAATTAATCCTACAGTAGTGCTCAACACGCGAGTGATTTTTCAACGAAGTCGTAAGATCCGTTCGGGAGCTATCATAAAAAATGTATTACAAAGTCCGTCAATTTGCGTGTTAGGTATAGGCCGCGCGTGCAAAAAGATCGATTTTTAATTGCAAATATCTTCCAAACGGGACGGTAAATCGGTTTCAAATTTTGTGAGTCGGTCCATGGAGGTTGTTTTTACACCATACTAAAATTTCAGGCCGTTCCTAAGATTTGGACAAAACTACAGAACTACCAACTTTTTTGAAGAGTGATGTTAATTAATCCCAATTTTAAATTAAATATAAGAAACTAACGACTGATATCACTTAAAGATGGATTTACCGGTTTTTTTTTTGTAATCAAATCTTGATCGATTATATATGGATGGTTTCACGTTGAACAGTTTATGGGATCGTCTTAGTGTGAAATTTTCAAAAAATTGTTTTTTTTTTTTTGCATTATCGTATAGTATACACTGTTCTAAACATTCTCTCAAATTTTTAAATCGAAATTCAAATTATTACGGTCGCTACAGCGTTTCTTGTAGAAAGGGAACGGTTTTTCTACCTGCGCGTGTACTAAGGTGCTTAGGTTCTATAACCTTGCAGAATAAACTGTCCAAGCATTTCAGTTCGTTTTTGACATCCACCACGGATAGACGTACGAGAGAAACCCCCAAGAAAAAAATCAAGACCTGGCATCGCCGATTGATCGTAAGTAAACGATTTATATAAACTTTTCCAACTTCAATCTTTAAACGCGTTTTTCTCAGAATGGTGTTTTTCAAAACGGTTTCCACTCTCAAAGGAAGAGTTTTAAAGATATCTAGTTCCAATTTCGGGAGAACATTTTAAACGTCATTCTTTATCGCGCTATGGAAGCTTTTTTTTTTTTTTTGAAAACTTCCTATTTTTGTTTACGAAAAACTGTCGAAAAAAAGGGCCACATTCGACACTTTTTGTTCAAACCGCCGCCATTTTGCCAAATTTGAAAAAAAAATCCCTCCATAGCGCGATAGCGACTTTCCTACAGATCAATAATCTTTTTGAAATTTTTTTTTCAGATCAAAATTGCGGCCGTCATCGTGGAAACCGTGCAGCACCTTTTTTTCACGTGAAATTACAACAATTTATACAACAATGATGCACTCAATAAATAAACTTTAAAAAAATAATTTTGTATTCTTCATAAACGTATTTATTTATAAAAAAAAAACCGGACCGATTAGTTTATTTGAACATTAAAAAAAAAATTCGCGAAAATCAGTGATTTTTCGGAGGGTCACACTGAGACGATCCCTTATCACTCGAATGAATGCGTTAAAGGTCGATGCAAAAAGTTTGGACACGTGCAGGCTTTGCAGTACGATATCTCTGTCAAAAAAAAAAACATAGAGAACAGGTCGTAAGACCTTTCGGAAATTTTAAGAGTGTGCAGCTTTTAACAATCCATTGGCCTTTTCTGAGACAAGATTCTGACGTTAACATATCGCCAGCAAAGGTTGAATGTCATATTTTTTCAATTTTTCAATATTTTTCAGACCTTTGCCGTAATTGGAAAATGATGTGGAAAACCGCCCGTCTCAAAAATCCTTGCTTTAGAAATTACTTATCTCTCTATCTAATAAAAAAGTTTCAAACAAATGAACGTAGAAAAAGATTATAATAACAATAGTAAAAAAAAGATTATAATAACAATAGTATACGCATGAAGTTGGCGGTGGGATGAGATCCCGAAAACAAAACAAAAAGCATCCAGCAAACCCTTTGACAGCTGTCATCGGCTGTTTATGACAGTCTTTGACAAATATCTTTATAAGTATCTGTTTCTGACGCGCAAAAAATGAACATGCAAACGAAAATTATCAAGATGATTCCCGACGGGAATTGTCTTTTTCGCGCGTTGGCGTATTGTGTATACGGCACTCAAGATCGACACGCAGAGGTGAGACTGAGTATCGTTTCAAATATAGTGGATAATTGGTCTACGTTTGCGGGTTTTATTACAGGTAATGAGTCGAACGGTGCTGTGATTAGGTCACCTGGTGATTACAAATCACATATGAATAAAAATGCAATATATGCAGCTGCGGATATTTTCAAGATATGTTCAATCGTGTATCGCGAAGAACAAATTCATCCACACCGGATCGGATCACAAAATGGAACACAATTCTCGCTACTCTTCACCGGCGACGGAGGAGTGGACACTTTGATGTCTTGCAGAACCAAAATAAAATCCAGATAGTGAGTAATAAGTATGAAAAGTAACAATCAAATAATAGTAAATCTAAATATATCAGCAAACAGTCAAAAGGACAGCCAGGATTTACGATGAGAATGGAGAAAGGAGGAGTTTCAAGCAGCAGACAAGGCGATGAAGATAGTGGATGGTCGGAAGTATCACAAAAGAAAGAGGAAAATAAAATTGTAAGTGAGAAGAACCAAATAAGCCATAGAATAATATCCATCAAATATTCGTATAACCAGGTAAGAGGGCGACCAGGATCGATGTTGACCTCAAGAGAAAGAGGTGTTTTGCGGAATGAACAGCAACGCAAATATAGAGAAAAAAATAATATAAAGAAGGTGATTTTGGAGAATAACTGGCAGAGCGGTAGCAAAAATAATTCAGCAAGTCAAGGAGATAGATCGATATCAACAGAGAAGGAACACCAATTTTCAATCAACGAATGGAAGCTTAGATTGATGAAAAAAAGAAAAGTAAGCACAGAAGGAATTGAAGTGGACAGCAAGTGCAGACCTGTCATCAAATCAACATGAAGGAATTCGTCTGTCTACTAGACAATGCGTAAGGAAATAGTGATGCGCGAAGCGCCGAACAACGAGGCGCGTAGCGCCGAGATGGGGTTGGCGCGCGAAGCGCGCAGGGGCGAAGCCCCTAGTACTCATTAAACTAATGTGATTCGAAATTATGAGGAGCTTCGAAACTTGCTTCAAACAACCAAGTCCTCTTACAATTAGTCCTCAGAAGATTGAAAATGAACGGGTACGATCTTGGGATCGTATAGAGCTATCAGGCGAAGCTGAATATTTAGAAGAGTGAAATGAAAATCAACACCATCTAGTTCATTGAGATTTTAGTAAACAGTACTGCACGTGCAAAATACTTATCTCCTTTGGAGGATACGTTCATATTGAATAAAGGAAGAGTGCTCGCATGTAAGAATGGCGAAAACTGATCCAGAGATAAGGTATTAGGCCTCCGTACAAAAGTAGTCGAACAGCGCTGGTACATTATACTGTAAAATTGTTACTTTGTTACTCGGCCGCTCTCCCTGATCCCGATACACGCGATCGTTGCTCGAGATGCGCCGCACAAAAAAGCGGGTAGGTATAGGATTTCGGTCTGCACTCCAAGTGCAAATAGACGCATAATACCCATTGCCGTGCCGCTTATACGTCGCTCGCAAACAGTTTGGCCGCTGCGCTGTATTTTCTCGAGGCGCCTAGCAGATCACAGGCCCGGTCGTGAGCTGCTACCTCACCCCACTCACTGTATGTGGCCCGGCAAACACACCGGCTTGCAACTCGCTACCTGCACATTTTTTACACAATTACACGGTTCGTACGCTTTTTGGAATCTGAAATTCCCTGACTTTTCCAGATATTCCAGCCTGAAAATACAATTTTTCCAGTAACCTTTCACGAAATATGCCGCTGATTAATGACAATTTTTTTACACATTAATACTCAATATTACCTAGTAAATATCTTTCTGTCTGACCATCTATGTACAAACAACAAACTGCGATTTTCTGTAAGCGAAAAGATGAAAGAAGGTTGAATTAATATAGGGTGTCCCTAAATTGCCTCCCACGGACTAGCCAGCATGATACCTCGTTAAAATCCAACCGAGAATTTTTTTTCCGGAAGCTCGTCCGACGCATAGTTTTTGAATTATAAGCGATAGCGCTAGGCCAATCAGAGTGCACCATTTCATCTGGATTTGCCGCCACGGAAATTGCTGTTTTGTTCGTCTGGGTGAATTATTATTATTCGTTTACGAATTAAATATCGGCACCTCCCCTCTCTCGCTGCTGTACCCCTTATGCTTGAGGATGCGATTTCTGTCTACACACACAAGTGTGCGCCCATGGATGTGCGGCCGGCTGCGTGTGCCGCGGCAACAATACCGAGGTCAGCGCCCGAGAAGGGGTACAGCAGCGACAGAGGGGAGGTGCCGATATTTAATTCGTAAACGAATATAATAATTCACACAGCGAACAAAACAGCAATTTCCGTGGCGGCAAATCTAGATGAAATGGTGCACTATGATTGGCCTAGCGCTATCGCTTATAATTCAAAAACTATGCGTCGGGCGAGCTTCCGGAAAAGAAATTCTCGGTTGGATTTCAACGAGGTATCATGCTGGCTAGTCCGTGGGAGGCAATTTAGGGACACCCTGTATATTTATTCAAAATAATATTATAACTTTACAGCTCTATTTGTTTCGCAATAATAAAAAAACTGAAATAGGTAACGACCTTACATTCAAATGTTCGACTAGTAACTGCAGCTACTTCATGAATTAAAAGACTAGCATAAAATATTTCGATATCACAGAATTAAAGGAATACCACTTATGAGAAATTAAAATAGCCGAACACAATAAATTAAATTTTAGAAATGGCACGGATTTGGTCATCCAATATCTCGGCTTCTTTGTGTGCTTCTGCCATTACTTTTCGTTTCTTTGATTGTAATTCTTTTACTATCTGGTTCGCTCTCTTTCTCCCGTTTTCTTGACGTTTTTTTTCTGTTACCTCTTTTTTCTGATTCTCAACCCTGGTTAAAATTCCATCAGAAACAGACAGAAGACGAATCCTGTCTGAATCGAGTGTGTTTTTGTCACGGTAATTTCAGACAGAAGCAGTTGGATATGCCCGTTCTTATACGCATCTATGTGCAACAGCAGACAGAATTCCTATCCACTCGTGTCCGATTCTATACGCATTTTGCTATTAAATGGACAGAATTTTTATCCGCATCTACCGGTTTTCTATACGCAGACGTTGTCCACCTGGAATAACGCGCAGATGGATTCTATCGGTTTCTAATGTACCTCTATCAGCACTGGTTTAAATACGGTCCACAGATGCATTCTGTCCGCATCTATGCGCTGCTGATGAACTATTTCATTCCGTCTATTTCTATCAATGTATCTACCCTGGTGTTGCCCATGATCACGTACGTATTGAGAAAATAGCAGTACCTTTGGAATGACAAATCAACCCTGAATTACTTTTTTGGTTGAAAATCAAAGTTTTCATCCCGTCAGTATTCAGATCATGGACAAAATGTGATTTATTGTTTTCATACAGTAATGTTCATATATGCCTACTGCCCACGTCCGGCTGACTTGTTACTGCGCAGAGACAAAAAACTGAGTCGTTTTTGGTCTTTGCGCAGGAATGGGTTAATCCAATCCCTACAAAAAATGTCGTATGAAGATATACGGTACTATCCCAATTTAGTATGGTTTTCGTATCCGTATTGTATGCGAACCTATCCGAATGTATCCGGTTCGTAGCGATTTGTATCTGGACCTATCGTAAACCTATACATTCCGATAGGTTCACATACAATGAGGATACAAAAACCATATTGAATTCGGATAGTACCTTATATCTTCATCCGACATTTTTTGTAGGGATGTGGGTAGGCATATCTGAACACTACTGCCCAGCATTTATACTAATATGCGCTATTATACATATACCAAAAACAAACTGCAAATCGATGTGAAATCAAACGTGTGACCTTGTCGTGATCGCGAGAAAGCTGAATATAGGTCCCACGGCAGGAGCAAGATCGATCACCCGATGACGTCTTTCATTTGTTTCAAGCCTGCAATATATTAACATCCACCTATGCACTGAAATAACATACATGTACATAATAAGCGGGAGTGAAGTATATACACCTAGAATGAGCCATACGTCGCAGAGATAATTTTTCTTTGAATTGTTTTTATTGCGAGAATACAAATATGACAAAATCATCCCGTGACTGTCTCTACGTGACTGACTCTCGCTCTTACTCGCTGAGTTCCTCATTCGGCGTGTGTTCCGCATCTAACAAGTATGTTGAAAAGCAGAAGTCTTCATAAGTGGCACGGTTTTCGTTTCCTACGAAGTTTACATATGTTAATCTGACGTTATAAACTGACAAACCTGTATTTTCTTCTTTATTGTCATGATCTTCAAGTATCCTAATAGGGGAGTTTCCGACATCGTCAGTAATGTTGGAGTTGGTGCCTATATCATCCCCCGCGTCTGATTTCTGATCATCCTCTTCTAGAGACAGATATAAATAATCAATATCACAGAAGCGCCAATATATGTCTATATATGTATAATAAGAATATGGTTAGTGGTAAACTCAAATGTCAACTGTAGGAAAGTGGAGATGGTTCGTACAAATGTACAACACCGATGAAATCTCATGATTATACATGCTAAGGCGATATGTAGCGCTATGGTTAAATGTATTTAATTACGTGCACTCTATCATGATCAAGTTTTAATTTACCGGGTACACTTGATGTCATCGATGATGTCGATGGCTTATCAGTCTTTTTCAGTTTGTTTAGGTCGGATATCTTCCTAGTGACGTAAAGGTTTACTTTTGATAATTCCATTTGCGTATTGAATTCAGAAGCCTTCTGTATGGCCAGTAAGCGGTGACGGTAGATATCTGTAAGAATTGGTTATATTGTGCGTAAGTTCGGAAAACGATTCGGAGGCGATTCAGTATATATGCCTGTCTGCGGGCCAAGAATGACGATATTACGAATACGCGAGCTGGCGTATAATCAGACTCATCATCATCGCGCTTGAATTGCGAAAAAGGATCACAAACAATGGTTTTGGGTAACAGATACTTAGATTGAATACGTATGCGCTATTATGCCAATAGGGTATTATCTCCGTTGTGGAATACAGGTATTCCTTACTGCATACTAACACAGTTACTTTTCCTACTCGGGTTTATCTCTGGGGATGTGTATGTATAGGCTTGATAATGTAGTCCAGATGATGAAAGACGTACCACTTATAGCGAGCATCTTTGTTTCATCCAATTTTGCTTTTGCCGGTTTGTCTTTGAATTTATTTGATTGTGTACCAGTGATACTGCTATTTTTCAGAACGTCGTATCCAAATACTGCTACGGCGATTTCCTTCACGAACATCTGATTCGACTTTGCCCTGTTGACGGCACCATTGTACGTACTATAGGGGATCCATACGTTATGTCCCAAATGAATCTGTGAAATGGTATATGGTTGACAATTAATTCATGTAAATACATTACCATTGCCTCGTCAGTGTGCAAACTTACCTTGTCGTTTGAAATATGTCCAGGTGGTGGTGCATTACAACCTTCCAAGTTACGTATGACTCCGTCATATTGTTCCGACATAACTGTGGACACGTATATACTACTCAGTGACTGATACTTATGATAATTCATTTCAGGTTTTGTTTCACGCTAAGGGGAAAATACCTCAAGATTCCAGTGACAAATTGATTATTTGGGATGAAATAGTTGAAATTAATGAATCAAACTCGAATTTATTTATTGCAATTGTAACCTAATTTTGAATAATTCCAATCATTCACTTGTTTTCGAACGATTCTCGATAATTCACTTCAACTAGAGTAAATATCTTATTGTTTTTGTGATTTTTATTCGTATTTCTGATCAGTCAAATGAGTTCGTTTCATTTAATCCAATTGTTTGTGTGATTTTGTTTTTTCTTATTTGATTTATTTCTTCGAGAATAATTATCGATAATATACTCATTGGGGTGAATATCTGAATATTTCAATCTTTCTTTGGTACTTTCTGTGTCTTCAAATGAGTTGACCTTATTTTTTTCAATTCAATTTCAATTTTCTTTCGGAGGTTCGATAATTCACGTACAGTTTTTTGATCTTGTTTAATTTTTTTTCTGTGTTAATTTTTATTATTTAATCAAGCCGCTGTAAATTCTCGTCAATTTATGGACCTATTCGTAATTCGAATCAACGAGTCACTTCCCCCTCGCGTTCAAACCAAGCAGCCGGTGGAGGGCATTCTTTGGATTACATGAAATCTGATCTGTGGTATCTTGAATATTGACAGCTATGAATGCGATGGTATCATCATGTTTCAAACAATTATTTCCCGAGAAATAGCCGAGCTAAAGATACTATACTTCCAAAATTGTATAGAAATCTACTTTCTTTTTTTTCAACGCTTCATAAACTTTGAGCACAATAAAAACTGATAAGCCGTCGTGAAAAGTAGGAAAATGAAAGTGATTCTTGTTCTCGATTGTTAGATACTTGTGCAATAGACGATCGACAGTTAGCTGATGCTTCTACAACCCGCCATATAAAAGGTAATGATTTCGGCAGGACTGACCATGTGCGGCCGCATATGTACCAATTTATAGTCGAAAAATAATGAAAACCTGCCTCTTCGAGACAGTTCAAATTGAACCGCTTTTAGCTTTCCTCCCACCAACATAGCTAAAAGCTGGTTTGAAAAACCCCTTTAACAAAATTCTCAATCAGAAAACGTAAGGTTATTGTATATTTCGAGCAATTTTCGTAGTTTCGCAAATTTGTTTTGCCACCGTGTCAGGATCCCCTCCCACCTCCCCTTCACTGGGAAATGGAGCATAACCCAAAATACCCCAGGAATTTCCGGAAACCCCCACCGATCTCTATAGTAACGATTACTCTGGTAACCAATCATCATAGTAACGATTACCATGGTACCCAATCATTATAGTAACGATTGCCATGGTAACCGTTACCATGGAAATCGGTTGCCACCATGGTAACGGTTACCATGGCAACCAATCTCTATAGTAACAATTGTCATGGCCCAGCGTAAAACCTCCTACCCTCCCCGCCCCTCTGAGCGTAACGGGCCCAGCGTGACGGACGCAGCGTAACGCGCCTGGCGTGGCGTTACACGTGACGCCCCCCACCCCAGCCCCCCACCTTCAGTAAAGAAGGTTTTTCAAACAGTCAATAATAATCGTAGTGCTGTGTAGGCTTAAGAACATTTTGAACGATCAATTACATAATCTACAATCGATTTACACTGCCTACCTTGGTCTGCATATCTGTCAAATCAATTGTCAATGAATAATGTATGCGTACCTTTGAATTCTTTGAAATACTGGATGACATCGCGCTGCAGTTCCATGTTCAGTGTTGTAAGTTCCTTCATCATTAAATTTTGACTGGCAATCGTAGTTTCATCTTTGGAACATTTCGCCTTTAGATTTTTAATCTGTTGCAAGAGGTCTGCATGACTAAGGTCATCACATCCCTGTAAAATTACCAATTCAATTACTATCATCACATATGTCATTCAGGTCCAATCCAACCATCAATTTCGTATGCATAACACAATTCAACAAAATATATATATATATATATATATATATATTTTTTTGATACGTCATTTGTTCGTTGCATCAGTCACGTAACTACATTGGAAAAGATTCACCAACTTGATTAACTACTGCGAGGTATACGTATGTATGATAGTTTTTTTTCAATATCAATGTATAGTCTACACATGGACAAAACGACGTACAGATTTGTAAAAGAATTTGTCTTGGATCTTTCTTGAGCGAATTTCTGCTGTACAATTTTAGGATTGGAAAATTTTTCATACATCGCAATAATTCTCGAACAATTTTGTGAAAAAGATGCAAGTTCCAAATAAAGTTTAGCAATTTAACACACAGTATTGAATGTCAGTGATGTCTGTGAAAATAACTAATTTGAAATCACTATACAGACGGAATCATTATTCTGGGCTTCTTTCATATCATTACGCAGTCCGCAATGGAGCCCAAACTGCTCATCGGGAATATAACGGGTACCTAATAGAATTTCAGTTCGAAATATGCGATTGAACCAATTACCGAATTCATGTTTTTGCTGTCCAGGGTATTATCGGTCGTCTTTCGTGCCGCTGATGTATTACTGTCCTTCGCCGTCATACTACTGCTTCGATTTCCCTTCTTTTTAACAGCCTGCATTTTATAATTATGAAAATGAGCATTGATTCACCGTAACAATAAGTGTGTATGAGTTACTCTATATTTACAGACGAATCGGGCTTCTTTGCAGGTTTAACTATTTTTTCGACCATTGGTTTATCTAAGGCTTTGGGAGACTGAGCGGATTTTTTACCTACATCAAGACCACTATCCGGCTGCAAATAATGTACATAGCATATACAATTACATAATCAAACATGGCTTTCATTTGAAGCACTCACCGACTGCTTGTTTTTGCTAAGTTCTACATCGTCTGGTGTCATCGCATTAGGCTCCGTCAGAATAGAGCTTTGAGCCTCTCTCACTTTATCAGCCTACATATCGTAAATGTGAAAACGAGCATGTCATTTATCATCATAAAGTGCGTATGGGTTACTCTATAATATTTACCGATGAATTGGGCTTCTGTGGTTTGGTCATTTTCTCAGCCACTGGTTCACCGAAGGATTCGTGAGATCTTGTAGATTTTTTCCCTGAACCGCAGCCGTCTGCATCCTGTAAAACATACAAATATACAACGGCTGAACGGAATAGTGCATCGTGTGACAGTGTGGAGTAGGGTCGATTTCCGTCTAGTGTGTGAGGTTGGTAGTGCGCGCCGAAGGCGAGTGCTGCTTTCACACGAGCTGGCTATCGGCCAATCTACACGTGTTGTACATGCTATTTTTCATCATTCCTGCAATAGGGGAAAATAGGATTTTAGTAACCTGTGTGGCGCGCGTAATGCAAGTGCCTCATTTTCGCCTGAGGGTAGGAATAAGGCACTTTACGCACGCTACACGTACTTCGAAAATCATACTTTAGAAGCAGATGTTGCAAAAAATATGTAACGTTAGTTCTGCATCATTAGTGGGTTGAAATATTGAAAGACGTACCTATATTTGATACAGCCTAACCTTGTCTATCAAAGACAAAAATTGGGGACAGGCCAGTGGGCCGAACTTGATCATTAAATCCATGAAGCTACTTTCAAAAAATTTACAATAGAAACAATTATTGATCGAGATTGAATTTCATATCTCATCTAAGAATCTCAATTGCAATAAGTTCCACTGATAAAGCATAGTGTGATGACTTGTAACATTCGTGCTCAGAGATATATTCAAAACTGCAAAAAAAAAAAAACAAATCTTCAAAGTAACCTACCGTAGCTTTTCGTTTAATCGGGCCACTTTTTTTCATATTCTTTTTATCATTGTGGACTTCACCAGGTTCGATATTCTCCTGATCATCTTCAATAGTGTTCACTTCATTTCCTACAGGTGTCATCGTATCTTCTGCAACGTGTTTTTGTCGAAGTGCTTCTAATTTTTCATTCAACTTTAGTTTTATCTTGTGAGATTCATGACGCGATGGTGCCTTTATGAAATAAGCGTACAATCATGAAATCATTATCTATATGGGGTACTCCAGCCATAATCATCCAAGATTTGACTCGACGTTTTTTTATTATTCTTTTTTTATAATTTTACACGATGTAGTTCTATATCGTGTACATCAAAGAAGCATCTATGAATTTTTTCAGATTCTTAGTTGGAACCGGTTTTTCAGGATAAATATTACAGACGTCGATTAATATACAACCTTCGATCTTCCTGCAACGAAGCACAGGTATTCTACGTCGAAAAACTCAACCTTTGACGCCTAGACCATCGTGGACCATATATTCACTCTTTCTACGACTTTACCTACAATTCAGATCAAAAAATCGTTTTCCAGTGCCCATAAATATTGGTGTTAGTGATCAGAGTCTACACTATGGCTTTTTCTGTTCGAAAATATCATATCTCATCCTACTGGGTTGCAAAAATTCATAAATTTTAATTTTTTTAATAATAAACTTTTTAAATCAGTATATTTCTAATAATAAACTTTTTATCAGTAATTTTCTGAACCTAATGGGATGAGATATGATATTTCCGAACAGGAAAAGCCATAATATAGACTATGATCACTAACACCAATATTTATGGGCACTGAAAAACGATTTTTTAATCTGAATTGTAGGTAAAGTCATAGAAAGAGTAAATGGTCTAGGCGTCAAAAATTGAGTTTTCTTTACACATGCATGCGAAATCCTCGTTTGCCCACCGCTAGGAGGCACCCAAAGCCCGGCCTTCGCGCACCGCGCGTGAGAATAATTTTTCCTACCATCAGGCGATGCGCAAAATACTTTGCCCACCGCAAGCGGTGGGCAAAATGTTTTGCGTACCGCCTAGCGGTAGGCAAAATTTTATTCTCACGCGCGGTGAGCTGAAGCCGGCTTTCGCTGCCCCCAAGCACTGCACAGCGCGGACTTTCGCATACATTCACAAAGAAAAATAGTGTTCGATACGCGAGGCCAAACTCGCTTCTTGCGCACTACTCGTCTGAAGGGCGCACGAAGCCTCGGCTTCGTGCTGCCTTCAGACTCGTACTGCGCAAAACGCTTGTTTGCCCTCTTGTATCGAAATATACTATTTTCGACGTGGAATACCCGTGCTTCGTTGCAAGAAGATCGAAGGATGTATACTAGTCGACGTTTGTAATATTTATACTGAGAAAACGGTTCAAAGTAAAAATCTAAAAGAATTAATTCATAGATGCCATGACATACACAACTCCTGCCATGACACTCCTTTGACATACACAATATAGACCTCCATCGTGTAAAACTATACAAAAATTATTAAAAAAAACGTTCAGTCCAATCTTGGGTGATTATGGCTGGAATGCCCCATATACACCTTTGTGTAGGTGCTGCAACATCTGGTAGTAAACAACAACAACATCGTCAGCTTCATATCTATATGTACCTATATACCTTTTTCGCACGTTTAGCTAATGCGTCGGAGTCTTCTGAAGATATTTCCGAAGCTGACAAAATCAAATTCGAAGGAGGTGCAACTTGCCTTTTCTCTCCACTTTTCGCTCGTAATTTTTCAATAGTGTCTGAAAACAGAATAATCAAACGTGTTCAAAATAGCACACCATCCTATACATTATATTTTCACTCTGGTTTGTGATAATGATTTAAACATGAATTATCGTGAATTCTTCAAGTGACGATCATAAATAACTACTGGCAATCCAAATTTGTTCCATGTAACGTTGGATCATTGTTCGGATGTCGAAAAAATGCGAACTTGTTAAGCATTGAGCAAGCCCGCTAAATATTGCTTTTGAAAAAAATAAACTTGATTTTTATGACAAAAAAAATGACTTTCCACTGTCTAATAATTTCTTGATAATTCATTGCGAAAGTATGTAATGATTTCGTTGGTCAGTTTTCGAGTACATCGAAATCCTGAATCAAGGGATCAACTGAAATAACCGACGGAATAACCAGAATAACAAACCTTCGAAGTGAAAAATCTAATTTACAATAAAAAATTGATGAAAAAAAGTATAATTTCATGACATATAATGTGAAATGACAAAGGAAAGTTAGAATAAAACAAGAATGATTTGAAATACATGAATTAATTTCTATTATTTCAGCATTGAAAAAAAAACATGTTCAGCTGACTGGTGCATGTCGAATCATAAGTTATTTCCCCCTTTTAGAGAGGTGTCAAAAGTCTGAAAAATTGTGTCAATGCTCCTAGCTCATCCCCAAATCGGCGGTATGAATTTTATCATCAAACACGAATATTTACTGTCGAAAATAAATAGACAATTCATGCGCACCGCCGTCTTTGACGCTCAGGGCGGCGGTGTCCTTTGATACTTTCTTTCAAATGTTAATATACGCGTATATATGATGGGAATTAGGATAATATATCGCTCATATAAACATTTGAGGGCCTGTCGTATAGTTCTGCGAACAATGAGGATTTATCGATTATATTAACATTTTTTTAACTTCACTCGAAGTTGTATTTTTCTCATTTTATAGCGATAAAAAAAAATATACCATAATTGTAAATACTTGCATAATAAGTAACGGAATGTATGAATTATCAAACGTCCGGAATATAAAAAAAATGAATGAATTTCGGTTTTCTTTGTGTATAATTATTTAATATATATAGGTCTAATTGGTAATTCAATTAAAAAATCTCACTACAAAACATCCGTTCGGCATATGTAGTATTATTCTCAGACCGATGATATGGCTCGCGTATTAGAATATATAACCCGATAGCTGATAAATAATGGTGTTATTTATTATACACTTACCGTCAACACAGAGTATGATAGCCTGGCAGTATGAGCCTGCAGGTCCACACTTGATATTATAATACTTTCGATGATCGATGTTATCGGCATCAAAGTGATTAATTTTTGTCACGGGAACAATGTTTTTCATATCGTGACGTGAACATTGCACTTTGAACTTCACCAACGCGAACATTATCCCCAGTAGCTCCGCGCTACGTGTTGATATTGAACAAACACTGTATGCCGGTGTAATAACTTAGAAATTGTCTCGTGTTATTATATTCACCCGTCAGTTCAAAATATACACGTGGTCGTGAAGCTCGTGTGAACTACCGCGCGCGCAACTGCACACAGCCCGTGAGCCTTATGAGGCGAGGAGGGGGTATGCCGGCGTTCAGGCCCATCCACGCGTGCTACAACGAGAACGCGTCAACTCGCTAACTAGCGAGCTATCGCGTACACAGTGGTTGGCGTGAGTGGAACTGGCGTGACTACTATATACAGGTAATAACAAGTGATTATTCTAAGGTTCGGATGCTAAATAGCAGGGATGTAAATGTAATAAGGATGAAAAACAATAACGAATGATTGAAATATTCAGATATTATTTGGGCGCTTCACGAATTATCAACCATTGTCTGGGCTCGAAAAATTCGATTTGCGTAAATTTTTTTCCTTACTTTCTGTGACTCGAGTAAATTAGTAAATTCAACAAGTTTCAATCCGATATAGGACGTCGTATGCTGCATGTTCAGGCGAGGAATATGCTAACCAGTTCTTTAGACAAAATTGCTATGCGTATTTTTATCGTATATTTAGCGTGACAATAAAAATTTGAAGAAATATATTTTCTGTGTGAAAAACTCTCAGCTTTCCGGAACTATTTTCTATCTTTCATTTACTCTGCTCAAACGACCTCCAAAACACGTTTTTTGTCAAAGAATAACGATTTCTATTGCCCCGCAATGTTGTATCATTCTTTTGAATTTTTATTCTAACAGCTGAGATTTTTTTACTCATGAACACAAATTTTCAGAATGGAAAGGCTACGCGGTCGCGCGCGTTAGGTACGATTGATTTATAAAGACAATTGTAATAAAGAGAATTTTATTTACCGTTCTTTATTAATTAATCGTAGCTCACGCGCGACTACTATATTATACAGCCTTCCCACTCTGAAAATTTGTTTCTTTTATGACTGGAAAAATCTCAACTGTCAGAATAAAAATTCGAAACAATGACAAGACATTGCGGCGCAAAAGAAATCGCTGTTTCTGTTTTGTCAAAAATCGTGATTCTTGATTGGTTATGGCAGAGTCAATGTGAACTAAAAAATGGATCCGAAAAGCGGAGAGTTTTTCACACATAAGTTTTTTTTTTCAATTTTCATTGTGACTCGAAATCTGCGATAAGAATGCGCATACAAATTTTGTCCAAAAAAATTGGATATCGCATTCCTCGTGAAAGGTACGTCCTATTGGACTGAAGCTTGTTGAATCTACTAATTTACTTGATGGGTCACAGAATAAGAGGAAAATAATTATGAGGCAAATCGCATTAATTTTTCGGGCCGAAAAATTGGTTGATGATTGCGGTGGAATGTCCCATTCACTCATAAATGGAATTGAATTATCGAGAATAGAAAAACTAGTGTATCAAATAGTATCAATTGCATTAAAAGATTTATCAAGTGAATTATTATGAATATGATTTCGATCTGCAACTATAAATTTGTATAACACACTTAAATTATGATTTATCATTTCCTATCGCGGAATTTTCCGTGCGGATTAGTGAATGACTGCGTGAATATCCTTTGATTATCATGTATTTTCAGTGTGACAGTAATTAACTCCGATAATCTGGAATAAATACCAGTGAATCATCGAGATAAAATTAAAGGATATTTATTTCCAACATGGAAAATGAAAGAGCAGCAGATCCTAAGCCACGTAAACGTTACAAACTGTTCTTGGATCCAGAGTACCAACCACATTGGGTTCCTACGAGGACTCATTCATTTTGGGTTGCTGATGCAACTGTTCCGCCACCAGAAACCGACGTCGACGCATCAGGTATTGGTCCAACCAAAGACCGTTTAATTGGTACAAATGTGGAGTATGCAATTTTTTTTTTAACACACGCCAATACCACGCGCCTATAATTTATCCTATACCAGGTTGCAAGCGGAACATCTATAGGCTATTTCTGTTGGAAAAGGTGGAAGATCTTTTTTTTGCGTCATCTATGCTCACGCTATAATTATAGTTACAATGAGCCGTAAAAATTTATTAACGTCGAAATTCGTACATTTGTCTTGGATGATGCATATGAGTTTATACTACTTCACCTTAGGGATTTTTATTATTACAGTTAATAATTTATGAACTCGTGAGTTCGAAAAGTATATTGCTTAGAATTTGAAGGATATTACTGTATATCCAGCTCGCCTAGAATGCTTGAAACATTTTTGTTTTATGTGAGAAAAAAATCACGATATATCGGTTTTTAAATTCTTGGAAATAAAATTCAAGTTAGAATATGGGACATAGGACACGTTTTAGGGTCAGCTTGTAATTGTTTCATATTTTCTTCGGTTCTCAATCTTTGACGTCCCTGTACTTAGCAGAGCAATGTTGGAGAAACCGAATATAATTGGTACCATAATTAGGTGCTTTTTAGGTGCTAATTAGGTGCCCGATTCAAAATTTGGTGCTTGATTTTTTAATTAGGAAAAATCGATTTTTGCCGCGCGCTGCCAGCGGGACGTCAGGCTAGCAGAGCACCCCACGTAACTCGACAAGTACCGGGGTTAGGGAGAAGTACTCTCCGTAGGAATTAAGTGCTTTTTAAGTGCTACTCGGGTAGACTATCTAGAATTTACGGGATCAATTTTTCGATCAGTAAAAATCGATTTTTGCCGCGCGCTGCCAGCCGGACGTGAGGCTAGCAGAGCGCCGCATGTAACTCGACAAGTACCGGGATTAGGGAGAAGTATTCTCCGTAGGAATTAGGAACTTTTCAAGTGCTACTCGGGCATGCTATACGGAACTTCCGGCATCGACGTCTCGATGTACTTTGATACATGGTAAACGTTGTATATCAACACATACATTCTAAAATCACGAGATACGCTGTATACGTATTATATCAAAATACCAGCAAAATTTTTCAATTCTTTCCGCATCTCGTTTTTACGACGGCAAAAGTTATTCGATTCCAACCAAGTAAATAACCCTTCGTCTGCACACACCCGCCACGACCCTCCGCCACGACCTTTCGACTGCATATAGGGTCAATCTGACTCTAACCGTTTTTCAACCGATTGTATCGTACTAAATGAACCGACTGCGTATTTTGATGACGGGACGCCATTAGAACAGAGTAGGAATCGGACACTTTGATGACTATGCGGTCATTTTGGTGACTGTCACGAATGTGTATTTGTATGAATCGGATATTTTGATGACTGGGATTTTTTGGCGTGATCCTGAAAATTCAAAAATTCGAAAATTTTGTTGCCAATTTCTGCCCAAGGCGAAACCACAATTGCATAGCTGTGGCTGTTGTGATAGCCTTCCTTTCCCATGGACTCGCGCGCGAAGCGCGCGAGGCCAGTTGCTCATCAAATTTACAACAAACCTCGTAACTAGGCACCCAAAAAGGTCCGTCATCAGTATATATGATACATGTAAATATATAAATACGCATTATTAATTTTTTTTTGCACATACACTTTTTGTAATAAATTGTTCTTATTTATGGCCCAAGCGTTGATTTTTGAGAATACTAAAATCGAAGTGCCCAAAAATAGGTAAAATACAATTGTATGTGCAAAAAAAAAAATAATAATGCGTATTTATATATTTACATGTATCGTATATACTGATGACGGACCTTTTTGGGTGCCTAGGTACGAGGTTTGTTGTAAATTTGCTGAGCAACTGGCGTCGCGCGCTTCGCGCGCGAGTCCAGGGGAAAGGAAAACTATCACAACAGCCACAGCTATGCAATTGTGGTTTCGCCTTGGGCAGAAATTGGCAACAAAATTTTCGAATTTTCAGGATCACGCCAAAAAATCCCAGTCATCAAAATAACCGATTCATACAAATACACATTCGTGACAGTCACCAAAATTAACGCATAGTCATCAAATTGTCCGATTCCTACTCTGTTCTAATGGCATCCCGTCACCAAAATACGCAGTCGGTTCATTTAGTACGATACAATTGGTTGGAAAACGGTTGGGGTCAGATTGACCCTATATGCAGTCGGAGGGTCGTGGCGGAGGTGTGCAGACGGAAGGTTATTTACTTGGTTGGAATCGAATAACTTTTGCCGTGGTAAAAACGAGATGTGGAAAGAATTGAAAAATATTGCTGGTATTTTGATATACATACATACAGCGTACCTCGTGATTTTAGAATGTATGTGTTAATAAACAACGTTTACGATGTATGAAAGTACATCAAGACGTCGTTCCCGGAAGTTCCGTATAGCATGCCCGAGTAGCACTTAAAGAGCACTCAATTCCTACGGAGAGTACTTCTCCCTTACCCCGGTATTTGTCGAGTTACGTGGGGTGCTCTGCTATCCTGACGGCCCGCTGGCAGCGCGCGGCAAAAATCGATTATTCCTAATTAAAAAATCAATCCCGGAAATTCTGGATAGTGTACCCGAGTAGCACTTAAAAAGCACTTAATTCGTACGAAGTGTACTTCTCCCTAACCCCGGTACTTGTCGAGTTACGTGGGGTGCTTTGCTAGCATGACGTCCCGCTAGCAGCGCGCGGCAATAATCGATTTTTTCTCATTAAAAAATCAAGCACCAAATTCTTGAATCGGGCACCTAATTAGCACCTAAAAAGCACCTAATTATGGTACCAATTATATTCGGTTTCTCCAACATTGCTCTGCTGAGTACAGGGACGTCAATCTTTGTACGTTATTATATTACTTGTGCCAAAGTTATTGTTAGTCAATTAATGTTTTCAGATCAAAATTCTGTGGGATCGGGCGAGAATATGTTGTTAAATACCGAGGATGATACGTCACATTGTGTTTCCGATTCTAATCAATCATCTGCTGCATCTTCGATGGAGCCTGATCTAAGCAATGACTGCTGTGGAAATATGTCACATGAGGAGAATGATGATGTCTGTGTGTCGGATGAAGAGCACTTGACAGATCCCGATGTAGAAAATTCTGATGACTCACAATCAGACGATTCCCACGATTCGCACGACAATTTACAAAATTTTGACGATTCTGAAACTTCGGAAGAAGATGAACCTCACGAACGAGTCGGGCGAGAAGACGGTGTGAATGACGACGATATTATGTTTGATCAATCTGTTCTGTCCGTGTCGGATGTTATGGAAATGGTCATGGCATATTGTATGCGTTTTTCTGTATCCCATGAGGCCCGAAAAGCACTGGTGGATATGATACAATGTTTGGCCGGACCAAGGTATGAGAATTGGTCAATTAGCAAATTCCAAATCAAAAAGAAGTACGAGCCGCCTGAAGATGTTATGACTTACACTTTTTTTTGCTCTTCATGCAAAATACCTATTTTGGGACCAATCACAAAAAGGGAATTTGAAAATAATTCAGTTACTTGCGAAGAGTGCCTTCAGCTACAAAATCTGACGATGCAATCGCCGAATAGGTTCATTTACATTGATTTGAAGTACCAATTTAAGCAACTCTTGAGTAGTCGAAAGATCCGTGAGAGCCTAATGGAAAACTTAATAACACGAGACGCTGCGCTCGCTCGTGCACCACCGACCGTAATGACAGACATTTATGACAGCGAGCTGTATAGAGCGGCAATTGGGGAATATTTTCAGAATGCTGATCATGTCCTCACGTACAACTTCAATACAGATGGAATGCCGATTTTTAATAGCTCCAATAGAAGCAGTTGGCCATTGCTATTAATTGTGAATGAATTACCTCCCCATCTGCGATTTAAGCACGTCCTTCTAGCTGGATTATGGGTTGGAAATAAGGAACCCAGTCCTACCATGATGAACACTTTTCTCCAACAGTTCGTTTCACAGGCAAATCACCTAACCGAACGAGGCCTCAAATTGAAAAATGACATGGGCCGAAAGACAACTTTCAAAATAATACCACTGTGTTGCGTTTGTGACTCCGTGGCAAGACCTATTGTCCAGTGCAGGTTACAATATAACGGATATCGCAGCTGTAGTTGGTGCTATGCTCATGGGAATTATGTACGTGGAGCTGTGCGCTATTTATTCGGCGAAGTAGACGCAGACGGGAGAACACACGAGTCTCATAAAGAGGATGTAGAAAATGCCACACGACTTCGGAAACCTGTGAATGGCGTCAAAGGAGCTAGCATTTTGTTACAGTTGCTCCTATTTAATATGGTGTGGGGATTTCCCTTTGAATACATGCACGCCATATTACTCGGTGTAATAAAACTTCTGTGGGATATTTGGACAACTCCCGGGAGTCCAATTTATCTGGCCCCAGCCATTCAAAATCAAATCAACGATAGATTGATGCGAATGACTCCTACACACGAAATTCATCGATTGCCGAGAAAATTATCGAAAAGAGGCAAGTGGAAAGCTTCTGAATGGCAGTCATGGTTATTATTCTACAGCCTCCCTTGTTTAGACGGTCTCATACCAGACGCTGCTTTGGAACACCTATCACTTTTAGTAGACAGTTCGTTCATACTTCTGCAAAACAAAATTTCCGAAGCAGATTTAAATAAGTGCGAACTGAATCTCACGAAATTCGTAGCTGAATTTGAAATTTTATACGGAAAAGAATATGTGACATTCAATGTACATAGCTTACTGCATGTGGTGAAATCCGTGAAATCGTCAGGACCGTTGTGGACGACTTCTGCTTTCAGTTTTGAGAGTACCAATTACAGACTAAAACAACAAGTCAATGGACCGAAAGGGGTTGACGATCAAATCGCAATGGGATACCTCAATAAAAATATGTTCCAATGGAAATTGGGGGAAAACATGGAACTCTCGGAAGAAAGCCAGAATTACTGCAAGCGTCTCTTTGCCGGCCGTCCTCACACTTCGAATTGCACAATAACACCTGACAATGTAGTTTTGCTTGGCAAACCTGTCGTACATGATAACGGGGAAGTCATATACGCTCGGTGTATATTCAAAAATACCCCTTTTCACAGCGCACGATATCGGCCGAACAAAAAAACTAACGATTCCGTAGTGCAATTGGTCACAACGGATATAGTTCAAATAACTGGATTTGTACTCGTTGATGGTCGGACCTATATCGATGCACAGAATATTGATGTGGTTGTAGAATTGCACGTACCGCACATTGTGAGAGTAAGGCGAAGCGATGAATATCGAAGAATCCCCATGGACGATATCCAAGAGAAACTGCTATTTCTGAGCGTCAACAATTTGACATATATTTGCAAATCTCCTTGCATCATAGATTAAGATAAACTATGTACAAAAAAAATTTACAGCTATATAGCATAGACAGGGTTTATAAACTTGTCAGACAATATTTACTCTTTGCAGGGCTGATGTTAAAATTTGTTCAAGATGTTTAAAATCCTACCATAAGTTAAAATTTTTGTACACTGATTATTATAGTACAATACAATTATAATAAAGACTGAATTGACGAAGGACAAAATAAATGTAAAAAAATACTGTATATCCGCTTTGCTTAAAATTATATCATTTAATAATGATTTATTTTTTTATACAAGTGACCGGAATGCGAAACTGAAGTTATCAAGAAAAGTAATTTTTCTTAAATTCTGAAATATCGTTCTGGTTTCTACAGAAGAAAACTTTGGCTAACAAAACTATTTTTCCTTGACTATAGTTGGGTGAAAGAAACCGAAATCCGACATGTAAAACCCAGACTCAAATTCCCCGTTTACCGGTATTATATTTTAGAGTGAAAATTACGAAATTGAAATGCTGCAATTAAAAACGCATCGTGTCGATAATACATGAAAACCGGACAGACAGGCTATCTATCGGATGCAGATAGAGGCCGATAGAATTTGTATACGCGATTGCGGACAGAAGAGGGTTATTCGTTGTCGGTAGCGAATGCGGATAGAAGCCGATAGAATTTGTATACGCGATTGCGGATAGATCCAGATGAATTCGCACGCTGCTCAGCGCTGCGTACACATTCGGACAGACGGGCTGTCTGTAATTGCCAACAGAAGCGGATGGCTTGTTGTAAAGAGCGAATGAGGATAGAGGCCGATAGAATTTGTATATGAAATTGCGGATAGACGCCGTCAAGCAGTTAGAAGTCCAATAAATACCGTCTGAAATTCATAGTCATGCGTACATGAAACTGATAGATGCAGACAGAAATTCAATGTTGGATCACTTGTGCGGATAAAGCTGACAGAATCCCGTCAAGTTCTTATACATTTCAGTTACATATTCTATTGGTTTCTGATGGAATTTTAACCAGGGAAGATCTTCATGATATCTAGCACGAGAATTTCTCGCATAGTGGATCATGTGCTTAGTGATAGATACTTTGTCAACTCCTCCTGCACTTCGAATAGCTTCCCATATAAGTCTCTGGGCAACTAACGATTTTTCCGATTGATTCTCAACCAGACACTCACCGTTCACTGAAAATCCTCTTTCGACAGACGCGTTTCCGTGTGACATGACAAAGAGCTTTTTGACGAATGACATAAACTCTGAGGAAAGATTGTTGCTTACAGCCATGTTTTTCCAAAAATGGTCCAACCGCTCGTCTCTTGTGAACTCCTTTAGCTGTTCGATTACTGCTGGCTTTGTGCTTAACGCTTTAAATTCTCGTTCGATTCTATAGGCTGACGCCCACTACACCGCGGCGGACCGCGGCGGACCGCGGCGCAGTTACTGTGAGATGCGCCCACTGTAGTTGCGTGACCACCCGCCGATACTGTTTCTACGAAAAAGAGATATTTATCGATTATCTGATGACCACCATTTGTCTCAGTCGTCATGGGCACACAATAAATAATCATGCATATTTGCCACTACTTCTTGATTACTCATTATGGATAGCTCTGATGAAGAAGTGTTTAACACGAAAAAAAATTACTAACAATTGTCCATCATAAATTCGATAAAAAGGAAAATAGGATTGAAAATCAAATGTGCCCGATCTTCCACTCAACCGACAATGCTCATCTTCCGCCAGAATTTTTGTTTCTACCTAAACTAACTATTTCGGGTGTGGCCCGTTGGAAAAGCGAAATTTTTTTTATTTTGAAACACCCTATTATACATATAATATATGTATAGTAAAAATGAAATAAATTTTAGCTCAAAATATACTCTCTCATTTCTTACGCATAAAAATTAATACGCAAAATAAAAAACAGTCTTCACGAAATCAGCATCATACCCGAACAATAAAAAAAAAAAAAAATTTTCACATAAAATAATCCGTTGATCATAACTTGTTGTTCTAAAACTCACATTTACTTAAATTTCCTTAAAAATGAAGTAATTACTTACGTAACATTTATTTAATATCCGTAGGATTTATTTAAGATGTAAAAATGAATACATTTATTATTCGCAAGAACAGCGGAGAGAATGAAAGGAATCCTTGTAAACCATAACCATTTACATCAAAGTAACGCAGGTTTCCCTATTTTTATACTTGGGATGAATTTCGGCATCGGTCGGGTGTTCACACTAGACGACGGCGATGCGCGGCGATGCGCGGCGCACCGCCGAAATATTCCCAACCTGGAACTCGCGAAAAATTGCCGCGGTGCGCCGCGGTCCGCCGCCGTCTAGTGTGAACACCTATATGGATAACTGTATGAGCGAAAATTTCGCCGCCTTCCGCCGCGGTTTAGTCGGCGTCAGCCTTATCTGCTGAGATGCCACTGATCCACTTATGAGAAACGAACTCAGTCAAGGCGGCCGAAAGTCGTTTTGAGGCGATGTTTCGAGATTCTAGGATAATTCTAGGATCACAGAAAGAAAGAGCTTTCGTCAGACGATACGTGATAGGGAATCTGTCTTGCAGTTTTCGGCAAAACATTTGTAGAGACCGTAGGCAATATTGCCTGAAAAGAAGTACCTCTTTTGTATTAAAACCGTCCATTGCCCGAAACGCTGAACGAGTGTCATGTCCGATGTTGATATTTTTTGCTTCTTTTAGATTTTCCGCTTTTGAAACATCCACGTCACACACTGACGTGGACTGTTCCAATTCTTCTTCTTTAACAAATCGGCCCATGATTGAAATAATTATTTCATTCAGATCAGTGTAAAGATATGGCACCATCGGTTGTTCAGTTTCATAGGCAGTCAAAAATGGCTCTACTTTAGCAGCAATAGTTTGGAAAAATGCGAGCTTAGCCCTCATAAACTTGTCCTTCATGGCCTTTTTCATCAACTCGTAACAATCGGATTTTGGTTCTTTCTTTTCGTTTTGAACTCCAGAAATGTATTTCTCTAAATTCTGCAATATCTAGCCGGCTCGTTTAGCAACAGCACCATTTTGCAGCCACCTTACTGCGCAAATTTCATAGGAAATTGCCGGGACCCGGAGAATCGAATGTAATCCGCTCTGTGAGCGGGTACATGTGCAAAAAAATTGTAAATAGCGCGTAGTAATTGTACGATGTTCCAACCCGTTGCTTTCATGGCAGCTTTAAACGCATTATGTACATTATGAAGTCCACAGCTTCCAATATCTAAAAGAACTGAAGTATCAGGACCATCATTTAGTTCGCGTTTAGGTCACGTAGAAACTTGAGGTTTACGTTAGGCCCATCCATAGATACCTGAAGGAGATCCTTCATATTCAGTGAGGACAATTCCTTTTTAAAAGCAGTCAAGAGATCGGCCGACGTAGTATGACCTAGGAAAGTAAAATATCTACTAACGGTCTCGTCTTTGGTTTTGCTCCAGTACCGTAAAACAAAATCCATCGGTTCTAATTGGCATACTTTGTTTAAGCTTTCGTCAAACGATACGACAAAGCACTCGTTCTGCGGTATATCATTTAGTAACTCATTTTTAAAGAACGGGGCAAGGCCGTGCAAAATTGTATAACCCATTTTGTTGGGGCCCAGTATCATTGCTTTAGCTGTCCCATTTTCATCAAACATTAGTTTGAAAATTTCTGTGCATTTCCCTGCAGCAGCAAGGGATAGGTGGCAGAATACAGTCTGAAGACACCAGATTATCTCTGCTCGCGTAACTTTCTCCTTTTCAATGAAACGATTCATTCCCCGCTGCTTTGGTAGTATGTGCGAGAGGGACGTTGATTCTAGTTGTGTTGACGTGCTTGGTTGCGAAATCGTTCCTGTCTTCTCAGTTTCTTGTACTTCGGCTATTTTTTCAACATTTGCAATCAAACTTCCATCTGAAATGAAACACCATTCATGAGATGCAACGTTTGGGTTCCACAATCGAGCACGCCGATCATAACAGGGCGTCTCGCGCAAAATTCGATAAAACTATTGTCCACAGACAAAAAGCGGAATGAAAAAAAAGGTGTCAAATAAAAAAATAAAAAAATACCATCAACTAAACCTGGTAAACAGCGACATGTTTTGCCGATATCATTTATAAATTTTCACCGCGCCCAAATTCGACGTTTTCAAAATTCAACTCGCTGATTCTAGCTCAATAACTGGTGAGTTGATGTGAAATTTTTACAGTGTGTTCAGAATACATACATTACACCTCCAACGTCGATAAAACACATAAAAATTGCTTTCAGACAGGTGGGAAAATTAATATTCAATGTAAATAAAATCAAGATACTAATAATGAGAAGAATGGTGCGTGAGTACAATTAACGATATAAATATTCTAAATAATGAAATAGCAATAAATCTTTCAATGTACCATCGCAGTGTTAAAAAAATCTGCGAAAAACGCATAATGTTCCGTTACCGCACGTAGCGCCCAAACGCTGAACGAGCTGCTCGCGCCGAGCGTTGTTTAGAAAATCATCCATAGTTACAATATTTGTGACCCGATTACACTGAAATTTTTGGAAAGTTTTTTTTAAATGTTATGGGAAAACGGCTCGCTGGAAGTTTTCTCAAAGTTGAAGTTCTTCGCATACTGTTTTCCGCCAATAACGAAATCCGTTTACCGATACCCCGCCACTTGTTATTGAATATAAGTAAACGCAGCAACCTTATTCTTTTGGAAGACATAAGAGGTTTATAAACGTCTTTTATCTATGATGACTACTAGATCATTTAAAAGGGGACAAAACGGGTGATTTCACCCTTTGTAACAGTATGTATTCTGAACATGCAGTAAAAATTTCAAATCATTTCACTAGTCATAGAGCTAGAATCGGTGAGCTGAGTTTTGATAACATCGAATTTGGTCGCGGTGAAAAATGCAATTTTTATTAATTATTACTTCAACTAATAATCGGATTTATAAATGAAACCAGCAATAAATGTTGACTTTTGGCAGGTTTAGTTATTAGTATCTTTTATTTTTTTTTATTTGACACCTATTTTTTCATTCCGCTTTTTGCCTGTGCACAATGCTTCTGCCGAATTTCGCGCGGAGACGCCCTTTTGTGATCGGCGTGCTCAATTTGTAACCGTGGCTGGAGACGCTGAGCAATTTGGATTTCGCTGAAGGCTGGAAGAATCTCACAGATAGTCAACCGAAAAAAAATTTCGAACGTTGAGCAGCCTACTCAACAAGTCTAAGTGTAGTAGATTTTGGGACGTCTACTGTTTTCGGTGATAGAAATACTCCGATTCCATAAGTATTATTTTGACTCCTCGCAGTGTGTTCGTGTTTACGTCCTTTCATGTGACTAGTTAAAGTCTGTCGGCTCATGTTGCTCAGCAGCACGGTTTTCTTACACATGATGCAATAAAATGCAAACTTGTCATTTTTGCATTCTTTCAGCCATGGCGAAAACTGATCTTCGTTAAGCCATTGAATATTGAACGTGGATCTCCTTGATTTAGGAAAAGGCATTGATCTGAGAAAAAAAAGGATAGCATACGTAAAATTTCATCATTTCGATCAAGACCGCACTGTATTGACCTCCATTGAAATGTTATTTTAGAATACCTATGACATACAAAGTTTATTCCTCATTAGTCATTCCAATGCAGAACTCATACAATGTAATCTCATAACATATTTTAGTGCAGTTATTTGGTCATACAATGATCACAAGTGATATGACAATCAATTTCCAAAAATAACATTATATAATCACATCGACTGCACTTCACAGGAATTCGTACTTTAAAATTTTAAGCGTAGACGAGGCTTTGTAAGTTAGCAATTTTTTCAATGCATAGTTTTCTTTAAAACCCTCCGACTGACTTTATAGTATCTATATTAAATGTGTAAGGATTAATCTGCGTGTTATTACGTCAATTATAACTTTTTCACTTCCGAGAGATAAGTCATCGAAAAGCGCGGGTAAACAATGGTGATCATACTTGACATGTTGAACAAAATACATGCACTTTACGTATATTGTATAACCTATCACGACATAATGATGATCTACTTACCTTATATTAATTTTCGTTTTTCTTTTTGATTCGCCAATCTCCTTATACGTTGACGCGTTGGTGGCAAATACTATTTTCACGATTTAAATATGTATGAGTTTCACAAACGCTACGCACACAGGCAAGCTAGACCGTGACGTATTCCGGTGACGAGTTTCTACTGGCATGAGGCGTTAACGAGTGGCGCTGATCCGAGCGAGGCCGACGCTGCCCGAAGTTTTCATAGCGTTGCGACTTTACGCGCCAAACATATAAAATATATGAAGTGGTTCGACGAAACGGAATTTTAAGGGAAATTTTTTCCCCTTAAGATCAATAGTACCTTGTACAGAAAAAGAGTTTATTTCTTTGACAGACATAAAATTCCAGTGTTATTTTAGAAATTCCCTGTGTTACGGATTGGAACTATTAATTCGAGTAATATTCAATTCAAACAGCGAAACATTTGGCTCGGTAGCAACACTGTCATTACGGCGGTTGTCCTTTTCGGTTTCCCCCTCTTAGTCTAGTATGACCGGCTCCTTGACGACTCGGCCATACTAGAACAGTCCTTACGAGGAAACCAAACAAGGCTGTCACGCACTTCGGTATTTTTTTTCCAACCGGTTATTAGCGGCTTTCCTCGGGATACATCCTCGTTATAATTCACGGTTTTCTAATCTATGATAAATTTGTTCGGGTACTTCCGTTCTGTGTTTTTTTTGTACTAATTTATTTTCTGTGCGGAAAAAAAGGAAAGCAATCAAGGAAACCTCAATCATCGGTTCGGTACTCGTGCCATTTTCTTTCCCGATTGTGAGAGACACCCGACAGACCAAGTCCCCTCGAAAGAAAACCTACGTTTCCTCATACTCCTCAAGGCTATACGCAACATTTGGTCCTTCGAGCCGGATTTTTGTGTGAGAAAGCGTGAGAAAACTTGGAGAATTGTGGTGTGCCTCGTGACGAGAATTCGGGCTCCTCTCGGGTAATATCACGGACAGTGAGAATCGACAGAAAAAGGTGCGTCCTCGAACATTGAACATTATTTATAGGGTTTAGACTCTCGGTCTTTGTGTCGCTCGAAGACGACACTTGAGAAGGTCAACCGTGTTTACGAAGAGTGCGCGCACGCTGAACGAGCTATACAAACTCGCCGGCACACATGCTCTCAGCATTCCTCGAGTGAATCGGACTCTCTCTCTCTCACTCTTGAGGATCACGGTCGATAACGCGGTCAGTCTCTCCATCGGTCGGTATCCAGGGAGTCGGTCGGTACGCCGCAAGGGCAGTTATCATCGGAACAGGTTCAAACCTTCTTACCTTCGAGTCACTGAGTGCCGCGAACGATCAAAACAAACGTTGTTGTGACAGATGAAATTCGCGATCGGTTTTGAGTGAGTTTACTGTACCACGGGTTACCTTTCTCTCTCGTATTCGTTTAATCTATACTCGGCAAGGGATCGGACATTCCTCGAGCTTCGAATTTCGAATTTTTCGAAGAAACGCGGTTTTCCTCGCGTTTGAACGGACAATCCTCTCGCGAGTGCACTGACTATCGGTTTTTCGTACAATCGGAAGTGTAGAGTTCGGTCTCTGATTCCAATCCTTGGTTCGGTTTAATTTCGGTTAAAATTCGGTTTAATTTATCCGGAAAATGGCGGACGGTACGAGACCCAAGGCGGGCGGAGAGTCCTCGTGGGCGGACTGTGAGGACGATCCCGCGGCCCTTACTCCGGCCATAACACTGAGCGAATGCCCGACTGCCCCTCCGGAGGGGACGGAAAAAACAGTCCCGCCGACCACGGACAAGGACAAACTCAAGGTTCCTTCGGTTAAGAAAACGGTAGAGCGCTCGGACTCCCCTCCACGGTCGGCTTCCCCGAAGGAAGATCCTCGGTCGATATCGAGTGTGTTGCAGTTTCGGGTCTCACGCAAAACGGACGGATGCAAGCGATGGAACGTGTGCTCAACGACGCGAAAGCATATTCCGAGCAACCAATCGACTCGATTACACTCAGCAACGTTGAGACGAGCCTCAGCTGTTGGGATATTTCAGATGAGAAGGAAAAGGTTTCCGTATTAATTAGTTGACGATAATGTTTGGATGAAATTCGATAATAAACTTTATTGATACATAAGCAAACGACGTGGTTACTCGCTCTCCTTCGCCGGAAGACTAAAACGCTCTACGCACATCCGTGCACACCAGCGCTCCTCTCGTCAATCACACACACTGCACCTCCCTCACAGCGCACGCAGGCGCGGGAGATACGGGTTTGATAAACTCACTTTCTCAACACACTTACCGTTTGAGAACTCGTTATTGCTAACAGACTAGACAACAACTGAAATTGCTTTGTTAAGGATGCAGGTTAGATCTGAGAGAGAATTGGGGTAAATTTATATGAAATCAGAATTTGCAGAACAATTATGAAAGTCTTTATTATAGATACACGGAGACAGGTGGGTTTATCAGCGATTACTTTTCTACAGACTGATTTTGCCGTTTGCGAACTTGTCTATCTCAACCGCTCTCTCTCACACATACACGCAACTCGCTCGTTACATTTTTTGCCCCTACTCCGGTCCTTGGCGAGGATTATCGAGCATTGTTGATTTACGCGACAATGAGGCGAGTTGCTTCCTCATGCTCACACACACACAGTAACGCGCATCAAACATATCCAACACTTCCACCGTTTGTACGCGTTTTCTTCGCACTCATACCCATACTTTCTCGTAACTTACAGAACCGTTCCTTTGGCAGAGCCTTTGTAAAAATGTCTGCCTTTTGCTGTTCCGTTCTCGCATATTCCACTTTCAATTCTTTTGACTCAACTTTTTCACGAATATAATGATACCGAATCTCGATGTGCTTAGTGCGTTTGTGGAATTCTGGATTCCTTACTAACTTTATTGCGCTTTGATTGTCAATAAATATTACTGTCTCACTTGCACACGGACATTCGATATCTAACAAAAGTTTCCTTAACCAAATTGCTTCACGTGACGCAGCTGAAGCTGCAACGTACTCGGTTTCCGTGGTACTAAGAGTTACTAATCTTTGGCGCTGACTCGACCATGTCACGGGACCACCCGCGAGCTGAAATAAATATCCGGTCGTCGATCTCCGCGTTTCCACGTCTCCAGCATAATCGGCATCGGAATAGCCGACGAGACTTTGCACGCTTCCACCGCCACGGAACTCAATACCATAATCTACCGTGCCTGATGCATACGCTAATATTCTTTTGACCGCTCGCCAGTGCTCGCTATCGTTATTGTTCAAAAATTTGCTCATTGAATTTACCGCGTAAGCAATATCGGGACGCGATACAATAGCGAGGAACATTAATGATCCGACGGCTTCCCGGTATGGCACTTTTATTTTTTCTTTTTCTTCCTCGATCGCAGGACGCAAGATTACGTTCGGATCCGACGGCATACTCAGCGATTTTGCTTCGCTCATCCCGAATTTTTCGATTATTCGTTTCGCGTACGTGCTTTGGTGTACAAACACCACTCTCTCGTCGCGATTTCTCTCGACTTGCATGCCAACGAACAAACTTGTATCGCCTATCGTGATTTTGAACGTTTTTCCCAGATACTCTAGCACGCTTCCGAGCGCCTTACTTGACTCAGCCGCGATTAAACCGTCATCCACGAATAGCGCTAAATACACGATCGATTCCTCAACTTTTTCCACGAAAATGCATTTATCTGCATTAGTTTCACGAAAATCGAACTTCATTAAGAAATTGCTGAACTCTCGGTTCCAGCATCGCGGAGACTGCTTAAGTCCGTACAAGGACTTCTCGAGTTTGCACACTACGTTATTTACCGCACTGTTTTTTACACTAAGGCCTTCGGGAATTTCCATAAAAATATCTTCTTCCAGTTTACCATACAGGAAGGCTGTCTGGACGTCGAATTGAGCCAATTCGAGATCCATCTCTGCGACCATAGCCAGTAGAACTCTTAGTGAATCGTACCGGACAACAGGAGCAAACGTTTCAGTGAAATCAACGCCTTTTCTCTGCATAAAGCCTCTGGCGCACAACCGAGCTTTGAAACGATAGTCGTTTCCTTCGCTGTCCTTTATCACTCGAAATACCCACCGGGAATCTATGACCTTTATCGACGACGTTCTCGTAACTAACGACCAGGTTTTGTTTACTTCGTGTGCTTCGAGTTCCTTCTCGATAGCCTCAATCCATTTCGGAGCCTCGTTGCTCCTCATCGCCTCTTCAAATGTTGCTGGTGCGTCGTATTCGACCATGTTTGTTTCGTAGCGCGCTGGTCGCTTCAGTGAACCTCGATCTCTCAGATTTCTGACGACTCCCAGTTGACAAGCACGTTCCGCTTCCTCTGGTTCCTCGATTTCCACCCCTTCGTTTGCTGGCAGAAAAGCGTCGTCGTCGTCGTCTTCTTCTTCTGCGTTTCGTACCTCGAGTTCGACCTGTCTGCCATCCGCATTCTTCTCCAATTTCGGAAGAATTATTTCGTCGTACGAGTCGAAGTTCACCAGACTCGTTGTCTTGCCGACTCTCTCTCGAAACACGACGTCCCTTGAGACTTTCACTTTTTTCGATTCCGGATCGTATACACGATAATTCGAAGAGTTTCCTTCGTAGCCTACCAGGATCATTCGTTTTGCCCTGGCGTCGAGCTTCGTTGTCTGTTGCTTTGGAATATTCACATATGCTTCGGAGCCAAGGATACGTAGATACTCTAGGTTCGGCTTTACCCCCATCCACCGTTCGTACGGCGTCGCTCCGTTCTTCGCGCTCGAAGATCCCGCTCGATTCATGAGGTAGACGGCCATATTACATGCTTCCGCCCACAAACTCTTTGGAAGCGCACTCGCGTTTAGCATCGTTCTCTCACTTTCCATAATGGTGCGATTGTCGCGCTCTGCCTTACCGTTTTGTTCCGGCGTGTGTGGCGCCATACACTCGCGCTCAATACCACGTGACTCTAATACTCGTCCATTTTCTTATTTCGAAACTCTTTTCCGTTGTCCGATCTCAAAATTCGCATCATTTTTCCGAATTTATTTTCAATTCCTTTATCGAACACCCGGAATTTTTCAAACACATCACTTTTATGTTTTAGAAAATAGACGTACCGAAAACTTGTCGCTTCGTCTTTGAACGTTAGGAGAAACCGCGCACCTCCCAACGAATCGACGTTTATCGGACCACACACGTCCGTGTGGATTACTTCGCCGGGATTCGTTTCCGCGCGCGATCGTTCACTTCGAAACGTTTTTCGATGTGACTTGCCGACTTGACACTCTTCACAAAAAATATCACCAGTTTTTGGTAACGTGACTCCCTCGATTAGTCCCTTTTTTGTTAGCTCTCTCATTGCGCGACCGTTAACATGCCCAAGTCTCTCATGCCACACTTGGAGGCTTGTTTTGGCGACGTTCACTTCATTTAACTCGCGTTCAACTTTTACTCGGAACAGCATGCGGAAAATTTGATTTTGCTGTTTAATTCCCTGAGCCACAATTTGTCCGTCATTTATTATTGCCACTTTTTCACCCGAGAACACAACATCCTGTCCTCGAGAAGTGCACACACCAACGGAGAACAAATTTTTCTTCATGCTTGGAATATGGAGAACTTTTTCAATCCGCGAGGGATACCACGCACCATCGACATATTTTTCTATTTTGATTGTTCCTTCACCAGCTACGCGACACTCTTTATTGTCACCGAGCGAAACTGTCCCACCATTCGCTAGCTCACGATACTCGGCGAACCATTCCCTGCGATACGTGATGTGCCTTGAGGCACCGTTATCGGTAAGCCAAACTTCGTGCTTTTCTGCTTTTAATGTAGCATTTGATACCTTGACGAGTGATTCGTCGATTCTCTCGTTCCCGCTTTTCGTAGGCCGTTGCGCGCCCGATTTTTCCACGATGAACGCACAATCACGTGATTCAGTTACTTCACGTTTTTCACCATCTTTTTTCTTGTTTCTACACTGCCGGGAGAAATGTCCTTTTCCGTTACAGTTATAACATCGCACTATCGGTCTGTGTCTGAAAGATTTTTTCTCTCTATCACTTGGACTGGGTTTTTCCTTTTCCTTCGCTACAGGTTTCTTCGTGTTGGAAAATGAGATCCCTCTCCTAGTTGGAGCGACATGGCCCAAAGAGGCGCTGGGGAGAGTCTCTCGAACTCGCGTCTGCGTACGCTCTCTTGTTTTGGAGGCTCTCTCGCCCAGGCCGCTATACTGTAAACACACGCCTCTCTCGCCCCTTTTTTCTAAAGTTTCTCCTTTCCACTTTAAATAAAGATATTCTTTCCGTTATATTGTAATCCGCTCGCATCGCTTTATTTAACCCTGCGAAACCTGCCACGAACTTAAATAACAACACTTCGTCGCTAAGAACGCTCCCGGGATTTCATCGTCCATCGACATTCGTTCCTCTTCTCGGATTAATCTGTCCTCGAGATTTGCGAGTGTCTGCATCTCAGCTGGCATAGTGTCCCACGCGGTTCGAAATGCCGCGTATTTCGACGTTAAGCTATTTAACACTTTCGCTATTACCGTTGTTTCGGACACTCTTTCTCCAATATCGGTCAGCTGAGCCGCCATATTTCGCATTTTCGCCACGTGTTGCATCATCGAGTCTCCCGGAGACATTCGATACTCGCAAAGTTTCGACATAAGCTTTAATTTTCTTGATGCCGATTTTTGTTCATGCAGCCTTGATAGACTGTCCCACATTTACTTTGACGTCGTGCACACGAGTAACGCCCGAAGCTGCTCTGACTCCATAGCCAAAGAAATCAAAAACATCGCGTGCGCGTCGTCCGCCATCCACGTTTCTCGCTGCGCGTCTTGATCGTTCCCGGGCGGCATCGTTTTCGACCCGTCCACCACTCCATATATCTTATGCGCCAAAAATAATGCACGCATTTGGAATTTCCAACTCTGAAAATCTTGCCCGTTGAATTTCGTGACATTCCGAGTCGAGATCGCTTCGGACATTCTGGATTTTCGATTCACTTTCACTCACTCGCGAAAAATACGTTAGACACAGCTGCTCGCACGCCGACCGCGTGTGCTCTATATTAATTTTCCTAATCTCTCTAAAATTACACAGCCAACGATGACTGGGCCCATAACCTGTTAAGGATGCAGGTTAGATCTGAGAGAGAATTAGGGTAAATTTATATGAAATCAGAATTTGCAGAACAATTATGAAAGTCTTTATTATAGATACACGGAGACAGGTGGGTTTATCAGCGATTATTTTTCTACAGACTGATTTTGCCGTTTGCGAACTTGTCTATCTCAACCGCTCTCTCTCACACATACACGCAATTCGCTCGTTACATTTTTTGCCCCTACTCCGGTCCTTGGCGAGGATTATCGAGCATTGTTGATTTACACGACAATGAGGCGAGTTGCTTCCTCACGCTCACACACACACAGTAACGCGCATCAAACATATCCAACATGCTTTCTCGGCAACGCTTTAGTAAATATATCGGCTCTTTGGCCCTCAGTAGGAACATATTTCACTTCGATGTCTCGACTAGCTACTTTCTCACGTACATAATGAAACTTAATGTCTATGTGTTTTGTGCGCTTATGGTACTCTGGATTTTTCGCAAGCTTAATCGCGCTTTGATTGTCGATCCAGATTACCGTCGGTTTACTATTTTGCACACCGAGCTCCTCGAATAATTTCCTTAGCCAAACAGCCTCACGTGCAGCAGCTGTCGCAGCCACGTCCTCCGACTCCGTGGTGCTAAGCGTTACAATTTTCTGCCGCTGGCTCAACCACGAAACTAACCCGTTTGCGAATATAAACGCGTACCCGGTCGTCGATCGACGCGTTTCTATGTCGCCCGCAAAACCAGCATCACAATGCCCGATTAGCTCTGGTTCATTTCCGCCACTCTTGTAAAGTATACCTCGTCCCCGTGTACCGACTAGATAAGCGAAGATTCTCTTTGCAGCTAACCAGTGCGCGCGACTATGTTTATTCAGATACTTCGAGACTAGATTAACCGCAAACGCGATATCGGGACGAGATACAACCGCTAAAAACATTAGCGACCCGACCGCTTCTCGATACGGCACATCCTCACACTCGTTTTCATGCTCTACCGGATACAACGTGACATTAGGATCAGCACGCATACACACACTTTTCGCATTCAGCATACCAAACTTTTCTAACATTTTGTCAGCATACTCGGACTGGTGCACGAACATCCATTTCTTAACACGATTTCGTTCGATCTGCAAGCCTACGAATCGCGACGCGTCACCGATTGTTATCTTAAACGCACTCTTTAAGTGGCCTAGCACGACACCGAGCACTTGATCCGTTTTCGCAGCCACGAGGCCATCGTCGACAAACAATGCCAGGAAGACATTCTCATTCTCGACGCACCCCTTAAATATGCACTGATCCGCACTACTCTGGGAGAAACTGAATTTCTTTAAAAATTCAGTAAATTTGAAGTTCCAGCACCTGGGTACCTGTTTCAATCCGTAGAGCGACTTGTTTAATTTGCACACATATTCGCCACGCCCTTCCGTACTTCCTTCGACGGTAAGGCCTTCGGGAATTTTCATAAAAATGTCCTCTTCGAGTTTGCCGTAGAGAAAGGCCGTGCAGATGTCGAACTGTGCCAGCTCGTAATCCTCTTGCGTCGTCTTTGCCAGAAATGCCCGAAGAGAGTCATAACAAATGACGGGCGCGAACGTCTCATTGTAATCTACACCCTCTCGCTGCAAAAAACCTCGGGCGCACAGACGTGCCTTGTATCGACACTCACCCGTTGCTGACCCCTGAACGACCTTGAACACCCATTTTGAGTCTATCAGTTTATTGTTCGACTTCTTGTCGACCACGGTCCAAGTTCGATTTTCATCGTGAGCGAGCAGCTCCTGATTAATGGCCTCCGACCATTTTGTCCCATCAGGTCCGTTTACTGCCTCTCGGAATGTTGTGGGTGCCTTGCACTTTGCAAAATCAATGTCGTATAGATACCTGTTTGGCGGTCGAATCAGTCTCGGCCTCTGCTTCCTCGTTCGGCTGTTCGTTGCGTTGATCCTCTCGCTGCTCGTCGCACTCAGCTTCCACGTCCGATCCATCAGACGCCTCGTTTTCTTTACTGAATTTCAGCGACTCTTCGTCAGACTCGCCCAAGCTCGTACTCTCGTCAGCAAAAGTTTCGTTAAACACGACATCGCCAGACACAACTATCGATTTCTTCTTCAGATCGTACAATCGATAGTTCGAGGATTCGTCCTGGTATTCCACCCGTACCAACTTTTTCGCCTTATCGTCGAGCTTCTTGCGAGATTGTTTCGGGATATGCGCATACGCAATCGACCCGAAAACTCGTACGTGTCCCAGCTCTGGCTTCCTTCCGGTCCACTCTTCGAACGCTGTTTTTATATTTTCTCTGCTCGAATGGGTCGTCCTGTTGAGAATATAGACCGCCGTACTCACGGCTTCAGCCCACAGTGCCTTGCGAAAATTCGTCGCCCGAAGCATCGTCCTCGCACTCTCAAAAATCGTACGATTTGCTCTCTCAGCCTTCCCGTTTTGTTCTCGACCATTTTATCGTAAGCCTTGAATTTTTCGAGCACTTCATCCTTGTGACGAAGAAAGTCCACATGACAAAAATTCGAAGCTTCGGCGATGAACGTAACGAAATAGCTAGCGCCACCCTGTGAATTCACCTGAATCGGTCCACACACGTCGGTATGCACGCACTCACCCGGCTTCAGTTCTCGCGACCTCGAACTCTCTTTAAACGGCTTTCGGTGTGCTTTTCCAAGCTGACAGGGCTCACAGAAAAATTTTCCGACGTTCTTTAGCTTCACGCCAGTCACACGTTTATTTTTCACCATGTCCTCGAGAGCACGCGCACCAACATGTCCTAAACGCTCATGCCACTTTTTCAGATCGGCCGTCGATACATTTACTTCCATCGACTCTGTCGGTAACACCACGCGAACAAGCATTTGATAAGTCGAGTTGCCGAGACCCACACCAGTCATCACTATTTCGTCCTTTAACGTCACTGTTACACTCTCCTCGTCGATCCCGATGAAACACCCCTTCTTGGCACAGGCTCCCAACGCTAACAGATTTTTCTTCATCTCCGGAACATACGACACTTTCTCGAACCGCACAGAATTCCATCGATCATCGACAAAAGCTTCGAGTTTGATATCGCCCTCTCCCTCGATGTTACACTCGTAGCCGTTACCGAGTACGATCGAGCCACCAACACCCGTGCGGAGATTTACGAACCACTCACGCCGATAAGTAAGATGACGAGGAGCCCCGCTGTCGCCAATCCAGGTTTCTGCCTTATCGACCTCGAGTAAGCGTCGCACCTGTTCGTCCGAGATACCGACGCGTCCATTCGACGTCGTCAATCCACCATTTTTCACGTTTGCCACGAGCACAAACTTCTTTGTTTCATCTCCATCTTTGGCTTTTCCGGCACCACTGGTCTTCCGAGGGCAGTCACGTTGCAAATGGCCTTTTTCGTGACACTTAAAACACTTTATGTTTTTCAGGTCCTTCTTTGGTTTCGAGCTCTGCGTTTTTTTCTTTGTACCGCCGCTCTTGATCGCGGCCAATACCTCGACTGCGTCACCACTCGTCACGTGCCTTGATTCCTCGCGCACGAGTTGCTCTGTTAAGCTTTGAATCGTCTGTTTCGCACTGTCGATATTGTCCCACGCCGTCTGAAACCCGTTGTAACTCGGTGGCAAACCCGAAAGAATTTTCGCCATCACGGTGTCGTCGGGTACTACTGCACCGACATTCCTTAGTTGCAACGCCATATTTTTAATTTTCGCAACATGTTGCACCACCGTGTCACCCGATTCCATTCGATACGCGTGAAACTTGTTTAGCAAATGCAACTTGCTCGACGACGACGTTTGTTCGCTCTTTACCGCCGCTGTGGCCTCCGCCGCCAGCACGTCCGAACCGTCCACGACACTATGCACTTTCGCCGCTCGAAACACTGCCTTCATCTCAAATTTTCACGTTAGGAAATTCGAGCCATCGAACTTCTCGACGCGTCTCACCGAAAAATCGTCCGACATTTTCGCCTAGCAACTCGACGAAAAATAACTGATTAATACACAATTCCTCGCGAAACGTCCTGGGCCCATAACCTGTTGGGATATTTCGGATGAGAAGGAAAAGGTTTCCGTAATCATTAGTTGACGATAATGTTTGGATGAAACTCGATAATAAACTTTATTGATACATAAGCAAATGACGTGGTTACTCGCTCTCCTTCGCCGGAAGACTAAAACGCTCTACGCACATCCGTGCACACCAGCGCTCCTCTCGTCAATCACACACACTGCACCTCCCTCACAGCGCACGCAGGCGTGGGAGATACGAGTTTGATAAACTCACTTTCTCAACATCAGCCTTAACGAAGATCAGTGGAAATCCTTTCGTGTTACCCACGAAAAGATAGCGGAGAACTGTACGCCGGAATTTCTCTCTTCGCCTTACGTCGTATACGACACCTACGATTCGTCGTCGGACACCTACTCAAATACGAAGAAACTCCTTTCGGAATTGAAGGCCAGGGTGAACCGGAACTCGGCACCTGATAACCTCACGTCTCAAGGCTCCCTTCCTCGAATTCCTCTTCCAACTTTCTCCGGTAAATATTCAGAATGGAAATCATTTTCTGATCTTTTCCTCAGTTTTGTTGGCAACCGCGAAGACATCGGCAAGGTAGAGAAGCTTGTCCGTCTCAAGAGCGCGCTCAAGGATGAGGCTGCGAGTCTTCTGTCCAACGTATCGGTGGCTGAGGACAATTACGCTCCAGCCTGGCGGACATTGATCGAGCGGTATGAGAATCGCAGACTTCTGGCGAGTTCTCATCTAAATAGACTCCTCGGGCTCACATCTCTGCCTCGGAAATCGGCTCAAGGACTTCTTGCGCTCGTATCGACGACCAAGGAAGTGCTCGATGCGCTCAAGGCACTAGGACTCCCAGTTGTGCACTGGGATTGTATCGTCGTTCACGTACTCACGCGAATTCTCGACTCTAATACAAGAGAAGTGTGGGAAGTACAACTCGGATCAAGGCTCGTGGTTCCTTCACTTACGGAATTTCTCGAGTTTATCGCGGCTCGGGCCCGGGCCCTTGAGAACTGCGAACGGGAGACGGCTCCATCGAAGACTCCCGCGAACGCAACGAAACGAACGAGTTATACGCACACGGCCTCGGGAACGGTCCAAGGTGACAACGACAAGGCGCAACCGTCATCGGATAAATATACGTGCTTATGCTGTAACGGCAAGCACTATATCACGACTTGCGCTCGTTTTCTCTCGATGACCTCTGCTACTATAACTGCCTCGGCCCCCACGGAGCAAACTCGTGCCGTTCGGTAAAACGGTGCCAGAAATGTGAGGGAAAACATCATTCCCTCATTCATCAAGGGTCTCCAGGGGATCGGACGAAGGCGGCTCCGGCCACAACGATGGCGGCGGCAACATCGGACCAACCCTCGACATCCGGTAAGCAGGACTGACCACCAGGGGATAGACGTTCTCCTCTCGGTCGGCGAATTAACTCTATTCGGGTACAGGAAGAACTTACAAGGATATTCTTCCAAAACAGATGTGAAGGAGGGAAGTCTCAAGGTCTCGGAAACCCTTCCCCCTCCTCAACCATCAAGGACATCGAACCACGGGCAGCGAGCGTTCAGCAAGAAGGACGCTGCGCAATCCTCCCTCAACTCGGAAGATTTCCCACAAGCAGTTTTACTGGCGACTGCTCGTGCAACAGCTTTCAACGACGATCAAGGACTTTCACAGGCGGTCAGACTACTGATCGATCCCGGTTCTGAACTCTCGTTCATCTCAGAGCGGGTGGTGAATGATCTTCGCTTACAACGGAAAGCAGCGGCTGCTTCAATCATCGGCATCGGAGGATTCAACACGGGTCCAACAAGGGGAGTAGTTTCTCTGAGAATCCAGTCGTTGTTAACTGACGACTCGGTTACAATTTACGCCTACATTCTCAAGCGACTCACCACCATCCTGCCATCATTTTCATCGGAAACCATCAAACGCGATCTTTTCAACAATTTACCCCTTTCAGACTCAAAATTTCTTTATCAAGGACTAATCGACGCATTAATCGGAGCGGACGCTTACGGCGAAATCATCGAGCCTCAAATCGTCAAATCGGATTCACACGGTCTCATCGCACAGCAAACAAAACTCGGTTGGGCTATCTCCGGCCCGGTGGACGCAACAGTTCGTCACGTACGAGCATCACATTCAGCTGTGCGAAGCGGCGGCTCGGAGGATGAAGACCTCAGCCAGATATTACAACGGTATTGGATTCAGGAAGAAATCCCATCGACAGCAGGAGCGGAAACAAATCCGGACGATTTGATATGCGAGCAGCATTTCAAGGACACTCACTCAAGGTAGTCCACCGGTCATTATATCGTTCGGTTACCATTCAAGGAATCAACCTCGTTGCTCGGAGAGAGTAAGCCGACGGCTCTACGTTGCCTTCGACGAGTAGCAAAGCGGTTGTCGACGGACGCGTCATATCGGCAGCTGTACACGGAGTTCATCAAGGAACATGAATCTTTGGGCCACATGGAAGCGGTCTCTGACCACTCGGAAACATCGGCGGCGATATATCTCCCCCATCTTGGCGTCCTCAAGGAAGATCGCGTCACAACTAAGGGAACGTACCCATACTACGTGACCCGTTTAAGGGGGGGAGCGGAGTCTTTAAAATACTACAATCAGTCACAGGAGGGGGGGAGTGGCTCAGCTTTTTGTCACGTAGTCGATTTTACTGAGAGAAATCTCGTATTTTTTAGACCTGTATTTGAATATAGCGCGCAGTGTTTAGTGCTTTTTAAACTCACAGTTGGTGGCGCTGACGCACATATGCCGAGACGTCAGCCAATTGTAAACAGACACTGTTTGTCAGACAGTTTGTATTTCAGTGAAGTTATCAAGCAAGTTGACAAGAGTTCATGCTGGTACAAAAATGTCGTTGTACGATCGGCTGTACAAAGCGTTTGTTAAATGTTACAAAGATTCTTTGTCAATGCAAGCAATACAAAAAAAAACAAACGAATTTTGGGTGCCGTTAAGAGATGAGCACAAAAAAAATCCAAAAGAGCTAGAGCGCCTTACTTTGTTAAAAGTCGAGGAACTTAGTCAGATTGGAACTAAAAAAAATGCTCGTCTTCTCAATTATTTCCTGAAGGTGGGTATTCTGAGTGTATTTTGTCAAATGCTTCAAACAGTTTATGTTTTTTGAATTTTTTTAAAAGTTGATGGGAGATTTTATAACCTATGTGACTTCCAGCATTAATCCGACATGAACAATTCCAGTTTTTATATTGTTTTGCGTGATTTCTTTTCTGGCCTGTACTGACTTATAAATCCCCCTTGTTAATATTCTATTTGTTGTATGGGTTTGATGGTATATTTTTATAATGAAATATTTGTTTCTGTTGTAAGAATAAATACCTTATTTTCATGTCACTAATGTTTTGGCGACATAACAGACTAATGAATTTGTTTCTGCTCTCGCATGTGTAAACATTGGTAATGCATGTTTCTTTTTTTGTATTTGGTAAATATAGCTACCTGTACGAAAAGCTCCACGCACGCAAGATAATCTTGAAGTTCTTCCCAACACTAAAGGTGAAAATGTTCCGAGAAAGTCTCTTTCTATCACTTGGAAAGGTATAACCAACTACTTTCTGCTCTACCAGTGCCAATAATTTTTTTTTGTTAACTCTTGTAGGCCAAATCGCCTTAAAAATATGTATGTAACAGCTAAAATAAATTTTAACTGTAATATACATACTAACAACAGTAGATCTTTTTAATTTCTTAATTTCATAGATACTGAGGGGCCGTTCAAGTATTACGTAAGCAGATTTATTGCAATTATTTACCCCCCCATCCCCCTTGTCAGCAAAAGTAAGCAAAGCTCTTACCCCCTCCCCCCATGCTTACGTAAACATTTGTCAATTAATGTATTGTTTTTTTAATTTTATAATGTTATAATTATAATTTGAAAAATAAGAAAATAGATTTAGGATAGAGATTATATTTTACTGAAACGGTATTCAACATAGAGTAAAGGACAAAAATATTATATCTTACTAACATAACAAACTTATTTTAAATTTTTGGTACATATATTAAATTCAAATTAACAGTCTTCAGTCCATGAAACCCGAATCCATGATTCTAAGTTTTCGATGACATTGGATTGCTTCGATTGCTGCTCAGTGTTGTGAGTCTGCTCGCTTTCATCCGATTTTGGAATGTCTACGTCATTCTCATCGAGCCATTCAACATCATGGTGCTCTAAATTTTGAATAATGCACATCAGTTCATTAGCACGACGAGCAGCGACTCTTACAGGTCTAACTTTCCTATCAGTGTGCGTGTTTACTTTCTTATGGATCTTTTCGATGTGACGATTTAGTGACTTGACGGAAGCATGATAAAGACCACACGTTTTGCATGTTCGACTTGATAGCCTCAATTGTACTGTCGGACAAAAATAATCGTATGGCATTTGCAGGCAATCTTTGAGTGAAGCACTTAAGCGTAGAGCTAAATTGACTGGAAGATTAAGAAATTGCCCTCCTTCATCTAAAACCAAGTCATCAACTGTTTGTTTTACTTTTACAGGTGGTGGAAGAAACCTGTTGTCTAGTAATCTAAATAGTCCACTTCTTGGACGACAGCATTCTGTATTTCTACATTTTACAATTTGGAGCAAGTATTGGCTTTCACGCACATGTTCTGAATACCATTTAATGTCTGGAAAATCAGGAAGATCTTGTTCACCTGCCCCAACATATTTTGCATTAACATTATAGCCATCAATTTCCATTGAACTCCATACTTCAGCTAATACTTTTCCTGCAAATTCGAAATTAGATCTTTCTAAATGTTCATCAATTGTAACGCCACGTTCATCCAAATGAGACCCAAAATGGTCATGAGGCAATATTAAACCAGCCAGTTCCCGACTAAGAGGAGCCATTCTGCGCTCTACTCTGTTATACGCACTTCTTCCGGGAGCATTGGTAGCTAAAAACAATGCATCGAGATCATGTCGCTTAAAGTGTTGTATAGCAAACCCTATGACTTTTTGATAACGCGGATTTTCATCTGGCCCTCCATCAACCGTCATGATTACCACTGGTTTTACTAGTCCATGGTCAGTTTTAGCTAATGGTCGAAACTCTTCAAGTTCGAGAAGCGTCTCGAAATCCTGAGCATGAGTATTAGCAGTAGATGAACTATGCTTTCCACTTCGAATAGCGATGTATGTTGGTCCAGAATATCCAACGGCTTGCGGTTGTCCTAGCATATTGGAAGTGATTTTGATACCAGCATAAACAGATGGTATTAATTTATGACGCTCAGCGATTACCCAATCGTGATCAGGCAATTTGATTCTATATTGCATGTGCATTAGAAGAGGTGCTTGCTTATTTGCCGCAGTTACGCCAATAGGGACTCGAGCTTTATCATCTTGAGATATGAAAAATACTTGATCTGGTCCTAGTATGGATGCTATGTTCTCTAAATAATGGATTGATGTTTCAGCGAACTTGCTATCTAAGTGGCTCTTGTGGTGATCAGTTTGAGCCCGAATGAGCTTAACAGGGACTGTCGATACATGTCTTCGTCCCTCTGCAGAATTAGATTTTCTGGGAATCAAACGAAGATATGTCACACTGCGACTAATGTCAAATCCCATTTTACGTAATTTTTGTGTGAGTTCATCAAGAGTTTTTACGCTGCGAATTGATTCCGTTCGTCTTCTATCATCTGCTGCACTCCCAAATAAAGCTATATCCGCGATTGTTTTCAATAGTAAAGGTTGATTGCTTTCAAGATTAGGACGTCCCACTGAATCCCTCAGAGATAGTCTTTTTTTCATTTCTGGATTTTCATGACAAATATCTTCTAACTTTCTTTTCATACCATCCCTGTGTTTCTTCTGGGCAACTGCGTTTTGAACCTTCCTGTTTAAAGACTGTTTTGCTGTTTTTATTTCCTCGCGCAACTTAATGATCTGTTTATCAACTTCAGCACGGATTGACATAGTATCTCTGGCAGAATACAAAGCATTCAAATTTTTTTCGAGTAGAGCAATCTTATTTTTCATAGCTTCCTGAGAAGGTTTTGGTCTCTGTTTATCTGTATTTTTATTAATTTCGCATTGCTGTTGTGATTCATTACCGGTTTTTATTTTATCTTCTTCCTGTTTTTTAATATTTGAAGCTGGCTGTGTAATTTGTGTTTTTTCTGCAGGTTTACAGGTTGCCTAAAAATAAAAACTTTCTATGGGTTCTGCTAAAGATTCTCTTATTAAGCTACATAAATACAAAGTATGGCAATAAATATGGTAAATACAAAACCCTATGGCTTTAAATCTAATATCTTTAAACGAGCAAATCGTTCCGGTCACAAAATACAGGGTGTTATAGTCTATTCAAGTAGGTATTTAAAAGAATATAAACAATCTTGATATGTCTTTTTATTGAAATATGCAATTATAAAATCAGATATCTGTAAAGGTGCGTACAGACATCGCGAGGCTTGCGCCGCGAATGGTTCGTCTCGCATACATCAACCTGAGGCATGCTACGGCACATGTATACGTGCGAACCATTCGCGGCGCACGCCTCACGATGTTTGTACGCACCTTTATGTACTTACAGAAAAGCAATTTTTTAATATTGGTTGAGTTTTTAAATGAATCACAACAGATTTTACACAGTTTACAATTTTAAACCACATATTTCAATAAAAAGACATATAAAGATTGTTTACATTCTGTTAAATACCTATTTGAATAGAGTATAGTTTTCTGTAGGTATATATATATATATATATATGTATAAAACTGACATCCTGTATTTTGTGACCAATTGACGGAATCAATTATAAGAAATAAATCTATATAATGAATATTACCTCTATACTTTAAGATAGGCCATAATATTTTCTAATTAGCAAAGAGAAACTTTTTGGCGATTTCTAATATTTCTAGTAGGTACTCATAGGTACCTAAAATGATTTCGTCACTCACCTTAGAAAAAAAATGTAGTAAATTGGATTTATTCTTAGTCGCTGCTTGCAATTCTTCTTCGATTCTCTTAGATACAATAATATCTAGTTCCTTGTCGGATTTTGCTTGTAATTTATAATTTCGCCACACTTCGTTAACTAACTTTTGTACATTTTGTACTTTCGTACTTGTATGAGATTTTTTAAAACTTTCAAACAATTTTTGGTATAACTTGGATTTGTCTATTTGAAATGACATCTTATTTAAACATTAAACTTTGGATAATGGAATGAATGGTAACACAAATGTTAACTTGCTTTACTATGCTTACAATACGTCTACTCGCTATAGCAGCCAAACGAAACAATACACTGATAGGGGAAATTTAGACAAGTGAACAGCGCGCGGTAATTCCCTTACTCGGTTCTAAAGCGAGTAGGGGAATTACCGCGCACTGTTCACTAAATGTATGTATTACTTGCGGGAATCCCCGAAAATGCTTTTCGTTTTCAAGCAAAGACAATGTGTGGGTTGCCATTCGTGTAAAAAAGAAAATAACTACCGATGACGTAATCATCATCTAGACTCCCCTACCCCCCATGTCATCCAAAATAAGCAAAGCAAAGACCCCCCCGCCCCCCCATAGTGCTTACGTAATAATTGAACGGCCCCTGATATAATACGAGTTAAAACTTATTTTTCTAGCCTCCAGTAATAATGAATCTTTCAATAATCAATCTCCTGCTTTAATTCCTTTTTTATCTGTATCTACAACAGTCTCGACACCAAAACCTTGTTCTTTGATATCTTCTTCATCTGTGTCGACAACAGTCTCGACACCAAAACAGAACGCTTTGAAATCTGAAATTTCAGTACTTGAAGCTGAATTAAATGCTGTAGTAAAAAAGCGAGATGCAGGTCTTGCAGACGAAGGGATTGAGAAGATAATAAAAAAATTAAGGCATGATAATGATGAAAAGAAAAAACAGTTACAGAATAAAATAGTCCATGCAACGAACATGCGAAAATTTAGGGCAAAACAAAAAGCTGAAGTTTTAAGCCTGAAGTCTGCTCATCCCAACGTGCAATCCTCGTCTATAAAGACTCAGCCAGGACGTCCTTCTCTTGAAGAAAATGAGTCAGGCCTTCTTCAAGTAATTTGTGATATAGCAACACATGGAAGCTCAGCTGCTGATCGACGCCGATCAGAGGTATTGAGAACTTGCAAGACTCTTGATGAATTGCATACACAGCTTGTTGAAGATGGATTTTCCATATCGCGGACCTCTACATATCGTAGGCTCATTCCAAAGTACTCTGGATCCTTAGAAGGTAAGCGTCATGTCACAACAGTGCCTGTGAGATTGTGTCGAGCCCAAACAGACAGACATCGAGACCACGTCGATCAACATTTTTGTAAAGCTACTGCTAATGGTCTCGAGGAACTTGCATCTATACTTGGGCCAAAACAGGTAGTTTTTATCTCTCAAGATGATAAAGCAAAAGTACCGATTGGAAAAACAGCTGCAAAAGTACAGGCTCCTGTTTTAATGCGTTTGAATTATAAAGTGCGCCTCGATGACCACGATTTTGCTGTTGGAGTACGTCATCAACTTACTCCTTCAGTATATGCTGGTATTACAATAAAAGAAAATTGCATGGGTAGGAAAGAAGCTGTTACATATTCTGGTCCAACGTATATCGTAATCCGCAGTGGAAAACATAGCAGTTCGACAGCAGCAACTCATGCCAAAGACCTTAATAAACTTTTAACATTAGATGATTTTAAAAATTTAGCGTTGGGTAAGGATGGAAAAGTCAAGCCTGTGATGATTTTATCAGTCGATGGAGGACCAGATGAAAATCCACGTTACAATAAAGTGATATCTAACTGTATATCGCACTTCAAAGGATATGATTTGGATGGGCTGTTCGTGTTTACGAATGCACCTGGTCGATCAACTTATAACCGAGTTGAGCGAAGGATGGCACCTTTGAGCCGTGAATTAGCCACTGTCGTACTGCCTTATAAACACTACGGGTCACATCTCGACCCTCATGGAGAAACCATTGACAGTGAGTTGGAGTTAAAAAACTTTCAACATGCAGGCGAAACGTTAGCTGAGATTTGGTCTCAGATGGTTATTGACGGTCATAACGTAATAGCGGAATATATGCCTCCTGGGGAAGTTCTTCCGGAAACTGAACAAGTTTCTGACACCTGGTATGGAAATCACGTTCGTGAAAGTCAATATTTCCTTCAAATCATCAAGTGCTCCGATGACTCCTGCTGTACTCCTCGTCGCAGTGCACTAAAAAATGTTCTGTACCAAGGCTTTTTACCGGCACCTTTTCCGATGTCACAAAACCCTTTCCGTATACCAAGTCCAGATAAAGTAGGATCGGAAATATTTCCATCATTGCTTGTACGTCAATTTATAACATTACGGCCGGATTTCTCACAGGGTAGAGAAATACCCTATGATTCATACTGTCCATCTATTAAAGACGATATCAACGGAAGAACGTGTACAATTTGTGGCCTTTATTTCGCCTCAAAAAAATCGATGAACAGCCATCGAAAAAATTTTCATGGTGGTGCAGTGGACAATGTGTCTCGCGTGCGACCGCTGCGGATTCTCTCCAGGAGGCCACATGAGGTTTTATGTGTTTTGGCAGAAAGCGTGGGGTGGTTAGACGTTGAGGCCATCGATGAAGAGGAAATAACCAAGACTGAAGAAACTCCTGATATTACTGCCCCCTTAATCAACGATGTATCCGAGTGGATTGATGCTGGAAACGTATTTGTTGAAGACGTATGAGACGAATATTAATAAAGGTGATTCAACAGAAAATAATTGTTGTGTTCGTAAATTCAGTTACTCTAAGTTACATACTGTATAGCAATATTGTTAGAATTCATATCCAAATGAAACTACTGCCGCCACCTGTCGGGAGTTATGTATATTAGGTAAACGTCAAATGTAATGTCGATAACATGTAAACGTCAGATTTAATGTCATTATCATATTAGAAATACAGTTGAGTTGTTCATCAGCCATCACGTTATTTGCTTTAGGTTATGGGCCCAGACCATAACACGCGTTAAAATAAAGTTTCTTGTTAGTATTTCGCATAGGTTTTGTGTCGTGTAAGAAAGACAATGAGTTCCAATTACCTCGCAAGCATTCCTAAGCTAAAAGGAAGAGAGAATTTCGACGATTGGGCGTTCGCTGTAGAAAACCTACTGGTTCTCGAAGGTGCTGACAAATACCTGAAAACAGAAGGTACCGAAGCTACAGAGGCAGCGACGGATGCAAAGGCACGAGCAAAATTGATTTTGACGATCGATTCATCGTTATTTGTGCACATAAAGGAAACAAAGACCACGAAGGAATTAGGGGCAAAACTACGAACTTTGTTCGACGATTCAGGATTTTCGAGGAAGATTACTTTGCTTCGTCATCTAATATCCATAAGATTAGATAATTGTGAGAATATGACGAATTATGTGACACAAATAGTGGAAACGTCTCAACGTTTAAGTGGCACAGGGTTTGCCATCAACGATGAATGGGTGGGTTCTTTATTACTCGCCGGATTACCAGAGCAATTTATGCCAATGATTATGGCTATAGAACACTCGGGAATTCCAATCACTGCCGATTCCATCAAGACGAAATTGATCGATATGGAATCAATCAACTCTAGTGAAACGGAACGTAATTCAGCATTAGTGGCTAGAAGTTGGCATAATAAAAAGAAAAACGGCAAAGTTGGCAGCAATGGTAGTACCAGTCACAATGGCGGATATACATCGAACTCAAATGTCAAAAATACGAAAACTAACAAAATGATAACATGTTATCGTTGCAAGCAGATAGGCCATTATCGTAATCAGTGTCCACTTTCGAACGAGAAAACAGATAATAAGAAACAGAGTAACGCATTCAGCGTTGTTTTTCTTAGCGCAAAGTTCAGCAAAAGTGATTTCTACATAGATTCGGGGGCAAGCATGCACATGACGGCGAATGAAGATTGGTTGAAAAACTCTAATTATTCACAGAATTTACCTGAGATAATAGTTGCGAATGAGACAAAAGTGCCTGTTTTATGCTCTGGAGACGTGGAAATAACAACAAGTCATAACTACAACATTACTGTCAAAAATATGTTGTGTGTACCTAGTCTCGCAACTAACCTATTATCAGTAAGTGAATTGATAAAGAATGGAAACAGTGTAGTTTTCGAGCCTAACAAGTGTTTGATTAGAAATCAATTAGGCGAATTAGTTGCTGAAGCTGATTTAATTGATGGTGTGTACAGAGTTAATTTACAAACACAGAACTGTTTATTGACTTCAACTCAAGTCAGTGGGGAAACATGGCACAGACGACTTGGCCATATAAACAGTATGGATATGAACAAAATGAAGCGTTGTGGTTTAGTGGATGGACTGAATTATCCTGACTCTTTTACAACAGGCAAGTCAAGCTGTCAGACATGTTGTGAAGGAAAGCAGTCAAGATTGCCATTTGCGACAGGTTCACGTGCAACAGAAATACTTCAAATTGTACATTCAGACATCTGTGGTCCCATGGAGATCAAGTCAATTGGAGGTGCTAGATATTTTGTGCTATTTATAGACGACTATACTCGGATGACCTTCATTTACTTCCTGAAAGCTAAAAGTGAAGTGTTGAACTATTTTAAAGAATTCAAGTCTATGGCGGAGAATATTCACAATACAAAAATAAAACATTTAAGAACTGACAATGGATGCGAATATTGCAGCAATGAATTTGAAAATTACTTGAAGTCTGAGGGCATTATTCATCAAAAAACAAACCCATATACCCCTGAGCAGAATGGACTCAGTGAGCGATCAAACAGAACCATAGTGGAGAAAGCAAGATGCTTACTTTTCGAAGCTGATTTGGAAAAGAAATATTGGGCAGAAGCTGCAAATACAGCCGTCTATTTAAAAAACAGATCGGTAGCTTCAGGTATTGAAAAGACTCCGTTTGAATTATGGACTGGTAAAAAACCCAACTTGGAACATATACGTGTTTTTGGGAGTACTGTGATGGCACATATACCAAAGGAAAAAAGGACCAAGTGGGATAAGAAGTCTAAGAAATATATATTGGTTGGTTTTTGTGAAAATGTGAAGGGTTACAGAATTTATGATCCCGCCTCTAATATTATTACAAACAGCAGAGATGTTGTAATCATGGAAATACCAAAGAAAGAAATCACTGTCTCAGTTCCCATGGAAAGCACAGATTCAGTGGGGGAATTAAGTGAAGAATCTGTGGTGAAACTTAAACCTATTTATCATTCAAGTTCAAGTGAATACCTAGATGGTGAATGTTCTGATGACAGGCAAAAGATGCAAGATGAAACAGAAGGTGAGAATTCTTCAGCAGGAGGGACATCTAGTGAGCAGCAGGCATCTGCTGATGATGATGAGGAAGGAAAGAACTCATCACCACAAGGGATACCATGTCAGCCACTGTCCTGTGAAGAAACATTGAAGAGACCTAGGAAGAAACCATCAAGATATGGTCATGCTAACATGACATGTACTACTACCTCTACAGGTGAAGACAGCTTGACTTATGAGGAGGCTATCCATGGTCCAGAAAAACAGCAGTGGCTCCAGGCAATGGCAGAGGAGCTTCAGTCATTCGATGACAATCAGGTGTGGGAGATTGTCGATGCTCCAGATAATGCAAGTGTAGTGCAGTGTAAGTGGGTCTTACGTAAGAAATATGACTGTGATGGTAAAGTGAGATCACGAGCCAGATTAGTAGCCAAAGGTTTTTCGCAAAAGGCTGGCATTGACTACCAAGAAACCTTTTCCCCAGTGATTAGACATTCAACCTTGCGGTTACTATTAGCATTGAGTGTGCAGTTAGACATGGACATAACTCACTTAGATGTGACAACAGCCTTTCTTAATGGACATTTAAAAGAAAGTATCTTTATGCAATTGCCTGAAGGATTCTCTAGTAAAAATTCAAACAAAGTATTGAAATTAAAAAAGGCTGTATATGGTTTAAAACAAAGTTCACTTGTTTGGTATCAAAAAGTAGAGGAAATATTATGCAGTTTAGGGTTCAGTAAATGCAAATTGGAACCTTGTGTATTTATAAAAAACCATAATAACAATAAGAAAACTATTGTTGGTGTATATGTAGATGATTTCCTAATTTTTTCAAATAACAAGACTGAAAGTGACTCTCTGATAAATGCATTAAATAAAAATTTCAAAATAAAGAATCTAGGCCAGGTCAAACAGTATCTAAGCATGCGAATTAATGTAAACACAGATTCAAATGTAATTACAATTGATCAGGAGCATTATATTGAACAATTACTTCAAAAGTTTAATATATCTGAATTTAATACTGCCAATACACCTATTGAATGTAAATTAAACATTGAAAAGTCTGATGTTTGTGTAGATAAGTTACCTTATCAAAATTTAATAGGTAGCTTGATGTATTTAGCGGTCTTGACAAGACCAGTTATCTCTTTCTCAGTCAGCTACCTAAGTCAATTTAACAATTGTTATTCATATATTCATTGGAATTATGCAAAGCGAATTTTAAAATATTTGTCAAAAACAAAGAATTATTGTTTGCAATATTCCAAAGAAAGGGCAGAACTAGAAGGCTTTGTAGATGCAGATTGGGCCAGTGATTCCTCAGACAGAAGGTCTTATACAGGTTTTTGTTTTATAAAATCTGGGTCTGCCATTTCTTGGGAAAGCAAGAAGCAAAGAACAGTAGCCTTAAGTAGCTGTGAAGCAGAATACATGGCTTTATCGGAAGCTTGTCGTGAAGCTATTTATTTACAGGACTTAGAATCTGAATTAAAAGGTCATTGTAATAAAATAGTTTTATATAATGACAGTCAGAGTGCATTAAATATGGCAAATAATCATCAAACTCACAAGCGGTCTAAGCACATTGATGTGAGATACAATTTTATCAAAGATACTGTTAATAGTGGTCGAGTTCAAACAAATTATTTGCCAACTTCCAATATGCCAGCTGACTTATTAACTAAAGGATTATCAGGTGAAAAGCATTATAAATTTATAAAAAAAACTTGGTATGGTTGAAAATTAAATTTATTGTTGTATCTGATTGTAATAGATTGTAAGTGATATTTAGTTTGTTTTTCATTTTGATATAGTGGGGGTGTTAGAATTCATATCCAAATGAAACTACTGCCGCCACCTGTCGGGAGTTATGTATATTAGGTAAACGTCAAATGTAATGTCGATAACATGTAAACGTCAGATTTAATGTCATTATCATATTAGAAATACAGTTGAGTTGTTCATCAGCCATCACGTTATTTGCTTTAAATATGTTTTCACAAATGTTCTTTTTCATAGTATATTATTCACTAGTAATTTAAGTATGCATGCAGTCTAATGTAATAACGATGAGTATGAGCCAAATTATTTTTTTTTCACTTTTTGCCTGTAAGATGATTAAAAATCATAATTATAAATTACTACGTGAAAAATAGAGGGGGGGGATGGGGGGTCTTGGCATATACTACGAGAAGTCACCGAAGGGGGGGAGGGGTCGAAAAATCTAAAAAAATAGGTCACGTAGTATGGGTACGTTCCCTAAACTTCGAGTTGTATTCAACGGATCGTGCCGAACCTCTTCAGGCGTATCTATTAACGAGATACTTAATGGGGGCGGCAAACTGCAGGTTGACGCTTCGGATATCTTGATTTGGTTACGGCGATCGCACTGGATCTTCGGGACGGATATCGTAAAGATGTTCCGTCAGATCAAGGTACATCAGGACGACTGGGATTACCAGCGTATATTGTGGTTTGACGAGGACGAAAACTTCGTAACATTTCGGTTGACTACGGTTACGTACGGGATGACGTGCGCTCCATGGCTTTCCATCCGGGTTCTTCACCAACTGACGGAGGACGAAGGACATCGGTTCCCCCTCGCGGTACCATCCCTAACTCAGGGTCGTTATGTCGACGATATCTTCGGCGGTTCAGACACAAGGGACGACATCAAGGCGGTAATCCTCGACCTTATCGGAATATGCAACGCGGGCGGGTTTCCATTGCAAAAATGGAACTCCAATTGTCCGGAAAGTCTCAAAGAGTTGGGTCTTCAGCCTAGCCCCGACGCCACGATTCAATTTGACGATAAGGCTGTAAGTATGCTCGGCATGTGCTGGCATCCTGCCTCCGATAGTCTTCGCTTCAAGGCTAATGTATTCGCCTCACCTACCTTTACAAAACGGTCAGTGTTATCGGAGATATCTCAAGTTTACGATCCCCTCGGGTTCATTTCTCCGGTAATTATTCGAGCGAAGATCCTTATACAGGAACTGTGGCTCCTCAAAGTCGGCTGGGATGATCCATTTCCATCGGACGTTGTCACAAGGTGGCTCGAGTTCCGCACGGAACTCGCACAGTTAAACAATATTATTATCCCTCGCTGGTTACAGATCACTTCCTTGGACACGGTTTTCCATTTGCACGGGTTCTCGGACGCATCGGTAGCCGCGATGAGTGCCGTAGTATACATCAGGACGGAACATCAAGGACAACCCACGACGGCTTCACTGGTCTGCGCCAAGACGAAGGTCACGCCGATCAAGAAACCCGTCATCGCGCGGCTAAAGCTCACGGCTGCACTGATGCTCTCTAAATTGATGGCCTACGCCCAACGAATGTTGGGAGTAGAGACGATACAACTCTACTACTGGACGGACTCATCGGTTACTCTCGCATGGGTCTCCAGCCATCCCTCGAGGTGGAAGGAGTTTGTACGGAATCATGTAGCAAAAATTCAAGAAATTATCTCTCAAGGACAGTGGCGTCACGTAGATGGGAAAGAAAATCCGGCGGATTGCACCTCAAGGGGTATCTCGCCCTCGGACCTGGAAAATCACCCCCTTTGGTGGACGGGCCCGTCATGGTTGGTCGAGCAACCATCGTTTTGGTCAACATCCTCGGGTGACGTCACTGCGGAGGAGGCGCCGGAGGCTCAAAAAAACCCTCCACGTCACTCCGCCCTCTCAGCGCACACTATCAAGGCATCGGTTTGGGATCTTCTCGAGCGATACTCGAGACTCTCAAAGTTGCTCCAAGTAACAGCAACGGTAAAACGCGCTATCAGGCGGGTACGTCGGGAGAAAATTTACGAAACCTCAGTTCTCGATACACAAGAACTCGAGGAAGCTCGAATATTCTGGATCAAGGCCATACAAAACCAATTCTACGGGGCGGTTATTAAGACGCTTCAGGACGGCCTCAACGTACCAACATCGGATCCAATTTTTCGACTAACGCCTTTCGTGGATCAACAAGGAATTCTGCGGATCGGGGGGAGATTAAAATTCTCGAACCTCTCGGACGAAGAAAAACAACCGACAATACTTCCCCGGACATCAAGGTTCACAGACCTCATCGTCGAGGACGCGCACAAGCGGACTCTTCACGGCGGAACCCAACTTACTCTCGCGTGTACACGTGAGAGATATTGGATAATCGGCGGACGCCCGTCGGTACGCGCTCGCATATACAAATGTGTAGTGTGTGCACGGCAACGCGGAATACGAGCGCGCCAATTAATGGCACAGCTTCCGGCCTCAAGGATTACACCGTCTCGTCCTTTTCTCCATTCGGGTGTGGACTACGCCGGGCCGTTCACAATCAAAACGTGGCGAGGAAGAGCGGCGAAATCGCACAAAGGGTACATCGCGGTTTTTGTGTGCTTTTCTACTTCGGCGGCACATCTGGAACTCGTTACGGATTATACTCGTACGTCGGAGGCTTTCGTCGCTGCTTATAAACGGTTCACGGGTCGACGCGGAATCTGTGCGACACTTCAAAGCGACAGAGGTACAACACTCGTAGGAGCGGATAAACAACTTCGGAGACTCTTCGAGCAAGCCTCAGCAGAGAACAACCATCTATCGGCTTCCCTCGCATCCCACGGTACAAAATGGATCTTCAACCCAGCGACGGATCCTCATTTCGGCGGAAAATGGGAAGATGCAGTCAAATCGGTAAAGCACCACCTCAAACGGATCATCGGGGACTCGATCCTTACCTATGAGGAATTTACAACCCTCCTGGTCCAGATCGAGGCCATTTTAAACTCTCGGCCTCTCTGCCCTATATCGGACGACCCAGAGGACCTTGCGGCTCTCACTCCTGGTCATTTTCTGATCGGAGAGTCGCTCATCACGGTTCCGTAGCTCGGACAATATCAATCGGTTGACAAGGCGTCAACTTATCCAATCAAGGATTCAACTCTTCTGGAAAAGATGGTCTCGAGAATGTATACAACGCTTCCAAGCCATCTCCAAGTGGCGGCATCCATCTACGGAGATTAAGGTCGGATCGCTGATCCTGATAACGGATGAACGGTTTCCGCCATCTCAATGGCCTCTGGCTCGAGTCACTCGAATCTTTTCGGGTTCAGATGGCCTCGTAAGAGTCGTCGAACTTCGCACGACTACAACAACGCTTACGCGGCCGGTCACCAAGCTCAGTATTTTACCAATCGATTCCTCTGATACTTTATCACAGTCGTGATAAAGTGCGGGCGGAATGTTACGGGTTGGAACTATTAATTCGAGTAACATTCAATTCAAACAGCGAAACATTTGGCTCGGTAGCAACACTGTCATTACGGCGGTTGTCCTTTTCGGTTTCCCCCTCTTAGTCTAGTATGACCGGCTCCTAGACGACTCGGCCATACTAGAACAGTCCTTACGAGGAAACCAAACAAGGCTGTCACGCACTTCGGTATTTTTTTTCCAACCGGTTATTAGCGGCTTTCCTCGGGATACATCCTCGTTATAATTCACGGTTTTCTAATCTATGATTAATTTGTTCGGGTACTTCCGTTCTGTGTTTTTTTTGTACTAATTTATTTTCTGTGCGGAAAAAAAGGAAAGCAATCAAGGAAACCTCAATCATCGGTTCGGTACTCGTGCCATTTTCTTTCCCGATTGTGAGAGACACCCGACAGACCAAGTCCCCTCGAAAGAAAACCTACGTTTCCTTATATTCCTCAAGGCTATACGCAACACCCTGACTTTTCCCTGACTTTTCCCTGCTGTAAGAAATTCCCTGACTTTTCCCGTTTTTCCAGGTTTTCCCGGTGCGTACGAACCCTGAATTACGTAAGAGAACGTAACTGTATCCGGCTATTCTTCAGTTTCAAACAGAGAATTACGATTGACAGCATAAATTTTTAATTGCGCTAATATAATTAAAATTAAAAAAAAAATCTTATATCTAGTTTTTAATTAAAAAATTGAAAGTAATTTTAATAATGGGAATTCGAACATTGAAAAAGAAGAATTAATTCACGATTCAATTTTTCTAATTATCAAAATAAAGAACTGATTTTTTATTCAATGTTTCGAATTAACAGAATGAAAACAACTACCCATTAGAATTTTTCGAACTAAAATATATAAGATAATTACGAAAAACAGAAGTAATTGCTATTTCAATTTCTTGGAGTACAAAAAAAGAATCACAAAATTTTTTGAATCAAGGAACAAAAAACAATTCAGAATTGATACTTTGCTTCTACATTCAGGTAGGCACTGGCTTGCCTATCAACGCTGATCTGTACTTCCTATGTAAATATGACTTTTATCCCATAAAATTTACAAATTTATAAATAGAGAAAGGAATAAATTAATGATTAGATTTGTATTTTAGGGGTAGTAAACTAGTTCCGAAGAGTGGCTGTCGATCTCATGGGTCAAACTAGACCTTGAACTAGACGGACTCGTCGTGTATAATGCGTGATTACATGTAACTACTCTCTTATTCTCTACGCAGGGAATGGACGGTCGGAAAAAAATAAGTATCAAAGGGCAAAACTGGTTGAAACTGATGTCAATCACTGTTGACTGTGAAATTTTTATTCGTAGAAAGGTGATTCTGAGGTTTGACGAACGTTGGTGGGATATCTTCAGTCAGCGATTATTATCCATTGTGGAAATGCATACATTGTATGTCATGACAACGTGTCGCGAGCTGATGCGCCCGCGGGCCTGAATTCCGTGGGTGGGGTGAATTAAGCCTGCTGCAGCGGCTGATGATGAGCTCACAAGAGCCTTGCTGATATTCTAAAACTCCAAAAGTGATGACAGTGAATTGAGCAATGCGGTCGATTTGTTGTTGACTGAATTATATAGTTTCAATTTTTTATAAATTTTAGGCTATAATATTTTGTCTTGCTACACCTGTTTCCACGATCACGTATTTAGATATCTAAACACCTGGAACTTAAGTCATTCGAGATATTAAAAAAAAAATTAAATTGCATTACTTTAAGTCGAGGTTCAGTAATACGCGGAGTGCACGTTTCTGATGATTATTAGATTTTTTGCATAGATCTGCAAACCAAAACATATCGGTGGTAATAGCTAGCGTTGATAATTTTTCTCAAAGTTAAGCAAAGAATCGTTGCACGCAGAAGACTCTAAGCTTTCGAAAGATTTTGCAACCGGCTTCTACTTTTTCTGATACATATGTATCAAATTCCAAAGCCACGTGCCTGTACTTTTTGAGCTGGCGCATTTTTCACTTAACAATAATTAAAATCTATTACGTGGGACTTATAACACTAAATATTCCGAAAAAATATTTTTATATGATATAGATGATTATGGTTTGTGATAAAGTGATCTGTATGTTCAATTGTAAATACGTGCAAATGGAATCTCGGGTTATCTTCTTGCTATACTACTTTCGATTACCGTTTTCGGTACTCATTTTATTGTAGGTGGCTACAAACCACATGTCTCTTTTTTAACAGCCTCTTCAACTTTATCAACTGCACCTTTCGGACACGTAACAACGTGGTTAATTCTCACCTCTCGAACTTAAACTGTAGCAACTAATGCAGCTACGACCAAGGGTGGAGGAGTAGAAAATGAATACATAAACTAGAACTTGATTTTGGTGTATTCAAGGTGCCATAGAAATCAAACTATCAACAGAGTTGTGGAAGCAGAGTAACTACTCTGACAACACTCACATCACAACACACAAAAAATTTTTTTGAGCTATTTTTCGCTACACTTCCAAAAAGTTGTATGACTGAATGACAATGTTCTCAGCTTATCAAAATATAAAATAAATCTACAAGAATATTATTTTTCATTCCAGTAAATTTGTAACGAACCTCATGATAGATTCATTTTCATTATTCATTTTCATATGTATTCAAGAACTTGCGTAATTTTTCTTAATCAAAACCCAATTACCGCTTCCAAATTTTCGAAACACTAAAATAAGCCTTAAGGGGGGAAGTCCATGTAAAATTTTCAAAAAATCGATTTTTTTGTTTCGTCAATCTGAAAATATAGTATATTGAGCGTGTACTAAGTAGAGGAAAAAAACCTAATCCTTTTACCTAAATCAACAACAATTTCGGTTTTGATGATCAAAAATACTGACTTAATAAATTTGACAACACGTACAACAAGATACAATATACACTGCGGAGCATTCATTATAATATTAGTGAATGTCCCGAGCGCCTGTAGCCCAGTCAATTCTCCGTCCGAGGCGAGGGCTCCACGGTGTCCACTATTAGCTCCCCCTCCCGCAGCGACCCGTTCAGCGTGTCTCTTGTATTGTTTCCGCGGATAAGTTCAAGCAACGAAGATCGAGTCACAGAAGCGTACGGCTTATGGGCCGCTTGAAGCAAAACTTTCCGCGACTTACATGTCACTTGACTACCAGTATCAAGAAGTGCATGTATTTTAATCCCCAAAACAGTAACTAAAATATGTGGACATTTTGGTACAGTTAATTTTGAATTTTTTTAGACATATTTTTCAGTACCAGTTACATCATAAGGTAGGTCTGTAATACAATCAAAAGGGTCACGACACGTTATTGGACCTTGATTCAACGCGCCGATAGTCAGTTTAAATTTTGTCGTTGGTTATTACTATTGTTATTATTATGATTCTTTGTTTGTAAATGATATCCATTCAACCTTTGATTTTGTCCAAAGTAAGTAGGTGGCGGATAACTTGTGTTGGGTAAACAAACACTAACAGCTGTTGGTACAGTATTTTGAAAATTTGGATTCGTAGATACCCCGTTATGTTGACTAATCTGTTGATATTTCGGTTGTGCGTTAATATGACCTGGTTTATTGATTTCGCAGGTATTATACGAATTGTTGCTATAAGACTGTGAATTACGAGGTTTTTCACATTCTTTTTCTTCATAAGTTAAATCCAGCTGAGCTAACGCGGCTTCAACTCTATTATTATCGGAAAAATCAGTTACAACTAACGATTCCCTCACTTCAATCGGCAGTTGTTGAATAATACTGTAATTTATTTCATAATCCGACAATTTGGGTTCAAAATACTGAGCTTCTTTAGTTTGTTTTAAAAAATATGTTGCAAATTATTTTCACTCCCTTTGAATTTACGCATCGACCAACGATTTTTCCCCCTGATTTTTATAGCTACTGAAAAAATTCTTTCAAAAATGCAGCTTTAAGACATTCGTAATCATTAAACCTACTTTTTTTCCATCAAACCAAATTTTAGCTCTACCATTTAATGCACCATGAATAACTAATATTTTTTGTTCAGCCGGTACGTGTTTCACATCGAAATATCTTTCTAAATCATTTAAAAATTCTCTAGGATTCGTGTTATCCTCTCCAGAAAATTTAGGTAGTTTTATCTCTATTTGAAATGATTGCAATTGGTTTATCAAACCTGCTACTAACCTTCCTTCAATATTTCGATTTTGTTGAATTGGTTCTACTGCCGACAATCTTTCTACCAATTCACGTTGTCTATTATTTTCCTCCGTCAGACGTCGAATTTCTGCCATCATGCATCCTGATGCTGCTTATTACGCAAAGACTTGTCCAATTCTTTTTGTTGGTTAGCCAATTCTTGTCATTCTCGTCTCAATTTGTTCAAATCATCACCTCCTTTACCTCCAGTCGCATTGTCTTCACGGTCTGAATTTGAATTTGTCGAACCAGGCGCCATGTTTTTATATTGAATATTTCGGCCGCTACGTGCAGTTTTTGGTCTAGAAATTGGAGTTCGTTTTACTCTACCCATGCAATTAATTTAAAATTCTTAATTCTATCTTAACCTCTTAATCATTCACACTTTTTGCTGGCTTTCAAGCCTTCGCGTTGGGCGCCAATTGTAAGACTATTTGAAAATTAAAAATTAGGCGAAATCAATATTAAAAATTTTCCATAACGTATGAATAGTAGAGTGAAATTTTAATTCATTTATAAGTATAATAAAACCTGAGCCGTCATTAGGTTTAAAATTCATTCATTCATCCATTCCACAATTGATTCATTCCATGTGTATATTGTTTAAAATAGTGTATATTGTTAAAACTGGTGGATATTGTTGAAATTATAAATAATTGTCAATAACTGTCTTTCGTCGAGGCACTATATTTTTTGATTTCACTTTTATTGTTTCTTCGTTTTATATCGTCTCTCTTTAAAATTAGGCTTGGTTTTTGGAGTGTTTAATTATTAATTTGAAATGTTTATCCTCGTAGTTTAGATTTACTTTATTATTCTCAGTTTGTCGATTTTCGATCGGTTACGATTTCGATTCAGAGAGGGGAACCTCTGCACCTCCTTCCTCCTGGAGAGACGTAGACCAAGCAACCTTTCTTCTGAAATTTGTGACTAGGTGCCCCACTCCCTGGGTCTAACCTCATCTGCTCGTGCCGTGTTCATTGCCCGGTCATATTTGAATCATTACAATATGTATTATAATTCATTACTGTAGTTATTCATCTGGAGTACAATAGTAATTGTTTATGAGACATAGCTGCTATTTGCTTAACATTATTAAGATCGCGCTGCTACGAATATTCTTAGGTGTTTGTGTTATAAGTATCTTAACAGATTTAGGGTATTTAACAATTTGATAATTCGTAGTTTTAGAGCAGGTTTACATGTGTGATTTCGTATATAATTCTCTCCTGTATTTATTAATTCTTATATTGATATAAATCGGCTTGGAAGCTACTAGAACGTTGTTCTTATGTTTGTTGGTTGCCTGTTACTGGGCGTTGCCACGTATGCATCTTTGGGTTTATTGCGAGTTGATTTACCTTCAATCGTTTCGTCGTCAAGTTTCCTAATGTGTTCTCTAGATAGAGCTCTGTATGGCTCCACATTGGAGATCTGCATTGCCTTCAAAACGCTGCGCGTGTTGCCTACAATACGCCATTACGGAGGAAAGTATAATTCATGCTGGATAATTGGTATTCACGGTTTTGAAGGTGTTATAGTCTGTGGTTTTATGGATTATTGCAGCAGTGTTATCTTTATATTATATTGGTTATACATTTATCTATGGTTTTACACTCTTCTATACTCCAGGCTATATGGTATAGCGTAAGTTTCTTATAGTGTAGCTCTCAGCTCCGAATGCACAAATAGCATTGTCGAGTGTTATATTATAATTGGATATAATGGTATTAGTTAATTATGGTGTTAATATGATAATGGTATATAATAACGTATAATAATATTATAGCTCTTCGTAGTGCGAAAATCTCGTAACATGGTTTTTAAGCTTTGGTTAGTGAATTTCATAGTTATTTCTATCTAGGGATATTCCAAATAGTTATACAGTTGTTTCAGTACCTTATGGTTACAAGATTCTCGTACTTCGAGTCTGGTTAGTTGATAAAGGTGACATGCAATAATAATAGTCGATAAACCATCGGACGTTCCAGTCGGATGTTACAAGGGACAAGGATTCCTTGTTCCTCATTTCACGTTTCATAGACCTTCCTCGACAGAACAAGGAGCCTTATTGGCCTCCTTCTTTCAAGGCAGGTCTCGAGCTTCCTTGAGGAAACCTTCGGCACTGCGATTGGCTGTTTCGTTTCATGTAGCCAACGCTTGCGCTTGCGCTTGGCGTCTATGCACCTATGACCCGTATGATGCAGAGATCACAGCCAGTCTACAGGTTAACCTCTTTGAGGTTATACACTCTCATCAACCGATGCAACCTGACAATCAAAGCCAAGCAGTTTAAGTTAGATTTAAATATAGCCGAGTGGCGCTTTGATCAGCAGTTTTACCACCATAAGCAATTACATATCCCTAAATATGTCTTCCTTCTGGAAGGGAGAGCCAAGTTGTGACTATGAAACGAAGATGCCTCTGAGATTCAAGGAAGACTTCATCAAGGCGTCCTTTATCCTTGAGATAAGGAAAGACTATGAATACGGTTAATACACTTTAATAGCGTTTTCCACTGGTTGCACTGAGTGCGCACTGGCTCAAACAGGGGGCACTCGTTCCGTGCATGCGTCACCCGGCATCGGGACAAACCTTCTGAATGGAACACGCCGTAAAACGTATAAAGGCAGACTAGATCATAATTTCTCCTAAATCAGTAAGAATGTAACGTTACTTGACCGACTGCGCGACTGTCAGTTTTTCAAGCAAGTGATAAAGAAGCCAATTGAACAAACGCAACAGTAATTTTTTGTTTATAAATAAATGTTACAAATGTTAGGCACGAGCATACAAGGGCAAAAAAAATTGACAATTCCACTGAAAAGATAAAAATGAATAAGTAGCAACTTGTCCCAATCTCTTGAAATACAGGGTGGGGCATTTAAAGTGTGACAGAGCAATAGCACTCAAACTGTTGATGATACTGAAAATAGTTTCACATAAAAGTTATATTGTTTGAAAAGGCCGACATACTGGACCATCCTATTATTTTTTCGGTGGAGGCGCTGAAGCTACGTCAAGGTCAACTCCACTTTTTTAAATGGAACCATGTATTTTTTTTCCACGTTATTATTACTGACTTTAAGACAAATTCAGTGACCTATAACACAAGAACATTGTAGGCACGCGAAGTATGAAAATAGTCGAAAAATAGGAACATATCGGAATAATCAGTTTCAAAGGATCCACTAACCTTGGGTTGAGGTACCTACAGAAGATGTTCGAAGTGATGACCCTTGACTTGTCAACATTTGTCAATTCGCTGATAAAAAGACGGTCGAACTGCAGCCAACATTTGTAGTGTAATTTCGGCACATGCTTGGCGTATTCTTTCTTTTATGTTGTCAGGCGTAGTAGGTACTGAATTATTAAAATTGAAAATTCGCTTGAAAATCTATCTTAAAAGTATTCACGAGACTCCTACCTTCAAACTAATTATTTCGATTCAATTTGATTTTTCGACTATTTTCGTACTTCGCGTGCCTACAATGACCTTGTGCTGTAGGTCGCTGAATTTGTCTTAAAGTCAGTAATAATGTCGTTGAAAAAAAAATACATAGTTCCATTTAAAAAAGTGGAGTTGGCCTTGACGTAGCTCCAGCGCCTCCACCAAAAAAGTAATAGGATGGTTCAGGATATCGGCCTTTTCAAACAATATAACTTTTATATGAGTTTTTGTTCAGTATCATCAACCGTTTGAGTGCTATTGCTCTGTCACACTTTGAATGCCCCACCCTGTATACCTAGCAGTTAACATCTAAAAGCTGAAAAAATGTGTATCCAATAGTATCCATACTTCAATATCGGACATGCTGTGGATTATTCCTATGAAATTTAAAATTTTGGTAAACTCTCCTCTATTTTTCGGCTCCAGCAAGTCATCATCACTGCTAGACGACGATAAAATTAGATCTGATAAAAGAGTTGCTGTCACAGTATCTACTTCGACTCTTTCACGATCGGCACCCATAATTGCACTGCTTTGACACCGACTCCCGATTTCAGAGCAATATTTTACGCACTCAGTGCTAAATTCACGCACCCGAGCTGCCAGTGGAACACGCTGGAAATACGATTCTACCGCTAGTGCGCTCTCAGTTTACAATCAGTGCAACCAGTAGAAAACACTATAAGTGGGGATCTCAAAGTCAGTATGTTCAAGTCTGTTTAGGATAAAGTGTTTACTCAGCTACACACAGTACTTTAATGACAAAAATTTATTTCGAGTTGGTAACCCTGCAACTGTGTTGGGTTTAAAATGAGAACTGTGTGGCACTTGAAGGTTAGAAAGCTTTGTAGCCATCAAACGGAGTAACGAGAAGAACTTAAGAACTGTCAGTTAGTTTTTATAACCTCAGTAATACAATATATGGAGCAATATAATGCAATGTTCTCCATAATTTTATTCATTAATTAATAATCACCTATCTATCTTTTATTTTCCATTTTTTGATTAGCTTATAATCAACATATCTCTCATCTGTAATTCGAAACGCATTTTGTTTGTTGCAAACCCTGGTGATAATTCAACATGGATTATATTTTCATACCAATAATTGTTCAAGTAATAAATATGTACCAAACTTGGTTACGGCCACATGCCGACCGAAGAAAAGAACAAAGCACAAAAAACAAAGAACGGGTTCAAACCACGCGAGATTTCAATATATCTGTCATGTCGGTACGGCTGGCACTACTTCTCGCTGAACATTGAGCTTAAAGTGGGATTCAGAAAATCTTTAAGAGAGAGTTCATATAAACTCGGCTGTACATCGGGTGCTTTCCATTTACTGATTCAAATCGACTTGTGTCGCTATGTCTGGCGTAACCGGCCAATCTGGGCAGAGGAATACACCAGAAATAGCGACACAAGTCGACTTGAGTCAGTAGATGGAAAGCATCCATCAGCTTTAATGAAGGCGCACTTTAAGACCCCACTTAAAGCGTATGTGTAGACCAGGCATTAGGCAGTAACTGTCGGCCAATAAAATTCGAAGGATTTGACGCACGCGCATAAGGTGAGCACTTCCCTCGTGGACACACGGTACGTTGACTGAGGACATAATAACCCTGGGTTATTTTTCGTAACAGTTCACCGGGTCTGGCCGGGCTTGGGGGTATTAGCAGTTTCACGTATTATCAACCAGGCAACTGACCACGCCGGTAAAAGAAGTTTTCGTAGCCTACAATTATCGCGTGCATAACATTGGTAACATATCGGCGTCATTGTGAAATTGAGACATTCCGCACAAGCAATATACTATATAATATATGATAATGAGTGAAACATCGATCGATAGGTTGGATGAAAATGTCGACGGAAACCGAAAACGCCATTGTATTTGCGTGTGATTATAGATGAAAAATCCTCTTCAGTTTAAATCTTAGCTGATCCTGCTTTGAAAATACGGATATTTTTCATTTTTTACCTACATAATCGGATTTTCAGTAATAAGCAAGACAAGAAATACTGATTAAACGCAATTGCCATTATGTGCGATGCATGGATATTCATTCACATAAATATACAAATATATATTTATATATCCATTGACATATGCAAGGATATACATCAACATCAATAAATGAATAAATAAATAAATGTATAAACTGAAGAGTTGAAAAAATCCCCTACAACAAATATTATGTATGCCTAAATTATGCAACGAGAAAATAAATGGCAATCAAATACATGAATCTGTATCGTTTATATTTACATGACAATATCACATTTTTTATAGGCGACAGTCGCATCTCGAAGATGCATAATTTATGTTTTCAAAGTTTTTTAACGTAACCAACTTTGAGCTGCAAATATTTTGAAAAAATTTTGAACTACTTCATCTTCAGTTCTAATCGTTTCAGTAATGTTCCTGTGAAGAAGCTTTTTTGCTTTGTTGAACATTTTTGAAATCATAAATTGAAAAAATCCAATGGCTCAAGTTTTGAAAATAACCGAAAATTTCTGAAACATCTTTCTCTCTGCTAGAAGCACGTTGAAGATATGTCGCATTGAGGGGGAAAGTCCATGTAAAAGCTTCAAAATCGGTCATTTTTTAAAAATGTGATAAAGGTGATAAAATAATTTCATTGTTTTTAAACTTCAACACAACTTCATTGAACTTTTTTAGAGTACGACAGTAATTTTTTTTTTTTTTCCTTTTAAAATGGCGGCCAAGGATAATTTCTTGTCTGCTGCCACCGACGCGAGGTCCCAAACTGCTCTATCTATCACTCATCAACCATTGATCTGAAACAAAAAAATTAAAGTGTTTTCTTTTTAGGACATATTAACGGAAAGGATAAAATTAAAAAAAAAGTATACGATTCAATATAAAATAAGCCTTTGAAAAAAAAGTTAGAATTTAGGGCAATTTTTTTGACATTTTTGACCTCAAAAAAGTATTTTATCAACGCGAAATATCTGAAATTTTAGGTTTATCCTTCCGATAGTAATGTAGAGAAAGGCCTCACCAAATTTCAGACAAATCGGTCAATAACTTTTTGAGTTACAACGTGAGCAGTTTTTAAAAATACAGTTTCGAGATAATCGCGTTTAAAGTTTTAGTGCAGGAAAATGACCAGTTTTAGTTACTTACCGATTAATCTGCAATCCCAGGTCCATACAATAGTCCTTTCTCCTCTCGAAAAAGCTGATTTTCTTCAATTTGTTGTTGCTTGCGAGCTGTACGGGCATCTTTTGTTTTTGAAAGGCTCTTACGATCCTGTCGGGTTATTCGCGCCTCGTCTGTATTATGAGCAATAAATGCCAATAGTCAAATTCAGAAGGTTCATTATTCTTAATACTGAACTGAAACCTTCATTAAATATCCCAGCAGCAATGTATGCTGAGATTTCAACTACTTTTAGTCCAGAATGCAGATGTTTTGGTGATAATCGCCAAACTGTCGCGTTAAAACTTTCATTCGCATTCTGCGTATGACCACCAAGGCATCGCTCAAGCAAATCATCTTTGGACAAATCTTCGTATACTGGTAAAAGATGCTGTTTTATTTCTTCACCAAGTAATGGAGCTAAATCTTCGTTTCGAGGATCTTGATTTAGAGCAATAGCCTTCTGCCACTTACACCAGCTATCAACGCTTATTGGGCAGTTTTCATGTCGCGGTTTTTCTTTAGTAGAAAAAATATGATTATAAGTTGCCATTATGGCTTTTTTCATCTCGCTAACACTGTGAATATTTCTCAGAATACTCAAACCATAGTATTTTGTTAGTTTTTTCACAACTGTATCAGTTAGTTTTCCTCTTCCTGAAAGTTTCTTTTCTCTCCTTATATTTCTAAGTCTAGAACCCATTCTTTTTCCTCCGTGACCAATGCATGCACTCTTCACAACTGATCACTCATCACCGTAAGGTTCTAAATCTAGAATAGCCTTGAATGTTTTATAATCTCCGTCGCCAATGTAGTTAACATATTAAGATCCAAATCGTCAGATAAATAGATCCAAATTTAAGGTCAAGGTTATTGCAACCAGAATGTGAAAATCTCCGCCCTAGACACCTTTTTCCAACCGTTATTCCGAGCTAACACACATTATTTAACAATTTTTGTAAATTTGACCTTGAAATGACCTTCAAAAACAAGTTCAAGGTCAAAGTTGTTGGTACCAAAAGTTGACCCCCTTTGACCTCAAAAACTTTTGTCTGAAACATTTTTCTGTATCCAACCATAAATCTGAGATATTTCCCATAATAGATTAAAATGGTCCACCCAGTATATGTAAACTTGTGGCCTGGTCACTTGAACCGACGATGATCGAGTCACATATAGAAGCGTACGGCCTGCAGGCTATTTGAAGCAAGAAAAGTTGGGGTGCTCGGATGAGCTACCACCCCAACAGCTAGGTGTCGCTAGTGGCGCCTTTGCGCGCGTGGCTCTCGTACAACGCTCTATACTAATGCGTACAGTGTCGGTGTGTTGGCTCCGACCGGCGAGTTGGGGTGATCGTGCCAACTGTCTATTGTCGACCGACGGTAGAGCCATCTTACGGATTTACGAGTCGCGGAAAGTTTTGCTTCAAGCGGCCCATAAGCCGTACGCTTCTGTGACTCGATCTTCGTTGCTTGAACTTATCCGCGGAAACAATACAAGAGACACGCTGAACGGGTCGCTGCGGGAGGGGGAGCTAATAGTGGACACCGCGGAGCCCTCGCTTCGGACGGAGAATTGACTGGGCTACAGGCGCTCGGGACATTCACTAATATTATAATGAATGCTCCGCAGTGTATATTGTATATTGTTTTCAGATTGACGAAAAAAAAATCGATTTTTTGAAAATCTCACATGGACTTCCCTCCTTAATGACAATAATAAATTTAGATATTCTGCCGGTTAGAAGAGTAATGGTAATCCCAGCTATTGGACGAAAACTATAACTGTTAAAAAACAAGTTTTCTTACAATTGTATTTAGCACATAAAGTTATAGAATATTCATGTCTTGTAATTCCACATTTATCTAATCGTAAACCTTTAAATAAATTGGTATCCTCAACAAATAATGAAGTAACTTTAATTCAAATAATAAATATGCAAAATGTTAATTTAGATCTAAGCGATGAAAATGATAAATTTGTTACTGGTGAAGAAAATTGTGGAGTTGATGTGTTGATTCATAATGAACAACCACACTGCCATTTCAAAAATGAAATTGAATTGATAATTGATCAAAATAATATTGTTAATGATCAAGATGTTGATACACAGCATCTCAATTGTGAAATGTATAAAAATGATTTACCCCGTGAAAATGATTTTGTTAGGTTTGTTAAAGCAATTGAAATAAATAGTAGTCATAAACAAGTAGAAGAAACAAATAAGGAAAAAAGATCTCAAAGTTTGGAGAAAGATGAAAGATTTTTAATAAATGGAGAGGATCATAATTTTTTTAAAGAGTTTTCAAACTTCGTGCATAGTCTACCGACACTCAGTAATGTACAGATTGAAACTGTTTCTGCACTTCTTAAAAAGTATCAAGTCTTGTTTTCCAATAAACTCGGATGTACTCAAATATATCAACATGAAATCAAAGAAACTAAACCAAATCCAATTGTACGAAAAACTTATCCAATTCCTTTAGCTTTGCGAGAGTTTGTAGACAAAGATTATTCTTGATGTGGATGATCTAGTTTTATTAAAGGTACCATTACCATCTAATGCGGCTGATAGAGTAACTCATAAGTTTTTTCACATATATCAGGTACCATATGAGATTACAAAAGTGATTGGAGAGAATGCATTCGTGTTATGTAATCCAGAAAATTTAAATGATGTCAAAGGTTACATATAACAGATTAAATTTACGCAAGTATCAAACTTCTTAGATTCCTGAATCAATTTTAACGGCAACTTATATACATTTTAGTTTATTGATATAAAAAAAAATATGTATACATATATAAAGATTGTTAATTAGTTTATAGGAGTGGATGAATGGATGTGAAAAAATGCCTGTGACAAACTTTCTAGTGCTAATAATTCAAAAAGGTGATGAAATTTAAGGTATGTGCAGAGAACAGTGGATATGAAGTAGCTTTCGATAATTATATAATAAGTTTGAGTGTTTATAATGAACAGTGACAACAACTGATGTTTGTGATAATTAAGATAAACCTAACCATCACAAAAGGGAGGCAAATATAATGATTTAAATATAACCGCGCAATAAACACGGCACGAGCGGATGAGGTTAGACCCAGGGAGTGGGGCACCTGGTCACAAATTTCAGAAGAAAGGTTGCTTGGTCTACATCTCTCCATGAGGAAGGAGGTGCGGAGGTTTCCCTCTCTGAATCGAAATCGTAACCGATCGAAAATCGACAAACTGAGAATAATAAAGTAAATCTAAACTACGAGGACAAACATTTCCAATTAATAATTAAACACTCCAAAAGCCAAGCCAAATTTTAAAGAGAGACGATTTAAAACGAAGAAACATCAAAAGTGTAATCAAAAATATAGTGCCTTGACGAAAGACAGTTATTGACAATTATTTATAATTTCAACAATATCCACTATTTTAAACAATATACACATGGAATGAATGAATTGTGGAATGGATGAATGAATGAATTTTAAACGTAATGACGGCTCAGGTTTTAATATACTTATAAATGAATTAAAATTTCACTCTACTATTCATACGTTATAAAAGATTTTTAATATTGATTTCGCCTCATTTTTAATTTTCAAATAGTCTTACAATATGCAATTTTACATATTCACACGCTATAAAACTAACAAAACGACAACTAACCGATATGGCAATCTCATATAGACTTTGTAACGAACAGGATCGTAAGAATATTTAACAGGTAAACTACGACTAGAATCCAGCCCATCGTGACCCCGAAAATGCACACGGCACTAACGCACACCACGAAACATGGGTCACCTCTAGCGCATACGCACTGTGATTACCATATTAGGAAATTGCTGCTAAAATCGGCCCGGGTCCTGACGCTCGCAGGGGCGAAGAAGTGCGGCAGCCGAGGAGTCAAGGGGGGGGGGGGGGGTTGCTGCCCCAACACCAAAGCCCACGCAGAATGGAAAATTACAGCGCAACGACCCTACACCTACACCACCGCACCAACGCAGCGTTATACCATATGTAAAAGCTTGCAATATAGTAATAGCTAAAGAACTGAGATCACAGGTGTATATGCGGTGAAGATGTCGTGCCCTAATTCCAATTCCTAGAAAAAAGGGGAAAGTGCGCAAAAGTTGACAAAAGCTGAAGAAGGGGATCGTTCTACGCAACGATCGACACCTATAAAAACGGCGACCGATCATCGGCTCGTCCTCTTGGTTTTTACCACCAGATTCGTCATCTTGTTCCGGTACAGTCTCGCAGTAAAATCCATTTGCCTTTTGCATTTAAACTTCTCTTACAACGTTACTCTGCCCAAAAATCTAGCGAGCTGTCAGCTCCATTTTCTCATATTAATTTAAGATCTTACAACTAAGTAACTCCGTTGTTTGTGACTTGAAATATTGAACTTATAAAATAAATCCAAGTTAATCAAAGTATCCAAATATATTAAAATGAGTCATTCCGTTAAATCCTCTCACCAATCTACGCTGCAAATCATCATATCCAGATTATTCTCAGAAGGTAAGCCAATTAATTAAATTTTTCATCCAACAATTACTCATTCCTCGGTTCGTTCGATTAGAGCGATAGAATGCCCGTTGTCCGGTGTATTTCAATACTTTATCGGTAATTGGTGACCCAAACTACTGATGTGAGTCTAGCTGTAGCTGTGTGAACGATTCCAGTGTCTAACATCTGGAAATTTCCACCAGGTACCGTTCGACGTCACACCCTCAAGGAAGGACTATGCATATAGCTGTTAGTGTAGACGCATGATTGAGCAGTCGACCTAATACCAATCGCGACTGTCAGAAGATGTCCCTAGGAGCTCACCTTTACTTGTGGGCAACTGCTGGCAGCGTTCTTACGAAAAACAGTTTTTCGATTCGGAGCTGATCCGAAGTAAAATAAATCAGACACACGTTAATCGTGTCAATCAAATCGTCGGATTCCTTCGACGGTCAATTTATCACTGTAATCCGAAAGTCATTATTAACAAAATACTTTACTAAAACGTGCGAATATAACCTCTTCTGAGTTCCTGACAGTCGCGATTGGCATTACGTCGGCTGCTCAGTCAGGTGGTAATTGTCAGCCAATAAGATTCAAACGACTTGATGCACGCGCATATAGTGCGCACTTTCCTCATGGAGACACACTAGATCAGTGAACATCATTTAAATTGATTTTTTTATGCATGATAATATTATGACATAAAAAATGCTAGAAATATAGCTTTCTTTTATAGAACTATTTGCTTTCTTGAACGATGGTGCCTTCACTTTTAGGGTTATGAGAGTATAGTTATTTAAATAATCAGGATAATGCATAAGAAAACATTTGAACGTGCTCTAAAACGTACGTGTGAAAAATTTATGAGTTATATTTCACTCGAAAAAGAGTGTCATATCAGATGATCATCAAAAAATGATTTTACTAATAAGTGTGACCACCAGACAATTATTTGTAGCTTTGTAAGAAAATTTGTATGACGCAGAACAGCATGCTTCATGAGATAAATTTTCATTTCAGCAGTCACAAATTAATATGCAATGTGATAATGATAAGAGATAAGATTAGAAAGTACCAAAATATGGAAAGTTATGAGTTCCTATATGATCGACTCGAACGAAGACTACACTGACACATGTAATAGAATAAAAGTTTCAGAGCCTTCTGCAGTAGCGAGGTTGTTTTTCATGCAATTCAAAAAGAAGTTGTATCACATCGAACCTAACCGCGATGTCCAATTGTGAATATATTTAGGGAGTGGTGATAAAAATATTCTAATTCTTAGACGCGAGTGTGTAAAATTCTACAGCTTCCTTGTGCTGTAGTTTTGATTAAGTGTTTAAGCTCGTTGATGTTAGTCTAGAAAAACATTTTATGTGTACAGAATATGAACCTTCAGATATATTATTTAATGTAATCAGATGTGTATATCATGTAGCAAATGTATTTCACTGGTTCACCTGGGTTTGGCATAGTCGTAAAATCTAACACAGTGATGAACGTACTGGTTGGAAGACTGTATCTAATAGTGGCGTGAAATTGTACAGTCGTGTATAATGTTCGTATCAGCATTCCAGGATTGGGCAGCAGAAATTACTTTCGTCATTTCATTACCCGTAAATTACAATTACTGTGAATAACTGTAATATTTAGTAACTAATTACAATTGCGGGAAATAATTATTAATTTTGATTTATCAATTACAGTTAGTATAAACAATTGTAATTTTATGATTATCAAATACAATTACTCGAAATAATTGTAATTTTTTTGTTGTCAATTAAAATTACTTGGAAAAATTGTAATTTTTTTGCTATTAATTACAATTACTTGGAACAATTGTAATTTTTCTGTTATCCATTACAATTAATGGAAATGATTATGTTTTTTTTTCAAATTTCAATTGTTTTTCATAATTTATTTAAACAAATTACCTTTGGAAACGTAATGTCGAATTCTCAACATAATTTCAAATTCCGAAAACATCGGGAACTTCATGGAGCTTACATATTCACATTGACTGGTCAAGCAAATTATTTAAACAAATTAATTTTTCAAAGTGATGTGAAATCCTCGATCAGCTACCCAAAAAACTTTGGTAACCATAGCCCATTCACATATTGACTGTAAAAGACTCGTTCCGATCACACCATTTGAATACTCCAAAAACGGAGTAAATTTATTTGTCTATTTGTTATTATTTCACAGGAATAACGTTAGAGAAAAAAATTCAATTGGACCACATCGTGTGGTTTACAATTACTCAAAAGAATTTTAATAATGTCTGATTTAATTACAATCACTGAGGATAATTGAAATGATTTCTGATTAAATTCCAATCACTGAAAGTAATTTTGATAAACTTTGATTAAATTCAAATTACTCAATGTAATTTTAATGAAATCCAATTCAATTACAATTACTGGAAATAATTTCGATGGACTCTGAGTCAATTACAATTATCAAAAGTAATTTCACTGAACTCCGATTCAATTATTATTACTGAAAATAATTTCAATGGAATTTGATGTCATTAAAAATTATCCTTAGTGATTTGTAATTGTTAATTTTTTATTACAATTTTGCCCAACACTGCAGCATTCAGATACACTTGTACCTTGACCTGGCTCACCGATTGGCAAGCAAGTATCACATCTTGCCCTGTTATTTCTATAATTTCTGTTTACTAATTTATTATCATATAGATTGAAAATTTCTATGCTACACAATGCAATCTATAAAGTTTATACGTATTACGCCGCTACTTAGTGTATTTTCTAATTATCGAATGATGCAATCAAAAACAAACTCAGTCAATAGCTCCGAATCTCACAGTTTCACGTGGATACACTACATATTCCATATTTAATATCCTTACAAAAAATTTCCGACAGAGCTCTGGCTGTCGGACTGTGTAAGGCTTTTGTGGCTGAATCCTATTCCTCACAGACAACCTTTTGTGTACGATCCGTGTCGTACCGGTGTTACCGCCGTCAACGGTTCTGTTCGGATTTTTTCTGCAAAATTTCTCATTGTTGGCTTCTGTCGGACTCTGTTCAGAATATGCCAGAAATTTATTTCGCCCGGGATCGTGTCGGATTTCATTCGTGAAAGTCACGCATCCGGATCGTGTGCTGCGATTCCTGTCGGATCGTGTACGGAATTTGCCAGTAAATTATTAAGCGCGGGATCGTGTCGGATTCTGTTCGGTAAAATGACGCATCCGGATCGTGTGCCGGCCATTCCTGTCGGATCGTGTACGGGATACGGTGGTATACCTACGTGGTCGTATCCTATCCGGTTCTGTCGGATACGTCACCGCCATGCAGTCGGATTGTATCCGGTGCGAATCTGGAAATGGGGTGGGATATGGTACACAAGTAGGTTATAATATTGCGGGTATACATAATATTTATTAAAATAATACATTCCTCATATGTCGATACAGCTGTACAATAATCTTTACACATATCAGTCTCAATGACAACAGTTACTACATTATCAAAAAAATATTTATCAAGATCACACATTCCCCGAATGTCAATATAGCTGCACAATAATCTTTGCATATATCAGTCTTAACAACAACAGTACTATATCAGTATAATTATTGCAAACACCGATGGTCCATAACATTACGACTCAAAATAGCTTATTACAGTATTATCACATATACGAAGTCACGTATATATCTAACAAAACACCATAAACCTCACTCCGAATCGTTACAAAGAAATGTGAAACATTCATCTTTCAACACTTAGATGAAAATAGTAATATATAAAACGTCGTATAAGGTTAATTTGTACGGATATTAATACTGAACGTAATTATAAAGATCTGATTAGAAGTACAATAACATAATATATTTCTCCAATATCAATATCAGCTGTCTTTCGATTACCATATGATTTGCAACATTTCACAAACTAAAAGTATCGCCGTACACCCTGTAAAAAAAATCCGACGCAATCTGTCGGATCTCTGTCGGATACGATATTTTGTTGCGGATCTGTGTCGTATTGTGTCGTATCTGACAGAGATCCGACAGATTGTGTCGGATTTTTTTTACTCTATGCAGGCATTTCAAACAACAAACAACTCAACGTTACGAATAATAATATCAAATATGTTGAACTTTAATTGTTGGGATAAAATATAGTATCATACATATAATAGTACTACACTTGATACTCATGTACATATATATATACATACACTATGTAACTTAACGCACATACTTACTATACCTTATTAAACGTAGTCGTACGCTAACCTTGTGTGCTTTCACTTACCTGCTTACCTATCTACCTAAACCTATTAATTACCTTCAGGTTATGGGCTTGACATGAAGGTCAGTATGTTATTAATCAGTTGCGGAAGGTACAGGTAAAAGTAATATTTAAAGTCAAAGAGGTTCAGTTAAAGTTTTTTGCTCCGGCATACAAAGCAAGCAAAAAGCTAACCTCAAAGTGACACGTGGCGTGGCGCACAACAGCAAAGAGGTAGCGTTTTTTTTACCGTTTCGGCATACCGAGGAGTGCTGTAGTACAGCGTAAAATAATACTGAACAGGCAGGAAAATCACACAAAACCAAAGTAAAGATGACAGATCAATTGTCAAGTGTGATCGGTATCGAAAAGTTGAAGATCTCCGATGACTATCAAAACTGGTCTTTTGCCATGGAGTTGTATCTGAAAGACCAAGATCTTTGGGGCTGTGTGCTAGAAGATGAAAAATATACAAGAGACACCCTAAAAATGGATAGGACTATGTCTAGGATAGTCAGATCTATAGATACAAAAGCATACACACATATAAATATGTTAAAAACTCCAAAAGCAGTGTGGGAAAAGTTGAAGAGTGTGTATGAAGGTGCAGGTATGACCAGGAAAATAGGTCTCCTGAGAGAATTGTTAAGCATTAAGTTAGATAACTGCTCAACAACAGAGGACTACACACATAAAATATTCTCTACAGCGCAAAGATTAGAGAAATTAGGCTTCAAAGTAGACAGCGAGTGGATCGGAGCACTCTTACTAGCAGGTCTACCAGAAAAATACGAACCCATGATTATGGGATTAGAAAGCTCAGGAGTAAAGCTAACAGGTGAAGTAGTAGAAGCCAAGATTTTACAAGATGTAAAGAAAACTAATAGTGCAAGCAAAGACACAGAGTCAGTATTCATCGCAAAACATAAGAAGCAATTCAATCCAAAGAATAAATTTAACAAGAACAAAAAGAAAGGAGTCAGATGCTTCAACTGTAACGTGTATGGTCATTACGCCAAAGAATGCAGGAATAAGAAAGAAGAAAAGAGCAATTTGGCTCAAGCAGAAGAATCAAGAAATTAAGAACAGACAACGCCTTAGAGTACAAGGATGACAAAGTTCAAGCATATCTCAAAACAAAAGGCATCATCTGGGAATCATCATGTCCATATACACCTCAGCAAAACGGTATAGCGAAAAGGAAGAACAGAACCATCAATGGAAAATGAAATGAAATGCTTTGAAAAAAATGAAGCTTTTTCTTTGGTCAACTTGCCACCTGGAAAACAGCCAATAGAGCTCAGGTGGGTATTTCAAATAAAAAGAGATGAAAATGGAAAAATAACTAGACTCAGGCCAAGGCTAGTAGCAAAGGGATTCATGCAAAAGCTCAACGTTGATTACTTCAACACTTTTGCACCAGTAGTTAGATACGTAACAATAAGATTTTTAATAGCGCTAGCTACAAAATATGATCTCACTATATATCATCTGGATGTAGAAACAGCTTTTCTAAGAAGCTTACTACAAGAAGAAATTTATGCTGTGCAGCCTGAACCATTCGTTAAAACAGGCGAAGAAGATAAAGTGTTAAAACTAAACAAGGCTATCTACGGTTTAAAACAAGGGTCAATGGCATGGCACGAAACATTCACAAATATATTAGTCAAGATGGGACTGAAGCAGAGTGAGGTGGATCCTTGTGTTTATCTATATAAAAATGAAGAAAAGAAGGAGTGGCTGATCGTAGCAATTTACGTGGATGACCAAATGGTCTTAGTTTCATCAGAAGAATTAAAGAACAATTTTGTAAATCAATTAACCAAGAATATGAAGATCAAGGATATGGGAAAATTGAAACATTTTTTGAACATCAAATTTGAATACTTAGAAGAAGAAAAAGGATACAAATTGACTCAAGAAAATTACATTCAGAATTTGATAATTAACTTTAATTTAGAAGGATGCGGTACAATGAAAACACCTTTAGAAACAAGTTTAAAGTTAGAACAAATTGAAAACAGTCCAGAAGTGCCAAATTTTCCATATTCTGAGGGAGTTGGTTCAGTTTTATATCTAGGACAAACATCAAGACCAGATATATGCTATGCATCAAGTTATTTAAGCTCGTTTAATAAAAATCCAAAACGCATACATGTAGAAAGCTTAAAACACTTACTAAGATATTTACACGCTACTAAGAAAGTAGGATTGGTAATTAAAAACGACAAGAGTGACTCAATAGTTGGATACTGTGATGCAGATTGGGCAAATGATGTAAGAGACAGAAAGTCTATCACAGGATACATATTCTTTTATAACGGCTCAGCTATTTCTTGGTCAACGAGCAAACAGAAAACAGTGGCCACATCAACATGCCAAGCAGAGTACCAAGCCTTGTCAGCAGCGTGCAGCGAAGCTATTTGGATTAAGCAGTTGATTAATGAATTTGATCCTGAAGTAGCAGCCAAACCAGTTCAGATGAAGGTACTTAGATAACAGAAGTGCTATCGATTTATCCATGACAGTATCATACAAGAAAAACGCAAAGCACATTGATGTAAAACATCATTTTATAAGAGAACAGGTCAAGGATAAAATTGTTGAGATCCAGCATGTAAATTCTGAAGACATGGTCGCTGATTACCTGACCAAGTCATTAGAATTACCTAAACATCAGTTCTGCGTCATCAATTCTGGGTTGGAAGGAGAAATTCTAGGATAATAAACAAGAAGAAATACAAAGAAGAAATAGTGACTTTAAAAGTGTTTATTATTACACATTAATTACTTGAAAGTTTATTTTTGATTTTAGTTTACTTGAAAAGACACTAAATACTTAAAATCAGACTGGTTAAATTTTGTTAATATTATGACTAATTCGTTATTGTTAATTTTTATAAAAGTTCATTTTATTGTTACATATAAAAGTTAAAATGTTGATTAAGAATTGAACTTATATTTTAGAGGGAGTGTTGGGATAAAATATAGTATCATACATATAATAGTACTACACTTGATACTCATGTACATATATATATACATACACTATGTAACTTAACGCACATACTTACTATACCTTATTAAACGTAGTCGTACGCTAACCTTGTGTGCTTTCACTTACCTGCTTACCTATCTACCTAAACCTATTAATTACCTTCATTAATCATTAAACTCGTATCAAAATCATCACTTGAAAAAGTCTTAAACACGCACACTGTTTATAATCTTCGGCGACACTTTCGCGTATTTCCTGTACCGACGCGTCCAGGGTTGTTCTGAATAACGCCACAACGCCTGTAACGGCACGCTCGACCGCCTTTTGTACCGTCCTTGTTGACTGATCATCGTCGGCCATCTTGTGATGTACCCACGCCGCGCATACCCGAAAACGAATCCTAATTTATCTCAGCAATCCTTGTGAAATTGCTGATATACTTTATCGTATTGCGCGCATACACCTCTTAGCTTGTTAACAATCCAAACCATTTTTTTTATGTTCAATCACAAATCAAACCGAAACCAAGATAATAACCGCCGCGTTCCCCACGCGCTATACCACGCCACGCCGTACTGTACGAATCTCGATAATAAGCCTTTGCAACGGCCGGCGTGCTGCCAGTATGTAAAATACACTGTAAATAACCCGCCCGCACCGGTTTACAGAACGATTGATGAAGTTTTTCTACAAACACTCGCAATTTTCTGCAAAATCACCGCTGTATGTTGTCACGATCGAGCTTATACGCCACCTAGCGGTGACGCCTAGAGGCAGACAAATAAAGATGGCTGCAGGCCGAACACGACAAAAGCGTCCTCCACATTTTATAAAGTATTTACCATAAATAAAGAACATTAAACACCACAAAAGTACATTTATTACATGGCGCAGTCTGGACTCGACACTACTAGTGATTTCGAAGACGCCTCAGACGTCACGGTAACCCTAGAAGAATCGACGAACGAGAATCGCTCAGTCGACGAAGCACTTGCTGGAAGAGAAAGTGACGGAGACATGGCACAGCACTCGCTCAACCTAAAGCCGCCAGAACCTCTCTCATTTAGTGGGAATATTTCAGAAAACTGGAAGAAGTGGTTCAAAAAGTTCGGTATATACCTGCTAGCCACGGAATCGAATAACAAAGCCGTTAAAGTGAAAATAGCCATCTTGCTTCACGCCATCGGAGAAGAGGCACAAGAAAAATACGACACGTTCGAGCTCAGTGTAGCGGACGCGAAGAACTACGACAAAGTCGTGGAAGCATTCGAAAACTTTTGTGTGCCAAAGAGGAATGAAAGTGTGTGCCGACATGTGTTTTTCCAGCGAAACCAAAAACCGGATGAATCGTTCAAGGATTTCTTGACGGACCTGAAAAAGTTGAGTCAAGATTGTTCGTTTGGGTCCTTGAAAGATAGCCTGATCAAAGATCGCATTATCAGTGGCATAGGAAACACACAGCTAAAGGATCGGCTCCTCCGAGAAGAAAACCTGAGTTTCGACAGGTGTACGCAGTTGTGTAGAGCAGCAGAGCTAGCCAATCAGCGAATTGAAACATTAAAAACGACCGAGAAAATAGATGTCCAAACAAAACAAAAAGAAAAACAGCAACCGTCCAGCAGAGGACGCAACCAGCCGCGTGGCAACAGAGGCAGAGGGCAGCAGAGACAACAGCAGCAGTACCAACAGCAGAGTAGCAGCGAAGGCCAGCCACCCAGACGACAACAAAACTATACGCAGCAGCAGAACAACGGACAGCCAAATCAGCTGCAGCAGAATCAATCGTCTTGTAAACGATGCGGGTATCGACATCAAGCGAATAGATGTCCAGCCTTCAATAAATAATGTAAAGCGTGCAATGGGTACAATCACTTCGCGCAGGTATGTCGAAGCCATCAAAAGATAACGCGGTAACCGAAGATTCAGATACAATTTTCTTAGGAAATGTAGCAGGTAATGATCGCGGAACTTCGGATTGGTACGAGAAAATAGTATTCGCTGAAACCGGGAAAGCAATATCGTTCAAATTAGACACGGGTACCGGAGCAAATGTAATCGGATTAAACGAGTATCGGAAAGTTGGTCCGAAAAAACAGTTCGAAGCTACCGACCCAAAATTGTCAAACTTCGACGGATCTAAACTCACGGTCGTAGGTAAAGTAGAATTGGCGTGCGAAGTTGAAGGTAAAAAAGAAAATCTTGTAATCTACGTAGTTGATTGTGAAAAAACGACACCGCTCATGGGGTTACCGAGCATCATAAAGTTGAAACTGTTAACCCGAGTAGCGAATATAAGTTCAAATAAGGCTCAGGGAACAAAGGATTTAATTCAGGAAAATAAAGACCTGTTCGAAGGCAGCGACAAACTCAGGTACGTTTACGATTTCAAAATGAAGCCAGGATATATAGGGAACATCGAACCTTGCAGGAAGGTACCTTTCAAAGTATTAGAGGCTTATCGATCTGAACTTGAGAGCATGGAACGGGACAAAATTATCAGACGAATAGACGAGCCAACAGAGTTCGAGAATCCGGATGTACTTGTGAAAAAACCGGATAATTCGCTTCGAGTTTGCTTAGACCCCCAGTACCCGAACTCGTGCCTGCTCAGAGAACATTACAGATTACCGACTTTCGAAGAAATAGCTTGAAAGATGACAAACGCGAAGATTTTTACAGTTCTAGATGCGTCCAAGGCTTTTTGGCAGGTCGAGTTATCGAAAGCGAGTTCAAAACTTACCACTTTCCAAACACCTTTTGGTAGATATTGCTTCCTACGCATGCCTTACGGTATTAAAACGGCTCCCAAGATCTTCCACAGACTTTACAAACAGATTTTTAGTGACGTTCCGAATGTCGAAGTTTATATCGATGACATTATAATCTGGGCACAAAACAAAGAAGAGCATAACAAAATCTTGTAGCAAGTTTTCACGAAAGCTCGTGAAAACGGAGTCAAGTTCAATCTCGGGAAATGTAAAATCGGTGAAAGTGACGTAAAGTTTTTGGGTCACGTTTTCACAAACCAAGGTATCAGAATAGATGCTGATAGAATTCAAGCCGTCACGGAGATGAAGAAACCGACACAAAAGGGGTCGAAAGATTGTTAGGCATGATAACATACGTAGCCAAATCCATCCCGAATTTATCCGACGTAACAGCCCCACTCAGAGAACTGATAAAAAAAAGGAGTGGAATTTCATTGGGTAGAAGAGCATGAAGTCGCGTTTGAAAAGATCAAAGAGGGACTAACAAGCAATCCCGTGTTATAGTATTATGACACAAAAGTAGTATAGGAAGGCCGGTTCTACACGCAGATTCCTGTTACCGACACTTACCGACCAAGCCGACCAGTCCGCCTATACATTCTCCCCAGACTCAAACCCTTTTCCGCTCCGCGCAGCCCAGACTCAAACCTTTTTTCGCGATGACGTCACAGTCTGCCGTACCGAAGGTCAAAACCGTGCAACCTTACCGACAGTTGTATCGATCGAGGGTCAAAATCGTGCTGTTTTACCGACAATTTTACCGACCGAAGGTCTGTAGTGCTGGCCTGCCAACGGTAGAGGGCGCAGCGGGGGCGAGAACTTTTTTACCGTCCCGCATTCTTCTCCCACGATAGGACTGCTGATGTGTAACATGAACCACTCCGAATTCCTTTCCCACGGTAGGACTGCTCATGTGTAACATCAACCACCTCACATTCCTTTCCCTCCTTATCAACCACGCGACATTCCAAAATTAATAGTTCGAAGAATTGTTTTTTATCCACTCGGATATCGCTGATGTGTAACATCAACCACCTCACATTCCTTTCCCACATTATCAACCACGCGACATTCCAAAATTAATGGTTCCGAGAATTGTTTTTCACTTACTCGGATGTCGGTTTGATATTTAAGGTCGACCGATAGTCGCGGTACATTCAAAGCCATGGATCTGCGGTGTTGGGTTACTATCGCTGTTGGAATGCCAAAAGGTGCGCGCGCATCCGTACAGCTGCGCTATAAAAAGGACGCTCATCACAGCAAACGATCATTACGTCACAAGCTGTCAAGTATACGTGAGGAAAAAGCTCAAGATGGAATCCGCGAAGAGTTTGAGATTGATCGATGTTATGGAATCGGCGTTCAAGATTTTATCGGAAAAATCGTCACCGGCAGAGATTGCAAAATGGATTCGACTCGGAACCCAAAATATCAGGCTTTTGAATAAAATCTTACGCAACAACGCCTCAACGATCGGGGAGAAGACAAGAATTTTGACTACAATTGGAATTCTGAAATCGTTGACAGTCAAAATTCAACAATTGCAGAAAGTGGGTGACGGATTACGAAGCCGACGAAGAAGCGATCGAGTACGGTAGGAAGATTTGGAATCAGCTTTCGAGAGTAGAATTCGAACTGGATCCATCGTCAATTTGAAGCATAAAGATGTGGAGAGATTTCTAGAAGACGCAAAGGTACTAGCTGTGACGAGGCTGAAAAACGCTCTGAAGAAAGACAGGAGCTTGAAAGCCAACGTTATCCTGGCTTGTAAATTTGAACTTAGAAAAGTTGATCGCACGGTGGAAGAGATCAAATTTTTTAATACGAGAAATGAAATCATCCTCCAGATAACGGATATCAGCGAATGGTTCATCGAAAACGCGACGGAGCGTTTGTTGAGAAAGGTGGAAGATTTCTAGGAAAAGGATTCAGGCTGGTCGCTGACTGAAATAATCAATTTGACTGTGAATATCAACAAGTACGAGCCACTACAAGGCGGTGTCTTCACATACACCCCGTTACCTAAGCATATCAGTGATAAGAAGGCTGTTGTCAACATCCGTAACAGCGACTCGTATTGCTTCCTCTGGTCGGTCACCGCAGCTCTGTTCCCAGCCGACAACAACCATCCTAACGCGACCAGCTCGTACCCACATTTCAGCTCAGTGCTACAATACGACGGTTTGCATTTTCCAATGTCTTTAGACCAGATTCCAAAATTTGAGAAGCTTAACGGCCTTTCAGTTAACGTTTATCGTATAGATAGTGCGGAAGAGAAAAAGCGCAGTGAAATTGTACCCATTTATTTAAGCCGAAACCAGTCTGATAAACCTACAATCCATCTTTTAGTAATAGAGTCTGAAAACGACAATGATGATAATAGTATAGAAAATATTGAAAAAAATAGAATCTTTCATTTTGCATGGATTCGAAATTTATCGCGGTTGACAAGTTCCCAAATTTCCAAACGCGCACATCAGACGTGGTTGTGCGATAGGTGTCTGTCTCATTTTAATTTCGAAAGATGTTTGTTGAAGCACCGAGCTGATGGCATGAATTTAAACAAAACCAAAGTTATTCTACCCACAGAGGAGGAAAAAATACTGAAATTCAAAAATTTCAAGCACAAAGAAACCGTTCCATTCTGTATTTACGCGGATCTCGAATGTTTACTGGAACCTACGCTCAAAAAGATGGGTACAAGAACAATTTATCAGAAGCATCTTCCGTATAGTATAGCTTACTATCTACATTGTGCGTTTGACGATTCGCTTTCAAAATTTAAAATTAATCGCGGAGAGACTTGCGTTCAATGGTTTGTGAACGAGTTAGCGGAATTGGCACATTCGTTGGAAGCTTATTTCAAAATTGTTGTACTGATGGAACCGCTCAATTTCAATCAAATCAACGAATTTTATTCAACGACAGTGTGTCACATTTGTGAAAAACCGTTTACACTCGCAGACGTGAAACATCGTGATCACTGCCATTTCACGGGAAAGTACCGTGGTGCTGCTCACCGAGGTTGCAATCTAAATTACCAAAATTCGCACATTATCCCAGTGATATTCCACAATCTGTCGGGTTACGATTCACATTTCCTGATCAAAGCACTGGCTACATCGTTCGAGGGCACAACTGAGCTTCTACCCGTAAACAAAGAAAAGTACATTTCATTTACAAAATACGTCGAGGGGACAGATATAAAGTTTAGATTCGTAGATTCGTACCGCTTCATGCCCAGTAGTCTTGAGAAATTAGCAACGTATCTCGGTGATGATCAGAAATCAATCACACGAAAATTTTATCATAGCTCAGATAAATTTCAGTTATTGACCAGAAAAGGAGTGTTCCCGTACGAATACATAGACAGTTGGGAGAAGCTCGAGGACACACGGTTACCATCCAAACAACAATTTTACTCAAAATTAAATGATCGGGATATATTAGACGACGACTATGCACATGCATGTAAAGTTTGGCAAACTTTTAACGTTCAAACTTTGGGAGAGTATTCGGACTTGTATTTACAGACGGACGTGTTTTTACTGGCCGACGTTTTTCAAAACTTTCGACAGAGCTGTTGGACGACGTACAAACTGGACCCGTTACATTACTACACAGCGCCCGGTCTGTCGTTTGATGCAATGTTAAAATGTACAGACATCGAACTCGAGCTTCTCACCGACATAGACATGGTTATGTTTATCGAAAAGGGTATTCGTGGTGGTGTGTCACAGTGTTCGAACAGATACGCAAAGGCCAACAATAGATATATGGGAGAGGAATTCGATCCTGAGGTCGAAGAATCTTATCTCATGTACTTTGACGTTAATAATTTGTACGGTGCTGCTATGAGCTTTGCTCTGCCATACAGTTCCTTTAAATGGTTATCAGACTTCGGACAATGCGACGTTCTCACCATCTCGGACGACGCGGAGTTTGGTTACATACTGGAGGTTGATTTGGAATATCCTGAGGAACTGCATGAAATTCATAAGGATTTACCACTGTGTCCGGAGCACTACATACCTCCGATCTCGAATAGTAAGCAACCAAAATTGACGCCCACGCTATTTTCCAAGAAAAACTACGTTGTTCACTACAGGGGTTTGAAACAATGCTTACAATTAGGCTTAAAATTACTCAAAAGTCATAGAGTTCTCAAATTCAGGCAAACCCCGTGGCTGAAAAAATATATAGATTTGAATACCGATTTGCGGAAAAAATTTGACAACGAATTTGAGAAAAATTTTTACAAGCTAATGAACAACGCAGTTTTTGGCAAAACAATGGAAAATGTTAGGAAGTATAGAGATGTCAGGCTGATCACGAAATGGGATGGAAGATACGGTGCTAGAGCTACCATAGCCAAACCCAATTTCCACAGCTGCACCGTTTTCGACAAAGATATAATTATCGTTGAAATGAGTAAGACGAAAGTCAAGTTGAATAAACCATTGTACGCAGGTTTCTCCATCATGGATCTGGATAAAACATATATCTACGATTTTCATTACAATTACATTAAGCCGAAATTTGGCAACCGAGCAAAATTAATGTACACGGATACCGACAGTTTGATTTACAATTTTACCGTCCCCGACATATACGAACACATTAAGGAGGACTTGCACAAATTCGATACTTCTGATTATCCGCTTGACAACGTTTACGGAATACCTCGAGCAAACAAAAAAGTTCTCGGCTTGATGAAAGATGAGAATAATGGGAGAATCATGCTCGAATTTGTAGGATTAAGAGCTAAGTTGTACGCATTCCGAGTCTTGGGAGATGAGAAAGACAATAAACGTGCCAAAGGTGTCAAAGGATCAGCGTTGAGAAAAATAACTTTCAACGATTATTTGGAATGTGTTTTGAACCGTGAAAATCTATCCTCAAATCAGCATTTGATCATGAGTCGAAAGCACGAGGTATACACCGTAGAACAGCAGAAAGTAGCACTGAGCTGGAATGACGACAAGCGGATCGTGTTTCAAAATACAACCGACACGCTTCCGTGGGGCTACAAGCCTACACCTTAGCTTTGTAATTTATAACTGTACCATGTCTGTCGATTGTCTGTAAAAAAATAAAGACGCATACTTGTTGTGTGTCGGATATAAAATAAAGAGGGACATACGTTTTTACAAAAAATTCATTTATTCAAAAGTTACATGACCGATTCGTTTATCCAACTGTTGTGTGTATTGTCAAAACCTAACCATTTAACGTATATTTTTCTTCCACGCTTCTTGAGCACCTTCTCCACCAGATAGATATCCGGATGCTTAACTTTGAGGAGCTCTTGTTCGTAGAAACCACCAGCGATAGGTTGATCTCGGTAGTCTTTGAGCTTGTACGTCACAGGATGAGTATTTTCCACTCGACTTATCGTGAATATTTCAGTCGTCCAATTAGGAGTGTAACCTTTCTCGAAGACATTTTTGAATTTGCTGATTCGAACTTTGTCGCCGGATTTGAACTTTGCCAATACGGTAGGTATCGCTCGAATCCCTCCGTACGCCTGACGTAATAACAGCTTCTCGTTTGCAACGGTGACATCCGACGGTTTCATTCTTATGGTTCGGTGTTTGACGTTGTTGTAAGCCGAAACCAAATCGGATAAGATATCGAGCCACTTGTAGCTTCCTTGCTGCTGAACCGTGTCCACATTTTACCTTTCAGCGTGCGATTGAAACGTTCACAGATCGAAGCCTTCAAATTACTGTACGTGGAGTAAAGTTTGATTCCGTAGCGTGTCATAAGCGATTCGAATTTCGAGTTGTAAAATTCCGTTCCTCTGTCGACGTGTAAATTTTTCGGTACCCGTCCTTGGACAAACACAGATTCCATTGCCTTCGTAACATCATCTCCAGACTTGCTCTTTATCGGTACAGCCCACGCATACTTTGAAAAGATATCAATGACTGTGAGCATGTACTTGTAACCTTTGTTTTGTCCAGCGTACGACGTCATATCAACAAGATCCGCCTGCCAGGTCTCGTCGATGCTGCGCACGTCTACACGTCGACGCGGGTAATTCCGGCGTGCAGGCTTATGCAGTTCCGTCACCAGTGCTTGCTTTTTCTCGTTCATATTCCAACGCTATTAGTCTGGTGTCCAATTTGGAAATGATTTGCGCGGTTCGAATCGACAAGTCTCTGTCTGTTTTAAAGTCTGTGTAGAAGGTATCCAAGGCTTTCTTCGCGGTGATCTCCAAAGCTTTGATCATTTGATCGAGGCTGTCGATTTGTTTTTGCAGCACGCTGAATTTTCGTCTCAAGGTTTTTAAAGTTACAGCATTATTCGGCTCTGCGGGATCTGCGACGTTGCACAGTCTCTTGTTCCGTATATCGTAATGCCCGTCCGTTGTTATTTGAAACCCGACACCCGGAGGACCGCGAGTGCTCGCGGTCGTGTTTTTATTCAGCTGACGTCCAAACACGTCGACGCTCATCTCGGTAATAAATGCAAAAATGACGGGAGCTGCTTAATAAATGATTCCTGCTTCGCGTAGCTCTTCGATAATGGAGATTATTTCGTTATTGTGACTCGGATTTCCCGCTGCCTGAGATGCCAGGAGTAAACAAAGACGCTCCACCAACTCGTTTGGATCATCCCAGAAGACGTATTCCGTTTCAACACCTTGTCTAGTGATCATAGCTTGCGGAAGTAGACCTTTACCCTTTCGGCGAGGTGATGGGGAATAATCCATTAATTCGGCAATGACATTTCTAAATTTGTAACTGTTATCGTTTCGAACAGCTCCATCGGATGAGTAATACTTCTTATGCGTGTTGCTTCAGGAGGATTATGTTTTTAAAATTTTCCCGGTCTCCGGCGCTCACAGAAGAACCGTCAGGCTTCTTTCTAAACAAAAGTTCCAGCAAACCTTTCGTTTTCGGGTAACGCGTGTCGCCAATACGAACGTAGTCACTCTCAAAAGATATCAACGAATCACCAATCATTAGTCCGTTTGAGAGGTTGCGTACACCGTACACGTTGTCCAATTCGCCTTTTGTCTTCGCATCTCTCATCAGTGCAAAATACTCGTCTTCGACCGGTGTTTCTACGACTGTTTCATCCCCCGCCGAAGCAAAGGAATCGTCCATTTCCGAGACAGTTTCATTTTTCGTTTCATTTTTCATCTGCTTTATTTCTTCTTTAATTTCTTCCACCTCTTGTTTGACAGGTTTAGTATCTTTTGTAACATTCACCAGTTCTTGCAACGGAGTCACTACTGGTTTGAAAACGTCACTCAATTTCTGAGTCGTAGATTCCCTGCCCGACTTGAGCAATCTGTGTTTTCGACGGATCGCAGCACTTGCTTGAGCGATCTGATGTAGGACATCTTTTTGCTTGGAAATTTCAGAGCTCTGCATGTTGACGCAACTGAGTCTGCAACGCTACTGCGTCTCTCGCTCGAAAACGCTAGATTTTATTCCTTTTCCAGGCTAACAAAAGAATCCAATCCCCTCCTGTATCGTCCTTCGTTGAGCTCACTGTCTTTGTCGATCACCAGAAACCCATATTTGTCACCGTTCCAGCATGCAGAGCACACACTTTTAAACTCTGTGTAAGACATATCGGTGTTTACATGGTCGTTGTATACGTGTCTCAGGTTCATATCGTCTTGTTTGAATAACACGAGTAAGTTTACGTTGTCGCGCACGAGATGTTTGGGAATACGCGCGTACGTCTGACAGAGATAGAAACAGTCAACGTCGTGATGTCTACCCATGCAAAAGTAGGCTCTAATATTGTCCTGCTTCTCGCACGCTACATCGTCAAATATGATTATTGAGTTGGGCCGTGCTTCTTCCGGTGAAATCACTTGCTCACGCTCGGTAAACGCAAAATACTCCGTATTCTCAACATGGTCCAGCAATTGCTTCAACAATTGGTATTTAGGTTGGTTCAGAGATTTCGAGTAGATGTAGATATTTTCAAATCTGAGTCCGTTGGGATGAGTTATAAGTGTGAGTAACGCATTAGTTTTACCACAATTCGACGGTCCACAGAATATTGCACGTACACTGTTCGGGAGTAATTCACCGTGTCGTTTGTGCCTTTTGACATTTTGCTCAGAAAGTTTGTCAAAATTCATCACGGGAAGCTTGGTAGGTTGTTTCTCAAACCGCATCTCGGACATGACTGATCGGATTTGCTATAAATACCCCGTTTTAAAGCACTTTTCTTCAGTCAACGCACGAACATGATCGCGTACAGAGGTAAACGAAGCAGCAGCAGGCGGCAACATCGTGGCAAGGGTCTGGTGAATAGAATCATCAAAAAACTTCCGATCGAGTTGCATGTTCCCGGTTACCGGTACTGCGGTCCTGGCACCAAGTTGACGAAAAGACTAGCGAGAGGCGATTCCGGTATCAATCCTCTCGATGCAGCGTGTAAGGAACACGATATAGCGTATTCGAAAAATCGTGAGAACCTTGAGGTTAGAAACGAGGCTGATAGGGTGTTGGCTGAGAAAGCTTGGAAACGGGTTCTCGCAAAGGACGCAAATTTGGGTGAGAAGGCAGCCGCTTGGGCAATAGCTAATACAATGAAAGTAAAATCCAAACTCGGAATGGGAATGCGAAAGTCAAAAAATGTGACCTTGAGAAAAATTGTAAATGCTGCAAAACGTTCTATGGTTCCAAGCAACGATGCAAAAGTAGCTATCGAATCTGCGCTGAAGGGAGCTGAGAACGCCGTTAAAAAAGCGGGTGGTAAATGTAAAGTGCGAACACCTCGCGTCCTACCGGTACCTTCGAAAGTCGGTGGTTTTCTACCGTTTCTGATTCCTATTTTTGCCGGTCTCAGCGCTACGGGTGCGTTAGCCGGTGGTGCGGCAGGTATAGCAAAAGCTGTGAACGATGCGATTGCGGCTAAACGAGAATTGGAGGAAAGCAAACGACACAACAAAACTATGGAAGCTATCGCGTTGGGCGAAAGGCTTCATATGAAACCGTACAAAACAGGTCTTGGTCTCCATCTTTCAAAAAACTAGATGCGATGCTACCACGTCGAGCGTTGATTGATTGGGACTTGTTGAAACATGCAAAAATCTTCAAGGTTCCGCAATTCCGTGGTGTTTTCATGCGAAACGAAATGCCCGAAAACGGCCCACGAAAAAACGAGTCAGCTATAATGAACCTTGACGACAAAGACGGTCCGGGAACACACTGGGTTGCGTACAAGAAACGCGACAATAATATCGATTACTTTGACAGTTTCGGCAACCTTCAACCACCCTCACACCTCATGAAATACCTCGGCGTTGGTAGCGTCAAATACAATCATGAGAGGTACCAGGATTATGATACATTCGAATGCGGACACTTGTGTCTGAAATTTCTAAGTGGTGAGCTATATAAACATGGTGCGTGATTCGTCAAAGTCAGTCTACCACTCGCAGTCATGGTTGATTCGTTAACGTTTACGATTTCGGGAACCTCTTCGATACTCGAGGCACAATATTTCCCACCGATCGAACTTGCTCGTGATAAAAGTTATGCTCTTGGCTTGGTAGAATTGTTAACCTTTAATTCGATTCCCAACGTTGATGTCGGTCACAATAAAATTTACGTAGCTGACAAAGTGATCACCATACCTACCGGTAGCTACGAGATCGAGGACATAGAAAAGTATCTTCAAAACGTGCTAAGAAATACAGATATCAGGCTCGCCATCAAACCCAACAATAATACATTACGCAGCGAAATCACATGCAACCACACGATTAACTTTGAGCCGAATGATTCCATTGCTCAACTTTTGGGATTTACACCACGTGTATTGGAGGTTGACAAAACTCACGAATCGGACGTGCCTGTAACTATACTCAAGGTCAACGCGTTGCGAGTCGAGTGTAGCATTACAACGGGCGCCTACGTCAATGGACACAAAGTACACACTATTCACGAGTTTTTCCCGATCGTCCCACCAGGATATAAGATCGTGGAAGTACCGTCACACGTCATTTACCTTCCGATCACCGTCAAGACCATAGATCACGTTCAGCTCCGGTTAGTGGATCAAGACGGAGACCTGGTTAATTTTCGTGGAGAAGTTATTACTGTGAGACTTCACATCAAATCGCAATAAACGATGGGAATCGTATACAACAGACTGTCAAAGACTAGGTATATCAGTAAGTCGACATGCCCCGATCAAGTCAGTCGTCGATCGATTCCCGAACCGCTAACACCTCGAAACGTGGAGTTCCTGATAGCTCTGGGTCTGAAACTGACACCATTTGGAAGAGGAATTTCCGACAAATGAAAATCCGATTTTGCTTTTTTATCATCTGCTACGTACCATGGAGGAGGAAATCTTGAGCATTCAAACACCAGTCGTCTTTGACGAATCCGTTGCGCATTACGAGATTCACGCTCACAAACCTTACGCCTCGTCAACTTTCAACAACAGCGATGAAATTCGAATCACCCTTCAGCATCAGGATTTATGCATATTACCCAGCAAAAGTTCGGTACGTATCCATGGACGACTCCTCAAACCTGATGGTACAGCTACTGTGAACACACTGCTCGTAAACAACGCCATCTGTCATCTGTTTGAAGAAATTCGCTACGAAATTAACGCAGTTGAGGTTGATAGAAGCAAGAACGTTGGCTTGACAAGTCTCATGAAGGGTTACGCTTCCCTGCACCCTGGTCAGACTTGGCTGATGGAGAACGCTGGATGGCTCGATGTAGAAGAGAAGAAAAAATTAACCGATGCCGATGGTAACTTTGACGTACTGATACCGCTCAGCATGATATTGGGTTTCGCCGAAGACTACCGCAAGATCGTTGTCAATGCTAAACATGAGTTAATTTTGACGAGATCAAAAACTGACGTCAACGCAATCATGCAGACTCAGAAGGAGGAATTCAAAATCACGATCAATGCAGTGGAATGGCTAATACCGTATTTGAAACTCGCGGATCAGAAAAAAGTTGACCTACTAAATTTCATTCAGAGAGATCCGCCTATTTCGATGAGCTTCCGCAGTTTGGAATTGTACGAATATCCCTTACTTTCCACAACATCGAAACACGTTTGGACTGTGAAAACTTCCACTTAGCTTGAAAAACCTCGGTACGTCATTTTGAGTTTCCAAACCAGTGGAAAGAACAAGACCGGCAAGCACGCAAGTCATTTCGATCATTGCAATATCACGGAAGTCAAGCTATTTTTAAACTCTCAATCTTATCCGTACGGTAACCTGAACCTCAACATGAGTCGTAATCTGTACGCGCTCCTGTACGAGATGTACGCAAACTTCCAAGCTACCTACTACGACAAGAACCCCGAGCCGTTGCTGACAAAGAGTGAATTCCTTCGAGACGTCCCCTTATTCGTTATCGACTGTTCAAAACAAAACGAATCTTTGAAGTACGGACCTGTCGACATCCGTCTTGAATTTGAAGCTAAAGCCAACTTTCCCGCTGAAACATCGGCGTACTGCTTGATCGTTCACGATCGTATTGTCGAATACAACCCGCTCAGTGGTGGGGTGAAAAAGTTGGTATAAAAGCTGACCCGTTCCCACCATCTCGCACAATTCAAAGATGGAGCTTATCGTTGACATACAAGGCTTTCGTAGACCTTTCAACAACACCATCACATTAAAAGAATTGGCTATAATTTCAATCTACTCGGAAGCATCTCCATCAGTGTTTTTCTTCAAGCCACCTTACAAATGGAATTTACTGGACGTCAAATACAAAAGCCAAAATTCTTGGTTAGAACGCGATTTTCACGGCTTACGTTAGAGCTGTGGAACCATATCTTTTGAGGAAGTTGAGCGGACCATTCAAGACAGGCTGTGCAAAGCTCAAACCGTGTACGTAAAAGGAGAAGAAAAACGAGATTGGTTGCTCAAAATCGTTCCGAAAGTTCAAATCATCGATATGTTGGACTTTGACTGCCCGTCGCTTGAAACCCTGCAAAAAACTTCAGCTGTGTCTCTGAGATGCGACCTGCACACAATACCCAACGCAATCTGTGCAGCACGAAACGTTTGCATACTTCAGAATTGGCTACAAAATCATCGTACTGTCCGGATGGCGAGGCTGTACGATTTGTGTTACTGCGCAGAAGCATCTACAAGAACGGTCCCGATTCCTGGCGAATATATCACCCTGGTCATGATACTGTTGAATAGAATTATTGTACCATTTTTGTGAAGTTATTGTCAACCGTACTCTAAAAATTGTACTCAATAAAACTGTTTTTTTTTAAAGAATATTCATGAAATAATTTTATACCTTCACCTTAGCTCTTAAGAGAGAATTTTTTTCGACACGAAGCTTATGTAAGATTCGACCTTTCTCTCCATCCTTGACCGAGCTGTACTCAAACCGAGTTATGTTTTGCATTTCTAGAGCGATAGTAACCCAACACCGCAGATCCTTGGCTCTGTACCGCAGCTATCGGCCGACCTTGCACTCTGGTCTGAACTCGTCCAAATACTCATCGTAGAGTTCACATTACATGACGCAGCTCGAAACCTTCCATCGTTGCTTAGTGGTGTTCGGAGTAGTATTTTCTTAGATTTCAAGACTTAATTCTAGATACAATTACAAGGTACAAAACGTACGTAGGATTAAAGGTATACAAGATGGATAAATGAAAAAATATTCATAATTTCAATCTTTTTATCTTGTTTATTGAACGTAAGACTTACACAGAACATTGGATATTCGAATGCGATACTCAGATTATACGTATACGAATTCAAGTTGACCGTACGGTCCGCCAAGATAGCGTAGATGCAAACGTATCTCCTTACTGGCTGTCGCCACCTTCTGGAACAAATCTTCATTTTCGTGGAGGGCCTTGGTCAGTCGGTTGGGCAGAAAAATCGTGAAAGAGTCATCCATGTCCAGAACGATTTTGTCACTAAATTTCGTTTTAACCCGACGAACGCCACTGACCCGGTATTCGAAGTATACTTCGAGGTCCGAAAGCTTTTTCAACGGCAGAAATGTCTCCAGGCGAGCGACTTCGTTCAATTTTGAAAAGTCCATGATCGTTACTGTCCAGTTGTAGGTGCTCGAAATCTCTTGTGAGTTGATTGAGGTCAGATCTGATTTTCAGCAGATGTTTTACTTCTCCAATATTCTTGAGGAGCAGTTCTAGTCGTTTCTTCAATTCACGTTGTTCCAGAGCACTTCTCATTTGCAAGAAGAACAGCTTCAGACTGGCGATGATGTTTTCACTTTTCGCTTATATAACTTTCCCCCATCACATAATTTGAAATTTGGTGGAGGGTAAGGAATGTCACGGGGCTGATATCAAATACGTATGTTTGTGTATGCGCGCGCACCTTTTGGCATTCCAAGAGCGATAGTAACCCAACACCGCAGATCCATGGCATTGAATGTACCGCGACTATCGGTCGACCTTGGATATCAAACCGACATCCGAGTAAGTGAAAAACAATTCTCGGAACCATTAATTTTGGAATGTCACGTGGTTGATAACGTGGGAAAGGAATGTGAGGTGGTTGATGTTACACATCAGCGATATCCGAGTGGATAAAAAACAATTCTTCGAACTATTAATTTTGGAATGTCGCGTGGTTGATAAGGTGGGAAAGGAATGTGAGGTGGTTGATGTCACACATCAGCAGTCCTACCGTGGAAAAGGAATTCGGAGTGGTTCATGTTATACATCAGCAGTCCTATCGTGGGAGAAGAATGCGGGACGGTAAAAAAGTTCTCGCCCCCGCTGCGCCCTCTACCGTTGGCAGGCCAGCACTACAGACCTTCGGTCGGTAAGACTGTCGGTAAAATAGCACGATTTTGACCCTCGATCGATACAACTGTCGGTAAGGTTGCACGGTTTTGACCTTCGGTACGGCAGACTGTGACGTCATCGCGAAAAAGGGTTTGAGTCTGGGCTGCGCGGAGCGGAAAAGGGTTTGAGTCTGGGGAGAATGTATAGGCGGACTGGTCGGCTTGGTCGGTAAGTGTCGGTAACAGGAATCTGTGTGTAGAACCGGCCTTCCTATACTACTCACAAATGCCGATTGCAAGCTGAGCGTAGACGCGAGTGGAACAGGAGTAGGAGCACTCCTCTTGCAAAATAACCTACCGATAGCTTATGCTTCAAAAGCGTTCACGACGTGCCAAAAAGCCTGGGCACAAATCGAAAAAGAAATGTACGCGATTGTGTATGGGTATGAGCGATTTCGCCAATATATAATAGGAAAACCTATATTTGTAGAGAGCGATCGTAAGCCTCTGGTACCCATCTCGAAAAAACCGATAGCAGACATTCCTTTAAGGCTCCAAAAAATGCGTTTGCGGTTACAACCGTACGATGCCGAGATCACCTACAAACCCGGCAAAAATTTGTTAATCGCAGACAGCCTTTCGCGCGCGCATTTGACAAAGACGAACGACGACGATAATATAAACACGCACATCTTGAATATCGTGTTGTCCGAAAGCATGAGCGACAAGAAAAAGCTAGAGTTCGTAGCTGAAATTGAAAGTGATAACGAGTTACAAACAGTAATTAAACTGATCCGAACGACTTGTCCGAAAGAAATCAAAGACGTACCTGAGATTGCCAAACCGTACCACACTTACCATCCAGAACTTTTCGAGTCAGATGGGTTAGTATTCAAGAATAACTGTGTAGTAGTACCTGGTCGAATGCGTAAAGAAGTCCTCAGCAAGCTACACTACAATCACATGGGCATCGAAAAGACTAAGAGCAGAGCTCGCGATATTGTTTTCTGGCCGGGAATGAACAAACAAATTCAAGACACGATCATGGATTGTGCAGTTTGCCAAAAATTCCAAAAAATTCATCAGAACGAAACATTAATTTCGAGCGAAGTACCGAGTAATGTCTGGGAGAAAATAGCCGTCGACTTATTGTATTTGCAAGGACAACCGTACCTAATAATGGTCGATTATTATTCTAAGTATGTAGAGATAGGATTACTGACAAATTAATCGAGCGAAACGACGATAGTAATGATAAAATCTCTGTTCGCGAGACACGGAATACCAAAGACAGTCAGATTCGACAACGGACCGCAGTTTAGTAGCCACAAATTGAAGCAATTTGCTAAAGCTTGGGGTTTTGAACACACAACGTCAAGCCCTACTTATCCGAGAAGTAACGGGCTAGTCGAACGTTTTGTACAAACGGTGAAAAAAATGCTGAAAAAAGCGAAAGAGGATAGGAAGGATCAGTATTTAGCGTTGCTGGAGCTCCGTAACACACCTATCTCCAATTGTATCGAGTCTCCCAATAGATTAATGTTTAACAGAAACGTACGCGGAGTGCTACCTGATATCTTAGAGCATCGACGTCCCGAAAACGAACCGATCAGAGCCAAGCTAGTCGAAAAACAAACATCACAAAAATACTTCCACGATAAACGATCACGAAGTCTCCCAGAACTATCGACAGGCGAAACTGTAAGAATACAAAATAAAGATAAGGCTTGGGAACCCGGATTAGTTATTCATAAAAGCGACAAACCGTGCGCGTACGAAGTTATGAAAAAGTCTGGAACAATCCTAACGCGAAACAGAAAGTACCTCAATCGAGACCAAAACGGAAACTTTCGAGTCAAACACCCTCCAGACTATTTCGACGAACTCCCTCACAATGAGGAGACGAATCGCGAAAACGAGAACACCTTCGGCGAAACTCGTGAAGTAGAACAACAGCTTCCTACTGAAATTGCAGCAAATCCCGAAACAACGGAAAAACATGCTCCACCGCCTCGGGCAACTACTCGTAGTGGACGTGCAATTATCCGACCCGGCTATCTTAAAGATTATATTACTTAAACATTGTATCCGTATTCTTATACTACAAATCATGTATATTGTTTGAAAAAAAAAAAAAAGAGAAGATGTCACGATCGAGCTTATACGCCACCTAACGGTGACGCCTAGAGGCAGACAAATAAAGATGGCTGCAGGCCGAACACGACAAAAGCGTCCTCCACATTTTATAAAGTATTTACCATAAATAAAGAACATTAAACACCACAAGAGTACATTTATTACATATGTGACCGGCCACTGCCGCCGACGCACGACGCGAAGTATGTCTAGACGCAGCCGCTCGTGTTTCGATCGCCGCGCCTCAAACGGGCTACTTGCGTACCGTAGCCAGAGCCTGCAGCGTGTATGTACCGCTCCCGATAAGGGCACAAAATGGCGGTTGAGCGGTACGTCGGCGTGTCCATACAGCGCAAACAAAGCGAAGTGAAAGTGAAAATTCGTGCGGACGGTTACAATTGATTCGAAGGAGGCAGCTGCTGACAAAGGCATTCACACAGACGATTCCAGCGTGTATACGTTTACGTTTGGTATTAGCGACAGGAGTGTGTGCGGTGTCGTTATATATTGACTGTCGTTTATTGTTTCTTCAAACATTATTATATACCGTTGAAAAGGTGTAAATTTGAAAAACTGGTGAATTTGAAAAATTAACGACGGAGCCAGGAATCGAACCTGGTATCTAGAGATGCTTTACCGGAGACTTACTCCACTAGACCACCTAGCCGCCCTGACTCTGTTGTCGTTAATTTCTCTCATCACCAGTGAGTTCAAATTTGTTTTCCTGTGCCCGATTTATGTATGAGTAAGAATTTCTTCTCTGCATGCACGATGTAAGGAGACTGTAGTGTGTAGATGTTATTGTTAGAAAGGGTGAAATCACCCGTTTTGTCCTCTTTTAAATGATCTAGTAGTCATCATAGGTAAAAGACGTTTATAAACCTCTTATGTCTTCCAAAAGAATAAGGTTGCTGCGTCAAGCTTCATTATTGCAAAAAAAAACAGTCTATCTCGAGACTTTAAAAGGAGAACTTCGTCACTAAATAAATCCTTTTCCTCTCTCAATTTTCCGCTTCGTAACATTATGTTTACCCTTTTTGAATCCTTTGCTTCCGAGGAGAAGCCCGTAAGACGGCAATGCCGTCTAATAAATGAGATGCGGGTGTGCAAATCATTAATCTACTAGAGAATTATTGGTGAAAAGATGTAAAAATCATTAATCTACGAGAAAATTATTGTTGAAAAGATGTAAAGATGTTTTTTTACATCTTTTCAACAATAATTTTCTCGTAGATTAATGATTTCCACACCCGCATCTCATTTATTAGACGGCATCGCCGTCTTACGGGCTTCTCATCGGAAGCAAAGGATTCAAAAAGGGTAAACATAACATCTACACACTACAGTCTCCTTACATCGTGCATGCAGAGAAGAAATTCTTACTCGTTATTATATACCACTTGGTTCTTGTGCATAGACATATGTTGATTTAATGAATGACACCGATACTTATTGTGACAAGCCTAGTATAACGATAATAAACGTATGATCTGATTTGTTCAATTATGATATGTGTTAATAAACGACCTATTCCCTCAACCCACCTTACACCCACCCGACACGTTCCGACAGACTCGATGATTCGGACTGGGAAAAATTCAGTCGTCGAGACGCGGAAACGGAAACCGGACACGTTCCGACAGACTCGATAATTCGGACTTGGGAAATTGTAGTCGTCGATACGCGGAGACTGAAACCGGACACGTTCCGACAGACTCGATAATTTGGACTTTAAAAAATTTCGAGCGTCGAGCTGCGTGCCGACTTCGTTCACGACAGGTCCGGCTAGGATCTGTACACGATCTTCTGTCCTTGTCTAGCGTATTCCGCACCGCTTCGGAAATTGTGTCTGAAATGTGTCGATTCAGACACAGATCAGACACATCTCTGTCGGATAGCGTCAGCAGGGATATCACCTTCATTCACTAGCGCATGTTGGAGAAATTATTAGTGATAAAGCAGAACCTTTTCCTCATTAGTTTGTTGTTTTATATGTTTGACCATCATTTGGACCATTCCTATCGTATCACTGATCCATTAGAACAAACAAATATTATAGTTTGGCAAGACGTGGCAAAACAAAAAATGACTTGTAGGTTTGCTGAAAGTTAACACTCTCTCTCCATGTTTCGTTGCAATGAACCAACTTTCACGATACTACCAACCACTAACTTAGCCCGTCTATACTTTGGCATCACTAGAGTTGGGAGTTGAACATGTTTCATCATAAGGGGGTTATATTTTTTGATATTTATCATTATCGATTATTATTCACTTGAAACGTACCACCCCCTCACGACCACTGTGTACGTTTGCCATTGTTAGTCTGATTTTGAAGATTTTTAATTTCTTAATTAACGTGAATAAATTTTTTTTAAATAGTACCTGTAGAATTCACGCCTTTTACCGGTCTTCGATGTCTAATTACTATACATACTCTTTTCCTGTACACAATTGCTATCATAGTGATTAACTTTATATTCGCAGAATCAGGTACCCTCAGAGATGTTCTTCTGCAATGGCATAGCAATATCAGCAACCACTATAATTGAAAGATTTATTGCAGAAGACAATATTTCCATGTATAAAAACGCAAAATGCTTACTAAATATAGCAATTACATAGAATAATACTACAATTAAATACATCATTATGTGATACTAGTGTTTTGAAAGATTCAGCATCTTTAAATATCTGACAATGATTTCATCGATATCAGGCCAGAGTAGTTATATTCTGTGAATCAGTCAGCTTTTTTCTATGAAATATAGATTATTTACATGATTAAATTCTCAGTCAAAAGTATATTGCAATTATATTCCTGGATAATTTACACTCAAGTCTGGAGAATAGGATATCAGAACAGTGAATGCAATTAAATTGTGTTGTTAAGGTTAGACTCCATACTCCAAAAATGCCCTTTTTTAATTAAAACGAATACAGGCATTCTGCTGCAGGTACTTTTGCTTGCGGCTTTCATATTAATAAGTAAGTCTGCATCGTTTTCGTTTGAATCGTTCATGTGAAAACAATTAACATAAAGCTTCATACGAGCGAAGTCAGCAATATATGTATGTATGTAATATTTATTGATCCCCTTGGGGTTACAAGGACTTCCCTTTTCCTCTTCCTTTACAATATTTTTACATGTTTTCTTAACCTATTCTTACCCTATTCTTACTTCCTACCTTATCCTTACTTAATTTCTAATTGCCTGTGCCCTGTGCCGTTGCCTTGCCATTCCCTTACTTTCCCTTTTATCCTTTTCTTATTTTTTATCCTTATCTTTACTTAACCTTATCCTATTTTACCTTATTCTATTCCCTAATTCGTCCTTATCCTAATCGACTTCCATTTCCCATTCATCTCTCACTCTTTCATTCTCTTGTACATCCCTGATCCTTTCCAATTCTCTCATCCAGACTTCTCTCACCCCCTCCTCACCTAACATCTCCCTCACCACCTCCTGCCAGCTTTCCTCCCTTCTATCCCAGCCCACGCACCTTTCCCATACGTGCTCCCATGTTTCCTCCTCCGCCCCGCACACCCTACACCTTCTCTTTTCCTCTTCTTCCCAGTACCTTGCCTCCTTCATCTCGCTTCCTAATCTAAATCTTGCCACCCTTATCCACCTGCTTTCTCCCTATCCCTTTCCTAGATATCCTGGTATCCCTTCTCCTTTCACTAGCCTGTACCATCTGTTGTACCTCGATTCCCTTATTTTCTCCCACCTCTCTTTTCTCTGTTCTTCCCTTTCTCTCTCCTCTATTTCCCTAAACTCCATGTCGCCCCTCTCCCTTCTCGCGACTACCTCTCTACACTCTGCTCCCCTTTCCGCAAAAAAACTTTCCCTTTCTCTTTCCCACCTCGATCCCTGCCACCCAGCTTCTGCCTTGTCCCTTATCTCTTCCCAGCATCTCCTAGCTAACTCGCTACCCTCCCCTCTCTCTAGCTTCCTTTCAAAATTCCATGCCCTTCTCCCTGCCCTAATCCTTAGCTTCTCCCTCTGTAGTTCCTCCCTTACTAGATATCCCGGTGTTCTCCCATCCACTCCTAATGTCCATCTCAAAAATCTATCCTGTACCGCCTCGACCGCCCTCCACTCCCTCCACCCCCATATCTCCGATGCATACTCTATTACCGTCCATACTAGCCTGTCAAATAACCAAATCCTTTTTTCCCAATCCCTCCCAAACCTTCTTTTTCCTATTCCCCATACCTGCCTCATTACTACCCCTGCCTTCCGTACTCTCTCTTTCACCTGTGCTTCCTGTCCCCCATTGCTCTTTACTCTATACCCTAGATAGCTGAACTCTTTCACCTCCTCTATCTTTTTCCCTTTCCATCTCCAATCTATGTTTTTCCTTCTACCGCCTCCTTTCCTGAATCTCATAATCTTTGATTTCCCTACATTTACCGTCAGCCTTTTCCTATCCATATACCTTTCTAACTTCCTAATCATTACCTCCATTTCCTCTTCACTTTCCGCTAGTAACACTATATCATCCGCATAAGCTAACGTGCATACCCTGCCGCCGGCTAACTCCACCCCCCCAACCCTTCTCCCTATCCCCATTTCCTCTTCCAAGTCCGCCAGCAGCAGGTTGAACACATGCGGACTGAGCGGACATCCCTGCCTTACCCCCCTCGCCGTCCAGAACGCCTCTCCTACCTTTCCCCCGCTCCTCACTCGACTCTTTGTTTCCTTGTAAATTTCCTCTATCCTTACCCTTAGCCCTTCCCTCACCCCTCTCCTTTCCATAGTCTCCCACAGCACCTTCCTGTTCACTGAATCGAACGCCGCTTTCAAGTCCACAAAGAACGCCACCATCTTTCCCTTATCCTTTTCCACCTGCCTATTGATTAAATAATTAAGTACATATATATTGTCAATTGTACCCATGCCTTTTCTGAAATCCGTTTGGTTTTGCGGCATCAACCCCTTTTCCTCTACCTCTCTTTCTAACCTATCCGCTAATGCCATCGCATACACCTTATATAGAGTTGGCATCAACGTCACCCCCCTATACTCTTCTACCTTTTTCCCCTCCCCCTTCTTAACTATCGGCGCTATCAATCCCTCCCTCCAATCCTCTGGCCAGCCCCCCCCCCCCCCCCACCCAAACTCTGTTACATGTTTTCCATATCCACTGCTCCATTTCTTCGCCCCCATACCGCCATACCTCGCTTACAATTCCATCCCCCCTGGTGCCTTTCCATCCCTCAGCTTTCCGATCACCTTTTTAATCTCTTCCATCTGCAGCTCCCCTTCCCCATCCCCCTTCCTATTTACCGTCTCCCCGCCTTCTGTTACCTTGCTTTCTACCCCGCCTAATAATCCCATTAAATACTCCCTCCACTCCTGATCTCCTATTTCTTCATTCACCCTCTTCCACTTCTTTCTTTCCCTATTAACTATCTCCCATACCTTGCTTTCTGTCCTTGCTTCCACTGCTTCTTTTATGAATCCCTCATTTTCTTTCTTTTTCCTCTGCTCGCATAGCCTATTATATTCCCTTCTTTCCTTTCTATACGCGTCCCCTTCCCCCTCCTCCTTTCTCCATTTCCTCAGATTCTGCCTAACTTCCGCTTTTTTTCGCCTACATTCCTCATCCCACCATCCCTTTTTCGCTTCCCTCCCCCTCCCTCCTGCATCTAAGGCTCGTCTAAACTCCCTTATTCTTTTCTCTATCTCTTTACCTACATCCACTTCTCCTATCCCCTCCCATTTGACTTCTGTTCTAAACCTCATCCTACCCTCCTCCGTCCAGTCTCCTCTGCTAGTTCCCCCTCCTTTTTTTCCCTTCCTTGTCCTAGCCACTGCCCCCCTCAACCACACTATTACCGGGTGATGATCCGAGTCAACCCTATCCCCAATCTCTATCCTTTTGACCCTATCCCTTACCTCGATGTCTCCTATAGCGTAGTGTATCACCGTCATCCCCGCCCCTCCTACATACGTCAATTCTCCCTCCTCATCCCCCTCTATGTTCCCGTTCATTATTGCCCATCCTGTCTCTTCTAAAAATTGCACCAGCTGCTTACCTTCCGAGTTTATTTTCCTGTCCTTTGATTTCCTACTCCTACTCTTCTCCTCTCCTTCTCCCCAGCATCCTCCCCCCTCCTGCCCTGTCCTGGCATTAAAATCACCCCCCCCCCCCCTTGCACTTTTGCACCTCCCTCTATCTCTTCTGCCCGTTCCTTCAATTCCCTTATCCTCTCTTTTAGATCCCCATTTACGTTTATTCCTACTACTACCCATTTTTCCCCCCCTACACTTATTTTCCTTGTTATCATGCCCTCTTTTACCTCTTCCCTCCCTCCCTCCCCACTTACTATCTCTCTTCTTACCCCTGACAGCATTCCGCCTATTGCTCTTCCCTTCCTATTTTTTCGAACCGCATACTGCACTTCCCATTTTTACCCTACTGGCAACTCATTTCTAATCCTTTCCCACTCCTTCTTTTCTATCCATGTCTCCATTAGAAATATTACATCCCACTCCCCTAGCCCCTCCAGAAATCTTCATTCTTTCTCGCGAGCTCCGCCACATTCCAAAAAGCTACTTTTCACCCCTCCCTTTTCGTCTCGCCTACTCCCCTCTCTCTCCTCTTTATCTCCCTCCCCACCTGCCTCTGTCCCCCCCCACTACCCATTCCCCCGACTGCCTTTCCCTACGTACCCTTCCCTGTGCTTCTATACTTCCCTCTTGTCTTTCCTCGCTTGCTGACCTTTCCCTATCGCTTTCCCCTACTTTTCCCCTCCCCTCCCTTTGCCCCTCTTCCCTCGCTCTCCCTGTACCGTCACTAAGCACCTTTCCTATCTCATCCCACTTCCACATTTTCCCTTCTATCCAGATCTTTGCATACCCTATTCTTACTCTGTTTCCCCTTCTCTCCTCAATAGCTGCTATCTCCCTCAACTTTCATTTCATTCTCCTCTCTGCCCAGGTGAGATCCTCGTCTATTCTCTCCTCCCTCCCATTGAGGAGGCTTTTTCTTCCCATTACCTGCCTCTTTTGCTCCCTATTTCCTAGTCTTGCTATCCATATCCCCTTTTCTCCCCCCTTTTTCGCGCCTACCTCCCACATATCCTTTACCTCGACCTCTACCCCTATCAGCTGCAAAATCTTTTTCAACCCTTCCTTTTCTCTTCCCTTCTCTAGTCTCACTCCTCTCACTACTATATTTCCCCTTCTTTCTTCTCTTTCTTTCCTCTCTATGGGCCACTCTATCTCTTTTAACCTATCTATTGTTACCTGCGCCACTTCCGCACTCCCCTGTACCTGCCTTTCCCTCCCGTCTTCTGCACTCTTCTTTTCTAATTCTATCAGCCTCTCTTTTACCCTTTCCATCTCCCCCCCTCTCCGCTCTTCTACCTCTTCTAGTCTTTTACCTAGATCCCTTATCATTTCCTTCATCTCCCCCCTCTCTACTTCCCGCTGCTCTTCCCTTCTAGTCATTTCGCCTTTAATCTTTTCCATTTCTTCCCTGATCCCCCTTCCCTGCCCTTTGACCTCCTCTAGACCTATCTTTAGCTCTTCCCTAATCAACCTTAGCATATCCTGTATACCCCCTCCCTCTGCCTTCCCTTCCTCACCTGTCTTACCCTCCGGCGACCGGTGAACTTTCCTGCTTTTCCCAAATACTCTTTCTCTTTCCTGTATCTCGTCTACATCCTCCTCCCCTTTTTCCCCTTCCTCCTCCCGCTTTCTCTTCCATAAGTCTAGTACCGTCGTCGTCGATCCCAGGCTATGCCTCCTATCCCTCCCTAACGCTGCTACTGCCCCCGGCCTACCTTTCTTTTTCTCCTCCTCTTCCCTGTTCGCCCCTTCTTTTTGGCCACCCGCGTTACTCATATTCTTTCTCTCCGTCACCACTCCCTACCTTATCTATCTGCCGCCTACCTGTCTGTACTCTATCCCCCTTCTTACTCCCTAAATGTCACCGCCTATTCTTATCTTATCCTCATCGTTGCCGTCCGCCGGCTCTTTCTGCCTAACCTCAAAACTCTCCTCCTTTTTTCTTTTTCAACTGCCCTTCCCTTCTATTCCTGCCGCCCTATTCCCTTCACCCGACCTCCCGTCTATGTCTTCCCCGCTCCTTCTCTGCCCTATTTCCTTTTCTCCTCACCTTTGCTATCTTGCTAAATTCTCGCCTTTTCACTCACACTCTTTCGCATACCTGCCACTCACATCCAAAACGGAAACGGAAGTCCGAAGTCAGCAATATAAAAAGTAAAAATTCATAAATTTTATAGAAAGAACTGTTTTGATACAATAAAAACAACATAAATCTAATCACAGCGCTGAGAACATTTTTGAACACCAATGCAATTCGTAATGAATAAAAATAAAAAATAAAAAAAATGATGTTCGTCATGTAAGTAAAAATATACAAATTAGTGATAGTTATTACACTAGTTAAAATTAGTTTGATAATTTGCGAAGCTTATCGATGAGGTTAGACATACAGCTAGTAGTTTTGCGAAGCTCAGTTTACGCTTACGTGATCAGTTAAACTTGGATTGATATATCACGCCCTCAAACAAATTGGATGCTGCGATAAAATTATCTTAGAATAACAATGATTTTGTTACAAAATAATTTGCCGCATGTCGAATTTACCGATGACTACTGAAAGTAGTGCAATCCCCCAAAATCTCCTACTGTGCAAAAACCTCGCACCGAATACGTAAAAGTGGAAACTACCAACAAAAATTCACTTTGCAACTTAGAAACCACCAAAATGACAATGTGTATTGAAATAAGTAGCAGCAGCAGTACCCTTTCGACAAGAAAAAAAATAGTGAAATCGAAATTCTTACTAAGAATACGAAATCAACGCTGAAAATACAGAATTAGGGACGGAATGAAGAATTCGGAGTTAGTGATACTTGACGGGCCTTTTTAGAAAAATAACTTGAAAGTTTTAACAGTATTGTTTCTTATATGCACCAGACCATGACTATTTCTACCTTTTTTTTCAAGGAACCGCCTTTCGGCATTACATCTTGCTCCCGATCCAGCAAGCTCGATGCGGCACCGCAGCGTGCCTCCCGAGGGAGGCCAGCCCGGGCGCCTACATCATGCCCGCTGGGGGTAGCCAGCACGGGGCTAAGGTTGGATTCAGCTAGGCCCGTCTACTTTTCTCAACCGGGCTTCGGACCGGCTACGGCAGTCGCCCCTGGTCGGGAGCCCCTCCCCGTGGGAACGCAGGGTAGCACCCTTCCAAGGGATGTTAGATGTCAGGGAGTTCTGTCTGCTCTGTGGGTGTCGGCTCTGAGCCCTATCTTTTTTATGCGCTTGCTCTTCGACTATGTAGGTCCCATGGGGGATAAACTGACTCCTGTGTATCTATAAGGCCCGTTTACCACCACCTAGTAGGTTGGCATTTGCCGAATAGATAAATAAATAAATAGTTAAAAAGTGCTGTAGAATCACTGGAGTAAGGGCTAATGTAAAATGAGTCAAATAGCTAAATAAAAATCGAATAGGATAAAAATCCTGTCAGTAATTAAAAATATCGTGTGTGGACATCGAATAGATAAAAAGTGATGTAAAATCACTGCAGTGTATGAAAGAAAGAAGAAGAAAACACATATCTAAAATATAATAACTAGGTAGGTAAAGTAGACTAGATAGTAGCTAAAATATCGTATGTAGATGTGGTAAATAGGTGTTTGTGGTCTCTTGTGCCTAGTACCCCTTGTTCCGGTGGCTTGCTTCTTTGGTGGAGATAAGCTCCATCATTTTCCCGGATATAGCTTTCCAATTACCTTCTGTTTCTAACATGATGGTTATCATGTTGTCTGGGGTCAAAGTCGGTCCCTGGTACCCCCAGTTATCCTTTCTTATATCCTTCCAGTTCGGACATTCGAAAATAGTGTGTATTGGGCTGTCCACCGTCGTCTCCCTACAATACTCGCATTTGGGGCTCCTTCTTCTCCCAAACTTGTGGAGGTATTCTCCAAACGCCCCGTGGCCTGTCAAGACTTGAGTGAGCGTATAACTCAGCTCTCCATGGTTTCGGTGGTACCATGGATCGATGTGTGGAATCAATCTTCTGGTCCACGCTCCCTTGCTTGTCTTCTCCCATTCGCTCTGCCATTTCCGCAGAGTCGCGGCTCGTGCCTCCTTTTTTTCCTTCCTCTTGCGGCTTTCTCTTATCCTCTCGGTGAGTTGAGAGTCTTTCCTCAGGAGTTGTAAGTTATACAGCTCTCGCTGTTCTTGCGCTATGAGATACAGGGGCGGTTGCCCTGCCAGCACCTCTGCGGCCTCTGTGGAGGTCGTTCTATAGCCACTGATTATTCGTAGCGCCTCCATTCTAGATATTTTTTGTATCGCCCTGCGGTGTGTCTGTGTGTTCAGAGCCGTGGCCCAGACTTGTGCTCCATAGAGGGCGACTGACCGCCCTACAGCTGCGTATAGTTTCCTTCGGGGTGGGGGGGGGGGGGGGGGCGCGGCCCACCCATGTTTGGCATTAGTCGACCCAATATTGTTGCCGTAGTTACAACCTTTGACACGGCGCCTTTTATATGCTCACCGTACGTGAGTCGCTTGTCTAGTCTTACGCCCAGGTATTTCAGTGTTTGGGCGTACTCAATCTGATGTCCTAGTACTCTAACCCTCGTGACTCCCTGGTACTTTTTCTTCTTGGTGAAGAGCACGGCCTCCGTTTTGTGTGGAGCTACCTCCAGGCCCTGTTCTCCTATCCACTTCACGGCCATATCCGTCGCCAGCCTTGCCCTCTCTGCCGCGGCTCGTGGAGTCTTTCCCACAGCCAGAATCATAGTATCGTCGGCGTAACATGTAACGGTAGTGCGCTTTGGCAGGTCCAGGCGCATTACCCCGTCGTACATTACGTTCCAGAGGAGCGGACCCAGCACAGATCCCTGGGGAACTCCTCTGGTAACGGTCCGCGCTATGGAATAATGTTCGGTTTCTATAGTGATCTACCGCTCCTGTAGGTAGTCGCTGACCAGCGCCATAAGGTATGCGGGTGTGTCGGCCCTGCAGATCGCCGCCATAATATTCAGCCATCCTGCGGTGTTGAACGCGTTTTTAATATCCAAACATACCGCACATGCGGACTCTTTCGTCCGTAGCGCCTCCGAGATGACGTCGGTCACAGCCCTAAGTCCGTCGGCGGTCGACTTGCCCTTCAGGAAGCCGTACTGGTGCCCATTAATCCCCTGGCCTTACGCAGGTGGATCGTGAGCCTGTTAGCTATAATTTTCTCGTATAGCTTGCCCATGGTATTGAGGAAACAGATAGGTCTGTACTTGGTTGCTTCGTTCGTATCTTTCCGTGGCTTCGGGATGAGTATCAGTCGTACGGCTTTCCATTCGATAGGGAAGTTCAGCTTCCTCACTAGTTCCGTATACAGGGATGGCAGAGCGTCCGGATACGCCTCCTGCAGGCCCTTCAGTGCCTCCATTGGAATACCATTCGGCCCGGGTGCCTTGCCCTGGTTGCATGTTTTTAGCGCCTCGATCACCTCAGGCACTGATACTCGCAGGGTCTTGGCGTCGGTTTCCTCGACGACCCTGTCTATTTCTTTCAGGGTGAGTTTTGGGTGGGTTTTTCCTGGTGGGAAAAGCTCTTCCACCGCCTTGACGGCGTCCTCCTTGTACGCCGGTGCCAGGGGGCCGGGTCCCGCTAATTTTCCCGTAATGATTTTATATGACCTCCCCCACGGGTCTGCTTCCAATTGAGCGAGGAGCTCATTCCACGCCCCCTCTTTACTCTGACGTATTAGTGTTTTAAGCTTTTTGCGCGCTTCTCTTAGTTCGGTGGTCAGTTTCTCAAGGAACGCCTCCGACTTCCTTCTCTTGCGCGCTCTTTGGAGTATTCTCCGCGCTCTCGTGCAGCTCGTGCGGGATTTCGCGATGTCCCCGGTCCACCAATATACGGGGGGCTTGCCCGAGCATCGGGTCCTTCTTTTTGCTACCCTGTTCAGGCTGTCCACTATCAGCCGGATGATCTCCCGTTGGAGCTCTGGTGCTCGGAGCTCCTGCCACTTGGTATTTATCCTCATTTGGACCATAGCGTTCCGGAGTTTTTCCTTTGATGTCGTCCTCATATTCCAGCCGGGTATGTCCCTCGGGCGATCGCATCCTGTATTCCCGTTACCGACCTTCACTGGCATTATTCTAAATTCGATTCTCCGGTGATCACTCATCGCCTCGATGTCCTCGATCACGCGCAATCTCGTTACTGTCTTGGCGATCGCCTGCATGGCAATGGTAATGTCTATTATAGACGTCGCCTCTCCTCTGTGGATGGTGGGTATCTTTCCTACGTTAAGACACGACCAGCCGTGCGTGTTCATGGTGTCCACGATCATGCTCCCCCTGGGGTTTTCCTTAGTCCCTCCCCATGCTTGGGCCCAGGCATTCAGGTCCCCAGCTAGTATAATGCTGATTCCCTCCTTACTTGCAGCTTCAGTGGTTTCGATCTGTTAAGATTAATTACTTTAACCATGATACATGGAAACTAGATTTAAGATAGCACTAAGCGCAATGTGAATGCGCCTTAAGAATCTCTTTAAGTTGTGTAGCGACATGCGCAGAACACAAAATGACAAAACTAGTCAGTCAGTTAGTAATGGACGTGTCAAAAGACAATAAGAAAGCTGTAAGAGAATCCGTCTCGATCGTCATTATCTTGTGCAATACACCGTCAGTCAGACAACAAAATTAATGTCAGAATATCTGTGTATATTAACACATAACGTTTTTACTGAAACAAGAACAAAAGGCGCCTTTTTTGTTATTATTTCAAGAATCTTATTCAACAAATAAAGTCAACAAATACAATAAAAGGCTGTATTTTACTTCACTCTCGATACCCATCTTCAAGTCGCAACAGGTTATGGGCCCAGACATGACCAAGGGTATGTAAGAGAGTTGAAAGGAAAGTCTGGATATAATCGAGTCATGGATACAGTAAGATCGCAACTGGAAAGTCTTGCCCAAGACAGTCAGGGCGAAGTGAACTACGAGTCATGGAGGTTCAAGCTGAATCTAACCTTAAAAACGAAGGACCTATTTCAAGTCGCAACAGGCGTTGAGAATAGACCGCATGGACCAAACACGGACGCAAGCGTCAAGGCCTGGTTGAAGAAGGATATCGAAGCTCAAACGCTAATAGGGTTAAATGTAAGTAGTGATATAGCAAAGAAAATTTGTAATTGTACGACTGCGATGTTGATGCTTGAAAAATTAGAAACGTTGTATGAGAAAAAGTCAGATATTACCATTGAAAATTTGCAAAGATTATTCTTCAGTTATAAATACGACGAAAGTAAATCCGTAATTGAAAACTGTATGAAAATCCAACAATATGCCGACAGACTAAAAGCTGGAGGCGAGGAAATTAAAGAGAGTTGGATCATGTCGAGAATTCTAAATATGTTACCGCCAAAACTATATCATTTTAGAACTTCTTGGGATTGTATGAGTGCTATGGATAAAAATCTAAACAAACTTTTTGAGTTCTTACGTTTAGAAGAAGACAGGTTAAATGAAAGTAAAGACGAAAGTCAAAATTCTCGAAATGCTTTTATATCAAAACAGACAGGAAAAGATTATAAGCCGCCAAGTCAGAAAATTGAATGTCACAAATGTGGAAAGTCAGGTCATATGAAGAAAGATTGCCGGGGTAAGCCATGTGCAAAGTACTTAGAGTACTGTAAGAAAACCTACGGCTGTAATATATGTAAGAAAAAGGGTCATTTTGCAAAAGACTGTTGGAATAACAAAGAAAAGAACGACAAATCTGATAAAGAAGAGTCGACAAAAAATAAAAACGATAGACGAGCATTCATAACAATAGGTCTATCAGCTGCGGATGTGAAAAATATAAATTCTAAGCAAAACTGTAGTAAATTATGGTATCAAGACTGTGCTGCGACACAGCATATGACTTCTCATGTAGAGTGGATGAATGATTATGTAAAACTCGAAAAGCCTGTGATGGTCTTAATTGGTGATGCAACCCAAATTGAAGGTGTCGGTATGGGGAACGTTAAGTTAGAAGCATTTGATGGTGAACAATGGTGTAAAATCGAACTAAAGGATGTATTACATACACCAAAGATACCCTTCAATTTAGTGTCAGTGACAAAAATTTTAGACAAAGGTTATACCCAAACCGCGGATGCCAAAAATTCGGTTTTCATGACCAAAGACCAAAGTGAGATCGTAGCGATAGCAAATAGAGAAGGAAATTTATTTAAAATGATGTTTCGCATGGACAAGTCAGAAAACATACAGAGTGATACAGTCCACTCAACAAGTTGTCTAGTTAGTATCTCTATCAAACAGTGGCATGAACGAATGGCGCACCAAAATATCAAGTACTTCAAAAACATATTAGATAAAAGGGGTGTTAAATATATCGATGACTGGGAAGACTATGTTTGTGAAGGATGTGCTTACGGGAAGCAACACAGAGTGTCTCATCCCAAAAATACCAAAGTAGCCTCGCAACCGTTAGATCTGATACACGTAGACTTAGGCGAAATAGACAATAGATCTCTAGGAGGAGCGAAGTATTTTCTGTTACTAAAAGATGATTTTACACACTACCGAACAGTGTATTTTCTTAAAACAAAAGACGAGGCAGTTAATAAATTAGACACATTTTTAAAATTGGTGCAAAATCAATTTGGCAGGAAGGTTAAAAATTTAAGGTCAGACAATGGTACGGAAATCAAAAATTGTGACACTAAGAAATTGTTAGACAATTTAGGAGAGTTTCATAGCAAAACAAATACATACACGCCAGAACAAAATGGTAGAATTGAGCGCGAAATGCGCACAATTGTCGAGGCAGCTAGAACCGCAATACAAGCTAAAGATTTAGAAGAAAATTTGTGGGCCGAAGCAATAAATTACGCAGTATTTACAATAAATCAGACAGGTACAAGTTCGCAAAAGGAAAAGACACCAGCTGAACTGTGGTTCGGACGCACGATTGATATAAGTATGCTAAGAACCTTTGGATGCGACTGCTACGTTTTACTACCAAAACATAAACAAACAAAAATCGGTAGAAAGTCGATGAAAGGTATATTCGTGGGTTATGACTTGGATTCACCAAGCTATAGAGTTTATGTCAATGATAAAAGTGATGTGATTAGTTCTGAAAATGTAATTTTTGATGAAAAATTTAAATCCAATCAAAGCGGTACTGAAATGCAGATACCTTTGACTGAAAACGAAGACAAAAATAATGAAATAGAGCCAGTAGACTCAGATTACGAAACACCTGATAACGATACTTCGGACGAGAGTCAAAACTCTGAAGTAATCGAAGTCGAAGATCAAAGTGAGGGTGTAAACTTACGAAATCGTAGTAAAGTAAGAATGCCTAGAAAGTTTGATGATTATGAAATGGGCTGGATAAACAGCTCAGAAAACTTTGCAATGATAGGTGGAGTAGAAGATGTACCTGTGTCTGAAGCTTTGAAAGATAAAAATTGGTACAAAGCAATGCACGATGAGTGCAAGTCTCTAGTCAAAATGAACACATGGAAATTAGTAGACCTACCGAAAGATGTTAGACCTTTATCCTGTCGTTGGGTTTTACGTCAAAAGTCCGACGGCACCTTGAAAGCTTGACTAGTAGCGCGAGGATTTGAACAAGAACAAGGCATAGATTATTTTGAAACGTTTAGTCCCGTTGCTCGACACACATCTATTCGACTTGTGTTAAGTCTCGCCGCGTCAAACAAATTGAAACTAATGACTTTCGATGTCAGAACAGCATTCTTGCATGGTGAATTAGAAGAAAGTATATACATGTATCAACCAGAAGGATTTGACGATAATTCGGGACGCGTTTGTAAGCTTATTAAAAGTATATATGGGCTAAAACAATCGCCTAAAAATTGGAATGAGAAAATCTCATCGTATTTAAAAACTCTAGGATTTGAAAATACTGATGACGATCCGTGTGTCTATTACAATAAAGAAAAAGACATCATTATGATTCTGTTTGTTGATGACGGCATAATTGTGGGAAAAGATGAATCTAAACTGATCCAAACTTTAAGAAGGGTGAATCAAAAATTTGAAATAACATTTGATACTGCAACAAGCAATCGTCTGTCATATTTAGGTATGAATATTGAAGTGAAATCAAATGGCATTTTTGTAAATCAATTCCAGTATACTGAGAAAATTATCAAACGATTTGATTTTGAATATTCAAATCCTGTATCCACACCAATGGAACGTGGTATGATAACTGACGAAGGAAAACTTGTAAACGACAAACCTCTTGATGGACTAAACTCATATCGTGAAGCCATGGGTAGTTTACTTTATTTAGCTACAATCAGTCGTCCAGATATTAGTTTCGTGGTAAACTATCTTAGTAGGCAGATGAGTAAACCCATGATGAGTCATTGGAAAATGGTGAAACGTGTCTTTCAATATTTAAGAGGCACAATAAACTTTGGAATTTTCTTCAACGGAGACGATAACGTCATAGCTTATACAGACTCCGACTACGGAGGAGATTCAGTGACTGGACAGTCAACGAGCGGTATACTTATTCTAAGGGGAGGTCCTATTGTATGGTACACACAAAAGCAACGTCATGTAGCAAATTCAACAGCCGAAGCCGAATATCGAGCAGCAGTATCATCTATCGATGACATTTGCTGGATAAGACGTTTGGGTAGTGAGTTAGGCTTTGTAAACTTAAGTAAACCTACAACCCTATATATTGATAACAGATCAGCTATTTTTATGTTACAAAATACCCATGAAGGGAAAATCACTAAAGGAAAGAAACATATTGACATTTCACGAAAGTTTATTCAAGAACATTTGGAATCAACTATCACTCTAAAGCATGTGAAGAGCGCTGAACAAATAGCCGACATCTTAACAAAACCTTTGTCATGTACAATCTTCAAACAATTGCGAAGTAAAGTAATTAAGGAGGAGTGTTAAGATTAATTACTTTAACCATGATACATGGAAACTAGATTTAAGATAGCACTAAGCGCAATGTGAATGCGCCTTAAGAATCTCTTTAAGTTGTGTAGCGACATGCGCAGAACACAAAATGACAAAACTAGTCAGTCAGTCAGTAATGGACGTGTCAAAAGACAATAAGAAAGCTGTAAGAGAATCCGTCTCGATCGTCATTATCTTGTGCAATACACCGTCAGTCAGACAACAAAATTAATGTCAGAATATCACTCTATATTAACACATAACGTTTTTACTGAAACAAGAACAAAAGGCGCCTTTTTTGTTATTATTTCAAGAATCTTATTCAACAAATAAAGTCAACAAATACAATAAAAGGCTGTATTTTACTTCACTCTCGATACCCATCTTCAAGTCGCAACACGATCACTACCTCGTCCCAGTAGCTTACAAATTCTGCCATTCGTTTATTTGGAGAAAAGTACATCGACGTGATGCCCAAGGTTTTTCCTATTTTAACAATAACGTACCCCTTCCCGGTCCGGATTGTCTTGGCCTGGGTCCTTTTGTTTATGAGGATTATACCGGCACTAGCTTCATGGCATATCCTGGCACGAACTCCTGTCCCTATTCGGGACGGCAGTTCAGAGGCAATTATGATGTCGACGTTATTGTTCGCCGCATCGGTAAGTATTAGGTCCAACGCCTGATGGCAGCGGTTCAAATTGGCCTGCCATATTTTCATGGTGGGAGGACGATTGTTACCTGCCATTGATGAGGTCTTCCGCGTCCCTATGTCTGCCGGGGGTCTCTGCCCCCATGTCTCCGTTACGAGTGCTGCTCCCGACTGGGGATCCAGCTGGCCCAGTTGCAGCAGGACTTCCTTGCTCAATTGGGGGCCTCCCCTCTCGTTGGTCCTTCCTGCGTGCCTTTGGCGTATTTCCAGATTTTAGCCTTCCGCATTGTCTTGCGATGTGATCCGTCCTCCCACATCTGTCGCATTTGGTAGGGCTAGTTTTGGTATCGGTGACCTTGGCCTTTGTCCAGCCTACTCTTAGGGTGCCCAGTTGCTTCATGTACATTCTTACTACGTGTGTTTGTTCCCGTTCCTCTGCCGATGTGGGGATCTCCGAGCAAATGGCGTTGATCAGATCACTTTCATCTACGAGGATGTCCATACCCCGTATCTTGGCTGTAGTTCCGTCCCCCAGGGTTCTGACAACTGTGTCCTGCGGTAGTGCTTCTCTAAGGCAGGCCGCGATGTCACCCGCCTTTGCCGCTTCTGTGACGCAGAGTAGAAGTTTCCCCCCGCGCGTCATCCTGACCTTCTCGACATCCCTTGAGTTGGTCATCTTGGCTTTGACCTCCCGCAGCATGACCTGATACGTTTTTCCCGGCATGTCAACCATCACCGCATGTGGTACAGAAAGCATTGGTGTGGATCGAATATGCCAAACGAAACAGGTATTTGGCCAACCAGGTGAAAAACTCGCGGAAATGGCGAGATACAGTCGCTTTATCAAATATATTTTCTTAGAGGTTCGATGGTAGCGAACTTCTATATCTGCCAAAGGCGCATCTAATCAACTAGGGCGTACCAATCAACGTGCACCGTGGTTCATTCTTCATTCGCTCAGAAGGTCCGCTAAATAAATCTAATCCCGAATTCTTAATTTCGTCCTTAATTCTATATTTTCAGTGCTGATTTCTTATTTTTGCAAAGTAGTTATGTACTTGGCAGTAAGGGTATTGTTGCTAGTACTTATTTGAGGGGACCCGCAAGTGAAATTCTAGCCCTACGATACATATACCGAGAGAATATCTTGAAAGTTTGCACTCGGTCACTGCCGACTCAACACCACTCAAGTTTTTCGCCTGTTTCTCGCAGGCTGGCCATCCCATCTTTAATTTTAAACGTTCAAAGGCCGTAAAATGATTGCATCGACAACGACGACGATAATGTATTGACAAGGAATGCCCCATACGTGAAATGAAAACATAATCATCGTCGTCGTCGATGCAATTATTTGACGACCTTTGACAGTTGAAAATTAAAGATGGGATGGTCAGCCTGCGAGAAACAGACGAAAAACTTGAGTAGTGTCGAGTCGGCGGTGACCGAGTGCAAACTTTCAAGATATTCTCTCGGTATGCTACAAAGCCACTGATTTTTATTTGTACATGATTTTGGATAAGAAATGATGTCCTGTGTCCAAAGATAATTCCGTCAAAATATTCGCTGTTTCCGAAATTGATATTTTCGAATGAAGAAGAATGTCGCAAAATCCATGGGAAAAGTTGTTCGAAATAGTCAACAGGACATGTTAAAAAATCGGCGAATCTTGATATCAAGTATTGAAGGAAGAGATCTATTTTTAAGTAAGTAAAAACCACTATAAGCCCGTTTTTCGTACTAGCAACCTCAATTTCATGTTTTATGACTTCTACTGTCATGACATGTAGATCTAGAAGTATCGGAAGTAGTAGGAGTACGACGGAAAAGTAAAAAAAAATTTGTAATTTATATGTATATACAAACCTCATTACAAGAAATGTTGTTTGACTTTCCCGTCTCACTCCTACTTTCTACTACTTTCGCTACTTCAAGATCTATATCTCACGACAGTAGATCTAATAGAACACATTGATGAGCTTACTTGTACGGAAATAGTGTTTTTCGATACTAGTGCGCGAAGGTGGCAATGACCGGACAAGCGTGAAGGCGCAGCACGAGCCCGTAGACGAATTGAAGGGCGAGTGTGACGCATTCACGCGAGATAGGCATTGTCAACTTTCGCACGTGTATCGAACTCTATTTTTTGCTACACCTGTAATGGAAAGTCCATTTTTATGCACCATTTACAAAGAGTGACAAACTATTCCGTCGGTGGCGCTAGTGCAGCTGTTTGCGAAATGCGCAACTGTGGATAAAAGCGCGACCGTGTTTTTCGCACACCGCTAGCAATGTGCGAAGGTTTATCTTATACCGCCGGCAATGTGCAAATGTTTTTTTCTCACACCCCTAGCAATGCGCGAAAGTTTTTCCCGCACATGTGTATAAAAGACTACTTTCGGTGCTTGTAAATGGTGCATAAAAATGAGCTTTCTATGCAGGTGTTGCAAAAACGGCCTTTTAGTGGTTTTTATTTACTTAAAAACATATCTCCTTCGTCAACGCTTGATATCAAGATTCGCCGATTCTTTCACATGTCTTGTTGACTATTTCGAACAACTTCACGCATGGAGTTTGCGACGCTCTTCTTCGTTCAAAAATATCGATTTCGAAAATAGCGAAGATATTGACGGAATTATTTTGCGACGTGGGACGCCATTTCTTATCCAAAACCATGTACAATGAAAAATTAGCGGCATTGCAGCATATATGTACTGTATACATTGCATATACAGCATATATACTGCATATATGTTTTTGTTGGTAGTTTCCACTTTACTTGTACTTAGCCCAAGGTTTTCTCACCAAAGGTGCTTCTGGGGAATTAATGTGTACAAAAAAACAATTGAAAATTATCAACCAAACTCAGCCAGCTATATTGCATTTGGATGCGACAGGTGCTAATGTGCGAACACCGAACGGTGGTGCTACATACTGTGATGTCAATCTTCAAATAATTTTCGAAGCACAATCCGTTGTTCACTTATGTGCATTATTTTTTATGGACGTGAATCCTTCACGAATGGACAAATACTTTTGTATTACGTATCCTCGCACGTGTCTTGCATCGCTATCTTGTAATTATAAAATATAAATGTAAGTCAAATTCAATTATCTATATATCTAAATAACTAGTTTTATCCGCATGTGAACAGTGTTGTCTGACAATAAGTCTCAATGTTACCTTATGTTTCAATTTAGTAATAAATCCTAAGAAGTTGCGTAGCAATTAATACATTCATTACGTATAGAACATTTCTGAAATCTATATCTCAAAGTGTGAAATGTACACATGACGTCTGCGAAATGTTAATTAATCAAATTTCGTTTTTTTCGACTTCATTTACACGTGAAGAAATTCATATTTATTAGAATAGAACACGTGCCAACTAAGAATTGACCAAACTTCCTTCAAACATGAACAATAAATCATTTAGTAACGAAAAAATAAATAATATATTCTTCTCTTATAAGAACGATTTTTTGTGAAAAAATCATTGTTCAAAATATATCGTAATAAACTAACATCAAGATATGTGCAAAAATTTATCTGACTATCTCATATCTGGAGATACATCATGTCAATTACCTTACAGTACTTAGAGATTTCTTGGGGATGCTGTCCAAGTGAGCGGTTAATATCTTGAAAATCCTGTTCAAACGGTCAACGAATCTTTCGAGTGGAACGGGCGTATTATTCTGCATGTATACTATGTAACGTGGCATTTTGAGTGCACGTTATCAGCAGCTCGCTGAAGAGTTCCTAGAGCGAACACAAAAGTAACGGTTTCGTGAAAGCAATTACGTTAGATTACAAAACGAGCGGTAGAACGGGAGTCGCGCACCCGAAATTCTGTGAGGGGACAAATTACGCGACTCCGAATGAGATTTATTTCCAACTTTTTATTTTTCGAATTTCGAAGGCATCAAGCAAGGAGTCTGTGACGATTTCGAAGGAAGGATGTCGAGGATACGGAGGGGGAGCCAATGCATATCCCCGCAGCTAGGGAGTCTAATCATCGCGAAATTGGACAGCTCGACTCGCGACGAGAGACCACCTCACGTCCCTTTGGAACAGAATCGCCGAGGACTTACGCAAACGACGAATTTACGATCTATCAATAAGCTCTGCGTCGAAACGTTCTGTCTGGTGTGCATCAAATTGCGCAATAGGCAAAATTGATTAAGTCACGTATGAGGTGGCGCAAAAAGAATCGCGTTGAGGCAGGTCAATAGATTTGAAATTACTCTAGTTCTGGCATTTGTTACGACAAGTGAACACTTGTCAACACACAATCTATCAACATAGATTTGAGTTGTCCTTTTCTTGAGAGTCGGACAATTTGAGGTTAAGATGTCGCCGAATTATCGCTTCATGAAATTGGGGTCCTTCGTTTGGTGGTTGTGAGACGATAAGCGTTGTTTTATTCCTCGCGATAAAATTTCGAAAGAAAATTAATCACGACTTACCAACGTAACGGATAGCCATTTTTGAATTACGATTACGAGCATTGCTCGAGATTCGTTTGCCGTTCTCGTTGCTTGATATCTGTAGCCTAAGTTGCACGTTTCCAATTCGAGTTAATTTGTTATTTTCAGAAAATTACAGTTAGAATCACGATCTTGTATAGAATTCATTTTGTTGTAAGTTCGTACTGGGTTGAGTCGCGTTTGCAGAATTTCCGTGTAATTTTTGGAATAGTGTCGAGCATAAGTATGTGTAAGAATTCGGAATAGAGTTTGTGTTAATTTCGATATTAAGTTAAATGTGTTAGTTCCGATATTAAGTTAAATTACGAATTTAGGACGCGTTGCGAATACGATTAGTTAACGTTAGCTTACGTTAGATCATGATTCGAATTACGATTACGATTACGTTTTGTTAGTACGGTTTATGAATTTGATTTTGCTTTATTGGATATGATTTTGGATTCTGATAGAGCTAGGTTCGATGTGATGGAAGTTGATGATTACGCTTTGTTTTATGCAATTACGATTACGAATGTGTTGAGTGAGTCAGTATTTTAAGGATTACGGGCGGTTCTGTCCAAGCTCCGAGTCGGGTTATCATGGAGAATGCCGTCTGTTCGGTACCTGGGTCGGTACGCCGACGAGAATTAGTTTAGTAACGTGTAGTTGCGCTATAATTGGTAAGAAATACGATTACGTTAGTTTTATTACAGTTATGTTGAGTTCGTTGGTTTGTTAGTAGAGCGGTTTTCCGCTGGCAAGATAAATATTGTAGAATTACACCAAGTGATAAGTTACAGAAAATTTACAATTACGGAGTTAGGATTTGTGATGCGTTTTAAAGTCGTGACGAAGTTCACTGTTGAAAACAGATATTTTATTCAAAATTTTCAAAAAAAAATCCCAATATAAAGTCATATGACATTTGCAAATAAGGTATATGAAATAACCGCTCATACCCTTGTATAGATAAATTTCTACTCGCACATCAATTTTCATATATTACTGCAAAGTTATGAATACACACGATAGTGGAAATCAAAACCCGCCGAGAAATTTCCCAATCATGCATTGTAATGATACAGTTTTAACTGAAAGTTACAATATTTGTATATTAACCTACTCTTAACAAACAGAGCATACAAAATACAATGCAGTTTGGAATATTAACCGCAGCCGAAAAATACGACGCATGTCACATGGAATATAACGATACAGGACATTCAATAGTATATCCGAGTTAAAAACTCGTTTAAGAGTTTTCCGAACACGCAATGTAATAATATTAATAGCCATACAATATTCGCCTGTGGTAGGAACATGCATTGACATGATGCGCAGTCTTGTAGAAAATTTTGAGCCCTAATAAATTGTTTGTTAATTCGGACGAGTTGCATACAGTTGTTTTGAGTCCGGAGCATTAGTTAGTTAGTTTCTCGTTTTAGAACGCTAGTTAATAAGAATTTTGCAGATTATAGTGATTATCGCCTTTGATTATAATAATTAGGATTAGGATTTGTTTTGTGAGCAATTACGCTCAGTAGGCTAGGCTAGATTAACCCATTAACGCCCGAAATGACATTTTTCATATAGTCATGTTTGACCAACTGCCAACAACGCTAGGACAATGGGATTTTAATAAAAATTGGTACCCGACTATTTTCAAGGGTGTTCTTTCATAATATCGGGGTTAGAAGCCATGAAAATTAGATTTTCTATGGAAAATTTGCAATTAAAAAAAAAACTAACGAAATTTCGGTGTAGTTTTTTTCAAAAACTATTTATATCGAACCTTTATAATACTCAAATCAGACTCTTTTCTGCAAAAATCGTGGAATTTTTATTTGTACTTTAAAAGCCTATTGGGTAGGAATTTTTTTTATGACTTATTTGCGAAATAGGGACTCGAAAAGGGTGAAATTTTACGTAAAAATCAAATAATGGTTTCTTGCTTAATTTCTCGAGCTAATTGTTATATCTTAGGTTCAACTTTGGCTATAACCTTGATTCAGTGTTTGAATTTCGAAAATTATGGAAATTTTAAAAAAGAAAAATGGCGTCTGAAATCATTAAAAAAACGTTTTTTGGCGCAAAAACTTTGTCCCTAGGGTTTTCGGGGTCGCTGATTACGAATCTGAGGTCAGTTTTGAAAAAATACAAAATAGCGGATTCAATATGGCGGACCAAAAATCAAAATTACACGATCCTGCGCAAAAAATTGCTCTCAGGGGTTTTTGGGGTCTCTAATTACAAATATGAGTTTAGGAAACTCATAAGAGTTGATGAAATATGGCGGACACAAAATAGACATTAGATAATTCTGCACAAAAACTTGATCTTTAGGGTTTGCGGATCTCTGATTCTAATTACGAATCTGAAGTCAGTTTTCAGAAATTTTAAATTGTGGATATATTATTATTGGTATTGATATATATGGGTATGAATTTTTTTTCAATTATTTGCACTTTACATAATATATTCGGTACATAATCACATATTTTCGTCACATATTTTTGGGCAGAATCATGTAATTTTGATTTTTTGGCAGTCATATTGAATCCGCCATTTTGCATTTTTTCAAAACTGACCTCAGATTCGTAATCAGTGACCCCAAAAACCCTAGGGACAAAGTTGTTGCGCCAAAAAACGTTTTTTCAATGATTTCATCCGCCATCTTGAATCCGCCAATTTTAATTTTCGAAATTCAAACACTGAATCAAGGTTATATCCAAAGTTGAACCCAAGATATAACAATTAGCTCGAGAAATCAAGCAAGAAAACATTATTTGATTGTTACGTAAAATTTCACCCTTTTCGCGCCGCTATTTTGCAAACAATTGATAAAAAAAAAAAATCTTAACCAATAGGTTTTTAAAGTACAGATAAAAATTTCACGATTTTTGCAGAAAAAGTCTGATTTGAGTATTATAAAGGTTCTGTTACGTCCTCCAGACTTCATATTCCTTTCCCACACTCTTAGTTGTAGCGAGGGGCTGCTCACTTAGGAAATCATTGAACTATTTTATAAAAAATCGGATAGGCAATCGCTAGGAATCGCTGGAAATACTGCGAGTCGCACGATTCCTCATTTTCTCATGATTTTTCCAAATATACAGGAAATCGTACGGAATCGCGAAGAAATCACGAAATTTTCGGAATCGCTGGGAATCGCTAATCCCCTGTCCATGCAAACAAGCCTTTGTCCAACGTTTATGCATAAATATATGTATTCTACGAGCAAGCCTTTGTCCAACGTTTATGTATAAATATGTCGGAGAAAAATAAAGAGGATACATCATCAAGTGAATTCGAAACTTGAACTTTGAATGAGTCCGCCGTATCAAGCGTCAAGCGTTATTCAACATGCTTTGAATATAGAACAAACAAATGGTTTGTTTATAACAACGCTTGGATGAAATCGACAGTCACGGAAAAGCAAGCGAATTGACCCGACGTGTTGGGATCATCGCGCTTTTTACAATGAGCAATCGACGAAATGCAAATCCTACATCCTCTCCGCCTTTCCGAGGCTTCACCCCGACAAATATATGTATTCTGGCGAAAAAACTAAAAACGTGATCAAACAAGCATCTTGTACGCTTCAATCGTGTCTCAGAGATTTCACTCGTACCGCACCAGTTAACGTTTGCTCGTGACAGTGATCTCTTCGAGGCTCTCGTGGTGTAATAAGCATATCTTCGCATATCTTTTTATAATAAATAACCGATAAATACCTCTTCATTCTAATAATCCGTGTTGAGTGAATATTAATGGTAAGTACCAAAATATTTCTACTTTGTTGTCGAATTTAATATTTGATACAAAATAAATTCAAGAAAAAGATGTTGACCTTCACTGTTGTTTTTGTATCGAAATACCATAATAGATTGTGTGTGTGTGTGTGTTTTTTATTAATTATGGAAATTGAATAACATTCCGACAGATTTTTTGTCGTGGACAATTTAAAGATTCAGGATTAAGAGTTGTAAGTGTTTTGTCGGATTGATTTTAAGTTTCGCTTATATAGAAGGAAAGACGTTAAAAAGCCACGAGTACTCCAGGTCTTATGTAAATTTATCAAACAATACCAAAGAAATTGGAGTGCTGTGCGAATGGTATGATTTAACGTTAGAAAAAGTCTTAGTTCCTGCCGATGGATGTCCACGGTTATATAAATATTAAGGTGCCGCTGACCTGGCATGTCCTATATACCAAGAGAATATCTTGAAAGTTAACACTCGGTCACCGCCGACTCGGCACCACTCACGTTCTTCGTCTGTTTTTCGCAGGCTGGCCATCCGATATTTAATTTCAAACTGCGAAAGGTCGAAAATCGAAAAAAGTCCTTAAAGCTTATCACATTAGGTGTGATCACCCATAAAAATTCAAATTATTATTCATGGACGATTTGACAGAGAATGCCCCATACATTAAATGAAAACATAATCGTCGTCGTCGTCGATGCAATCATTTTTCGGCTTTTCGCAGGTTAAAATTAAACATGGGATGGCCAGCCTGCGAAAAACAGACGAAGAACGTGAGTGGTGCCGAGTCGGCGGTGACCGAGTGTTAACTTTCAAGATATTCTCTTGGTATATTTCGTGACGTCAGAAGCGGGGAAATCGCCCGCACAAATCCTGATAAAACGGGGGTACGAATCTGACTGGGAAAATTTTCAACACATAGCTTGAATAAAATTGTACGTCTGTATCTCAGTCACTACTATCGCAGATCACTGATAACGTCTAATAAAAATAATGATGAACTAAATAAAATCACGTCGCGTCAAACATGGCCGATCGGGCTAGCGACTTGTTGAATATTCACCGCTTGTACGATATCAGAATTTCTTTCACTTTTGCCAGGGAGATACCGACGTACAAAAACACACAGGTTATCCGGGAAAACCTATAGCACCAGTCAGTTTTTTGTAAATATGGCACGATTTGTGCGGGCGATTTTCAGGTGACAGGAGCCCGTTCTAATGCACGAGAAGTCTGTAATTTAGTTCAACGTTGAACCTCCAGATGCGCTGTAGTCGACCGAAGCGGTACCAGATGGTAAAACGACATGGTAATACGCACACGTCCTATGTTTCTGTTAAAGCAACAATCTGCAGTGCCGACGAGAGCATAGGCTTTCAGGTGGAACTCACTCAGAATAATCGTTAGATTTTGAAATTCGTGCATATTGTAAGGCATCGTTTGGAAATGGTAACATCAGTTTACAATCGCGGTAACTATTCGTAATCGCACGTAGCCCGACTGTACGTGAACGGGGCATTCCATGCGAAACCGACCAACTCGTGACCCCGTCCAATTTTGATTCTATTGAAAATTTTACACTTTCTTGCACCTGCCAAAAGCAGTCTTTCTGAAATATTTTAGATGTTTGTCTCAACCCATCCAAACACCATAGATTTATCAAAATATCACACAATTTTTTTTTAAATGCTCATGGCTTTTCCAAAACCCGATATTAAAATAACATACTGTTTCTTTTCTCGTTTTGAGTCGTAGTTCCGCAAAGAAAATTATTCTTTTTTATTTTATTGAAGGGTTTTGGGGCATTCTACATCGAGTACGTACCACTTAAGTCTGACTTTTTTCATCGATTTGATAGAAAATCATTAACAAAAACGAAAATACCTGTCCATTAATTCCTGTTCGTCGAAAAGGCAGATATAAATGGCGAATAATTTACATAGAATGCCCCATATACGCTCCGGATATCCTCATCTAATAGTAGCGTCGATGTCCGCAAAATTGTCATACTTACAGATTATTGACCGAAAGAATAGATGCGGCAGTAAAATAAATACCGAAATTGCAGGAAACACGCAAGTATAGGCGTGAGGGTTTACGGTTGAGATAAAAAATTGTGCTCTTGAACAGACGATTATTTATTTATTTATAGAAAATTTGGGAGAGAGGGGAGGGGGTGGGCCGGTTGACAATCGTCCGAGCCTGTTTTAAAGATTACCCTAATATATACGCGAAATTGTTTCTGAACCGGATGTGTTTAACAATAGTAGAAATACATCCCGCAAAAAATCTATGTCACTGTACATACATACAATTACTGCATACAATGGTTCAAGATTCGTGGCAAATATTTTACAGGGTCGATCCTTGTTAAAACTCTGATGAAGATTTGCTTGCCAATTTTTTCTGTTTTTAATTCTCAACAAATAAGGATTTCATACTAAAATTTGCTTCGTTTCATTTGTCAATTACGCCTAGTTCTGAATGATGCTACCAAATTTTTTTTTTACATTAGACGAATTACCTGAAAGTTACTTATTTGGTAGAAATCGTTATAAAACTACATACCGTGACTTCTCGTAGATGGTATACGCTACGGATACGCTAGTGAGTTTTGGGTTGGTTCCTGCATTGTATACGACCTACGAAAAGTCAGGGTATGTGTTACTGCTGTACATCAAAGTCCGTCACGGTCAATCATGCGCCCTACTGAAAATTGCTACGAAAAACCATAAAAAATCATTCGAAGACGTTAAAATTTTTTACGGATTCACTGCAATCCTATAAGATTTTACAGAAATTTGGAACTCTCGAAGGAATCAACTTCTTCGGATTCCAAGTACTATCCCTCCTTTTTTGAAATTCAATACCACTCGTTTATATTGTGACGTTTTTAGGCGTTACGTTAATAAAATATGGATCCGCGAGTTTACTTATTATCGAATCAAAAGAAATCAAGAGCGTGAATGAAATATCGTGAAAAATGCTTTTAATGCAAGATATGTGTTTCTCGTTTAAAGTCTGAAACAAGACTGTTTTTACAATAATGTTGGTTGGCGCAGCAACCTTATTCTTTTTAAAGACATAAGAAGCTTATAAACGTCTTTTATCTATGCCGACTACTGGATCATTAAAGAGGGGGCAAAAGGGGTGATTTCACCCTTTGTAACACTACTCCCCCCCGAGGAAAAGAGTCGTCCCGACTCGGGAAACATAAAACAATTATAAAAGTGATCTAGCAGTCAGTGTTCAAAGGCGAGTTGAAGCTGTGGCTCTAAAAATTTAAGAACTTCCTTTTTTACTATCTGGCATTTGCCCACAGTCTCAAGGTAAACCACAGAAAACCTTGAGCAGATAGTTGAGCGTTAAATAATCTCAAAAATTTATGTGCCATGTTTTTATAAAGGTAAGTGTTATTAAGTGTTATGTATCTTCATGAAGGATTGTCCAAACGAAACAGGTTCGGGTGGAATCATCGAGGCAGGAACCGAAAATTCCGGGACCAAACAGGATAAAGGCAGATTCCTTTTTGAAAATTCACACAGGAAACAGGGAAATAGATGGGTGACTGATCCTAGTCTTCTTTAGAAACAGCACACCCTAGAGTTTTGGAAGGACAAATGTGAGTGATGGTATAACTAATCAAATTCACTAAGTGAATTTGGGAAAATGCACGAATAAAATAAATTGAATATGTAATCAAAAGAAAAGAAACGATCTTATCTGAATCATTTCCGTGTATTTCTTCAAAATAAGTCCACCAGTCATCCTCAGGAATCGGGGAAGATTGGAAGGAAAAGGCTGTGTCAAATGACCTGAAAAAGTGCTCACAAAAACTGACACTTAAGGTTAGTAAAATGTGAAAATCAAGCAATCGCTCATCGACCTCGAAAAATAATCGTGGCTCTTTTCACATTAATAAAAGAAACCAAAGCCTGTCCGTTACAAAACTCGATTCCAGAGAAGAAGTTTCTAGAAAGAAACAATCGAAGAAAACAAATTTCAAATTGATTAGCAACGCAGAAATAACAAATCATTATAAGAAAAGTAGTCGTTAAAGACAGTTCTTTTTCAAAAAAAAATGGATACAAAAGAGCATACTTCCATGAATGCGGCTATGTTGGTAAAAGTATTCCTTTTCGAAAATCTAGAAGAACTTAGCGAAATAGAAAGTTCTAATTATTTTAACTCTCTATGGAGAGAGATGTCCTGCGGCCAATTAAACGCAGTTTCCGAAAAAGGAAGAAGCGGCTTCCTAAGCCAAAGCTGCTTTGAGTCACAGTGAGTACATCTCATATCGAATAACACAAATAAATTATAAGAAAATAATTTTTGTTTCAATCATTTCTTTTTAGCTCTAAACCCGAATTTCTTCTACAAGAAGTCTCCCTTCATCTGACCTTTGTCAAAGAAAAAGCGCTATGTCGCTTATGCAGACAAAGTCTTTATGACATAATAAAAAAAACGGAAGGATGCGAGGAATGTGATAATGTAAAGGAAGAAATGAAGAAAATTTTAAATATTACTCGCCATTTCCCGTTAATGTAGTTTAATTTCAAAAATTAAGTTTGGTGTTTTTTTTTTTTTTTTTTTGTTAACCAAATTTTTTTTTTTTTTAAGAATAAAATTCTTTCAATATTAAATTCAAAGGTTTAACTTTGTCCGTGTGTCATTGCAAGACAGAAATTAGAATAAACTTGGTCGGCTGTGGATTCTGCATTGATAACCAAAACAGGAGCCGATAAAGAAGAGAAGGTTTGTTTTACTAGCCAATCTTCATGAACCTCATGAATAGTTCTGAGTAGCTCTAAAGAAATACTCGATTCTTCCTCACGAGAACGGGAACTGACTCGAGCAAAAGAAGTTTCTGGGGAAACTCGCAAATAAACAATCAAATCTACTCTGAGCTCAGACGAGCGAATGAGAAGATCAAAATTTTTTGTCAATAAATGAGATTCGAAGTCGCGAAAATTACCTAACCTTCGACGAGCTTCTACAAAACAATTGCTACTGAATATCGATCTTTCCATCACCTTTACAGGCAATGAATTTGTCTGCAGATGTCTATCTAACATAACCATTTGAGCGAAATGTTGAAAATAATAGCAATAACGATCTGGGTCTTGATACATCAAATCTAGAAGATTAATTACAGCTACATTTCGATATTCTTCAAGAGGTTCTAAAAGTGTACAGACCTGGCGATCTGCTAAAAACCTCTTGGTGAAAGTTGTTTTTCCGCATCCGATATTTCCTTCAATAATAATCGTAAGCGGTCGAGTTTTACTCAAATGAATTCCGAAAGGTAAATTCTTCTCCCAATCGATGACCGACTGTAAAGAAGGCCAAATCGATCACAGTCATCAAGGGTGTTCGTTTGAAGATCTAACCTCGAAGGATGTCCCTGGTCTTGGAGAGATTGTTCCAGGTTGATCCTCTTCAAAAGGAGCAAGACGATCCAAGTGAACCACTTTCTGACGCGAATGAGGAGATCTTCGGATTCTATAAACAACATCATTTATCCGGTTAACCACTAAGTAAGGGCCTTCCCAATTTCTTTGTAGCTTTGGACATCGTCCTTTCTGTCTTCGAGGTTGAAAGAGCCAGACAGAATCTCCAGGATTAAATTTTAAATCTCTGGCTCGAATATCATAACAAGTTTTCAATTTATCTGAAGCCATAGAAATTCTATTCCTAGCAAAGTGATGAATTTCTTCTAAACGTTGTTGTAATGAAAAGGCATAATCTGTTTGATGCTGTCTTCGCACAGGAACAGGGCCTTTCTCTAAATCTGACGGAAGTCGAAGATTTCTTCCAGTAAGCATGAGGGCTGGCGTCTGTTTCGTCGTCTCGTGAATCGCAGATCTGTAAGATAAGAGGAAGAAAGGGATCCAGGAGTCCCAGTCTCTCTGATTCTGCTCTACGAAGAACGACAAATATTGTAGCAAAGTTCGATTCAGACGCTCTATCATGCCATCAGATTGCGGATGCAAAGGAGTTGTACGAGTTTTTCTAACCCCTAAAATATGAGTAACCTCTTTCATTAAGGTTGACTCAAAATTTCGGCCTTGATCAGTATGAAGTTCTAGAGGAACTCCGTGTCTGCAAATAAACTCTTTAACGAATGCCTGTGCTACAGTAGAGGCTTCTTGATCAGCGAGAGGAACCACTTCAGGCCATTTAGTAAAATAATCAGCAATAACCAAAGCATATTTATTTCCAGAATGGGTTATCGGAAGAGGTCCGAGAATGTCCATCGCTATTCTTTCAAATGGAGCTCCCACGTTATAAATTTGAAGAGAGCTTTGTCCCTTCGCTCGAGGTCCTTTCTTTGCCGTGCAGATTCGACATCTTCGACACCAATCTTCAACGTCCATCCGGCAACGGGGCCAAAAATAGAAGTTGCGAATTCTGCCTAGAGTTTTATTTGAAGCGAAATGTCCGCCTGCAGGAGAATCGTGATAAAGAGCAAGAATCTCTGGAACTGGTGACCTGGGAACCAAAAGTTGCCACCTGATTTCTTTCAAGTCTGCAGATTCCCATTTTCGGTATAAAATTTCATCAATTAAAAGGATAGAGTCCCATTGAGCCCAATAAATTTTCAAATCTGACTCGGCTAAGGATATATCCTGCCAGTCTGGGCGAGTTTCTGTTTCTTTCCAAGACTTCACTTGATTCAAAGTGTCGTCCTCTTGTTGTGATTTTCTCCATTCTTCTTGGTTATTTTCGAAAGAAATCTTCCGTATTTTAAGAGAGGGGTCACGATTTTTCTCTAATCGTGCACACTGTTTACACTCTGGCATTTCCTCGCAGGGTCTTCGAGAGAGAGCATCGGCGTTTCCATGATGAATTCCTGCTCGATGACGAATATCAAAATCGTACTGACCGAGCCTTTCTAACCATCTAGCTACCTGGCCTTCGGGAGATTTAAACGAAATTAGCCTCCTGAGAGAAGCATGATCTGTACGTATCAAAAATCTCCTGCCATACAAATAATGGTGAAAATGTACTACGGTCTTAACAACAGCTAAAAGCTCTCTACGAGTGACACAATAATTCCTCTCGGTTTTACTCAAAACTCTGCTGAAATAGCTTATCACTCTCTCTTGACCTCCCTGAATTTGTGACAGAACCCCGCCTATTCCTGAAAGAGATGCATCCGTATCTAAAATAAAAGGAATTTCGACCTCTGGATAAGCTAAAATCGGCGAAGAAATAAGATTTTCTTTTAATTTCTTGAAAGCCTCTTCACATTCCGGGGTCCAGTCAAAAGGAATCTTGATTCCGGTTAAATGATGGAGAGGTTTAGCTATACTAGCGAAACCTTTTACAAATCTTCTGTAATACGTACAAAGGCCTAAAAAGCTTTGAACTTGTTCTTTATTCTTAGGTGTTGGCCAAGAAGAAACCTTCTCTATTTTAGATGGGTCGGTCTTCACACCTTGTGCTGAAACGATATGTCCGAGGAAGCCTACTTCTTTCTGGAACAGATGGCATTTTTTCGGGCTCATTTTCAGACCTGCTTGCTTCAACCTAGCGAAAACTTGTCTGAGATTTTGAACTTCTTCTTCAAAGTTCTTGCCAAAAACGATTATATCGTCTAAATAAACGAGGCATATTTTGCCAGTGAGCCCATGGAGAACAGCCTCCATCATTCGTTCAAAGGTAGCCGGGGCATTACTCAAACCAAACGGCATAACCTTGAACTGCCATAATCCTCCTAAACCCGTAACAAAAGCTGTTTTTTCTTTATCTAGAGGATCCATTTCGACCTGCCAGTATCCGCTCTGAAGATCTATGGTGCTGAACCAAGTTGCACCAGCTATCAGGTCGAGTGTCTCGTCGATTCTGGGTAGAGGGTAAGAATCTTTCTTCGTTATATCGTTCAGCTTCCTGTAATCGATACAAAATCGTTTGGATCCGTCCTTTTTGTTAACAAGGACGATTGGTGAGGCCCAGGGACTAGACGATGGTTCAATAACATCGTTCTTTAGCATGTCTTCCACAAGCTTCTTAACCTCTTCTCGGGCGTTGAGAGCGAGTCTTCGAGGAGCTTGTTTAATTGGTGAACTTTCTCCGACGTCGATCTTGTGCTTGACAGAAGTACATCGGCCCTTATCACCACTATATTTGGCGAAAGAATCTATAAACTCTAGCAAAAGAGATTTAAACGATTCTGCCTGAGCTGAATTTAACGAAATCAAAGATTTCTCAACAAGGCTCTGTAAATGCGAAGGAAAACGTTGTTGCAAATCATCCTCCGAAAGTTCTATTTCTCTAATTCTAGGAGGAGTCCAATAAATTCCATTCCTATTTGTACAAAGAGTTATTTCGCGATTGTTTGAAACTAGTGAATTTCTCTTAGTCGAGATAACACAGTTATGAGCTGTAAGAAAGTCTATTCCCAAAATACCTTCATCCTCTATATCTGCTATAAAAACCTTATGTGGAGAGTCGATACACCCAAAAAGGTTAATTTGGACAGTAGCCTGTCTCAAAACCGGGGTCGTCTCTCCAGTGGCTGTTCGCAGAGAAAAAGAGGGAACAATCTGGTTATCGGATTTAAAGAGATCCGATCGAACTACGGTTACTTCCGCGCCCGTGTCTATTACCCATAGACAATCGACGCCATTTACAGTACCGCGCGCGTAAAGACCAGACTGTCGTAGACTTCTAATTAAAAATTGCTCTCTAAGAGGGCTTTCACTACTAACAATCTGCGATGATTTTCGCCCTGACAAATCATCTAGAATTAGTTTTTTGAGTGAGTTCCTGTTGAAGAACTTGATTGAGGATTTGCTTCCCCTATTTCTATATTTTTCTTACGCCAATTATAAGAATTTGGATTTGAGCCTTGCATCGGTTTTCCACTAATTTTTTTAATTAGGAAACAATGATTGGCGTCGTGACCTGTTTTTTTACAAAATATACAAGTCAAGCTAGTTTGATTTGTCACGACCACGTTTTTATTTATACGCTCGTTTCGATGGTTTTGAAAAGAACCTCGATTTCTTGATTTAAAATTGTTACCGGTATTTCTATTTTTATAATTTTGAGGTTTTGGCTCCTCCGAGTATTCAAAACTCTGTCTTCCTGAGGTGTTTTCGGACACCTCAATCCGACGAAGCTTGTTCAGCCCAAAATATTGCTTTCTCATTGCCTCCACCTTTGGCCGTTGCCTCCCGCAGAGAAGTGAGGCCCGACGTTCCAACGGCCATTTTAATCTCTGGATCATTAATCGCATTCAAAAAAGCTTGCGTTGCTAATAAATTACGAGATGGCTCGTGATCCGGTAAAGCTATACGAGAAAGCCGTTCGATACCTTGACTAAGAGACGCGAGGTCTTCGTCTCGTCCCTGTCTTCTTGTCTGTAATTGTGCCGTATACAGTTTCGTCAAGTGGTCATTTCCATATCTCAATTTGAGTGCAGAACTAAGTTTCTCATAATCGGAAATTTCTTCCTCAGACAATGCCGTTAAAACATTCAAAGCCGGCGTTCGAAGACAAGAGGCAAGACTGTGGGCCCTCATGGCGGAGTCCCACTGATTATGTTTAGCAATCGTATTAAACTGGCGTTCATAATCTGCCCATGGAATCTTTCCGTCAAAAATTGGCGGTTTTAAAGGATAAAGAGATTTCACGTTAATCTAAGAAGCAACCTCAGGAAATCTCGAATTATTTAATTGGCTCAAATGAGAGTATTGAGGCCGAACCTGTGACAAAGACTCGGAAAAACCAGCCTCATTATTTACTCTATTTCTACAAACTGGGGATTCAACTACTCCCCTAGTAAAAGGCACAGACCTTGAATCTCGAACATCCTGGATTCGCCCTGGATGTCGGATTTCTTGTACAACGGGAACAGGAACAGGCGAGGGAACAGGAGAGGGAACAGGAGTAGCGACTCTAGAACCCTGCGGTGTAACAGCCGGTTCTCCAGTGCCACTCATTTGATGAACGGACTGAAGAGCTGCCACAGTCGTCCGAAGAAGGTCTTGAAGATTTTTTTCTGAACGCTCTCGAGCCTCTCCAGTCATCCGAAGAAGGTCCTGAAGATTAGCTTCTGAACGCTCTCGAGCCTCTGCTTCTCGCCTCCGATGTTCTTGTTGTTCTTGAAGCAGCTGGATTAGTTGTTGTTGATGTTGAGGAGCAGCTTCTTGTTGTTGTCTTGCCGCTTCTTGTTGTTGTGTTAAGATCTTTAACAGATCAATTTGAGAGATTGTCGAAGGAATTGAAAGAGGGTCCACTGAAGGTGATGGAATCGTTTCAGGGACCCGCGGATTCTCCATAACGAAAGGTTCTTCTCCGCTACTTTCTCTTCGACGTGAGCGCGTCAAACGACTGCTACTCATAATTAAAGTTCGCGCACTGAATTGACTTATTTAATAAGAACTCAAGATCCCACTTCTGACACCAATGTAACGTTTTTAGGCGTTACGTTAATAAAATATGGATCCGCGAGTTTACTTATTATCGAATCAAAAGAAATCAAGAGCGTGAATGAAATATCGTGAAAAATGCTTTTAATGCAAGATATGTGTTTCTCGTTTAAAGTCTGAAACAAGACTGTTTTTACAATAATGTTGGTTGGCGCAGCAACCTTATTCTTTTTAAAGACATAAGAAGTTTATAAACGTCTTTTATCTATGCCGACTACTAGATCATTAAAGAGGGGGCAAAAGGGGTGATTTCACCCTTTGTAACAATATTATAATGCTCCCTTTAGTTTATTGAATGTGAAAGAGTTACGCTATGGATCGTTCCGGCATTGACGGCGTAAGTCGAAAAAAACGTAAGTCGGGGTGCACGTTTTATACAACTGTATAATGTATACATATATATTAGGGTGGTCCTTATTTAGGTTGTTGACGAATTCCGATAAGTGCGCCCCCTAGACACGTTTGAAATAAATTAAAAAAAATGTGTGCGAAAACGGAGCGCTGTAGTCCAATTAGAAGACGTGCCTATAAGCTCGTTTTGTTTTTCATTTGAATAACATGGGATTTTCAGACTACTTCAGTCATTATGTTTTTGAGTTGTCCCCATGAATGCAAAAAATTCTTTTTTCACATAAATCTGTTGTTCATGGATCTCGGAATATCGTAAAATCTTTCCCGATCCAGAAAAACAGACGGCGATCAAAACATTTTAATTTTAATTATTACTTTTTAGAAAAGTATAAAGTATAAATGATGTGTTTTTAAATACACTAATTGAAATACATATTTTTTCCCACATGTACAATTATTTTTTTTTACAAACTTATGACGTAAATAAGACTGCCTTTTAATTGGTGAAATACTGTCAAGCACCAAGCGGCTAAAAAGAGGTATTCTCACGTTGATCAATTTGCCGTCGTGTATAATATCAGGGGGATGGGGGACGTAAAGGTTGTGATAACGACTTGTGGAAAAATATACGCGTAGTTGTACCCATGAACAACAGATTTATGTGAAAAAAGAATTTTTTAAAGCATAATGATTGATGTAGTCTAAAAATCCCATGTTATTCAAATGAAAAACAAAACGAGCTTAGAGGCACGTCTTCTAATTGGACTACAGCGCTCCGTTTTCGCACACATTTTTTGTTCATTTATTTCGAACGTGTCTAGGGGGCGCACTTGTCGAAATTCATCAACACCCCAAATAAGGACCACCCTAATATATATATATATATATATATATATATATATATATATATATATATGTATAAATACTCACCAGAGATAATCATGTATGTACCTCATAGAAAACCTCTGAAGAAGAATGAGAAATACTCTTTATTTTTGAAATACAAAATGTTCGAGCACAGTCGTCTCACGACACAAAGATTTTTTTTTTGTCGCGCACATTCACTATCCGTAGACTGAGCGAATAATCGAATTCAATGTAATGCACGGACGGAAAATAAACATGTCCATTCAAGTTTGCGACAGGGAGAAGCGGAGTTGGGGGGGGGGGGGGGGAGGGCGACCGATGGCGTAACTTCATAAAACGTTTCAATTTTGTTTCAATCGTATTTTTCGAACATATTCCCAAATATCTACAAATGGTGAATGGTGATATTTATGAAATCATTTTGAAAATACTTCGTGCTGTGTAAAACTAATATTGCGTGATATGTTCTAATGTATATGGGACATTCGTTTACAACCGAACACTTTTGTGACCGACACATTTGTGATTTAGCTGAAATTATTTTTTGACGGGTTCTGTATCGAAAAAATAGGGATACGTATTCCAGGATTTTTTATTTCACATATTTCGTAAAATAGAGGGGATCGAAAGTTTGATAATTTTTTGGCTTGGATGACTCACTTTCAAAAATTCATAACGCCGGTTCAATTTGAGCTGGAAAGTTCGTTTTTTTAATCTCAAAGCTAATAAAATAAACTTTATTACAACAATTCTTTCATTAACGATTATTCCGAAGTTTATACTGTTATAAACAATTAATATGTTTCAATCGATTTTCAACAATTACCTCAACCTCGTAGCGAGTTCTTAGCACAACCACCGTATTCTACGTCAAATATTTTAACCATAACGTATTTTTAATTGATGGAGAAATTATTATTACTGGAGGAAAAGAATTTATCTAGCGCGGCACGTGACATCGGCGCGTGGGTTCCATTGCACGCCTCATAATCTTGCCTCGTATCGTTTTCCTCTGTAATATAGATGATTACTCTATATTTTTAATTGAATAATATTATTTATTAGCATATAAGACTTTATAAAAAATTTAACAAAAAAATAATAAAATAAAAAATATTATTGTGGCAAATAAAAAATTAATTTACCAAGATTTTAATACATTATTATTAGTTAATAAACACCTCGTTCTGCATTACGTCTTACAATATTTACATTCAATTTTAATATGTATAGTATTTTTCGTTTAAAAATTTGTACAACCGTTTTTTTTTTTTTGACACAATTATACAAATTTTCAAGAATAAATGTAAATATTGTACGACGTACTGCAGGATGAGGTACTTATTAACTAAAAATAATGTATTGAAATCTTAATAAATTGATTTTTTATTTGACACAATAATATTTTGTATTTGATTATTTTTTGTTATATTTTTCATAAAGTCTTACTTGCTATTGAATATTATTATTCAATTGAGAATATACAGTAATCATTTATATTACAGAAGAAAACGATACGAGGCAAGATAACGAGGCGTGCAATGGAACCCGCGCGCCGATGTGATGTGCCGCGCTGGATAAATTAATTTTTTCCTACAGTAATAATAATTTCTCCATCAACTAGAAATGCGTTATTGATAGATAATTTGACGTAGAATACGATGGTCGTGCTGAGAACTCGCTACGAGGTAAAGGCAATTGCTAAAAATCGATTTAAACTATTAATTATTTGTAACAATATAAATTTCGGAATAATCGTAAATGAAACAATTGTTGCATTAAAATTCATTAGCTTTGGGTTAAAAAACGAACTTTTCAGCTCGAACAGAACCGGCGTTATGAATTTTTGAAAATTAGTTCTCTATGCCAGAAAACACCAAATTATCAAATTTTCGATCCCCTCTATGTTACGAAATATGTAAAATAAAAAAACCCTCGAATACGTATCTCTATTTTTTCGATATAGAACCCGTGAAAAAATTTTAAGCTACATCAAAATTGTGTCGGTCGATTTTTATCTAAATCTGTCCGATTCGACAAAGAATGTCCCATATTCAAGGGTGTTTAACGGTACAATAAATTGAATTTGCTATATTCACCGTAAAACTATCAAAATAATCAGTTCGGTCGTGATGCAATCGCTACACGCATGACGTCATCATTTGAATGCAAAATTCGAGTGAATCCTGTTGGTATGGTTACCGACTCAGATTCAGGCCTTTTACCAACCACGTTTTGTCTAATATTGTGTTGCGCTACTCCCCGGTGGAGAGTACCACCTTCGAATGGTTTGGAACCGAGGAAACTTACGCAGAGGGCGCTTCGATCGATTACAACTTTTAGATCCAGGTCAGCGGCACCTTAAGCAATATCACCTGACTATGCCATCTCCTATTATAAATGAAAAAAGTTTAAGTGTTCATGACAATATTTTTAAGAAAATAAAAAAATTCTTCTAATATCTCAAATAATCTATGTTATTGAATGAGTATCCACGTATCCTGAACCATATATCAATTAATTTCTATCTATAATAATTAATCAATATTTATTTCTCATTTTCAATCTAGAGATCGGTGATTCTTGAAGTTTAGGTATCATTCGTAATGTTAGAAGTCAGGAAAAATCATATGAAATCGCGAGTAATCTCATCGATTCAGGCGTTACGAAAATCGCAATCGAAATCACAAGAAATCAATTCCTTTCGGAAATCGATGAACCACGGAATAAGCGAGTGAGCAGCCCCTCGCTCTGTAGTCTGCCCTTATCGTCCGCGAGTCAGCAGATTCTTCTCTAACTCGCGGCTAGCTTGCCTTCTACATCCCGCTAAACTCTGCAGATCCATCCTAGCGCTCAAGCAAGACACCTATCCTTCTAAACCAAAACCACACCTTTTTCCCTCGACCGACTCTTTTGCATTAACTACTTGATCATAATAAACAATCATATACTTCAAATCGTTTACCTTCCCTTAAAACCGATCGCTTCCTATTCCATTCACTTCCTGCATTGGGAGTAGTAGCGTGCGAGTGCATAGTCGACGTGAACGGATCCTATAATAGCCAAATAATACCTTGGCTGGGCGTGGAGTAAGCTCCGATTACCGCTCATCGGAGCCTACGCATTCTACCCCGTAACAGTTCGATATAAATAGTTTTTCAAAAAGACTACACCAAAATTTCGCTGTTTTTTTTTTTAATTGCAAATTTTCCATAGAAAATCTAATTTTCATGGCTTCTAATCACGATATTTTGAAAGAGCACCCTTGAAAATAGTCGGGTAGCAATTTTTATTAAAATGCCATTGTCCTAGCGTTGTTGGCAATCGGTCAAACATGACTATATGTCATTTGTCAAAAGTGTCAATTCGGGCGTTAATGGGTTAAGTGCCATGTTTTTGTTATTTCGATTCTGATAATTCGCGAAAGGCGAGATGATTTTTGTTTGATTTCTTTTGGAATTGCTGTAGCATTATGAAAACTTTTTGTTTTATTATTTTTGTCTTCTGTATCGCTGATCTTTACAGAATATATCATTTTTGTTTTAAATTAGCGAATCGCGTCCTTCCCTCTCTCTCTCTCCTGAAATCACCCACCCCCTCGCCACAATACTGAACGAGCAGAGGCAGAGCGATAAAACCGAGAAAGGTAAAGTTCGAGTAGAAATCTGTGCAGTGATGCACAAAAATGCACCTGGCGTTCAACCACTTTAATTACGTCTTAATATCTGACCAGGGCTCATCGCAGGTGCCAAATTATTGTACATCTGGATTCGCGGTCGTCGGTTACTCCGGTGTTACGTTCCGAGAGGAACGTTTCGAGTCGACTCTGATTCGCCGCGTGATTTAAATTGTTCTCCTGACTTACGTAGTTGGTGTATGTAAATCTCGGGAATCCGCTGATCAGCTCCTCAGATCTTCTCGTTCAACTCGCCTACAATTCTGAGAGTTTGTTAGGTAGGGCTCGTGCCAACCATCACTATGCGTGATTGAAATAATTATTTATGACAACACTTGGGTTAATTACACATTTATTAACGGTCTCCTTCTGGTTCTCGATGGTAGGTTTACAATCGTGGTACAGATTGGTGTTAATCACTATCGCAGTGACAAACTGATAACAAGTCTCGAAGGTTCTGAATGATTTTATTCTAGGATTTCGGTAGAGATCTGATCTTTTCTCTATGATGTCTGAAGTTCTTCTCATTATTCTGTTTTTGGGAAGGTTGACTTAGAGGGAAAATAGGAGGAGTTCAAAAGGAGTCGCGGTTTCTCGCGGGTCTCGGATGATTGGTTGAGGATGATGAAAAAATTGGGGGTAAGGTTTCTGGTTCGTGCGTGGGATCTCGGTGGTGGATTGGCGCGAGATGGTTGGTTAAGAGAAGCAAGCGGCGAAGCGCTGACTGGTCTTGTTTTCGTTAAAATAAGGGCGCTATCCTGAGTTCTGGGAATAGGGGTTTCTTTCTCTGTGAGCTATCCGTGATTTCTCTTCCCACGTTTCCGGTGTTTTGTCTTTTTGGTTATCTTAACTGTTGCAGGTTTATTATTTTGGGTTATTACGGTTGAATGGGAAAAAATATATATATAACATGTATGTTATGAATTTGACTGATGAAATAACGGTTAATCTAGCGTGTAAGGACTGTTGATATAAGAATTTGGACGTTGTGATGGTAACTATGTGCGTTGGTATTAATCTACGACTATCGGTAAGAGCACGTAGGGCTCTCTTATGGTAACTGCACGCTGGTCAGGTAGAGCGCAGAGAGGGCGCCGCCGTGGATACCGGCTGGCACGTAACACCAGATTGGTGATCGCGTAGAGAAATTTAGGTTACAACTGTAATAGCAACACTTTCTATCATAGGACTTGTCTTAGGGTCGTTATTGCGCGATAAAAAAGTATTAACTGAATCTAAAGGTTAGTAGTGGGATAATTTAGGCTGATGGTAAAGATTTAGTACTCACGAAGAATGCTTTGTTTTTTCTGAAATTGCCGTGAAAAAGCGGCAGGGTATAAACGACGGGTTAGAAGATAGGTAGTAGCTTGGGATGGGCCAAAGAATGGTTTCCGACGAGGGTGAAGACTGGGTATGGGTTTCTGAAATCATATTTTGATGTTTAAGTGTTTCCAGAAAACAATTCAGCCAGGTATAAAGTGAAGGAAGGGTCCTGGACGAGTGTAAAGACAAATTCATTTCACGGTTTTGTCATTCCATGGATTCTCAAATCACATGTAACAGTCGTCTCAATTACCGTTCAAATGAATGTTCGAAATTTGACACTTCTTCAGAATTTTGCATATATGTGCAGTTAAATTTTGATATGCTTGTCGTGTACTCTTCAATATTCCGATCTATGTATATTGACAGATGAGACTGGTCCCATAGTTGATCAGCGTATTTTAATCCCTAAGAGCTCTCTTTTTGTATTCAACAGTTATCTTGCATTGTTAAGAATATAAATAATGGATTTTTCTATTCTGATTTACTGTGTCATTATCAGCATCAAACCGTGAGTCTAAGATCTTTGGCAATACTTCGAAAATGGATATATATCGTGCAGCTACCAAGACAAAATGTTTTCCATCGACGTTCAGTGACATTCTTATCACAATACCTATAAAAAACGGGAATAAACACGTTTCTTGAAATTTTCAGGAATGATGAATTAAAAATTCTGTTGGGATGTATGAAGGACTTTCTTTTATGATTCAATTGCAGGAAATGTTGAAGGGTTTAAAGATTTACACATCACGCAATGTTCGTTCATAAGTGAAAAAATTAAACAGTTTTATTTATGAATATTGAAAGCTGAGTGTATACAGGGAAGTTATTTTACATCTTGCTATTTTTTTCCTTCAACCATGATTATGTGGTACCCAAATTTCGTTTTAACCGGCGGGTCAGTGTATACTGGAGTACCAATACTCGATATGGGCAATGCAAAAGCTGCCTCTTGAAACGGCCCAACCATAGAGCCGCGAGTCATCCAGCCCAGATCTCCCTAAATTCAGTCAATCATTAGTGAACTTTTCTGATACAAAAAATTCTTGGTCACAAATTCAAAAACACGGAATTCAAATCATTTGTAGTTGCTAATTAACCAACCATCAAGCATTGGTGTAGGTTTATACATTACAGATGCACAAGCAGGTGACCGAAAACGTGAATGAATTTTGGGAATTTATACATCGACAATCAATTATTCGGTTCGATTGACGTTTGGTTTATTCATATCTCGATTGCATGGAATATTATAGAAAAGTGTATTCTCTCGTTTTTCACATAATGTGATTTTTTGTACCGGAAAAAACTTCTTTAAACTTGTACTTATTGGATGAATTCAATCAATTGTAGCTGCCGTTCGACGAATAGAAAAAATTCATAATGATTATGTACAATTAGGCTAACGATAAACCAATATATCACAACTATACAAATTTCCCATGGAAGACAAAAATTTCGAAGTATGGGATAGTGAAGAAATCGGTATTCAAATGCTAGTTTATAAGTCTATTTACTAGTAAATCATCTTATAATTAGTAAATTTAGCCATACTTAATAGTTTGACATTAATCTGGTCTTTTTGTAGTGTGAACAACCTCAAGTCTTATCTTTAGTTTTTTAATAATTTGGTAATACTAATTCATGACTATTATTATGACTATAATTTGATTGACCTAATTTTTCAATTTCGCTGAATATAATACTAACTCAGCATTAAAATAGTGGCCTGCAGTTGCAGTTCTTGAGGAAAAGAGGCACGTGAAGGCAATATTCCGAAACAGTAGCAAAATAGAAACATTAGTGTCACAATAGAAAGCCTTCTAGTACCTAAAAAAGTAACGAGCTTAATGTGAGAAGAATTATTAGAATATCACTCATACATTTGGAACTGTCAACAAATATATGATGATTATTCTTCTATCTAAGTACTCATGAAAACTTATGAGCGCATTGTGAGAAATAAAACTCGATTTTTCCTGACACTTTTGGTCGTAGTACGGCGAACGTCAGCTAGCTTTGCGAGACTAACTTCAAAATGGTATATGTCCTACTTGGGCCGTAAAATCTTACGACTGAGGTGCGAACAACATTTTTTAATCGAGTATACCGTATACGTAAAGTATCTGCCTTTTCGGTAGTCTTTTTTCGGCCGTACAGTTGAACCTTATTGTTAGGCTTACAAAAGTACGACTTTACGACCGATACAGTATTACCGTACATTTGTGGACAAAATTATCAAGTATTATTTACTTGAGGTTCCGAGTATTCATTTGAATGAAAATTCCGCGGCTTCTAGAGCACAATTGATTCTTAACAGAATTTTTCGCTAACTATGGCAAAAAGTTACCTACTTCTAACAATTCCTGATAAAACAGCCCTAGCCAACGAGAAAGCTCTACAAAACAACGATGTAAGTCCATTTATAGTCTCGAACATATGAACGTTCGGAACATAGAGCACATTGAATATTGAAGTTCGACACTCGTATAAAAAAAGTATGTGGTCTCTGTAGATAGACGTAATTTTTTTTAAGGTGTAAAATACTGTTCGAGGCCAACAAACTTGCCTGCCTAGTTTGAATTTTCCTAGTCTACCGCCACCTTGACTGAATATTCTTTGGGTAGTAAACTACAAAGCCTTGGGATTAAATAAAATTCTTTAATATTTCATCACCACTGGAATGTTAATATTGATTCCAAATCGAATTTTTTTTACCACAGCACCCAGTAAAGATTCACGAGTCATGACGAGTGAAACTTGAAGAGTTGCTTCTTTGCACTGAAAATCTAAGCTTTGGATTCTTTTTCACTGTCAATGAAGAGGATGTCAAGGGATAGATGATAATATTTGACTCAAGACCTCAAAATTAATTCTTGGCAATGATTCAGCTTCTGTTTAATAATTCATGCTGCATTCATAGGTAGGAAAGTAGACACACAGATCTTAGACCTTTAATAAAAAGTTCAGAAATGGACCTTGAGTAACTAACAAACCATAAATTTGAAACTTTCCATTCTGTAATTTCAAACATCTATTACAGATAATTGAAATAATTTTGGAAGATAAGAACTTCTTTCAGATAAAAGTGGGTTTGCTAAATAGAGAACTAGTTAATAAAATAAGGTTGAAGTTACTGACGTTAACATGAGAGAACTTTTATTTTTTTAAATCTTTTCTTGAAGTTTTTGAATGTCTGAATGAGTTGAATGTGCATGATACTTTTGGTTTCATTTGTACGTTTTAGTGAATTTCAAACATTTTTATGAAAAGGATTTAATGCTTACACCAGAGCGAGCTTTGTCTTCACTGTAGGTAGCGGCTACTTCGTTAAATTTTTGGCCAGCTTTGAGTTTGTCCATTGCCTCTAGAACCTTGGATTGTTTTTCACAGAGAATGTGCCTTACCTGGGATGATATTCATTGGTGCATATATTAAATAGGTATTAATATATTATACATACACACGACAATTAATTACACAGTGATATACTATACAAATATACAGCAGTTCATTTTGAATGATCATTTAATTTGTGGTATCTATGCACATCTTGTGATTTGAGAGCCTTCGTCAAATGACTGACATGAATACATAACCAGCGATCAGATAGCTTGCACATTCATTTCTATTGAAAATCCACTTGTGTGATATTCACGTTCATTAGTAATTGAAATTCACTATTCTGATTATTTTGTAATATATGATTATTTTATACTATATGATTATTTTGTTTTGTAAGTCTTCTCAAGTGAACATTTGAGATTGTAAGATTCATTGAATTGCTAGTCTAGATGTCAGTCGTACGAAAAAAAAAAATGCGCCATTTATTGTGAATTGGTTAATATAATCACTTTGACTGCGGCCCCCCCTTTTTTATTGCTATCTCCCTTCTCGTCTTCATTTCCTCCCTTCGATTTTCCAGCAGCATTTTTTTTTGGAGGCATTATAATGATTCACACACCACAAAACAAAAACTTAATACAAGACCTATATCACTCCAGTATAACCTCTAACTGCTTTAAACATACATTGTTCGCATGTGATGATACCATAGGCATAGAGCACACGGGTGCGTTCCAAAACTAACTGACGACGCTGAAAATTCCCTAGGCAGAGGCAGTGCTGCTCAAGGGTGTGTTCCGACCACGGTCGTATACACGGGTCTGGGCACACCAAGGTCCTATATAACGCAGCGTGACCGTTGTAACATCCGACCAGAACGTCGGTATGTTTTATGGACTATTATTATTGCATGTCACTTTTATCAACTAACCAAACTGGAAGTACGCAAATCTTGTAACCATAAGGCATTAAAACAGCTGTCTAACTATTTGGAATATCCTTCGATGAAAATAACTATGAAATTGACTAACCAGAGGTTAAATACCATGTTACGAGACTCTCGCACTACAAAGAGCTATAATATTATTGTACATTATTATATACCATTATCATATTAACACCATAATTAACTAACACCATTATATCCAATTATTATATAACACTCGACAATGCCATTTGCGCATTCGGAGCTGAGAGCTACACTATAAGCAATTTATGCTATACCATATAGCCTGGAGTATACAAGACTCTAATACCATAGATATGTGTATAAGCTATATAATGTAAAGATAGATGCACTGCTGCAATAATTCATAAAACCAAAGACTGCAAAACCTTTAAAACCGTGAATACCAATTATCCAGCATGAATTATACTTTCCTCCGTAACACCGTATTGTAGGCAACACGTGCAGCGTTTTGAAAGCAATGCAGATCTCTAATGTGGAGCCATACAGAGCCCCATCTGGAGAACACATTAGGAAACTTGACGACGAAACGATTGAAGGTAAATCAACTCACGGATTGATTCTGTAAGGCGAAACAACCAAACAGAATTACAATAAATATATCAATACACTAATAATCAACCCTTTTAAGCGAACAAAGCTTGTACCAGTTTTGAGGTAAAACATAAGAAAACACATCCCTAGCTCCTTACAGGTATTGTACGACACCAAGAAATAACTCAAAGATGTATACGTGGCAACGCCCAGTAACAGGCAACCAACAAACATGAGAACAACATTCTAATACCTTCCAAGCCGATCTATATCAATATAAGAATTAATAATTACAGAAGAGAATTATATACGAAAGCATACATGTAAACCTGCTCTAAAACTACGAATTATCAAATTGTTAAATACCCTAAACCTGTTGAGATTGTTATAACACAAACACCTAAAAATACTCGTAGCAGCGCAATCCTAATAATATTAAGCAAATAGCAACTATGTCTCATAAACAATCGCTATTGTACTACAGGCGAATAACGATAGTAATCAATTATGATACATATGCAATTCTACATATTTACACGCTATAAAACGAACAAAACGACAAGTAACCGATATGGTAATCTTAATACATAGACTTTGTAACGAACAGGATAGTAAGAATATTTAAGAAGTAAACTACAACTAGAACCCAGCGCATCGTGAACCCGAAAATAGACACGGCACTAACGTCCACCACGAAACATGGGTCATCTTTAGCGCACGTGCACTGAGATCACCATATTAGGAAATAGCTGCTAAAACCGGCCCAGGTCCTATCGTCCACAGGGGGAAAGAAGCACGGTAGCCAAGGGGGGCTTGCTGCCCCAACATCAAAGCCCACGCAGAGTGGAAAATTACAGCGCAATGACCCTACGCCTATATAACCGCACCAACACAGCGTTATACCATATGTAGAAAGCTTGCAATATAGTAATAGTTAAAGAGCTAAGAGCACGGGCGAACATGCGGCGAAGATGTCGTGCCAGAATTTTAATTCCTAGAAAAAGGTGGATGGTGCGCAGAAGTTGACAAAAGCTAAAGAAGAGGATTGTTCTGCGCAGTGATTGATACCCATAAAAACGGCGACCGATCATCGGATCGTCCTCTTGGTTGCAACCACTAGATTCGTTATCTTCTCCCGGTATAGTCTCGCGGTGAAATCCTTTTGCCTTATGCATTCAAACTTTTCCTACGACGTTACTTTTTCCAAAAATCCATCAAGCTTTCAACTCCATTTTGGCACATTAATTTAAGATCTTACATCTAAGTAACCCCGTTGTTTGTGACTTGAAATATCGAACTTATAAAATAAATCCAAGTTAATCAAAGTATCCAAATATATTAAAATCAGTTATTCCGTTAAATCCTCTCACCAATCTACGCTGCAATTCAACATATATAGATTATTCTCAAATGGTAAGATAACTAATTAAATCTTTCATCCAATAATTACTCGTTCCTCGGTTCGTTCGATTAGAGCGATAGAATGACCGTTGTCCGGTGTATTTCAATACTTTATCGGTAATTGGTGACCCAAACTACTGATGTGAGTCTAACTGTAGCTGTGTGAATGATTCGAGTGTGTAACATCTGGAAATTTCCACCAGGTACCGTACCGATGTCACACCGTGCCTGTGTTTCTCAATTTGTGCACCAAAGACCGGAGCGCTACAATCTCCGAGGCCGGTGTGCAACAAAGAGAGAAATATAGGGCAGCCGTCTGTTTCTCCGTGCGCTTGCGTGCTAGGCTTGCAGATTTGTATGATGTTTTGATGGGTTATTTATTCTAATTCAGATCATAATTAAGACTCATCATAACAAAAAGGTTACTACAAGTGCATCAATAGTAAATTGAATTCAATCCGTAAAATCGAATCGCGAATTGAGTGAACTGGCGAAAGAGGTTAACGGGTTGTAAATAAAGAAACAGTTGCCGCGCATGCGTACTAAGTAGGCTCCTCCCTCACTAGCGCTAGCGGCGAAAATTTACAACATCGGCTTCATTTTCGATCACGGTTTTACAGCCGGAGTGCTCAGACCTGACATTAGCTGATAGCAGAGATGATCTCTGGCTCACAGCACTAAAAACTCCCTAGGACAGAGGCTAAGTTAATCACGAACTCGGAAGCATAAGAGATGAAAGACTGTTCACAACACTGGGAGCTAATATCGGAATGCACCCTCAAGAATTCGACAGCGCAAAAAAAAAATGAAAGATTACTGACAGTACTGGGAGCTTATTTCAGCATGCACCTTAATGTTATGTCCTAAATGAACGGATAAGTCACTAGAATCCGCGTACCGGTGATTTCATCCAGTCGTATTTTTACGGAATGGTGGATACGTCCGGTATCTGCATATTATAACATTCTGTTTACGGCGTCTGCAGGAGTCGTATATACAAATATGAAATAAAAGGTCCTACAGTGCGAGTATTAATCATGAGTCCTAACGAATGCCATCTTTGGTATTTTTACGATTATATTTGTCGTAGGTGTCTACAACAAGTTCCGTGTTCCGCTCCTTCTATTGACATCTCCCTGGCTCCGATGTACCCGAATTCCCGAACGGTAAGCCGCAGGGTCAACTTTCATTTTATGAAGTAATTGGTTATAGATACAAAATTTAATCTTACGTAAGAGCTAATCATATAAATTATATTTATATTTAATGATATGAAAGCTTCATCTAAACAGAAAAATCAAGCCGAAGAGCACAAATATGTATCTGCTCCGTTATATCGTTATGTACAATTTCGCCACGGAAAGTTGGATAGACAGAGAGAAACCTTCTGGGATAGTTTCTCACCTGTTCAATAATCCTACAAATTTTACGACCCATGGTGTTGGGTGAGCACCGTTTGCACTGCTGGCCGCGCACCTCAAACTGAGCAGCGAACAAAAAAGAGTCTGCGGGCATGACTGGCAGTGTAAAAAGTGCTCGTCTAACACCGTGAATTGTAAAATATCCATATCGAATACGTTGACTGAGGATATACCTATAAAGACTGATATAGCCTTGGCCGTATTCGACGGTCTCTTCTTTTTGATAAATTCCTTCAAAATGATAGGATCGTACGCGCAGAACGTAGTTCCTGCTGTGCGAGACCGTTCGAATCAGTAGGTTATAGAAGCTGTGAAAATGAGCGTATTTTTGAAGCTGCGCATCCGATGGTCTATTCCAAATCATTGGGACGTCAATCTTTGAACACGTGTTCTCCGCGTTAACGAATATGCAAACAGCAGCTGCATGTTTGCAATACCCTTTTCCACCTTTGCAACTGCTGCATACGGTATTACTGACAGTTCGGTCGGCGTTTAGCTTCAAAGTAAAGAAACAAAAAAATCGCTACAGAAAATAAACTGAAGCCACCGAAGAAAAGAAACCAATACAAAAAGCTTTTTTCCATACAATACTCGTTAAGTTTTGGCGTTTAATGTGCACAAGCAACTCGCCAATTGTTTTTAAGGTTATTTTTTTTCCATGCCTTACCTCAATTGTTACTTGGTAACGATTTTCATGTTTTTTTTTCACTTTCTGCCCCTGGCGTTTCCCTTAAAACAGTACCAAGTACTCGGCGATATCCTACGTCATAGATTTCCTCCCGTACATCGGATACGTGAAAAGAATTCAATAATTTTTGCCCTTTCGATACACTTTTCTTTCGAAATACATCTAAAACAACCTCCTGAAACCCGCTTCTAATGATAACGACCATTATTTGTAGATTGCATACGAATATTAAAGCTAAAAACGTTATTTAATAAAACAAGTTGTCCCATATGTTACACACACGTATTTCTTTATGGGATATTAGTTTCTGTCACCCCACCGTTTAAATAAAATTTCGGGAGATAGCGCTGCCGCTCCGCGCCAGAGTTACGTGCATAGCGTATGGGACTTTGCGTAATGGAAAATTGGCGAAATAAATTCATCGTCAAGCAGCGCCCTCTGCATCCTTTCTTACACGCGCAACCCAATACGACAAGGGGTCGATATGTAGAGGCAACAAGAACTGATGTTACCACCGCTCACCGTGTGTTCCCAGACAATGCGGAGTCGAATATTATTATGGATATGGAATAACGAACGGGAACAGACTGAAATTTTCATATAACCCCGTAAGAAGTCCGTACACTTTTCAACCATGCAAATTTATTTGACAATGAGCCAAATTCAGCAATACTAATGCAACTCCATCACATAGACAAAAATATTTTCATCTGATTAGATGCACAATAAACATACACCTGAGCCACTGTAAATATGGTTAGAAACCGTTTCTTGATGCAATTCTCTATTCGATTCCCAAAACAAGATTGTTCAGAAGGTTATTACCTAAGTAACCTAGATTATAATTGCCCATATCTGTCCGCTCCATTATAATTTTGTGGCAGAGCCCGCGTTGATTATTACGAATTTCGAGTCTCACAATAAGTATATGTATTCCCGAAAAAGTCGATACTATTTTACCCAGAATTTCAGTACTCTTCCGGTACCCTCTAATAATAATATTGTGTAATAATTTAAAATCCTGAATTTTACCTGTGGGATAGTGGATAATTTGTGAATTTTACTTTTCCAAGAAAGTGAACTACATTATTTTATTTTATTTATTTTATTTTATTTTATTTATTTTATTTTCTTTATTAAAACCCAACAGCCCAAAGGGCCAATAACAGGGTTACTCAATTTACATAGTCATCGACAGAGACAAAGTTACCACATATTGTTGTTGTATGTTGATTCTACATAAACTAAAATTTCTAATTTAAATATTTGATATAACTGTTAGCTTGAAACTATTATACTTTGTATATCTATATATGTATTCACATACACACACAGACACACACTACGCCATACACCAGTATCATATAAATCGTTCCTGTATAGCAAGCCTAACTAAGAGCACGTTTATTTATCTATCCCAGTAATCCATGCAATCTATCAGACAATAGGTTATGGGCCTTATAATTTGTTTAAATTATTGATTGCACCGTTCGGATTTAACGAGATAAAAGTTTATTTTTGGTGGTTTCAGTGAATTTATAGTAGAAATTGGACAAAATAAATTCTAACCCCAAAACTGCTATAGTGTCGCTAAGTGCGCACGTGGTCGTTGCTCTGAAAATTTTTCTCATTTATCTCATTTTTTGCGTTACAAAATTAGTTAAAACGTCAAAAACTTTGTGCAGAGAGATATTGAGACAAGAGAATCAATATAGTGCTAGGTGTTAATATTGATCAAAACTAAAAGTAAATACCAGATCTAAGTGATGATGGCTGACGTACAGCTAGCTGGTATAATTAAACTACAATCGAAAGAACATTACTCAGACTGGTCCTTTGCAATGGGATATTATTTAAAAGACCAAGATCTGTGGGGTTGTATAGAAGATACTGAAAGCTATACACGTGATGAAAACAAAATGAATAAGGCGAAATCTAGAATCATCAGCTCAATACATGTGAAAAACTACTCTCACATTAAAAAGTGCTCTACTCCGAAGCAAATGTGGGACGAGCTGAAGAGTACATTCGATGGAGGTGGCCTAAATAGAAAAGTGGGTCTACTGTAAACGTTAGTAAGTACCAAACTTGATGATTACCCTAATACAGAAGATTACGTCAATAAAATATCTGACACAGTTCAGAAGTTGGAATCTCTTAAGATGAAATTGGATAGTGAACTGGTAGGTGCTCTGCTTCTGGCTGGCTTACCCGACAACTATGATCCTATGGTGATGGGACTTGAAGGATCAGGTCAAAAGCTTACAGCAGAGACAGTTAAATCTATTATCCTTCAAGATGTGATAAAAGATGAGAAAAGTGCAACAGAAAATGCTTACGCAGCAAGGAATTTTAACAGAAAGAAGTTCAACAACAACAATAACAACTTCAACAAGAAGAATAACTACAAGAAGCAGTTCAATAACGACAAGTTCAATAACAATAGCAACAAGAATAGAAGATGCTTCAAATGCAACACCTATGGACACATAGCAAAAGACTGCAGAGTGAAAACAGAAACCAGCAACTTGGCAAAAGAAGATGACGATGAAGAAGCAGTCGCTATTGTATGGATGACCACAAATGAAAAGTGTAAGGAGTCAGATTGGTATCTGGACTCAGGCTGTACTCAACACATGACACCATTTCAAAGGTGTTTATCTGAATTTAACACAACAAAACCAAAGATGGTAAGGTTGGCTGATAATAGGTTAGTAGAATCCACTGGCCAAGGAGTTGCTAAAGTTAACCTATCAAACATGGACAAACCAGTGATTTTAAAGGACACACTACTCGTACCTAAACTACATGCAAACTTAGTCTCCGTACACAGACTAACCGCGACTGGATTTCGAGCAAGTTTTGATGACAAAAAATGTGATATTATAAATAAGAAGACTAATCAAATTGTTGCCACAGCAATCAAAGAAGGAAAGATGTGGAAGTTTATCAGAAAAGATGAAGAAACTGCAGCTCTAGCCAAAACTTCAAAAGTGCCAAACGCTATATGGCACAGAAGATTAGCCCATTTGAACAGGCATGACATGCTAAAGTTAAACGAAATGGCCACTGGATGTAAAATTATTGGAATAGATCATCAGGCATGTGAAAGCTGTATCAAAGGTAGACAAACAAGATTGCCATTCCCAAAAGAAAGCCAAAAAGCAGAAGAATTACTTCAGATAGTGCATTCTGATATGTGTGGCCCAATGAATATTAGCTCATTAGGTGGAGCAAGGTATATACTAACCTTCACAGACGACATGAGCAGATTCACACACGTATATTTTTTAAAGGCAAAATCAGACTTACTGGAGTATTTACAAGATTATGTAAATTTGGCCGAGAATCAAACAAATAAGAAAATGAAAACTCTCAGATCTGACAATGCACTGGAATACAAGGACAAAAAAGTTCAAGACTTTCTCAAAAGGAAAGGCATAAGATGGGAATCATCATGCCCTTACACACCAGAGCAGAATGGAGTTGCTGAAAGGAAAAATAGAACCATCGTGGAAAAAGCAAGGACAATCTTATTAGAGTCAAATGCTCCAAAGTATCTATGGGCCGAGGCATCATATACAGCAAACTATCTGATCAATCGTTCACCTTCAAGAAGTATTCAATCAACGCCATTTGAAATTTACACAGGCAGGAAGCCAGACTTAAGTCACTTAAAAGTTTTTGGATGTACAGCAATGAAACATATACCAAAAGAACAGAGAAAGAAATGGGATGAAAAATCAAGTAAAAGAATGTTTATTGGTTATAGTGAAACTCAGAAAGGCTACAGGTTGTTTGATCACAACACAAAGAAGATTACCGTTAGCAGGGACGTAATTTTCATAGAAGAGGAAATGTTTTTCAAACCAAAGGAAGCTCCAGCGGTTACTTTACCTAAAAAAGAAGAAAAAGAAGAAGAATTTGTATACTTACCACTTGAAAAGTGCCTAGAAAAAATAAATTTAAATCAAGAAATAGAAGAAGAAAGAGACTCAACAGGTGTAGTGGATATGTCATTAGATGAAACAGTTGAAATTCATAGACAAGAAATGGACGATCAACAACAAAATCAACTTGAAAATAGGCAAGCAGAAGAAGAAGAAGAAGTCAGAGAGCAAGTGATAACACAGACTCCGACCAGGACTACGAGAAGCAAGAATCCACCAGCAAAGTTTAAAGACTACGTTATGACTGCGAATGTCAAAACAAAACGAAAAAGAGAAGAGGAAACAGAAAAGATAAAAGAGCCTAAAACTTGGCAAGAAGCTCTTAATTCAAAACTCAGAGATGAGTGGTACCAAGCAATGAAAGTTGAAATGGAAAGATTTAACGAAAATGAAGCTTTTACACTTGTAGAATTACCCAAAGATAGAAAACCGATTGACTTAAGATGGGTGTTCCAGATCAAGAGAGATGAAAATGGCAAAATAGTAAGACTCAGACTCGTCGCCAAAGGATTCATGCAAACCATCAACATCGATTATTTCAAGACATTTGCACCAGTTGTACGCTACGCTACAATTAGATTTTTGGTGAGTCTAGCCATGAAGTATGATCTGAAGATTTATCATTTGGATGTGGATGCTGCATTCTTGAAAAGTTTACTAAAAGAAGAAATTTACGTCAATCAACCAGAACCATTTGTACAAAAAGGAAGTGAAGATAAAGTATTAAAGTTGAACAAAGCAATATATGGATTCAAACAAGGATCAAAAGCGTGGCACGAGACGTTTACACAAATACTAGTAGAGATGAACCTCAAGCAAAGTGCAGTTGATACATGTGTATACCAGTATAAAAACAATCAAGATTGGATCATCGTCGCCATTTACGTAAATGACCAAATGGTCCTAGTCTTGTCGAAACAGTTAAAAGAAGACTTTGCACAAGCCATAGCAGAAAAACTCAAGATCAAGGATCTAGGATTACTCAAGTTCTTTTTGAATATAAAATTCAAAGTTCAGAGGGAGAAGGCTCTAACGTACGTCACACAAGAGACTTACATCAATAACATGATAAGTAACTTTAGATTAGAGGGAGCAAACGATGAAGACACTCCACTAGAACCAGATGTGAAATTAGATAGAAGCGACTCAAGTCCTGTAACGCCAAATTTTCCATACGCTGAAGGAGTAGGTACCTGTTTATACTCGAGCCAAACATCCAGGCCAGATATCTGCTTTGCAGCAAGTTATCTTAGCTCATTCAACGCTAATCCAAAGAGAATTCATGTTGCAGCGCTTAAACATTTGATGAAGTACCTGCATGGAACAAGAACTTTAGGACTGAAGCTTCAAAACGACAAATCTAATCAGATAGTAGGCTATTCAGATGCAGATTATGCTAATGACGTGAGAGATAGAAAATCAATCTCTGGCTACATATTCTTTTACAACGGTTCTCCAATCTCATGGTCAACAAAAAAGCAGAAGACAGTTGCAGCCTCTACTTGTGAAACCGAATATCAAGCTTTATCCGCTGCCTGCTCAGAAGCTAAGTGGTTGAAACAATTAATCATGGAGTTTGATCCAGAAGTAGCTTCTAAACCAATAATTATAAAAGTAGATAACAACAGTGCAATAAATCTAGCAGAGAATGAAAGCTACAAAAGTAAAGTCAAGCATATCGACATCAAACACCACTTCATAAGGGATATGTGGAAAAACAACATCATTGAAATTGAACATGTATCAAGTACGAAGATGGTAGCTGATTATCTGACGAAGCCGCTGAAGAAAGAAAAACATCTATTCTGCCTCAACAACTCAGGATTAGAAGAAACAAGTGATAATTAATTATAAGACTTTTTCTATTATCACAACAAACAAAAATGTTATTTCGTTTTTTCTCATTACATTCCTTATTTTTATTTTTGTTATTAATAGTTTAGAGGGAGTGTTAGCTTGAAACTATTATACTTTGTATATCTATATATGTATTCACATACACACACAGACACACACTACGCCATACACCAGTATCATATAAATCGTTCCTGTATAGCAAGCCTAACTAAGAGCACGTTTATTTATCTATCCCAGTAATCCATGCAATCTATCAGACAGTAATAACATATTGATTACATTAGATTTGGATATTGATTCAAATAGCTTAATTTGCGTTTATTAGTGTATTAAGTTATTTATTTATTTAACTGTTTTCGCTTAGTTAAATGAGAGTTGACGCAATAGAGTTGGCCGTGAGGGGCAATAGATATACTAACTATATCAATTTGTAGGAATAGTTCAATTAAATCATCCAGATTGTGCTGTTGTGAAGTGATCATAGACTTACAGGCTATAAGTACACCGCCACCTGATACCCTGGATGCCTCACGTCTATCACACATTTTGATAATAAATGTAACTCTGCTTGAAGGAAGTGTTTAGGATCGAGCAGTGTTCCCTGCTCGATACTGTAGATGTGATTGTTTGTTGATGACTGTCGTTCTGCCATTCCGAGTCACCAGACGAAGATTGGTCTCCTCTTCCGCTACATGCCGTTGAAGTTCGTCACGAGTGGCCTTGTGTTGAGCCTACTGCATTTGAGTCCGATCTTTCGCTATTACTATGTTGTTCAAGTTCAGATCCGGAGGGAGCTGGTTGGCTTTCTTGTATTTCATGAAGTTCATTATTATTATATCAGAGGAACAATTGTTAACAAATGTGATTTTCAGAGGTCTCGGTTTTTGAAGCGCTGGAGAATATTTACCGATACGAGATTGAGAATATACGGATGAATCAACGTTAAGCGCAGTGCAGAGTCTTGTGGTGAAATCCGAATCTCGGTTAGTTCGGGCTTCTAACTCAGCATCGGATGAGTCAGGAACATTGTATAATATCACATTGTTACGCCTGGAGAATCTTTCTTCAACTTCTGCCAAGACAGATTCCTCATTGCCTGGCGGAAATGCGTCAATAGTACTGATCTTGTCTGTATTTGTTTTAACTTTGCCTTCTAGCGATTCAACCTTGGTCATAAGATTCTTATTCTCTTCTTCTATTTTCTTAAATCTACCATCTACAGACTCACGCAGAGAATCTACACTCCCTTGTACTTTATCTAAGGCAGCTGTGATGTCTGTTTGCAATTTCGTGTTTTCCTCTCTGATAAGTGTACGTAGATTTCCATATGAAAACGTTTTCTTTGCACCGCAGCATCTTTAAAATGCACCATTTGTTAAAACACTGGTTGCTTTCGCACAACTGGGGTGATATGTAGCATTACACTTAGGACAATCATCACAGTCAGTGACAATGGTGCTAGAGCAGCCACGGCACATACGAGACATGTTAGATGTTTGTGAACAAAGCCAGTCAATAACAAGATGTAGGATGTTTTGCTGTTACCTACAAGTAGACCACGGGTGTCAGCATCAGGCACTATAATGAGGTATCATAGAAGAGATATTTTAATTATTATTATTGACTTATTGAGTTACAATTATGGAGAATTAATTAGTTATGCAATGATCCAGATGTATGTTTATATTTCAGATTGATAACAAGGTTTAATTTCACACTTAGAGATCGAATTTAAGCTAGTGGACACATTAATAGTTACACAAGATACAAATTTATCTCAAGGCAACGGTACCAGCACAAGGAACTACACGACGTATCACAGTAGTGTTACTACTTCTAATATAGAATTAATTCGTTATGTAATGTTCCAGGTGTATGTTTATATTACAGAATGATAACAAGGATTAAATTCACACTTGGAAATCAATTTTACGCTAGTGGACGCACTAATAATTACACAAGCTACGGATTTATCACACGGCAATAAAACGTGACTTTACTCTGCCGCCATCTTGGCTCGTCTTATTATCATCGAGACTTCTTGTAACAAGAACAAAATAATTTTTTCTCCTATTTTCACTAAGAAATATTGTCAAAATGTACGCAGTGTGCATAAATTACCAGTCGGAGCGAGAATTTTTGTTACAAGTTTCTCCGTATTTTAATAATGATATAACTAGCAATTTCGTCGTTAATGACGAAAGTTGAAAGTTTACTGAGCGTTGTAGTGTAGAGAAGGTTAAATTTATAAATTCTTATGCATAAACATCAAGCGAAATCATTTATTGACCAATTCGGTAGACAATTAATTACTAGTTAAATGTTGAAAATCCGAGAGACAAAAGTTACAGTATCATTCCAATAGTTGGAACATGCAATCCAAATAAACATAGACAAAAAGTTACATTGATAAATAGTCCCAAATAAGGGACGCCAATGAAAAGTAAATTAATAATAATCAATTTTAATAAACATTTATGAAACTTTTCTGAAAAGTGATGTTAATTAATCACAATTTTGAATTGAATACAAAAAACTAACGACTTATATTACTTAAAGATAGATTTTCCGGATTTTTTTTGTTATCAAATCTTGATCGATTATATACGAATGGTTTCAGTTTGAACAGTATATCGCTCGAATGAATGCGTCAAAGGTCGATACAAGAAGTTTGGACACGTGCAAGTTTTGAAGTACGATATCTGTGTCGAAAAAACATGGAGAGCAGGTCGTAAGACCCTTCGGAAATTTCAAGAGTGTTTTGTTTCCAACAATCCATTGGACTTTTCTGAGACAAGACTCTCACGTCAACATATCACCAGCAATAAGTTGAAAATCACGTTTTTCTATTTTTGTATTATTTTGCAGACCTTTGGGGTAATGGGAGAATGATGTGGGAAATCCCCCGTCTCAAAAATCATAACCTTGCTTTAGAAGTTACTCATTGATAAACTAATGTGGTTCGAAATGATAGGGAACTTCGAAACTTGCTTCGAGAAACCAAGTCCCGAGAAGATTGAAAATGAAACGGTATGAAGTTGGGATCGAATGAAGCTATCAGACGAAGCTAAATATTTGAAAGAATTAAATAAAAAGTAGCACCATTTAGTTCATTCGGTTTTAGTAAAAAACTGTACATGCATAATACTTGTCTCCTTCGGAAGAAATGTTCATGTTGAATAAAAGAAGAGTGCTTACGTGAAAGAATGGCCAAAATCGATCCAGAGATAAAGTATTACGTCCCCGTACAAAAGTAATCGAATAGGGCTGGTTCATACCGTAAAACTGTTACTTTGTGTACACTCGGCCGCGCTCCGCGATCCGATATACGTGACCGTCGCTCGAGATGCGCCGCACAGAGAAGTGGGTAGGTGTAGGATTCCGGTCTGTGCCGGAAGTGCAAAGAAACGCATAATTAGTGTTCCCATCTTTTTTGGTGGGGGACTATGTGACCAGGGCCATACGATTATAGTACCGAACCAAAAACTATAGTACTTTTTGAAAATTTAATAATGCAATCAAATCACGAAATATCATTATTACAAGTATTCCATTTTATGTTTTTGTGTAACGCTTTGAGACGTTGTGAAATAAATATGGATTCGCGAGCTCTTCTAGTGAGTCAAATTAAAGACGCAAATAAAATGTTATGGAAAAGTTTTAATAGCAGAGAACGTGTTTCTGGTTTAAAGTCTGAAACAAGACTGTTTTTACAATAATGTTGGTTGACACAGCAACCTTATTCTTTTTAAAGACATAAGAGGTTATAAACTTCTTTTATCTATGATGACTACTAGATTGTAGAAGTGATCTAGCGTGGCTCTAAAAATTTAGACTCCCTTTTTACTATCTGGCATTTGCCCACCGTCTCAAGGTAAACCACAGAAAACCTTGAGCAGATAGTTGAGCATTAAATTGAATTTCAAAAATTTATGTGCCTTGTTTTATAATGGTAAGTGTTGTTAGTGTTATGTATCTTCATGAATTTGAAGAAATCAAAGATCATCCGGATCGACGTCGGAAAGACAGCCATTCCTCTTCAGGGAAGATAGACCGGTCGAAACAGACACGGCCGAGTACGACGAAGCGGGAAATCGTAACCGGGAAAACTCTGGGACTAGGTGAGGTAAACCAGACGGGAAAGGCTGATTCCTTCTGTGAATTAGCATCAGGAAACAGGAAAAAGAATGGGTTACTGGATCCAAGACTTCTTCCACAAACAGCCTACCCTAGAGTTTGGGGGGACAAGTGTGAGTGGTCGCAGATCAATCCAAATTCACTAGGCGAATTTGGGAAAAGCACGAATAAGTTGGATTAAATATTCATTTAAGAGAGAAAAGAAACGATCTTATCTCAATCATTTCCATGCAATTTTTCAAAACCAAGGCCACCAGTCATCCTCTGGAAAATCCGATTCAGAAGAAGAAAACTTCTAGAAGGAAACAAACAAGGAAACAGATATCGACAGAAGCAAAAGCTAATCATCGACGTCTTCATTTCTTTGACAGGCAATAAAATAGGTTGTGAATGCCCGTCACACATAATCAAAATATTTCAAAGAAAGAGGTTAACTCCTATGATGTTTTGGTTTTGTTCAAAAAGTTTTAACATCGTGTAAACTCGGAGTCTCACTAAACGACCTGACCTAAAACGACGTGCTAAATTCCATTCTCTTCTTGAGCTTCAAATGGAGCTAGTCGGTCCAGGTGTACAACTTTTTGTCGTGAATGTGGAGATCTTCGGATTCTATAAACAATATCATTTATCCGGTTGATTACTAAATAGGGGCCTTCCCAGTTTCTTTGTAATTTCGGACATCGTCCTTTCTGTCTTCGAGGTTGAAAGAGCTAGACAGAATCTCCGGGATTCAACTTTGAATCTCTGGCTCGAATATCTTAGCGAGTTTTCAATTTATCCGAGACCATAGAAATTCTATTTTCAGCAAAACTATGAATTTCTTCTAATCGTCGTTGTAAAAGAGAGGCATAATCTGTTTAGTGCTGTTTTTGCACAGGAACAGGGCCTTTTTCTAAATCTGACGAAAGTCGAAGATTTTTTCCTGTAAGCATGATGGCTGGCGTCTGTTCTGTTGTCTTATGAATCGCAGACCTGTAAGGTGAGAGGAAGAAAGGGATCTAGGAGTCCCAGTCTCTTCGATTCTGTTCTACGAAGGACGACAAATATTGAAGTAAGGTTTTATTCGAACGCTCTACTATGCCGTCAGATTCAGAATGCAAAGGAGTCGTACAAGTCTTTCTAACCCCTAAAATCTGGGTAACCTCTTTTATTAAGGTTGGCTCAAAATTTCGGCCCTGATCGGTATGAAGTTCTAGGGGAACTCCGTGTATACAGACAAACTCTCTAACGAACACATGAGCTACAGTAGAGGCTTCTTGATTAGCAAGTGGGACCACTTCGGGCCACTTGGTAAAATAATCTGCAATGACCAAAGCATATTTATTTCCAAAATAGGTTGTAGGGAGAGTCCGAGGATGTTCATTGCTAATCTCGCGAAAGGAGCTCCCACATTGTAAACCTGAAGAGAGCTATGTCCTTTAGCTCGAGGCCCTTTCTTTGCCGTGCAGATTCGACATTTCCGACACCAATCTTCAATGTCCGTCCGGCAACGCGGCCAAACGTAGGAGTGGCGTATCCTGCCTAGAGTTTTGTTCGAGGCAAAGAGTCCGCCTGTAGGAGAATCATGGTGAAGAGCAAGATTCTCTGGAACTCGAGTCCTAGGAACCAAAAGTTGCCGCCTGATTTCCTTGAAGTCTGCAAATTCCCATTTTCGGTATGAAATTCCGTGAATTAAAAGGATAGAGACCCATTGAACCCAATAAATTTTCAAGTCTGGTTCAGCTGAAGATATATATTGCCAGTCCGGGCGCGTCTCTTTTTCCTTCCAGGACTTAATTTGAGTTAGAGTGTTGTCCTCTTGTTGAGATTTTCTCCAATCGTCTAGGTCTTTTTCAAGGGAAAGCTTCCGTAATAAAGGAGGAGGGTTTTGGTTCTTCCCTAGACGTGCACATTGTTCACATTCTGACATTTCTTCGCAGGGTCTTCGGGAGAGAGCATCGGCATTTCCCTGTTGAATTCCTGCTCGATGACGAATATCAAAATCGTACTGTCCGAGCCTCTCTAACCATCTAGCTACCTGACCTTCGGGAGATTTGAACGAAAGTAACCACTTAAGGGAAGCATGGTCTGTTCGTATCAAAAATCTCCCTCCGTACAGATAATGATGAAAATGATCAACGGTTTTTACAACAGCTAAAAGTTCTCTACGAGTGACACAATAATTTCTCTCGGTTTCACTCAGAACTCTACTTAAATAACTAATCACTCCCTCTCGACCTCCCTGCATTCGTAACAGAACCCCACCTATTCCTGAAAGAGAGGCGTCTGTATCCAAAATAAAAGGAAGTTCGACCTCTGGATAGGCTAAAATCGGCGAAGAAATAAGATTATCCTTTAGTTTCTTAAAAGCTTCTTCGCATTCCGGGGTCCAATCAAAAGGAATTATGATTCCGGTCAAGTGGTGGAGAGGTTTAGCTATGCTAGCGAAACCTTTTACAAACCTTCTGTAATATATACTTTAACGTGGCGTTTTAGAGTCGCCAGTCACAAGGGCACACAACCGTTGTTTATCTCTAGAAAACGCATCCTCAGCGGGGTACTCTAACCGAACTCGATACAAAATGGGCAATACCTACTCCTAACTAATTCTTTCTTTGTAAATTCTGTACTTCGCGCTTCGGCGCACGCTAATAAGGTATTTCGACGACAACGATTCTGGTCACCGAGGGATCTACAGCTACCGATATATACCGTTTCTAGCTCTCGACGACTTCGCCTACCGATAGTCTAATAAAACTACACTGGCTACGTTGGTGCGCTTCTACACACCTGTGGTAGCATTCACACGAATCTCTCGTATCACCTTGACTGCCGGTGAACAGGGAGATAAAAATCCTCCCGACAGCCAAGGGCAGCACTCTTCAAGAAGGAACCAGCCACCCGCTTTATAGGATGCCGTAAGGACGGCATACAGGGCAGACCGTAGCCTGCCATCTTCCGACTTACCGGCCTGGTGCCGGACCGACCCCAGACCACTACGTCCAGATTGATAAAGCATTCGTTCTGAGGATCAGCGCAGCCTTCCTATCAGCAAGGACTAATCATGTGAATCAAGGTCCTCGGTTTAAATGTTGCGGTAAGCCAACCGTGTGACTGTATGATCTCCTTGATACTATAGACAGCCGGCCACTGCCTATACAACAAAGCCGGCGGAAGTGAACAGTGAGGCGTCACTCTCCACTCGGTAACTTTGACCGAGAGGCACCCTGTGTATGCCTCTGTCAAAGAAGTCCCCAATGATAGACAACTTGGACAGTAACCTAAAGCAGCTATTAAATCATACGAGTTGGTGTCAATGACGAAATCACGAGCAGCACATTACGCTACATCTAGCGGTAATCTTCGACAACACATGGCCACGCCGTAACCAATATTCGCCACAGGGGGATGGCCTATTCGCGGTGGGGGTCAACCAATAAATCAAAGGGAAGAAGAGTCACCTCACGGCAGCGGCGAGATCGGCGAGCCGAACTCCGACCTCCGTCTATTCTACGCTTGACCCGTTGAGTGACAGCTACGTATTCAAGCATCCTCCCGATATAAGCTCTCGATACTTCTTCCTCTAGGGCTACCGTTTCTATCGTACTACCGTTTTTCATCCCGCTACCGTTTCGTTATTACTATCGTTTTACTCTACCGTTAGATTCTTCCTATAAATTCAAGTTCTTTTCGTCCTTCCTGTTTTTTCTTGGTCATTATAAGTTTCTGTTAAATTAGACTCAGTGTCGTGTCCCTGAGATCGTCTGTTAAGGTAAGGCTTCAGCCTTTGTATTGTATCGTTACGAAGTTGCTCAAAATTTCTATTCTTTACTTATGGTATTTATTGATTTTGTGTGAATCATGGACCACGGGTTGGAGTTGCGGTAAGCCGCCGTGTGACTGCATGATTTCGGTAATTAATAATTTTCGTGTCGGAGCGACCTCGTAACTGCCGAATAATTAATTCTTTTGTATTTATGAATTTTCTGATTATTTGTGAATTTCTATTAGTCTGTTTCTGCAGTCTCTATCGAATTTTGAGCCGTATTGGCTTTCTCTTTCGTTTCATAATTTTTTGCAGTAATAGTGTGCCTTATATTCTATTTCTGTTATTGCTTGTTATATTTTTATTTATTTTCTGCCTATTGTACCGCATATCGAGTTCCTTGGAGTATAACCGAGCGTAGAATCAGCCTCTAAATATTACCGCACCTTTTTTCTATTGCTATTGGCAATTCTATATTATTTGTGCTTGTTATTCTTTTCTCTGTATCTTGTTAATTTGAGTTCTGCGTATTTTGTGCGGATCATGGTCCATGGCTTAAAGTTTCGGTAAGCCGCCGTGTGACTGCATGATTTCAGTAATTAATAATTTTCGTATATTCTTGATTCTTTTATAGTGCGGTGTATTTAGTGTATTTCTTTATTTTGTGAACCCTCCGAATTTCTAACTCTCTCATGATTTTGTATTTTTTGGTGATTTTGTATTCTCTCGAAAGTTATGTTTAAGAATTTGTTGTTTAATTCTTCGGATCCGTAATTGTTGTAAATTATCGATTCTATCGTTTATGAATAACTCTACCGAAAATTATCTATCGTACTTGACCGTATATCTAGTCGATTGTTTACGCTACCGATTTTATAAATTGTTAATGAATGTCAATCTTTCGTACTGCTTAGAATCTATGGTAAATTCGTCGTATTCTCCCATTATTGTCTACCTAACTATCGTTACTTTATTTTCTATCGATTGCAATAAAGTTCTTACTCTCGTTTTGAATTAACAGAATAATAATTTTCGTAGCGTCATTTGCAACTTGGGTAAGATCACGTCGCCCAGTGACGTGTAGTTTTAAGTAAACTCTTGCATTATATCGCTTCATTCGACCTACGCTCAGTTTTCACTGTCGACAACTATTGCTTAGTTTATTAACCACCGCTATCGATACCAGTTCATTTGCCTGCTCTAACCCTGTAACCTACTCGACAATATATGACTGATTGACCTGTTCATTTTTCCTGACTTGAGTTATTCTTTCTTTCGTTATTTTCTTTGATTCTCTGATTCTTGTTAGCTGCTTTGAATATCGCCGCTCTACCAATTCGTGTGAGTACCTAAGCCTAGCCAGCCATACAACGGGTTCTCTAATTATTTTTCGTATGGTTTCGTGTTATTTTTCTTGATTTGTATTATTGTTTGAAAATTGACGCTAACGCGTCTGGCGCCCAAAGTAATTGATTTTGTTATGGTTTAATGTTCAGAATAAGTGGAGAATAGCGCCAAAGTGTCAACAGTAAGTACTCATCGGAGGGTAACAGAATTTAGCGTTACAGTACATAGACCTAAAAAGCTTTGTACTTGCTCTTAATTTTTAGGTGTCGGCCAAGAAGAAACTGTTGAGGTTGGCTATCCTGCTCGACTGTAAGCGCCTGCGCGCGCACATGTACCTCGGTCTCCTTCTGAGGCGAGTCAGTCGCTTTCGAAATCTCGAGCAAGAGTCACGTACTATATAAATACGTATATAAAATTTAAAAAAAGAGTTTCTATTCGTGTACTATATATTTTGTATGTTTCTTCACCCGCTTCCTGCTTCCTCTACTCGTATAGTCACGACAACTGTACTCGACAATTGGTTCAACAGAAACCTTCTCGAGTTTAGGACGGGTCCGTCTTCACACCCCGAGCTGAGACGATGTGTCCGAGGAAGCCTACTTCTCTTTGGAATAAATGGCATTTTTTCGGGCTCATTTTTAGGCCGGCTTGCTTCAGCCTGGTGAAAACTTGTTTCAGATTATGAACTTCTTCCTCAAAGTTCTTGCCAAAGACGATTATATCGTCTAAATAAACGAGGCATGTTTTGCCAGTGAGCCCATGGTGAACAGTCTCCATCATCCGTTCAAAGGTAGCCGGGGCATTACTTAAACCAAACGGCATAACCTTGAACTGCCATAGTCGTCCTAAACCCGTGACAAAAGTTATTTTTTCTTTATCTAGAGAAACCATTCCGACCTGACAGTATCCACTCTGTATGGTGCTGAACCAAGTTGCGCCAGATATCAGGTCGAGTGTCTCGTCTATTCTGGGTAGAGGGTAAGCATCTTTCTTTGTTATATCATTCCGCTTCCTGTAATCAATACAAAATCGTTTGGATCAGTCTTTCTTGTCTAAAAGGACGATTGGCGAGGCCCAGGGGCTGGACGATGGTTCGATTACATCATTCGCTAACATGTCTTCAACAAGCTTCTTCACCTCTTCCCGGGCGTTGAGAGCGAGTCTCCTAGGAGCCTGTTTTATCGGGGAATTTTGTCCAATGTCGATCTTGTGCTTGACAGAAGTACATCGGCCCTTGTCGCCACTATTTTTGGCAAAAGAATCTGTAAACTCTAGCAAAAGAGACCCGAACGATTCTTTCTGGGTTGGATCTATCAAAGTCGAAGATTTTTCGACAAGATTTGGTAGATCAAAAGGAAATTGATGCTGAGATTCGTCTTCAGAAAGATCCATTTCTCGAATTCTAGGAGTCCAATAAATTCCATTCATATTCGTACAGAAAGCTATTTTGCGATTGTTTGAAGCTAGTCAATTTCTCTTAGTCGAGATAACACAGTTATGAGCTGTAAGAAAGTCTATTCACAAAATACCCTTATCCTCTGTATCTGCTATAAAAACCTTATGTGGAGAATCGATGCATCCAAAAAGGTAAATTTGGACAGTAACCTGTCTTAAAACCGGGGTCGTCTCTCCAGTGGCTCTTCGCAGGGATAAAGAGGAAACAATCTGGTCATCGGATTTAAAGAGATCCGATCGAACCAGGGTCATTTCCGCGCCGGTGTCTATTACCCAGAGACAATCGACATCATTGACGGTACCACGTGCATGAAGACCAGACTGTTTTAGATTTCTAATTAAAAACTGTTGATTGAGAGGGCTTTCACTCTTGACAATTCGTGATGATTTTCGCCCTGGCAAGTCATCCAAAATTAGTTTTTTGTAACAGTTTTGGGTAAAGAGCTAGATTGAGGATTTCCTTCCCTAATATCTATCTCTCTTCTTCGCAAATTGTAAGAATTTGAATTCGAGTTGCGCATCGTTTCTCTACCAATCTTTTTAAGTAAAAAGCAATGATTGGCATCATGTCTAATTTTATTACAAAATACACAAGATAAAACAGTTTGATTTCTCGTAACTGCGTTTTTAGTAGCACAGAAAGGCGGGTTCTACACGCAGATTCCTGTTACTGACACTTACCAACATCCTCCCCAGACTCGAACCCTTTTTCTGCAATGACGTCACAGTCTGCCGTACCGACTTGAGGTCAGAAATATGCAACCTTACCGACGGTTGTATCGGCCGAAGGTCAAAATCGTGCTGTTTTACCGACACAAGGTCAAAGTCTCTACGTAGTGCGCGCCTGTCAACGATAGAGGGCGCAGTGGGGGACGTGAACTTTTTACTGTCCCGCATTCTTTTCCCACGATAGGATTGTTGATGTGTAACATCAGCCACTTCGAATTCTTTTCCCACGGTAGGACTGCTGATGTGTAACGTCAACCACCCCACATTCTCTTCCCACGGTAGGACTGCTGATGTGTAACGCCGAACACCTGACATTCTTTTCCCACGTCATCAAGCACGTGACATTCCAAAATTAATGGTTCTGAGAATTGTTTTGTACCAACTCGGATGTCGATACTTTATCATCAACGTGACATTCTTTTTGGTTTGTAATTGTAAAGTGAACTCTCCGATGAATTTTGAACGGATTCAGTCACGACCAGAGTGCAAGGTCGAACGATAGCTGCGGTAGTATACATTTAGAGCCAAGGATCTGCGGTGTTGGGTTAATATCGCCCTAAGAATGCAAAACACAGCGCGCGCACACACAAACATACGTATAGCTGCCCTATAAAAAGGACGCTCATCACTGCAAACGATCATTCAATCTCAACTTGTCAAGTATACGTGAGGAAAAAGCTAAAGATGGAATCCAAGAAGTGTTTGAGATTGATCGATATTATGGAATAGGCGTACAAAATCTTGGACAAATCATCATCGAGAGCAGAGATTCAGAAATGGATGAAATTCGGAAGTCAAAGTATTCGGCTTCTGAACAAAATTTTGCGAAAGGCTTTATCGATTGGAGAAAAGATGAGAATTATTACAACGATCGGTCTCTTGAAAGCGCTCGCGGAAAAATTCAAACGTCTTCAGAAAACGGATGGAGATACGCGGAAAGTAAAAAGATGCGATCAAGTTCACTGGGGAGATTTGGAATCAGCTTTCGAGGGGGGAATTCAAACTGGATCCATCGTCAATTTGAAGCATAAAGATGTGGAGAGATTTCTAGAAGACGCAAAGGGACAGGAGCTTGAAAGCCAACGTTATCCTGGTTTGTGAATTTGAAGTTAGAAAAGATGGTCACACGGTGGAAGAGATCAAATTTTTTTATTACGAGAAATGAAATCATCCTCCACACAACGGATATTAACGAATGGTTCATCGAAAATGCGACAGAGCGTTTGTTGAGAAAGGTGGAAGATTTCCAGAAAAAGGATTCAGGCCGGTCGCTGACTGAAATAATCAATTTGACTGTGAATATCAACAAGTACGTGCCACTACGAGGCGGTGTGTTCACATACACACCGCTACCCAAAGCTATTCAAGATAAAAAGGCCGTTGTCAACATCCGTAACAGCGACTCATATTGCTTTTTATGGTCGGTCACCGCAGCCCTGTTCCCAGCCGACAACAACCATCCCAACGCGACCAGCTCGTACCCGCATTTCAGCTCAGTGCTACGGTATGATGGTTCGAATTTCCCAATGTCCTTAGATCAAATTCCGAAATTTGAAAAACTTAACGGTCTTTCAATTACCGTTTATGGTATAGATTGTATTGAAACACAAAAGCGTGGTGAAATTGTACCCGTTTATTTAAGCCGAAACAAGTCTGACAAACCTACAATTCATCTTTCAGTCTTAGAGTCTGTAATTGTTGACGGTGATGATGATGATGATGACGATGGTATGAAAATTTGTAAAAAGAATTTAATACACAATTTCGCATGGATTTGGATTTTATCGCGGTTGACAAGTTCTCAAATTTTTAAACATAAATGTCGTACTTGGTTATGTGATAGATGTTAGACTCACTTTCAATCTGAAAGATCTTTAACAAAGCACAATGTAGATTGCATGAATTCGAACAAAACCAAAGTTATCTTACCAGCAGAAGAGAACATGATTCTCAAATTTAAAAATTTCCAACAGAAAGAAACCGTTCCATTCTGCGTTTACGCAGATCTAGAATGTTTACTGCAGCCCACACATAAAAATTTTGGGGAAAATAGAACAATTTATCAGAAGCATCTTCCGTATAGTATAGCTTACTATCTACATTGTGCGTTCAACGATTTAATTTCAAAATTCAAAATTAATCGTGGAGAGACTTGCATTCAATGGTTTGTGAATGAGTTAGAGGAATTGGCACATTCGTTAGAAGCTTATTTTAAAACTGTTGTACCGATGGAATCGCTCAATTTCTATCAAATCATCGAATTTCATTCAACAACAGTGTGTCACATTTGTGAAAAACTATTTACACTAACAGACATGAAACATCGTGATCACTGTCATTTCACAGAAAAGTACCGTGGTGCTGCTCATCGAGGTTGCAATCTAAATTACCAAAATTCGCACACTATCCTAGTGATATTCCATAATCTGTCGCGTTGCGATTCCCATTTTCTAATCAAAGCGTTGGCTACATCGTTCGAGGGCACAATTGAGCTTCTACCTGTAAACAAAGAAAAGTGCATTTTACAAAATATGTCAAGGGGACAGATATAAACTTTAGATTCATAGATTCGTACCGTGTCATGCCCAGTAGACTTCAGAAATTAGCAACGGATCTCGGTGATGATCAAAAATCAATTACACGAAAATTTTATCATAGCTCAAATAAATTTCAGTTACTGACCAGAAAAGGAGTGTTCCCGTACGAATACACAGACAGAAGAATGAAGAAAGTTTAGTCGAAATTCCGGTCAGGTAAATGGAAAAATTTAATTGATGGGAAAACGAACATGTTTGCGTTTTCGACGTTTCGACCGGGCCCCGCCGACCATCCTCAGGCTATAATAATTACAAAATGTTTCAGAAAACAATTCTAATTGGAACAGAGACTATGTTAGTAAGAATAGTTGCTGCTATTTTAACTTAGTTATATAATATATATTGTCACATGTCTGAATGACAATTTTTCGGTTAAGCGTGAAAATTGCGGTTGGCGAAAATAGTATAAAATATAGTTTACATGAATGAATTTTGACGACTAAAGAAGTTAACAATTGTGTAAGAGTTGAATTAAAAAAAGATCAAACAAAGTTTAAACAGATTACTCACAAATTTTGACGACCTGTTCCTCCTTAGGTGTTATTAGTTCAGCATTTTGGACGGAAGTAAAGATTGGCGGATATCGATCCAAAAATCTATGGTAATGAGGTGTGATATTGATCTATGCTGGAGCAAAATGGATTTGAGACTGAAAACAACGTACTAACGGCGCCAATTTTTGAAAACTAGAGAATGTTGGAGTATAGATGGCTGATATGTTGGATATCTGTGCGCTTGTTGACAGAGTTACTTATGTACTTAAAAATATGGATTATTTCCTTAATATTACGTTTATACCAGTTCGGTTCTGTAGCTAAGGTTATGGAGTTATTAAAATCAAACTGATGTCGAAGACTCAAAGAGTGTTCTGCCAGAGCGCATCTTTCAGTATCATGTCATTTAATATTTGAGCGATGGCCAGAAATTCTATTATTTAAATGTTGTGACGTCTGTCCAATATAACTTTTGCTACAGTCTCGACATGGTATTTTGTACACACAATTGATTCTATCTAAATTAGGTGTTACAGATTTTAAATGAGAAAAGAGAGGATATTTAGTAGTGTTATTAATTCTAAACGTAATTTCGATGCCTTCAATTTTCAAAACTTTTCTAATTTTCAAAGATTTTCAATATAGGGTATAGAGATGGTGTTCTTAAATTTGTTATTATCATTAGGTTGATTGTTCGAGTCTATATTCCAATCAATCGAGTTGTACATTTTTTCAACTCTATACTTTTTCATATCATTAATGAGTTTTAAAGGGTAGCCATTTGAAATAAGAGTTGTTTCTACAAGTTTCAAGTTTTTTTTGAGAAATTGAGGGTTTGAAATTTTAAGACAACGATCGAACAAGGCTATGCCGACAGATTTTTTATGTTTCATCGGATGATTTGAATTATAATGAATGTATCTCCCAGACCAAATTAGTTTGTGATGCCAATCTAGGATTATAGTATCATTTTGATTAATCACCACAGTGTCAAGAAAACTGATTTTACCATCTTTTTCCAACTCTATTGTAAACTGTATACGAGGGTGAAAATTGTTAAACTTATTCAGAAAGAATTGTAAGTTTTCTTTTTTTATACAAGTTATAATATCGTCTACATAACGGTAGCAGAAAGGGAGACTAAAAGAAAGCTGTGAAATAATTTTTTGTTGAAAATGTTCAAGTACTAAATTCCCTACCACTGGGCTAATTGGTGAGCCCATGGCTACACCAAAAATTTGTTGGTAAAATTTTTCTTGGTAGGCAAAGTAGCAAGAGTCTAGACAAAGTTTTGTAGCTGCAAGAAATTCTTTTTTGTTTATGTTAGTGTGTGATTTTAATTTGGGCCAATTTTTGCTGATTATAGACATTGCTAAATTTGTTGGAATATTAGTAAACAGTGATTTGACATCTAAGGAGACCAATAGGTGTTCTCTGGGGATTGGTGTATTTCTGATTTTATTTACAAAAGACCAAGTGTCCTTGATGTGATAGTTGGATTTATCTGTGATGTTACAGAGTACACTAGAGCAGAATGTAGAGATTTTTTACGTAGGAGAATTGATGTTGCATACAATTGGTCTGAGAGGTACATTGATTTTATGTATTGGTAGAAAATATATTTTAGGAGGCAGAGAGTTGTAGGTTTTGAGATTTTTTGCCGAGTTTGAATCTATAAATTTTTTCTGCTGCCACAGGCTTATCATATCATTGACTTGTTTTTGTATCTTATTGGTGGGATCACGAGAGATGAGAGTATATGTGTTGGAATCATTAAGAATATGTTGGCATTTTTCTTCAAACTCCATCTGGTTCATGACGACTGTTATATTGCCTTTGTCAGCATCAGTGACGACTAAGTGGTTATGATGTTTTGAAATTCTTTTGTTAGTTTTACTTTGGAAGTTATTTGACGGTCAGATTCAAGAGGATATTTGACGAGTCTGTTTCCAATACACAGACAGTTGGGAGAAGCTCGATGACAGACTTCTATCATCCAATGACCAATTCTACTCAAAATTAAATGATTGGGATATATCAGACGACGACTATGCACATACATGTGAAGTTTGGCAAACTTTTAACGTTTAAACTTTGGAAGAGTATTCAGATTTATATTTACAGACGGACGTGTTTTTACTATCCGACGTTTTTCAAAACTCTCGACAGAGCTGTTGGGCAACAGACAACCTGGACCCGTTACATTGTTACACCGAACCCGGTCTGTCGTTTGATGCAATGTTAAAGTGTACCGACATCGAGCTCGAGCTTCTCACCGACATAAATATGGTTATGTTTATTCAAAAAGGTATTCGGGGTGGTGTGTCACAGTGTTCAAACAGATACGAAAAGGCTAACAACAGATATATGGGAGGGGAATTAGATCCAGAAGTCAAAGAATCTTATCTCATGTACTTTGACGTTAATAATTTGTACGGTGCTGCTATGAGCTTTGCTCTGCCATACAGTTTCTTCGAATGGGTATCAGACTTCAGACAATGCGACGTTCTTACCATCTCGGACGATGCGGAGTTTGGTTACATACCGGAGGTAGATTTGGAATATCCTGAGGAGTTGCATGAAACTCATAAAGATTTACCACTGTGTCCGGAGCACTACATACCTCCGATCTCGAATAGTAAGCAACCGAAATTGACGACCACGCTACTTTCCAAGAAAAACTACGTTGTTCACTATAGCGTTTTGAAACAATGCTTACAATTAGGTTTAAAATTACTCAAAATTCACAGAGTTTTTGAATTCAGGCAAACCCCGTGGCTCAAAAACTACATAGATTTGAATACCGATTTACGCGAAAAATCGAATAATGAATTCGAGAAAAATTTTCATAAACTGATAAACAACGCAGTTTTTGGCAAAACAATGGAAAACGTGCGAAAGTACAGAGATGTTCGATTGATCACCGAATGGGATGGACGGTACGGTGTTAGAGCTACCATAGCCAAACCTAATTTTCACAGCTGCACCGTTTCCGACAAAGAGAAGATTATCGTCAAAATGAGTAAAACGAAAATCAAGTTGAATAAACCATTGCATGCAGGTTTCTCCATCCTGGATTTGTCTAAAATATATATGTACGATTTTCATTATAATTATATTAAACGGCAATTTGGCAACCGAGCAAAATTAATGTATACGGATACCGACGGTTTGATTTACAACTTTACTGTCCCCGACATATACGAACATATGAAGGAGGACTTGCATAAATTCGATACGTCTGATTATCCACTTGATAACGCTTATGGAATGCCTCTAGCGAACCAAAAAGTCCTCGGCTTAATAAAAGATGAGAATAACGGGAAAATAATGTTGGAATTTGTAGGAATAGGAGCAAAATTGTACAGATTCCGAGTCTTCGGAGATGAGAAAGACAATAAATGTGCCAAAGGTGTCACAGGATCAGCGTTGAGAAAAATGACTTTCAACGATTATTTGGAATGTGCTTTGAAACGTGAAATTTGTCTAGAAATCAGCATTTGATATTAAGTCGAAAGCACGAGGTATACACTGTAGAACAGCAGAAAGTGGCAACGAGCTGGAATGACGACAAGCGGATCGTGTTTCAAAACACAACCGAAACGCTTCCGTGGGGTTACAAGCCTGCACCTGAGCTTTGTAATTACCGTATCGTAATCTACGTAGGACATAATTTATAACTGTACCATGATGTATAAAATATTATTATGTAGGATGGTGAATAAGAACGCTCCGAAATATGGAAATTGTACAACGATGCATATGTCTGTCGATTGTCTAAAAAATGACGATGCATACTTGTTATGTATCGGGTGTAAAATAAAGAGGCACATACGTTTTACAAAAAATTCATTTATTCAATGTTACATGTCCGATACGTTTATCCAACTGTTGTGTGTGTTGTCAAGACCTAAGCATTTAACATATATTCTTCTTCCACGCTTCTTGAGCACCTTCTCCACCAGATAGATATCCGGATGTTCAACCTTGAGGAGCTTTTGTTCGTAGAAACCACCAGCGATGGGTTGATCTCGGTAGTTTTTGGGCTTGTACGTCACAGGCTGAGTATTTGTTACTCGACTTATCGTGAATATCTCCGTCGTCCAATTGGGAGTGTAACCTTTCTCAAAGACGTTTTTGAATTTGCTGATTCGAACTTTGTTACCGGTTTTGAACTTTGCCAGTTTAGGAGGTTTCGCTCAAAGCCCTCCCCACACCTGACATAATAACAGCCTTTCGTTCTCAACGGTGACATCCGACGGTTTCATTCGTATGGTTCAGTGTTTGGCGTTGTTGTGAGCCGAAATCAAATCAGATAAGATATCGAGTCACTTTTAGCTTCCCTACATGTTGAACCGTTTCCACATTTGACTTTTGAGCGTGCGATTAAAGCATTCGCAGATCGAAGCCTTCCAATTACTGTACGTGGAGTAAAGTTTGATTCCGCAGCGAGACATAAGAGATTCAAATTTCGAGTTGTGAAATTCCGTTCCACTGTCGACGTGTAATTTTTTCGGTACCCGTCCTTTGTAAAGCACAGATACCATTGCCTTCGTAACGACATGTGAGATTATACAAAGAACAAAATATATTTAATTCTGGGAATCTAGCTTCACCAGTCTGACGTCCGATTTTCCTTCTTTACAACAATTAAATAATAAAATATCGGTTCACTAGCCGTACAATCCCTACAGGGCGAAATTACAATGGTCTGAGCAACTTATCTTCTCTAGATGCCTCGTCGATCGTTGGCTCTTTCCTTTAACTCCGGGGACTCTCGGATGGTGATTTGGTGAAGAATTAATGTGTGGAATTTTCCGGTGTTCAACGCGATCGGGATGGGCCGCCGGTATCCACTCCACGTTACCCTCCCTTCCTCCTTCTCCAGTTATTATAACGTGGCATGCGACTGATCTCTTCAATGTCCCCGGAGAGAAAGAGAAAGAGATCCCGTAGTCCCCGAAAATCTTACCCCTTTCGCTGGCCGCGCGAATACCGCGAACGTATCGGCTATTAACGCTGCTCGGCGCCGCGTCACCGATCTCCTCTAATTTAACATCTTAGTGGCCTAATAAGGCCGCGAATATTTGAACTTCGCATCGGCACTTACAATCATCTCCAGACTTGCTCTTTATCGGTACAGCTCACGCGTACTGTTGAAAGATGTCAATAACTGTGAGCATGTACTTGTAGCTTTTGTTTTGTCCAGCGTATGATATCATATCAACAAGATCCGCCTGCCAGGTCTCGTCGATGCCGCGAACTTCTACACGTCGACGCGGGTGATTCCGGCGTGCAGGCTTATGCAGTTCCGTCATCAGTGTTTGCTTTTCCTCGTTCATATTCCAACGCTCTTAGTCTGGTGTCCAATTTAGAAATGATTTCAGCGTTTCGAATCGACAGGTCTCTGCCTGTGTTAAAGTCTGTGCAAAAGGTATCCATAGCTTTCTCCGTGGTGAGCTCCATAGCTTTGATCATTTGATCGAGGTTGTCGATATCTTTTTGCAGCGCATTGAATTTTCGTTTTAAGATTTTTAAAGTAACAGCATTATTCGGCTCTGCGGGATCTGCGACATTGCACAGTCTCTTGTTCCGTATATCGTAATGCCCGTCCGCTGTTATATGAAATTCGACACCCGGAGGACCGCGAGTGCTCGCAGCCGTGTTTTTATCCAGATGCCGTCCAAACACGTCGACGCTCATCTCGGAAATAAATGCAAAACCGATGGGAGCTGTTTAATAAATGATTCCTGCTTCGCGTAGTTCTTCAATAATTGAGATTATTTCGTTATTGTAATTCGGATTTCCCGCTGCCTGAGATGCCAGGAGTAAACGGAGACGCTCTACTAACTCGTTTGGATCATCCCATAAAACGTATTCCGTTCCAACACCTTGTCGAGTGATCATAGCTTGCGGAAGTAGACCTTTACCCTTTCGGCGAGGTGATGGGGCCATCAATTTGGCAATGACATTTTTGAATTTGTAAATGTGATCGTTTCGAACAGCCCCATCGGATGAGTAATACTTTTTATGCGCGTTCGTTGCGAGAATTGTGTTTTTAAAATTCTCCCGATCTCTGGCGCTCACAAAAGAACCGTCAGGCTTCTTTTTGAACAAAAGTTCAGCAAACCCTTCGTTTTCGGGAAAAGCATATCGCAAATACGGAGGTAGACACTCTCAAAATATATCAACAAATCACCAATCATTAATCCGTTTGAGAGGTTGCGTACACGGTACACGTTGTCCAATTTACTTTTCGTCTTTGCATCAGTGCAAAATACTCATCCTCGATTTTCTCGACCGGTGTTTCTACGATTGTTTCATCTCCTGCCGAGGCAAAGGAATCGTACATATCCGAGACAGTTTCATTTTTCGATTCATTTTTTATCTGCTTTGTTTCTTCTTTTATTTCATCCACCTCTTGTTTGACAGGTTTGGTATCTTTTGTAACATTCACCAGTTCTTGCAACGGAGTCACTACTGGTTGGAAAACGTCACTCAATTTCTGAGTCGTAGATTCCTTGCCCGACTTGAGCAATCTGTGTTTTCGACGGATCGCAGCACTTGCCTGAGCGATCTGACGTAAGATATCATTTTGCTTGGAAATTTCAGAGCTCTGCATGTTGACGCAACTGAGTCTGCAACGCTACTGCGTCTTTCGCTCAAAAATGTTAGATTTTATTTCTTTTCTGGGCTGATAAAGGAATCGAATCCCTTCCGGTATCATCCTTCGTTAAGCCCACTGTCTTTATCGATCACCAGAAACCCGTACGTCTCACCGTTCCAGCATGCGGAGCACAGACTTTTAAACTCTGTGTAAGACATATCGGTGCTCACATGGTCATTGTATACGTGTCTCAGGTTCATGTCATCTTGTTTGAATAACACGAGTAACTTTACGTTGTCGCGCATGAGATGCGTAGGGATTTGAGCGTAAGTCTGACAAAGATAGAAACAGTCAACGTCGTCATGTCTACCCATGCAAAAGTAGGCTCTAATATTGTCCTGCTTCTCACACGCTACATCGTCAAATATGATCATTGAGTTGGGCCGTGCTTCTTCCGGTGTAATCACTTGCTCATGCTCGGTGAACGCAAAATACTCCTTATTCTCAACATTGTCCAACAATTGCTTCAACAATTCGTATTTCGGCTGGTTGAGAGATTTTGAGTAGATATTGATGTATTCAAATCTGAGTTCGTTGGGATGGGTTATGAGTGTGAGCAACGCATTAGTTTTACCACAATTCGACGGTCCACAGAATATTGCACGTACACTATTCGAGAGTAATTCACCGTGCCATTTGTGCTATGACATTTTGCTCCGAAAGTTTGTCGAAATTCATCACGGGAAGCTTAGCAGGTTGTTTCTCAAACCGCATCTCGGACATGACTGATCCTATTTGCTATGAATATCTCGTTTTAAAGCACTTTCCTTCAGTCAACGCACTGTTACGTCCTCCAGACTTCATATTCCTTTCCCACACTCTTAGTTACCTTACGCTCTGTAGTCTACTCTTATCGTTCGCGAGTTAGCAGATTCTTCTGTAACTCGCGGTTAGCTTGCCTCCTACATCCCGCAAAACCAAGCAGATCCATCCTAGCGCTCAAGCAAGACACCTATCCCTCTAAACCAAGATCATACCTTGTTCCCTCGACCAACTCCGTTGCATTGACTACTAATAAACAATCATGTACTCTAAATCGTTAACCTTCCCTTAATACCGATCCCTTTCTATTCCATTCACTTCCTGCATTGGGAGTAGTAGCACGCAAGTGCATAGTCGACGTGAACGGACCCTACAATAGCCAAATAATACCTTGGCTGGGCGTGGAGTAAGCTCCGATTACCGCTCATCGGAGACTACGCAATCTGCCCCGTGACAGCACGAACATGATCGCGTACAGAGATAAACGAAGCGGCAGGCGGCAAACATCGTGGCAAGGGTCTGATGAATAAAATCATCAACAGCCTTCCAGTCGAATTGCATGGACCTGGTTATCAGTACTGTGGACGTGGTACAAAATAAACTGGGAGACTCGCGCGAGGTGATCCGGGAATCAATCTTCTCGACGCAGCTTGCAAGGACCACGACATTGCTCACTCGCAGAATCGTGAAAATCTTGAAGTTAGAAACGAGTCTGATAGGGTGCTGGATGAGAAAGTTTGGAAACGGGTTCTCGCAAAGGACGCACATTTGGGTAAGAAGGCAGCTGCTTGGGCAATAGCTAATACACTGGAAGTAAAATCCAAACTTGTAATGCGAATTCGAGAATCAAAAAATGAGACCTTGAGAAAAATTATCAATGCTGCAAAACGTTCTATGGTTCCAGGCAACGATGCCAAAGTAGCTATCGAATCTGCGCTGAAGGGAGCTGAGAACGCCGTTAAAAAAGCGGGTAGTAAACGTAAAGTGCGAACACCTCGCGTCCTACCAGTATCTTCAAAAGTCGGTGGTTTTCTACCGCTTCTGATTCCTATTTTCGCTGGACTTAGTGCTACAGGTGCGTCAGCCAGTGGTGCGGCAGGTATAGCAAAAGCTGTGAACGATGCAAGTGCTGCTAAACGAGAACTGGGAGAGAGCAAACGACACAACAAAACTATGGAAGCTATCGCGTTGGGCAAAAGGCTTCATATGAAACCGTACAAAACAGGTCTTGGTCTCCATCTTTCAAAAAACTAGATGCGATGCTACCACGTCGAGCGTTGACTGATTGGGACTTGTTGCAACATGCAAAAATCTTCAAGGTTCCGCGATTCCGTGGTGTTTTCATGCGAAACGAAATGCCCGAAAATGGTCCACGAAAAAACGAGTCAGCTATAATCAACCTTGACGACAAAGACGGTCCGGGAACACACTGGGTTGCATACAAGAAACGCGACAATAATATCGATTACTTTGACAGTTACGGCAACCTTCAACCACTCTCAGACCTCATGAAATACCTCGGCGTTGGTAGTGTTGAATACAATGATGAAAGGTACCAGGATTATGATATATTTGAATGCGGACACTTTTGTTTGAAATTTCTGAGTGGTGAGCTATATAAACATGGTGCGTGATTCATCGAAGTCAGTCTACCACTCGCAGTTATGGATGATTCGTTAACGTTGACGATTTCGGGAACCTCTTCCACTCTCTAGGCACAATATTTCCCACCGATTGAACTTGCTCGCGATAAAAGTTATGTTCCTGGCTTGGTAGAATTGTTGACTTTTAATTCGATTCCCAACGTTAATGTTGGTCACAATCAAATTTACGTAGCTGATAGTGATCACCATACCAACCAGCAGCTACAAGATCGAGCACATAGAGAAGTATCTTCAAAACGTGCTAAGAAATACAGATGTTAGGCTCAGCACCAAACCCAACAATAATACATTACGCAGCGAAATCACATGCAACCACACGATTGACTTTGAGTCGAATGATTCCATTGCTCAACGTTTGGGATTCACGCCACGTGTATTGGAGGTTGATAAAACTCACGAATCAGACGTGCCTGTAACTATACTCAAGGTCAACGCGTTGCGAGTTGTGTGCAGTATTACAACGGGCACCTACCTCAATGGACATAAAGTACACACTATTCACGAGGTTTTCCCCACTGTCCCACCAGGATATAAGATCTTGTAAGTACCGTCGCACGTCATTTACCTTCCGATCACCGTCAGGACCATGGATCACGTTCAGCTTCGGTTAGTGGATCAAGACGGAGACCTGGTTAATTTTCGTGGGGAAGTTATTACTGTGAGACAACATATCAAATTCCAATAAACGATGGGAATTGTATATAACAGACCGTCAAAGAGTGGGTATATCAATAAGTCGGCATGCCCCGATCAAGTCAGTCATAGATCGATTCTCGAACCGTTAACACCTCGAAACGTGGAGTTCCTGATAGCTCTGAGTCTGAAACTGACACCTTTCGGAAGAGGAATTTCCGACAACTAAGAATCCGATTTTGCTGTTTTATCTGCTACGTACCATGGAGGAAGAAATCTTAAACATTCAAACACCAGACGTCCTTGACAAATCCGTTGCGCATTACGAGATTCACGCTCACAAACCTTACGCCTCGTCAACTTTCAACAACAGCGATGAAACTCGAATCACCCTTCAGCATCAGGATTTATGCATATTACCCAGCAAAAGTTCGGTACGTATCCATGGACGACTCCTCAAACCTGATGGTACAGCTACTGTGAACACACAGCTCGTAAGCAACGCGATCTGTCATTTGTTTAAAGAAATTCGCTACGAAATTAATGCAGTTGAGATTGATAGAAGCAAGAACGTTGGCTTGACAAGTCTCATGAAGGGTTACGCTTTCCTACACCCTGGTCAGACTTGGCTGATGGAGAACGCAGGATGACTTGATGTAGAAGAGAAGAAAAAATTAACCGATGCCGAGGGTAATTTTCACGTACTGATACCGCTCAGCATGATATTGGGTTTCGCCTAAGACTACCGCAAGATCGTTGTCAACACTAAACACGAGTTAATTCTGACCAGATCAAAAACTGACGTCAACGCAATCATGCAGACTCAAGAGGAGGAATTCAAAATAACGATCAATGCAGTGGAATGGCTCATACCGTATTTGAAACTCGCGGAACAGAAAAAAGTTGACCTACTAAATTTCAACAAGAGAGATCCGCCTATTTCGATGAGCTTCCGCAGTTGGGAATTGTATAAATATCCCTTATTTTCCACAACATCGAAACAAGTTTGGACTGTGAAAACTTCCACTCACCTTGAAAAACCTCGGTACGTCATTTTGAGTTTCCAAACAAGTCGAAAGAACAAGACCGGCAAGAACGTAACTCATTTCGATCATTGCAATATCACGGACGTCAAGCTATTTTCAAACTCTCAATCTTATCCGTACGGTAACCTGAACCTCAACATGAGTCATAATCTGTACGCCCTCCTGTACGAGTGTACGCAAACTTCCAAGCTACCTACTACGACAAGAACCCCGAGCCGTTGTTGACACACAGTGAATTCCTGCGAGACGTCCCCTTATTCGTTATCGACTGTTCAAAACAAAACGAATCTTTGATGTACGGACCTGTGACATACGTCTTGAATTTGAAGCTAAAGCCAATTTTTCCGCTGAAACATAGGCGTATTGCTAGACTGTTCACGATCGTATTGTCGAATACAACCCACTCGGTGGTGGGTGAAAAAATTGGTATGAAAGCTGGCCCGTTTCCACCTCGGCTATAATTTCAATCTACTCGGAAGCATCTCCATCAATGTTTTTTCTTCAAGCCACCTTACGAATGAGATTGTCCAGACGTCAAATACAAAAACCAAAATTCTTTGTTGGAACGCGATTTTCACGGGTTACCTTGGAGCTCCGGAACCATACCGTTTGAGGAAGTTGAATGGACCATTGAAGACAGGCTGTGCAAAGCTGAAACCGTGTACGTAGAAGGAGAAGAAAAACGAGATTGGTTGCTTAAAATTGTCCCCAAAGTTCAAATCATCGATTTGCTGGACTTTGGCTATCCGTCCCTTCAAACCTTGTAAAAAACTTCAGCTGTGTCTCTGAGATGTGACGTGCATACAATATCCAACGCAATCTGTGCAGCACAAAACGTTTTGTTACTTCAAAATTGGCTACAAAATCATCATACTGTTCAAACGGCGAGGGTGTACGATTTGTGTTACTGCGCAGAAGCATCTACAAGAACGATCCCGCATTCCTGGCGAATATATCATCCTGGTTACGATACCGTTGAATAAAATTATTGTACTATCGTTGTGAAGTAATTGTCAACTGTAGCCTAAAAATTGTACTCAATAAAACTGTTTTTCAAAGAATATTTGTGAATAAATTTTACACCCTTACCTTAGCTCTCAAGAGAGAAATTTTTTCAATACGAAGCTTATGTAATATTCAACCTTGTTCTCCATCCTTGACCGAGCTGTACTCACACCGAGTCATGTCTTACATTCCGAGAACGATAGTAACCCAACACTGCAGATCCTGGGCTCCGAATGTATTCTACCGCTGCTATCGATCGACCTTGCACTCTGGTCTTGATTGAAGCCATTCAAAATTCATCATAGAGTTCAGAGTACAGTTACAAGGCGCAAACGCAGCTTGCAACACTTCATTGTTGCTTATTAGTGTTCGGAGTAACAGTTTCTTTGATTTTAAGACTCAATTCTGGTTACAATTACAAGGTACAAAACTTATGTAGGGTTAAAGGTATACAGGATGGCTTAACGTTAAACGAAAATCATTCAGATTTTTAATCTTTATTTATTGAACGTAAGACTATTACAAGATACTGGATATGTGCATGTGATACTCAGATTATACGTATATGAATTCAAGTTGACCGTTCGGTCCACCAAGATAGCGTAGATGCAACCGTATCTCCTTACTGGCTGTCGTCACCTTCTGGAACAAATCATCTTCTTAGAGGGCCTTGGTCAATCGGTTCGGTAGAATAATCGTGAAAGAGTCCTCCAAGTCCAGAACGATTTCAATACCAAATTTCGTTTTAACCTGACGAACGCCGCTGACTCGGTATTCGATGTATACTTCGAGGTCCGAAAGCTTTTTCGAGGGCAGAAGTGTCTCCAGCCGCGAAATTTCGTTCAATTTTGAGAAGTCCATGATCGTAACTGTTAATTCGTGTTTGCTCAAAATCTCTTGCGAGTTGATTTAGTTGAGTTCTAATTTGCAGTAGATGTTTTACTCCTCCAATATTCTTGACGAGTAATTCTAGTCGTTTCTTTAATTCACGTTGTTGTTCCAGAACACTTTTCATTTGAAAAAAGAACGGCTTCAGACTGACGCTGAAGTTTTCGGTTCTACATTTTATAATACCGCTCCCCACTTGCATTCAAAATCTGGTGGGGGTAATGAATGTCACGTGGTTGATATCAAACCGGCATCCTTTTAAGTGAAAAACAATTCTCAGAACCATTAATTTTGGAATGTCGCATGGTTGATAACGTGGGAAAGGAATGTGAGGTGGTTGATGTTACACATCAGCGTTTTCCAAGTGGATGAAAAACAATTCTCAGAACCATCAATTTTGGAATGTCACGTGGTTGATAACGTGGGAAAAGAATGTGAGGTGGTTGACGGTACACATCAGCAGTCCTACCGTGGAAAAAGAATGTGGGGTGGTTGACATTACACATCAGCAGTCCTACTGTGGGAAAAGAATTCGAAGTGGCTGATGTTACACATCAACAGTGCTATCGTGGGAAAAGAATGCGGGACGGTAAAAAAGTTCACGCCCCCAGCTGCGCCCTCTAACGTTAGCAGGCGCGCACTACATAGAGACTTTGACCTTCGGTCGGTAAGACAGCACGATTTTGACCTTCGGCCGATAGAACTGTCGGTAAGGTTGCACGTTTTTGACCTCAAGTCGGTACGGCAGACTGTGACGTCATCGCAGAAAAAGGGTTTGAGTCTGGGGAGGATGTCGGTAAGTGTCGGTAACAGGAATTTGCGTATAGAACCCGCCTTGCAGTGCTACTACTGAAGGAAATTCAAATCGATTGAGCGTGTCTTCAATATGAGGAATATCACTCGCTATCGTTGGGGCGATCACTTGTTTTTTCAGAAAAATGCAAATAAGGTTGAGGTGCTAAATTTCAGCACGCAATGTTTGAAAATAGTATTATGCGAAAAACTTATAGAATTCCAAATACATTGTGGTGCTAATCGTTAGCGTGTCTTTTGCGCAACCAGCATCGCGAAATAATTCAGCCGTAAATATCAAAATTACTAGTAAAAAAATTGTTTTCTCTAAATTACAATATTCATCACCAGAATGAATTATCGCGCATGTGCCGAGAACGGCATAATTTTGTGCGTTCCAGATTCCAACCGGATAGACCGTAACCAGGACCGCAACAAATGTGGTAAATAGCTGAAATAATATGTTTCAACCAATGTAAATCGTTCATGTGGCTTGCGCGTCACCGAAAACTCAAGAATATCACAAAAATTCATTTGAGCTTTCACGCGGTGTCGCGAAAAACCGGAATGAATACCGGGTGCTGAATTTTGGCACCCGCACTTTTCAAATATCGATCGCATATGAACCCAGTTTGTAAAATTCTATTTTTTGAATCTTTTGCGTGATGTAGTGACTTTGGGTGAAGTAACGCAATAAAATATGGGGTTCTGAGCTTATGAAGCAAACAAGTGGCTGAAATAGAAGTGCTGAGAGAAATGTTTCAATTGTAAAATGAGTGTTATTCGTTTAAAGTCTGCAACAGGTGTGCTTTTACAAAAATGCTGGATGACGCAGCAACCTTATTCATTTCAAGATATGTGAAAGCTTATACATATGTGAGTTTCATTTAGGATAACTACTAGATCACTAGAAAAGGGCGTGAAACAGGTGATTTCATCCTTTGTATTATTACTTTCCCTCAAGAGAATTGACAACGAAGTGAGTGATCTAGTAGCCGATGCTCGTAGGTGAGTTAGTAGTATGTCTCTAAAGATCTGAAAATTCCCTTTTTAACACCCGGCATTCGCCCACAGCAGCCCCCTGACACTAGCCTGCTTTTCCCATATGATGAATGCAAACGCGTTTTGTCTCGGAATCTGAAGTTCTTGAAATCGCCACCAGCAGCGCTGGCTGTTCTGTGTGAATCTTCGATATAAAGCGAGGAGTGAAGCAGATCGACATAACCACGGCCTCCCCTTAAACACTCCGACCGCTCCGATTATTGTGCGCATCGTGCTGTTATTGTTGTGACGTGTGAAATTTATTGTTTAAATTGAGTGAAAATTGTAAAATATATAAAACCGTTTTATTCGCGAGGTAAAGTTTTATTAGCGACATGCCAACGTGCTCAGTCCCGGGCTGTACTTCCGGGTATCCTTCAAACTCGGAAAAAGTAAATTTTTCCACAATTTCCAAAGATCTCGAAATTGCTGAAAAATGGAGAATTGCTATGAAACGCACAGACGCGTGTATTACAACCAGATTAGCAGTTTGTGAAAAACATTTTGTCAAAAATGAAATTCTTTGGCAGCGAGAGTTGCTCGGTCTTGATAGTAAAGTGCTTGGAGTGGTATGTTCATTTAGAAATTCAATCTTTCATGTTTTGCAGGAGGTCACAACTATTTGTTTAATTTGTTTAGTTTCATGATAGCAATAAAAATGTTCAATCGACGAATTACAGTCACAGTACAAAGTCCCCAGACTGCGCAAAGGTACAGCGCTTTCGAAGTTTTCTTAGGACGATTGGACGAATCCAGTGGAACCTGGTCAGGTTCAGATAAAACCTCAAATTGTAGATAAAAAGGATAATGCATATGATACAGGTATTCACGTACTACAGTCTGACAATAATGACGGTAGAATCTCTGTTCCCGATTCGATCTTTTTTCAAGAACTAGATTTGCCATCCATTGAATCTACCTCGCTTATTCAAATGGAACAACAATCTGTAGAAACTCACGTGCTGAATTTCCAACATATCGTGACAGCAGATCTGGACCTGCCGCCTGGATGGATAAAACAAATTATTAGCTGTGTCAAAAAGCAGCTTACAGGATTTTACATCCTGAAGACTGTGGAAACTGAGGGGATTTGTGAAAGTGGCATATTCAAAGGAGTAATTATAGCGGAAGATTTATCGATTCAAGTTAACGTTCTTGGCGAACAACTCGACCTTCGTCGGTTCAATATATCTTGCCACATCATGGATATACACGAACTACAGAATTTGTTATTTGCAATGCATCGGCTGATTGTGTGTCGTGGTTGTTGGGAACCACCAGTGAAGACCGAAATTGAGCAGCTCAGTTGCGAAAAATTAAAAACAGATTTTTCCTCCACTTGGAGACACGTTGAATGTCCTCTGCTACTTTCCCATAAGAAAGTTAGTGTACATTGCAACAAAGCTAAACACGCTATAGATACAAATCTTCGCCGGTACATCCAGGGAAAGCTACAAGCACGAAAAAAAAGTGGATTTAATCTATAATTAATCTATCTATTTATTCTGTAATTGGAGTCATCTATTTCCAGAGTATCCCATTTTCGTCCATTCACCCATTCAGCCAAGATGTCTCATTTTGATTTTTCGCTTGTTCCTACTGTGTGTGTTTGAACGAAATTTTTTGGAACCGTAAGACAGGCAGGTGACTGTGACGATCACCCTTCGACGCTGACATTTTTGAACATGTTCGAAATACTATCGGTGTACAATATATTAAAACCCCTAAAAACCGGGAATTGTTCCATCATCGGTGACAATACCCTGGCAGAGCCTTTGGTGACACTCGGGGATCTTAAAACAATATACGCCAATCCCGACACTTCCATTGAACTTGCAAATTCTGTTAAACAACAGTTGCAGAAAATTATTAAACACGAAGACTGGGATTTCACAGAAATCACTGAGCGTCATTATAGCATGCCACAGGTAGTCAGTTGCATAACTTACTGTTTGACTGCCGACTTAGTTGAACGAGTCTGCAATAACGTCAAGTGTATCAAATGTAAACATGCTTTATTAAATCCAAACAATACGGCAATCCTTCCGGAAGCTGTATTGAATAATTGGCAACGAAGAGATGGGATATCACTTCAAGAGTAACTTATTGTACCATAACACAATATTGCGTCTTATCCGTTATCAGCAGCATCTTTGTCTGGGGATACTTTCTTTGTTCCCGACATTATCTTAGTTTTCGATGATTCATTTTTGAGCCTTTGATAATACAGTGAAAAAATGAAAAAGCGTTAACAATTCAAAACGTTTTAGAGGTAGTTCCGTCCAATATTTATTTTCGAGAAAATCCAAATATACATCTTATTTCCTTTGCATTTATACGCAATATATATTTTTTCAGATTTTTAAGCTTGAATTTTAACATTTTTCGTGTATATGTAAAACATACAGAGTTCAAGGGTAGTTATCCCATTCAATATTTTTTTTTGATAAAATCCAAAAACACGTAAATTTTCCTTTGTGTTCATGTGCAATATATATTTTTTCAAACTTTTAGATTTCAATTTGACCAGTTTTTGCATACCCGCAAGATGAAGAGCGTTCAGGGGTTACCCCTTCAATATTGGTTTTCGAGAAAATTCAAAGATTTGTCGTATTTTCCTCGTGTATATACGCAATATAAATTTTTTTCAGATTTTTAGACTTGAATTTGACAATTTTTTGCATACGCGCAAGATAAACAGCGTTCGGGGGTAGTTACCCCGGCCAATATTTGTTTTCAGGAAAATCCAATAACACGTAAATTTTCCTTTGCATTCATACGCAATATATATTTTTTCAGATTTTCATATTTGAATTTGACATCTTTTTGCATTAATGTGATTATATTTAGGGCTGGCTCACCCCCATAATTTTTTTTTTTTTTTTTTATTTTGAGAAAAATACATTTTCCATTTCTCTTCATGAGACAACATTTGCAGTCGGATTGTTTAAAAAATATCATGTTCTTGGGGGTGAAACTGGCAAATCGCCCATTGACATGCCTAACTTTGAAGGGTGGTTTCACCCCCTTAAAGGGTTTCATGGCCGTCAAAAAACACGTGTCGCTTAGTTTTTAGTCTACTATAACATATTCCGAAACAAATCAAATCGGAGAGTTCGGGCTGAGATTCCTTCCTTGTCAGTTTTGCTAAGAACCCTGCTATAGGAACAGATTACTTCCTCTAGTTCTCCTTGCACCTGTAACAAAACTCCAACTATCCCTGAAAGCGAAGCATCCATATCTAAAATAAAAGCAAGCTCAACCTTTGGATAAGCTAAAATGGGAGAAGAAGTAAGACAAGTCTTCAGTTTCTTGAAAGCTTCTTCGCATTCTGAGCTCCACTCGAAAGGAATTTTACTTCCGGTTAGATGATGTAGAGGTTCAGCTATGGTGGCAAATCCCTTTACAAATCTTCGATAATAGGTGCGGAGTCCCGAAAAAATCTGAAATTATTCCTTGTTCATAGGCGTGAGCCAAGTAGAAACTTTGCCGATTTTGCTTGGATCTGTTTTCACTCACTCAACTGAAACAATATGTCCGAGGAAGCTGACTTCTCTCTGGAAAAAGATGGCACTTCTTCGGGCTCATCTCTAGGCCCGCCTTTTTCAATTTGACGAAAACTTCTTTCAGATTGTGAACTTCTTCTTCAAAGTTTTTGCCTAAAATGATTATGTCGTCTAAATAAACAAGGCATATTTTTCCTATGAGTCCATGGAGGACAGCCTCCATTATACGTTCAAAGGTAGCCGGGGTGTTACTCAGACCAAAAGGCATAATCTTGAACTGCCATAATCCTCCTAGACCTGTCACAAAAGCTGTTTTTTTCTTTGTCTAGAGGATCCATCTCGACTTTCCAATACCCACCCTGTAGCTTCATGATACTGAACCAAATTGCTCCAGCCATCAAGTCGAAAGTCTCATCAATCCTGATCAACGGGTAGGAATCGTTCTTGGTTATGTCGTTTAGTTTTCTGTAGTCAATGCAGAATTGCTTCGTTTTGTCTTTCTCGTTCACCAGTACGATTAACGAGGCCCAAAGACTGGAGGAGGGCTCGATGACGTCGTTTGCCAGTATATCCTCGACGAGCTTCTTCATCTCCTCCCGGCCGTTCAGACCGAGTCTTCTGTGAGCTTGCTTTATCGGAGAATTATGTCCAACGTCAATCTTGTGCTTGACGGAAGAACATTTCCCTTTATCACGGCTATTTTTAACGAAAGAATCTACAAACTCTAGTAAAAGGGACCTGAGCAAGTCTACCCGAACTACGTTAAGAGCGGCAGAGATTGTTCTAACAGATTCTGTAGGTGCGAGGGAAACTGGTGTCGAGACTTGTTCTGAGAGTATTCTATTTCTCGTATTCTAGGGGGAGACCAATAAATTCCATCTCTGAGTAAGAATTTCTTCTCTGCATGCACGATGTAAGGAGACTGTAGTGTTTAGATGTTTATGTTTACCCTTTTCAATCCTTTGCTTCCGATGAGAAGCCCGTAAGACGGCAATGCCGTCTAATAAATGAGATGCGGGTGTGCAAATCATTAATCTACGAGAGAATTTTGTTGAGAATATGTAAATTTGAACAACTGGTGAATTTGAAAAATTAACGACGGAGCCAGGAATCGAACCTGGAATCTAGTCCTACGGGCTTCGGGCTTCGCATCGGAAGCAAAGGATTGGAAAGGGTAAACATAAACATCTACACACTACAGTCTCCTTACATCGTGCATGCAGAGAAGAAATTCTTACTCATACAAATCGGGCACATGAAAACAAATTTGAACTCACTGGTTATGAGAGAAATTAAAGACAACAGAGTCAGGGCGGCTAGGTGGTCTAGTGGAGTAAGTCTCCGGTAAAGCATCGCTAGATTCCAGGTTCGATTCCTGGCTTCGTCGTTAATTTTTCAATTTCACCAGTTGTTCAAATTTACATATTCTCAAATTCCATCTCTATTTGCGTAAAGAGCTATCTAGCGATTATTTGAGGCTAATGAATTCCCTTTTGTTGAAATAATACAGTTCTGAGCTGTAAGGAAGTCTGTTCCCAAAATTTCTTCATCCTCGATATCTGCGATATAAACCTTATGAGGAGAGTACAACTGAAATTGTTAATCTGAACAGTAACCTGTCTCAAAACTGGGGTCGTCTCTCCTGTGGAAGTTCACAGAGGTAAAGCGGGGAAAATCTGATCATCGGATTGAAAGAGCCGCGAGCGTAAAGATCAGACTGCCTGAAATTTGTAACCAAAACCTGAGTACTGGAAGGGCTTTTACTACCCAAGGTTCGCGATGATTTCCGCCCTGCTAAATCATCTGGAGCTAGTTTTTCGTACCAGCTCCGGTCGAGGAACTTGGTTGAGGATCATCATCCCTCTTAGTTGTGTCCCTATTACGCCATTCCGAAGTTCTCGAACTCAAGTCCTGAGGCGGTTCGCGAGAAAAACTTTTTCGATGTAAAACAATGATTGGCATCATGTCCTTTTCTTTTACAAAATAAACAGATCGGGACAGGTTGAACAGGTTCATTGCCGCAATTTTCTTGACAGTTATTATTATGTTTCCGAGAGAAACCACGATTATTCTTATTTCTAAATTTTTGATTCTTTTTTTGCCTGTTAGACGAGGTCTTTTCTGAACCGACCTTCTGTCTTTCCTCAGGTACGTTTTTTGAAACTTCAATTTGACGAATTTTAGCTACTCCTAGATGTTCTCTAGACTTCAAGGCGACTATCTCAAGAGCCGTAACTATAGCTTCCCGAAGCGTAGCAACCTCTGAGGTGCTTGCTAACCACGAGTCTAATATCGGGATCACGTATAGATTTTACAAATGCTTCTACTGCAAAGATACCTTTCAGGCCATCTGCATCCGGAATTACGGCTCTACTTAAACAATCTATCTCTTGACCCCAGGGAGGCTAAATCTTCGTCGCGATTTTGGCGTCTATTCTGCAGAAGTTGAATCAAACATAATTTTTTGAGATGTTCACTCCCGTACTGAAATTTAAGAGCGGAACTCAATTTTTCGTAATTCATCATGTCTGTTGGAGAAAAAGACGATAAAACGGTAATGGTTGAACCGTGTAGATTAGCCACAAGATTCGTTGCTTCCGAAGCGGTCCCAAAGATTGTGATTAGCAGCCGCGAAGAACTGGTTTTCAAAATCAGACTACGAAACTTTCTGTCAAAAGTTGGAGGTTTTATTACTACAAGGGTCTAGTTTCAGGTATATAAGACGTCTATCTATCGAGGTTTGGTCAAACTTCCGGGCCACGTCCGGTACGGCTCAAAAACGACTCGTTCAAATGAGGATTATTTCGCGCGTGTTTCGCAATGTTTGCAGGTGTAAATGCCGGCATGCATGTCAGCGCCTGCAATCGCACGTGGCTTAAGAACGTGTGAAGTGATTGTTCAACACCGTGCTTTATTTAATGAAGCCGTTAAAGTGAGTTTAAAGTCGTCAAAATGAATAAATTTTTTTTTGTTTTTCTGACGATTTAAATTTTTTTCTCAATTACATGCGAACAATGCGTGGATGACCACAACCGTTGACATTTGTGTGGCTACTACTAGAAAAAGCGGGGCTGTCAAAAAAAAACCAGCAAATTTTCTGGTGCGAACTTTTTGCTTTAACCGATACACATAATATATTGTTTTCCATTTCGAAACATGATTTTACTCACCTGTTTGCAGTGACGGAGTGTAATTTGTCGCACTTTTAACACGATAAGTATTTACATCGGCGTTGACTGACTCGCACGAAACAATGTTACCGACCGCAGCTAACTTATCATATGGATGTTTTGACTTCGGTGTCAGCACGAAATCATCGTGCTTACATTGCGCACAAACGACAATTGTCGTATCGACTGTATCTGCCTCCTATCGAAAATTATCCAAAGGTGATCACAATCGAAGCATGGCCACAACCGGTGATCTTCCCCTACTATGTCACATGGGCTATAATAAATTACGTCTTCCTCCACAGAATAACGACGAAAACACGTCGAAGGCCAATACTCGAAAGAAACGACTAGCTAATTTCAGGTGATATTCATTTATTAAGCTAATACTTGTCTATTTTCTACCTTTTGTATCGCACTACGAGAGCCAGCTTCATTAGCATCGCTTCGAGAGAACCGGATATTGCAACGCAGAGGTCACGGACCGGGTCAACAGCTTCACACCGTCAGCTACAGAGATCGGAATATCCCCAACCCCACTCCAGGTGGATGCCTGCAGGGATTGTGAATAGGGTCATGTCTGGTACACGTTCGGAAGTGCCCACGCAGACCTCCAATGACCAGACTTCTCGGCCAGGAACCGAACCACCCAAACACCGCTACAGCTGCTTGGAGACACAAACCGTGGACGACACTTATCAGCCTGGTGCTGAGCAAACCATACCGCCCATTTCGCCATCAGTCATCAAATAGGAGCATGTTTGCCTGATGCACATGACTCATTGAAGGACCGCAGCTTCGTAACCAAACCCGAGTTGGTAAGGGATGGACACCACATCAAATTGGTGGATTCAGGACGGGAACCCCATCTAAAAATCATCACTACCAGGATGTCTCGGTACAATGGTGCCATAGGGCCAGTGTCGAGCTGAGACACCAGAGAAATGGACTGCGCGGAAAATATTAGAATACCGAGGAGTCAGCATAGGATCTGTACCTTTTCGATATCGATACCGCAATATTGAGTAATATCGTTATATCTTCAATTATCGTCGTCTATCTGCACGATCTACTCACGTATCGATACCGCAATACCGCGAGGGGTGAATCTTCCCTTCTGACGAACAGCGCGGAGCAGCTGACTGCAACCTCTCTACATATCGCTCGACGGATCGATATTTCAATATATGTCAACGAAGGATGAGAAGCCGAGTGAAGATAGACCACTGCCCGTCTCGCGTGACCTGCTGGCTCAATTAGCGATCGCACAGGACGAGGAGAGAACCGTGTGATAGCACCACGCCGAAAATCGGCTGGGATCGCGAGGAGCACCACTCGACCCGGCACACTTTAGTTCAGTCTATTCGGCATTCAGACGTGTTTTCTATTATCAATTCTTTTATCGCATCGTCTTTAATTTTCTATTCGATCTATATCTGTTTCTTGTACCTGTTTTCTGATATTCTCTTCTATTTTCGTAAGTGAGGCTTCGTTTCGTTATTTTGTCAAGCCACGAAGTTGCTTGTAACATATCTTGTCTATATCTTCGTTCTCTTCGCTCTTATATTTTCTCGCACTCTGCTCTGCATGAGTCACGTGGGCTCGTATCTCTCCTTTTTCGTATCTAATACCGCAAGTAATTTCGCGACTGAATAGCACTTACTTATTTGTAGTGACTATTGCCTATTTTCTTGATCTCGTTTCACTATAATTGATTAATTATCTGATATCGCTGAACAGCAGCGCTTTATTATTTCTTCGCTTACGTTGGATCAGAATACCTGTAATCACCTTGCTTCACTTGAATTTGATCATTTCTTGTTTCTCTGTAGTGATTGGTAAATTAGTTAGCTTATGAATTCACAAAGTTTACTTTTGTCTCTTATTATCGATTATCTATCTCTTCTTTATCTTGTATATATCTTCTCTAACTTGATTATGATCTGCTTTCTTAGCCAATATCTTTCGAGTAATTAATATCGTAAGCGTACTGCGTGCGCGATCTTATATCGCTGCGCGGTATAACACGTCGTTCTTTGCCTTTGGAGTATTGCGCCGTACGGAAGAACATCTTTCCTATTAGCTTTCATCTCTGATACCGCTGTGAGCTGTTACGTATTTCGTCTCTAGTCCCTCTAGTTTGGAATACATCGCGTTGTAATGGTCTCTATTCTCTTTTGTTAATACTGTTACGTAAGCGGGCAAAATAAATAATCAGGAGAATTTAAAAAACTGGGGCGGTTTATTTAGGACAAAAGTACAAGGAGACGTGTGTCGTTTATAAAGTCCGTTCAAGGAAAAATCCAGAAAGATCCTCGTTCATTTCAAGAGACGATCGTTGTCCGGGAACATCAGATCTTCATTTTGCTTAATTAAATGAATACATGCATATTCGAAGGGGGAAACCGTAACAATATGTTAAGAAAATCTGTGTTCTTTTCTGTTTCTTCTCGCTATCTCGTACCTACTGCATGTATCGCAAGAAAGACACTGCGTATTTTATTTTTAATTTCTATCGCAAACGTTTGAGTCCCAGGGGGTATTGACGAAACACTGTCAAAGAATCCTAAACAGCGCAATCGGGCTTTCTCTAAACGATTACGAAAAGACCCAAGCAGCGCAATAGCGCTTTGTTTATTTGATGTCGAGAAATACCAAGCGGCGCGATAGCACTTTATTTTATATCGATGAATCCCAATCGGAGCAATAGCGCTTCGTGTATGCGTTAGGTAACGTGATTCTCTTCTTTTTCTCATCGTTCCATCATTTATTACCTATTGTGACGTGGATTTTTACCGCTCTTCGGTCACTCGGAGAAAATGACCGAGAACTTACCTCGTACACAATAAATCGGCGTCCACGATGTACCCTGGACCTAAAACAATATCGCGAAATTTGTTGGGCGCCTGGCGTGATTAACACGCCTCGAAATCGGTAATGCGAAATACCGCGACCATATACTCGATAGCTCAGTACCGCGGAGAGGGGAGGGGTAATTTTTGGGTAGAGAGAGATGTAACACAAGTAAGCCAACGCGTGGTTTGGCCAAATCACTATAAAATTCCAATAATATATTTCTCGTCAGCGATATTACAAAAAAAATAAAAATAAAAATAATCATACGACTGCGCAAGTCGTCCTTCGCGATTCCAAATACAAAGGTTTAAATTTAATCCAAAAGAAATAAGAAAGGGAGAAACAAACCAAATAATAAAAAAAATGAATAAATCTAGGAGACCTCTACGGCCTACGTGCGCTAGTCGCCGTCTTAATAATACCCTAACTCGCAAAAACCAAAAACAAAATTGGACTCGATGCGCTGCCCGCGATCGGCCTCAACTACGACGCTACTCGTCACTTAATTATAAACCGCTAAACAAAAACGTAATCTAGATCATACTCGACGCGCTAATCGCAATTGTGATTAAATCTAGCTGATATCTTATTTCTACGGGCGCTAGTCGCCACCTTGCTGATGCACAATAATTCATAAACTAAATCAAAAAGACGTGACTCGACGCGCTAATCGCGACCAAATTAATCACTCTAGGAAGCTTTTCTGATCGTGCGAGTGTATAGCGTATTATGACGCATCCGAGCACCAGTCGTAGTCCCTATTTCCCCAAAGTTCACCACCCTTTTTACGTACGCAGACTCGACGAGACCCCGTGCAGCGGAATTTGGCCACACTTAATTTCACTCCGAAATTGTTCCCCACTCGAAACCGTGACTCGACGCGAGACTTTCCCGGGATCCTCTTGACTCTACGCGTTATCGCGAAAACTCAGGCTACGGTCATCGTCAAGGAAATCGGTAAACGAATTTCGAGTACTACTCTAACTCAACAAGGGCTAGGCCAACCGGGTGCCGGTGCGCCGATCTACTTGCACTCGAAATGCGTTCGCAAAGAATTAATAGCGCTTACCGCTTCGCAACCACACCAAGAACGCGCCAACTCCTGTTTCGGCCATCGCACACACACTTCAGACAGGTCTTTTTTTCTTTTTTGAATTTTTGCTCTACTCAACAGTCGCGAACTGTCGCCAGGACTCAAGTGACGAGTCCTGCAAATCGGAGCCGCAATTCGAACATGCCCCGAACATAGGCGCCATCCATAGTCAAAATTTTCCCGATCGAATTGGGGTTCTCGTTACGCAATTCTTACAATCTAGCGTATCGCTATCGTTGAATTCCGCTGTCGCGGGGTGTTGATTGGCTGGCCAGTCTCGGGTACCCCGTAGCTTGGCAGTGGCGTGGTGATGACTTCGCGAGGGTACCTGTCGTCAGTTGAAGGACGGAGGGGGGGGCTACGGCTCGCCGGCCACCAACGGGAATCTCGTCCGCCTTGGATTCCCTCGCGGCAGGGCTCTCCGTTGACGCTCTCTCCGTAGCCTCGTGCGAGGCCCTCCTTTCGTCGCGATCCGCCGCGATTGCCATCCAGTAACGTCGTTCTGATTTGCTGCCGATCCCCTGTCTGAAGCCGCATTTACTCGCCACCCCAAAAAAATAAACAAAAATCCTGAAAAGTCTTACCGCTAAACCAGCGATGGTCCCCTCTTAGAGTCTCGGATGCGTGACTGTTGTCCTGGCGCTCTTTTTCGAAATGAGCCGCGGTCTGCTCCGCGTGCTCCCTAAGTCTGTGGTCCGTCCAGAGTTCGGGGAGCCGTGTGGAACGCGCAGTAAAAATGCCACGTTACACTATATAATTGCAAATCTGGTGCGTCAACATCACTAGGTCGGAGTTCATGATCCACTCGTCGTCAGCCAGTTGAAGATTCTATCAATTATATGCACTGTGTCATTGATAATAAATGTAAATTGCTGAACCTCAAGTTCACGTGCTTTCAGTGGCACCTTCGGTGAATTTCAGATTAGACTTTTCTTTATACATGTTGCAAAAATAGCATGTGTTACACATGCCATTGACTGAATGCATATGTAGGGCGTCCCGATTTGAAAGATACAATACGTTTTCAGCCCACCTAATGGTTCAATTGGAAAATGTGTCCTACAAAAGTTGTATGGTTCAGAAGGGGATACATGAAGAATTTTTTTCATGCGGTCCACCATCATATTTTTTTTTATAAAGTGAATAGTTCGTGAGTTACAACAAAAAATCAAATTTTGCAAAACACGAGGAGGTGGATTCAAAAGGATTGTCGTTGGAATTGCTCTGTACGCATTAGTAAGTCTATTCATTATGTCTTAACCTCCCCGTGTCTTGCAGAATTTGATTTTTTGTTGTACCTCACGAACATTCACTTTATAAAAAAAAATTTCATGAGAAAGTTGTACATTTTCTAATAAAGAATATTTGAGTTGAAGTAAAAATGTATGATTCCATTTTAAAAAATGGTCCATCCTCCACAGCATTGTCAGTTATGATGCTGGGCTGCATGGAAGAAATTCTTTGTGTGCATTTCTGAACCATACCAATTTTGTATGACACATTTTCCACTTGAACCATTAGGTCGGCTGCAAGCATGATGCGTGTTTTAAATTCGGACATCTTATACATATATGTCTTCAGTCAACGCACATGCGGATATGCGTCATCTGACTCGAGCAATAGCATCGCTTGTTTCGGCTCATCCTATGTTCACACGGGTAGTTGTGCCATTGCAGCTCAAGCCTTCTGGTGTAAACGCAGCACTCGTCTTCACACAGCTACATATTCGCTGAAAATTACCCACTATTTGCATTTTTAATACAATGCACCATTTTTTTCCAAGGAATGATAAAGCCAGCAACTTAAGTTCGGAACTTCCCACAAAATCTATAGGAAAAAAAGTGCACCATGAGTTCACGTTTTATTCAATCATTTCGAGAATTTCTGATGCCAAATCTATCACAAAATCCCTGAGACATCTCGTCAATTTTCTGCTTAATTCAAGCAGATCTTTCACTGGACACGAATATAGCTCCTACTCCGCTTTTTTATCATGATAATTTTTATTCTCTCCAGGCACATGTTCAAGCTGAACTTAATCTAAGTAACCTAACCTAACCTAAGCTCTAACTAACTTCAGGTAGAACACGCAATTGTTTAGCTAGCCTCTTTCCAATCAGCTTAGGATATGTATTTTGTTTTATTCTCCACTCTTTGCTTTGATGTGTTACAGCTCCATTCTGTAGTTGAAATCTGCAACATACAATAAAAGTGGTTCAGATTCTCGAACTTGTTTATAAGGTGCACTGTATTATTATGCATACAGAGTGATTATCTATCGACAGAATGATCTGTCGACTGCTATAGTTTGACGCGTATGCGTTAAAATCATAGACATATAAGAATGTCAATGGTTAATATTCAAGAGCAGTTGTTTGTCAGGGTAACCAACAGTCACAAATTCAGATGACAGGCATACAAGGAGATGGTGGGGTAGTGGGGTCTCAGAATATCTCTATACTTACCATGGAGGAAGGTTACTTATTAACTATTAAGTGCACAAAGCCATCGAACTAAATAGCGAAGAATAGCCGAGAAAAACGCATTTCTAAAATATAAAGGGACTTAAATGTACTGAACGTTTTCATGGGTGCGAATGAGTTCGTAGCTCAACAGCGAGACTCGATCCCGCGACCTAACAGTTACTAGGCAAGCACGTTACCAAGTAAGCTACGAAGTCATTCGCACCCATAAAAACGTTGACGGGGTATATACAACCTTATAGATTCCTTAGTTTTCCGAAGTTGAAGTTAACCTAATTAACATAAGGAAACATTAAGTCAACACAAGCATAAAATCGTTAACGTCTGTGGTTACGCCGCGGGAGAGGTATTCACAGAACGAGCTTATCACAGCCACCGGGCGAGGGAATTGGGACGGGAGAGGGGCGAGAACACCAGAATCTTCTTAATCACCGAAAATCGGGCAGTCTTGAGTTTGTCGAACTCTTGAGCAGTTACTCTTCGGTGCTTATAACTGAAGCCAACTGAATAAACTTGCCGCTGACTAATTGTAAGCTGCTGACTAATATCGTTGCTTTATTTGCCTTCCCTAACCCCCTGGTATTTCTCTTAACAATATTATATCGGAATGTATTTGCTATATACACCTTTGCGTACGCCTACGGATATCCACAGATGAAGGTGTGCTAACAAGAAAATAGGTAGGTTTGAGATTGAATAAATGCATTTTTTCTCGTACGTGCAAGCAAAGTGGAGCTTAGCGTAGCAGTTTAGCGGGACGAAAGTGGTCAATTTCATCTTAGAGTTGTAAAGATAAGTTCGCGCATGTGCAGTTTGGGATTGCTGCTCTTTCGTCCACAGGGAGAAAAAATTGGTCACTCACGTCTCGCAAAACTGCCACGCAAGTCACTGAAATATAATGAAGGTGTTGTCCCATGGTTCGGAATGCGTTCCGTGCGGAAATCTAGTTACTTCTAAATGCATCAATCAGAAGTGTTCCAGCTTCACTCGTACTAGGTTGCTTTTCTTGGGATGTTCCATGATCTGGAATCTTTACCAGCGAAACAATCGCTTGCAAATCGCAACCGTTGCTTTACTGCCATCCAATTTGATTTATCGTCTATTCAAAAGGCGCTTTGCCTATAGTATTTTATCAATTAAACGAAGAATAAATGAAAATGAATTGAGTCACAGCCGGCGCTATGCTATGCTCTGCTCCGAAATTGACGTGAGTCAGTTAGGCGCTATGCCACGGGTCTGCTGACCGGCGTGTCCGAAGCAGTCGTATTTATACCAATATCCTGCGGCAGGGACCACGTTCAGAAGACGAAAAGATTAGTCACGGTGTATAGTTCATATGTCGGTGTGATCAGACGTTATGTTGATTGCTTGATCCACTAGTTTGAACGGTCGAACGCTTGGCAAGATACATATATAAGTTTATACATTACGTCAAATATAGCGGAAAGTTTACGAATTTGATTATTTCCATTTAGTTTTTGGAATAATTATACCTATACTGACAAGACCTAATGACGGATTCATCTTCTCTAACCTCGATTTGATTACGCTCTTGTTACGCACACAAAGATGCATCTCACGGATGCACTCTTCCGTTGACAGTACGTAATTTGACCCTATGCATATGGAACGGAACGCCCGAAAAGCCTCTGATTGGTGCTGAAAGCTCCATTACTTTTCATTCGCTTGTTATAACTATCGTGTGTGACTCGGGCCAAAAGTTGGCAATTGCAACTGCGTGCGCTACGTTTCGCCGGAGGCTATTTTGGCGCAGAAACAATTCGGCGTAGGAATGTTTTCTCGTATGTTTCGGTGCAGGAACAGTTGGGCGCGAGGACTCTTTCTAGGTAACCGACTGCTTCGTGCTTAAGAAAAAACAATAATAATTCATTGGGAAATTCCGCACGTGTTCCATAAATATGGGAATTGCAAAGAAAGTTCACGCACCTATCTTTACAATACTTAGATGAAATTGGCTACTTTCCACCTGCTGAACTGCTATGCAAAACCCGACTTTTCATGCACATACGATAAAAAGTAAATATTCCAGTAAGGATGATGTGTTGTGGTTTCGGTTATACCTCTGTCATTACGGAGGCCAAATTTATTCTAACCTGTGAGATACGACAGTCACCTTCCAGGTTTTCGTAAGGGATGGTGTGTTGTGATTTCGGTTATGCCTCTGTCATACGGAGGCTGAACTTATTCTATCCTTTGGGATGCGACAGTCACCTCTCGCGTTTCCGTAAGGGATGGTATGGTGTGGTTTTAATTATGCCCCTGTCGTACAAAGACCTAACTTATCCCAATATCCAGGTTGCAATAGTCACCATCAGCATGTTGGAATTTTTGAAAAATCACAACTTTTAGACGATACTATGCTTGGGGGTAAAAAAAAATTGTTTAACTTTTAATTTGAACCAGTATTCATGCAGAACCAGTCCTTCGGTCTCCCCCAACAATATACCGAAGGAAAATGTTCTATAAACAAATATTCTGTAGAAAAATATTCTATCGGCTCCACGAATCAGACTGCGCCAAAACGTCGCTGCGTCAAATCTCATCCCAACGACAACACGTTGCCGCGCTGAATCGTCTCCGCGCTGAAACATCTTGCCCCTAAAATCCTGCTCCCATCGCAACTCGTGTTATTGCTGTCCTCGCTTCGCTTACGTGCAAATTTCACACTGGTCGCAATCGCCAACTTTCGTCCCTTGTCACACAATATACTAAAAACTATCCGCCAATGTTCATTTAATTAGCCTGTTCTTTTATGCATCTGAAACACCTGGTGGTATTTGAATTGATAAACAAAACAATGGAATCTGTGCGAATTTCGACAATGCATAATTTCGTCATCTTGAAATTCAGCAATTCATTCAAGTCTGGAAATTTATTTAAATATATGGTTTTTAACCACGTGTTGTAGTTGTATTTCACGGATTTTTGGGACTGTAATATTTAAGGGTGAGGAACTTTCCGTTATTCTAGTGGTAACGAATAGTGTCATGAGGCGTCATGCTGGGCATCATTTTCCAACAATATAAAACCCGGAAAAACGGTCGTACGATATCTCATTTTGCTCTTAAGTAATAACGAAAATTTCCCACCCATAGACCTTATTATCTACAAAAATTTGTGAAATACGGAAACATATTTACCGGCACAGGTATTGAAGCGGACGTAGAAGTTCATCCTTCAGCTGGGAGTTTCCCTCTAAAATAGAAAGTGCAAAGGTACCCGTTTCCAATGTAGATAAGCATCCTTCGGTTGGTTGAGTTCGTATTACATATTCGCTGGTGGGTAATCCAACGAGTTTGCAGGAGCGTATAGAGTAAAGCATTGGACTACCATGGAACATTGCCTAAAATCATTCAAAAGTATTCAAAGAAAACCGGACCCTCTGTTCAAAACTCAACACCTAGCTGTAATATTATGCGTGAGATCCTATTGCTGTAATATATTGAGTTCGATCGATGGTTACATTTTCTCCTTAAATTTTTGAGGTTGAAATTGGTAACATTACGTGACGAAACATTCATTAAAAATCACTTATTCGCTGCTTCAAATTGACTTTAGAGGTGTCAAGTTTTCAGAATGTCAGATATGATTTAGGTTGTTAACGTTCGCTCAGTTTCACAATGCTTCAGATACTCCTAAAATTGCGGAATAACGATTTTCCCTAAAAGTGCATTGTGAATGTTACGAATTTCAATCTCATATGAAAGCCAAAGGAGGACAAGTATAGTAAAAAGCCATTTGCGTATATCTTCACGATATTTTATAGATGACTAGGTATTGTTTAAAATACTCGGGTCAGGAAAGGAACAGACCTCACTCGCGATTCGTTTTCGATGAGAAAAAAAAAAAATAGAATCATATTTTCCTCAAGATTCACTTACCGCTTTGGTTAAACATATAATATATTATTGAGGGAGTCAACAGCTTTCATAGGCACAATGGACAGATTTTTAGTTCAATAAATTTATGAGAAAATTTTTTTTTCATATAGTGATTTTGTTTCTTTTTTTTACTGTAATACTTTTCGAGCAAAATTATGAAACTAGTATTTTAACATTCCTTACAGATTTCTGAAGAACTCGTACTTCTTCCCAAATTTTTGTGACTGTACGCCGTGGTTGAAAAAAAAATTATGGCCATTTTTTTTTCTAGAAAAAATAAATTATTAAACAAGATTTAGCCTTATTCTCGCTAATTGTACTTTCATTTTGATGTGAGTAATGTACTGAAATAATTCACTTACTTTAGAAGTACTGCTTACTTTTGTAGTTAGATTTATTTTCAGGATCTAACAATAAATATTCTAATAGTACCTACTTGTCCATAAAATATCATTAATATATTTGCAAAAGGCATTTTTACTCCACTTTTCTCTCTATGTCCATTGGCATTATTTGAATGAGTTTCTCGGTGTCCTCAGATCAATTGTTTGCGAAAAAAAACCCAAACATTACGTTTCGGCCCAAATTTAGGGGACCCTCCTCAGAACTATTTATTACCACTAAAAAAAATAAAATAAACAAAAATTGTACAGCTATAATTAAGATTGTAATTAATTAAGCAGTTAAACAGTGACCTTATTGTAGAATATCGGGACAGACCGAAGTACACAAAAAGAAAGGAAGCTAACAAAAGGAAAAGGAAAGAGAACTTACAATGAATTACATAGAAAACAGCAAAATAGCCGAAATTTGAGTCAATCCGTTACACAGTAGAAAAAAACCAAGGAATCGCTGAGTCGTCATCTATGATAAGGTAAAGCTATTAAGTGCTATGGTTCAGATAAAAGTGAAGAAAAACTTACCAAAAAAAGGAAGGAATTAAAAATTCATATGTTATCCGGTTCTTTCGGGACGATGATAATAAGTAAACCACGATCGCAAATGAGAAAAAACTAGTAGCAGTGACAGGAAATAGATGCTCACAGTGAGGAAAATGGCGAACAAAGAAGACCATGGAAAGATTACTAGGATGACGACACAGTAAGATGACAACTTACAAAGTAAAGCAAGACAATCAGTAACTAGGAGGAAGCATGGACTAGAGATGTCATGGCGCTGGCATCCACCTTTTGAAGTTAGGTACCTCTATCACGAAAAGAAGAGACTCACTACTTATTCATAATCAAACTGTAATAAATGTTACTAAGATTGTCAATATCAGATCTTAGATTGACGGTGTTGCAATTTCTGATAATACTACACATTTCTAAAATCAATCTTTTCCTATAATCATTTTCGCGGTGGAGGACACTAACTTCTGTAAAATTAAAATTATGATTATTATCTATTCTGTGCTTTTTCAGGGCTGTTTGTTTATCCGTATCCGAGAAAATGTTTCGTTTATGTTCATTAATCCTTGTTTTTAAATGTCTACTTGTTTGTTCTATAAAACATTTATTGCAATCAGCGCAAGGAATTCTGTAGACTAGTTTTGAACTTTTTTCAATCGGAATTTGATCTTTCGGTAGAACAAACAACCCTGACAAAGCATAGAATAGATATGTAGTCAAGGCGGCTAGGTGGTCTAGTGGAGTAAGGCTCCGGCAAAGCATCTCTAGACACCAGATTCGATTCCGGGCTCCGTCGTGAATTTGTCAAATCACCAAAAATTTCCGAATTTGCATTCTCTAGCATTTTTCTTCTCACTAAAATAGGTATCACGTATTTTCGTATCATTGCATAGATGGCCGGATCCGTCTTACGTGGCTTTTAACAAGTAGTGAAATATACTTGTAAACATGTCACATACATATAAAGATCTATACTTGTGCTTCTTGAGACGAATTTCATGATATATAGAATAGATAGTGATCATAATTTTGATTTTACAGTTCTGCGGAGGACCTCCCACACTAGGGCCGAAACGTAATGTTTGGATTTTTTTTGTCGTAAACAATTGATCTGAGAACACCGAGAAACTTTGTCATAAATCCCAACGGTCGAGAACTTTCTTCATTGTTTGAATGACTTCGAAGTGGCACCTATATGTTGACACCATAATTCTAGAATAGTTGGTAAATTCCTTTGTCGGACCAGAGTAAGCCAATGACGAAAAGTTACCTTAGCTTGCGGCCATGTTCCGTCAAGTATAACCAGATTGTAAGGTTTTTGACCATTGATTCCTACAGGATCCAGCGTGTCGAGGGCCACAGAGTCATTAGTTGGGTAGAGCATAACTGTATTTGGATCTTTCAAAATGTCTGCCAATCCTTCGTGATGAGGAAGTGGAAATTTTTTACCCCTAAATAATGAGAAATATGGCGATGATTCGTCGTCAATTTAATGATTATCTTAAACATCAATTTTGAACGCGACTGTATAATAGTTACTAACTTGAATTTAACGGAAGAATGAAACAAATAGCTATTTTGACATTTTAGGATTAGTTTAAACTAGGTGTGTTTAATAATATGAGTATAGGTGTTTTGCTTTGTTGTGGTTTACACAATTGCATACAATTCTGAAGTTTGGAAATAACGATCGCTGCTAAAATTTTATGGTTACTTTAATGGTACTAGCGCCAATTTCATTATTGAGTTGCGCTTTAGCGTAATTGAGAATTACAGACACGATTTAGTAAATCTGTATTCGAAAGGATGCATAGTCAGTCTTTATCAACTGTATTGAAGATCAACTATTTCAGCTGTTATAGGCACCTATGCATTAGACACGATAAAATAATAGCACGGAGGATTACAAAGGACTGAAATCTTTACCGGGGATCAAGTAAACCTACGATTCCAAAAAATTTGACAATTCACTGCGCTGTTGTAAGCGAAGACCCTCCATTTTCACCGACTTGGTATAGAATTCGAGCGCGAGTACAAGTAGAGCCGCAAGTAGCCAAATTTATCCCTATCAGCGGGACTTGGACTAACGTTGACGAGTGGTCTGGCGGTTATTTGTCATCATTCTTCCGACAAAACAAATATTTATACCGAAAAAATGTCTCCTTTCGGCGAATGCCTCATGTTTACGAGCTTTTAATCTTAAATACCAGAGCGCACTCAAGAAACCGCTTCTCTCAGATAAACATGTCGCAAAAAGAATCACTTGGGCGCATGAAAATTTTGATCGTGATTGGGAGGATGTAATTTTTTCCGATGAAGCCTCTTTTTGGGCACAAAGTACCATCAAAAGAGCTTGGTCTTCCCCCACAAACAGAATTCTCCAACGGACCGTAAAACACCCAATGAATCAAGCGAACTAATTATAGAAAATATACGCGATGCTACCTCTTTATTTCGATCTCCACGCATCATCAAACCCTTACTCTTTTGCGAACCTTCTAGGATTAAAATTAATGAACTTTCTCTATCTCTAAGCACGGTGTAAGAAAAGTGACGATTGATTGCTGCGCTATTAGTTGTTATAACAATCATCGCGGTATTCACGAATGTCCGTTATATGTTTAACAGGCGTAATTGTATAACGGCCCGTTATAATCTTTTGTTCATTGTATCATTGTTCATCTTATGAAACATGTAAACAGCGTAAGTTTGACGGTCAAAAACAATAAAAACAGAAAATTATAACGGGCTGTTATACAATTACGCCCGTTAAACGTGTAACGAACATTCGTGAATACCGCGGTCAAAAATACCGAGGAAACTGTTATTTACTGTCTCTACGCGACAGGCCGATTCAAAAAGATTGGTTAATTTGTCTAAAACCGTCGGTTGAGATAAATACGGTCGATTTGGAACTATTGTTTATTTTGCGCACGGTCTCTATAATGTGATATATATTCATGCATGCAAATCGAAGGATTGCGCGTCGCAACACTGTCAGTAAAACAATGGGAACCGTTTCAGTAACGGATGATTACATAAGTCGCTACTTTGTAAACCTCCATGAACCGTAGCTAGCGCCACTCTGCATGCAATTCAAATTGAAACATCCAAAGAAAGTCGTACGCAAAAATATTTCCAAGAAACGGATTCTTGTAATTTATAGACCACTAATGTTAGGAATACATTTTCTAGCATGATTCTCGCATAAAAAAGATAAGTTTTTAGGTAATTCCCTATTCGTTGCTTCTGATAATCTGAAAAATTGACTTTGTATAATTCCAATAAATCTGCACGTTTTCAGTCCGTTAGTATCCGAAAAACAGGGTTCTAGAAAAATTTCGGTTTGTCGGTATGTCAGTCTCTCCTGACAAACTTCCACGATGATCTCAAAAATGGCTGTATGAGAAACTCTAAAATTTATATGAGTTCATATGTAATGATGGGCACAAAAAATTGTTGTTCCATTTTTGAAATAAGAACTTCTTTGGCGGCGCTACCTCGAATGAGCAACAATTTTGTTGAACGTCGTACGTTCGTACGTCCGATAGCCCGCGGTGCGGTTTAGGGGAAGCGGCGTAGTGGAGGGACAGGAGAGAGGTAGTAGTTCAGCGAGAGCAGTACTGTGAGCACTGATTTTTCTAAACATCTGTACGTTCGTAGGTCCAAACAGCTCGCGGTGCGGAAGTGGCAGCGACGTGGAGAGGGGACGGGACAAAGGCAGCAGTGCAGCGAGAGCAGTACTGTAAGGCGAGAGATAGAGGCTCCCCCTCTCTCACCCGCTCTGTCTCTCTCTGCTATATCTTTCTTGTGGCCGTGAGAAAAAGAAATAAGGGATGTTAACCCCCCCATTTCAAAATTTTCGAATTTCGAGAGTTGCTCTGGTTTGCTCCGAAGTTGCTCTACATTGCTCCAGACAAGTATTTCGGCAAACCCAAAATTGAACAAATAAAAATAAAAAAACCATTTTTCACACTAGCCCCCCGTTTTTGAAAAATTGATTTTTTCGCGACTGCTCTAAGTTGCTGAAGTTGTTCCGAACATTGCTCCAGAACCACAACGCTGTCAAATGAATAGTACTCAGACAAAAACCAAAACTCGACGGGAAGCTTACCCTCCCATTTTTTAAAATAAAAATTTATAAAAATGATTTTGGACAGATGAAAACTTGCTCTGAGTTGCTCCAAAGCCGTAGGATTCTGAATCGAAAATTCGTCCCTGACGCGAGAGATCAACTTTTTATACTGGGAAATAATCGTGCGATCTGAGAATCGTTCCCGGGTCCACGAAAGCTTACCCGGGAACCAGAGTTGTGAATTACACATGACACTGCCTGATGTGAAATGGATGAGTGCTCAATTACAAATACAATAAGTAACGTGCAATGGTTGGGTATTCCATTACAAATACAAAAAGTAACGTATAGTGGATGAGTGCTACATTACAAATACAGGACGTAATGTGTAATGGATAAGTGCTCGATTACAAATAAAAAAGTAATGTTTAGTGAATGTTTTATCCATTACAAATAAATAAAGTAATGCGTAATGGACGCGTGATCCATTACAAATTTAAAAAAGTAATTTGCAATTGATAAGTGATCCGTTACAAATTACAAATAAGAAAAAAGTAATTTGTAATATAGAATATTCCGTTACAAATTGAATAATTGCTCCATCATCATTTCATTTCACTCACGAAAAGTATCTTCTGGGCAAATTCGTTTTTCTTCTGTTCAAAGATCAATACTTCACGCAGAAGAAGAACGTGCAAATTAGAAATTGAATTTGTAATGGAGCACTCATCCATTACACATTGAAAAAAGTGATGTGTAATTGACAAGAGAACCATGACATATTACAAATGAGAAAAAAAAGGTAATTTGTAAAGGAGAGTATTCAATACTTTTCTATGTAAACTTTTCCATCGCCTTGCTACCTCTTAACGGTTGAATTTTGGAAAATGCTGAAATATGTGTTTTATTAATAGTAATGCGTAGTGAGAAACTGGGTTTTCAAATGATAGCTTTCTCATATAGAAAACTGTGTCAGTTCAATAAAACAATGAAAATGCAATGCGCAAGTTTATAATTTGCACGTTATTAGTCTGCGTGAAGTATTGATCTGTGAACAGAATAAAAACGAATTTGCCCAGAAGAAACTTTTCGTGAACGAAATGAAATGATGGTGGAGCAATTATTCAATTTGTAACTGAATATTCTCCATTACAAATTACTTTTTCCTCATTTGTAATTTGCAATGGATCACTTATCAATTGCAAATAATTTTTTTCTCATTTGTAATTTATAATGGATCATTTATCAATTGCAAATAACTTTTTTCTCATTTGTAATTTGTAATGGATCACTTATCAATTACAAATTACTTTTTTAAATTGGTAATGGATCACGCTTTCATTACGCATTACTTTATTTATTTGTAATGGATAAAGCATTCATTAAACATTACTTTTTTATTTGTAATCGAGCACTTATCCATTACACATTACGTCCTGTATTTGTAATATAGCACTCATCCATTATACGTTACTTTTTGTATTTGTAATGGAGCACCCAGCCATTGCACGTTACTTGTTGTACTTGTAATTGAGCACTCATCCATTTCACATCAGGCAGTGTTATGTGTAATTCACAACTCTGGACCCCGGGTAGGCTTTCGTGGACCCCGGATTCCCGGATCACGCGATTATTTTTCTCAAAAACAAATTTCCCAGTATAAAAAGTTTTTTCGTCATTTCCATGACGAATTTTCGATTCAGAATCCTACGGCTTTGGAGCAATGCAGAGCAAGTTTTCACGAATCCAAGATCAGTTTGAGAAAGTTTTATGTAATAAAATGGGGAGCTAAGCGCCCCGTCGAGTTTTGATTTTCATTTGAGCACTGTTCATTTGACAGCATTGTGGTTCTGGAGCAATATTCGGAACAACTAGAGCAACTTAGAGCAGCGCGAAAAAATCACTTTTTCAAAAACGGCGGGCTGGTGTGAAAAATGGTTTTTTCATTTTAATTTGTTCAATTTTGGGTCTGCTGAAATACTTTTCTGGAGCAATGTAGCGCAACTTTGGAGCAAACCAGAGCAACTCTCGAAATTCGAAAATTTTGAAAATGGGGGGCTAACATCCCTTGTGAAAAGGAACGACGGCTCGCTGATTACTGTCGCGCTCTCGCTCCCTGCGGCTCTGCGTGGCTGGCTGGAGTTGCGTTGCGCGCACACGCAACGCCGAGTTATTATATATATACTAGCAGCCCATCCCGGCTTCGCACGGGCATATAATAATATTAAGTAATAATACAAATGTTATTTTTCTAGAAACTCACTGTAAACATTGTGTATTTTCTTTTATTATATTATTATATGCCCGTGCGAAGCCGGGATGGGTTGCTAGTTATGCTGTTAAAATGTAGCTTATATGACACGTTCGTAGATTTACCATAGCAGCGCCATCTATTGATTACTTACTCAACCCAGTCGAAAGGTATCGACATCTGTTAGAATCATTCGGAGTTAACAGATAATTGTGACTCTCAAATAATAACAGACAAATAATTAGCAATATATTATAATTGCGACTATAATTTGAGATTTAAACTATCCTATCTCTCAAGTTGGATCGAACTGCACATGGTGTGCGTATTTTATTATAATCGGTTAAGTGGTTTAGGAGTCCATTGAGGACAAACATCGTGACACGAGATTTATATATATTAAGATATGCTAGTGAGCGTAACGGTCACCGAAGCACACGTGAATATTTGTTTTTGATCGATATAAACAAGTTCCATGGGTATTTTTTGAATACGTCGCAAATAAGTTCTCACTTCTGCGGTACGTCCGCGATGGACCCATTTTTTTTAACGTACGCTTCTGTCGAAAGTCAATAATTTCAATTTTCGACAAACTCTCGCGATGGTCTCGTAAACATCTCAATGAAAACTCGGAAGTATACGTAACTTCATATTCAACGGATGAGCATAAAAAATTGCCATATCCTGTTTTCTTAGACCGTGTGCTTATATTGAAAAGAATTCTTAGAAGCATACTCGACGAACTTCGACACAGTCCATATGACGTTTATAGAAAATTTTATATGTGTTACTATAAACTGAATAAAATAATGCAATAAGTAAGGAAACCATTACATGAAAGAAGAGAGTTTTAACGACAAATGTAGTGGGAGAAACTTGACATTTAAGTGGGGAAAAAATACGAAATCAGTAAACTTTGACAAAAAGTATTCTTTTGTGTGTAAGGACAGGTAGTTACCTGCAAGAGTTTATTACTTATCGTTGTCTCCGACAAATGTTTAAACAATTTCGTTGGAAAATCACAGAAAAGTAGAGTTGCCAATAACTCGTTCAACTAGATTTTGATAAAAAACGTGTTGAAAGAAAAAAGAGAGCATTGGTAGTAATGTCAAATGAGAAAAGGTCCGTGAAATTTTAGATATGGTCAATACTGTAAGTGCTAGGGTTTTTTGATTTAATGATTGAAAACTCGGCTCTGAAGTAGTAGTGTAAAAATTCGTGATGCACGCGCACGCTTTTCGTCCAACTTGTTCTAACTTTTTTCCTATCTAACCGAATCGACAAAATCGACAGCAATATTGAAGATGAATATTAGAACTTGTACCAAAACCTGAAACAGACAGTAAAAGCCCGTTTTTTATATTGTTTACATATCTATATATGTACACGACATTTAAGATAATTTCCGGGGTGTAAATCCTGCTACCCTACGGCACAGATACTGATCTGAACAATAACGATAAGTAGAGATAAAGATATTGCTGTGGGGTGCCATACGCAGTAGCGTCAATTAGATAATTAGAGAAAAGAAAGGCAGAGAAATGGAAGGCAGAGAAAAGGCAAGGTCAGGTTTTACGACGGTTTTGCACAACTAACTCAGTTTAGATGAGATAATGGTAGAGGGGAAGGGTCGTACCCAGTAGATAAAACACAAGAAAATAGGTATCCAGTGCATTAATAAAAAGTGAGAAAATAGTTACACTCAAGCAATTCGAGAAATTTAGGTACAATCAGACAATTCAGGAAATTCAGTATAACCGGAAAGAATGGTAAGAGTGGAAATTAGCTAATTAACGAGAGGGATATGTGATAAGCGAGAGGTAGATGCGTGTGTTCGCGATACTATTACTCGGAGCAACAATCAGCAAAGTTTACAATATTCGGTTAAGATAAGCTAGCATGCAATCCACAATCTAAGATCCTTAAATTAAATGTTAACAATGCAAGTAAAGGCAGAATAATATAGCGAGAGAATAGTATTATGACAGTAAAGAAAGCAGTCAAGGTAATTCGAGAACTGTTAATAATGTTCGTAAATTCGCTACCCAGTTAGTAGACAATATTCTAGCAAAAGTAAATATTTCGTGTTTGAAAGTGAATTATTTAGCATTTTCATTAAATTTGCAATCAATTTTCTTAATTTTGCTTCAAGCTTAGAAAAACACAAAAGCGTATTTTGAATTTATTAAATTGTTGCGGTAAATTTGATATATTTGTAAATTTATTATTCTTTTACTGTGCGGCATTCGGAATTTAGTAAACATGCTGCTGAAATTACCAGACACATGTACAAAATAATTCGATTACCTAGAGTTGGTAAAAATTAAAAATATATTGTGGCATAAGGAATCAATGTATATTACTATTAATTTTGCTCTACAATTAGTTTGATTTCGAATTTCTTAAAACTGAATTGTAAAATATTGAACGTACTGCATTTAAAAAGTTTCGTAACAGGTTTTGGAAATTGAAATTTTTTTTTCTGAATCTACTCAACTTGTACAGGTATAAATTTTATGCGAAATCCGTAACAGTATCAGATGTAAGCAATGTCCAAAAAATTACCATGTAAACTTTGGAATTAGTAATCGAATTTTTAATTTGTGAAAATTTCACCGTAAGTTGACTGATACGTTCTGAAAATTGACTAAATTTAGCTAATAATTGGATTCGTAAATTCATTAAAAATTGTATTGTAAGGAGGAATTTGGAAAATATCTTATTCATAAGCTATCATTGACTGTATTACTTTTCATGCCCGTGTGGACCGGCGTCCATTGTATTATGAATCAAATGAAGTCATGATTTTCCATAAGGTAGTTTGGCGTAGTAGGTAGGGCGTATGACCAGTAATCGGAACATTGCGAGCGAACGGGGTTCGAACACGGGTAAGAAAAAATTATGTGCTAATGCTTCTATTCCATCTAAAATCCGTTTTCATCCAGTACAGCTACTGAGAAGTTGTTAAAATGATGTCTGTGCTCACAAAAAGTCAATGAAATCAATTATCGAACCGTTTTTTATCGACGTTTTTCACTTCACAATTTTAGTATCATTTACCATAAAGTTACTAAACTCGAACAGTAAATTTAACAAACTGTAATTCAAAATTCCTGTAGCCTGTATTGTAACAATGATATTATTATAAAATGTCAAAGTAAGCGCCTTATTTGCGTAGGTAAAATGAAGTAGGATAGAAGGTTATCTTATGCCAATGAAATAAGAAGTTCATGTTAGGTCTATTTTGCTCGAGCCAGTGTAAAAAGAAGAAAAAACGTCGCTGTCAGCCTCTGGTACTCTCGCCAAGATATATGTATTGTTATTATATTATTGTATAGATATATGTAATAGCTATAACAGTGTTTAATCAGATCGAGTAACCTTTTTTAATCCTTGCTTGTAACAACATGGCTGCTGCTGAAACGTGTGCAATAGCACTTCGGTTGTTCAACGATTCACGACACTTACATGCCACTGAAATCTATTTCACCCACAACAAAATAGCAACACGAAGAGGTCAATTACAACTCCGTTTAACATTTCACTTCCAGGATGGGGCTACGTTGAAGAACGGTTTGTTGCCGACGAATCGTGCACACTGCAATTTACTTCGTCAGAGCAAGGGGCAACCTGATAATGGTTGCTCCCATGGAGGGTGTCCCTATATACATGGATTCGTCAAATCCGGAACCAAACTACCAACATTCTACAGAATGCCAAAATCTCTAACCCAACTAGAATGCCAAGTCTTGAGAGAAATCAACAACAACTCAGGCATCATCGTACTTCCAGCGGACAAAGGCAATGGCACTGCGCTCCTCCGTAAAACCGATTACGAATCCAAGATCCGAGCACTCTTAGATGACTTGACCTACCGGAACATCCCGAAAGATCCTACGTCCAAATATGAAAGACACACTTCAGTACCGATCAAAGAAAGCAACCTTTCAAACCTTACTAAAAAAGCACTATTACCCGAAGAATCGTGCCATCCCAGACTGTATGGTCTACCCAAAATCCACAAGGCCAACGTACCCCTGAGATCCACAATCAATGCAACCCACTCACCTACTTATAAAGTAGTAGCTAGTATACCTAGCATCCGAACTCAAATGACTACTTACCAACCCCAGCTAACGCATTCTCAATTCAAAAGACTTTGTCGACAGAATCAAGCAGATTCAATTATTTCTAGAGGATATTGTAATCAGCTTTGACATAGAATCCCTATTCACCAAAGTCCCCATCCCCGACATCATGGACATCATAAAGACATCCGACAAGGTACCTCAACACCTACTTCCACTGATTGAACATTGCCTCACCAGCGCCTACTTCCTTTACCAGGAAGAATTCTATGAACAAATCCCCTCCGCCGCCATGGGATCTCCAGTCTTCCCCATCATAGCCGAGTTTCATGGACCACTTCAAAAAATAAGCCACCGCCATTAGTAAAACCAAACGAGAACTCTGACTCAGGTATGTAGATGATATATTCGTTATCTGGCGACATGGTAAAGAACACCTTCTTATCTTCCTGGCTCATATCAATTCGCGAAATCCCAACATATAGTTCACCATGGAAATGGAAAACAACAACCAACTCCTCTTGCTAGATGTATTGGTCACCAGGTAAGTAGATGGACGCCTAGGATATCAAGTATACTGGAAACCCACACACGCCAACAGATATCTTCACGCATCCTCACATCACCACCCACCACAAAAAGAATCAATCATCAGCTCACTCACCCACAGGGCTCTCACTGTCTTCGATTCAACCAGCCTAGACAAAGAACTTTTACACCTACGAAAAACCCTACAATCCAGTGGATACTTTTTCCAGACAATCAGACGGACCACTCGAAAACTCCAAAACAAAACGCTCTTGAAAACAAACTCACCCCCAGACGCACCAACAGAAAACACAAGGAGAACTGTCTTCCCTACGTCCAAGGATCAGCCGGACCATAGGAAGAATCCTATGGAAACACAACATCAGACCGATATTCAAACTACCACAACTGCACTGCAGCACCTCAGAAGTAGCGGTACATCAAATGGAAACAGGTCAAAAAATGCTCCTTAATCAAACCACCTCTCTGTCCAATACACCAAAGTACTTTCCACGAAAATACGGAGACGCTCTTGGAATCCGTAAACATCCCAACAACATCAACCGGAATAAGAGATATCAAACACATCCAATTTGTAATGCCACCTTCTCGGTTTTTAAACTGATTGGCCAATCAATTAAAAAGCACTCAATTGGTCAACTTCACCCAACTGGAACGTCACGCCCAGACGGATCCAGTCCAGGTATATATAGCGACACCCCCCAAGGGAGCAACCAGTGCCTAGGCTGCCCCTCGCCCCGCTGACGTGAATTGCAATTTTCACGAAATGTCGGCAACAAGCTCTTCTTCAACGCGGCTCCATCTCGGAAGCCAAGTCTTATTCAGATTCCGACTGCAAAAGCCTCAAAGACCTTGCAATTCCGTTGGGTAAGCACTATATATTGAGATCTTACATCGCGAAAATTCAGTGATACAAGATGGTGCCACCATGAAATTTTCGGCTCTAAGGTAATATTCACGGACTTATGGACGGAACGCAAAGTGGTAATGTAGGCGCGGGGGTTATCCCAAAAGACAGAAGGGCAATCAGAACGGGAGCCATATTAATAGGAGTCAACTGCGCGCTATGTTCGACCAGTTGAGTATTGAATAGGTGCTAAAAGATGTAGATGCAGTGCAACGTATCATTGGTTTAAGAACAACGCAAAAAGCAAAAGGAATGCCGTGATATTGACCAAGTGGTACAGTGGTGAATGTGATATATTAATATAAATTTATATACTTGGTAAGTATATGTATCTGTATATGTAATTATATGTTTTGTAGTATTATTCGTAAGCTATGAATAATACGTGCTTCACTCATATACTTATTATTTTAGTTTTTAGCTCTGGAAACAACAAAATAAGATGTTTTATCCATATTGCTGTTCATTTTGTCATATAGGTTTTTTATAACAGAATATTGTCTGTCAGAGATATGTAGTGGTTTTATATTATTATCCTTCATAACAAACAATTAAAATTGTGCACATACGTTCATTTCAATTGCTTTTCGCTGATTGCGGAGATTCCCTACAACCACGTTTATTTGCAGATACTTTGTACCGGATCGGTGTTAATTTCGCGATACCTGACTGGAAGACTTCATTAAGATCCAAAGTACTGTGGACAAGGCGTAACCAATTTGTTTATTAGTGTCATAGCATATTTTTATTTCGAATAGAGATATAAGTTTGGAGCTGTTTCTACTAAATCTAATCACAGAATGTATCTTTAATAATGTAAATTTATCTCACAGGCTGCTGACTGTTAGTAGTCCGGTTGTTCACAACCACCTTGTGAAGACCAACTTTCCTGTCGCGCGCCACAGCGGACAGCACCCACTACGTCACACGCGCCGCTGACGCCACCCACGCAGCCACGCGCATCCCGCAATCAGCTCGCGTGGTTTCCCGCTGTCAAAGTGGAGCCGCGGCTGGAATAAGAGACCACCGATCTCACCGATCGTCAGGACAACTTCGGTCTCATCCTCATTGAGCCACAATCAAGTTGCACCACCAGTACGTCACAGTCAATCGACAGCAGTCAAGCACTAGCCAGCACAACCAAAGGGACAGGCCCCTACAATCCTCCAGCTCCTTGGGTACTACCCCCTTGGACGTCTCGCCAAGGCCGCTGACTCAGCCACCAAGCATACTGCTCTCTCTCTCTGGGACGTCCGACGAGCCACTACACGCCGCCACCAAGCGCCGCACCAATCAGTCGCCCATCCTCCTCACTGCAGCCTCCACCGAGATTCCAGAGGACCACGACTACTCCTTCCATCACGTGGACTCCAAATATTAAATAACCTTGTTGTGTATATATATGTAATTTTGAATAAATCAGGAGTATTATAAACAACACAAAATCTCATTCTTGACTTCGAACGATCACACCTTCCAAGCGGCTCGGTCGAAAAAAAAGCTAGCAACAACTAGCGACCACCGGTCAATTTAGACATTTGGAAACACAAAAATTCCGACATAGCTGAATTTTAGTAGAGACATTGGGTTTACCATTATAAAGAAATCGCAATAAGTCCCCATCGATCCCATGTGTACTAAAAAATTATTCAAAGTCAAAGGTCAAAATTTTCGGTTTTTTCGATTTTTCTCGTTGAAGGTTGATTTTTCCAAAAAAAATTTTCAGACCAAAATTGTAGATCATAAAATTATCCGCAAAAACGGTCTGTATACTTTTTTTCCTAAGAATCATCATTTCTGAGATATCGCGATTCTAAAAGTCGAACGAGTTACATTCTATAAAATATGCACGCATATGATATGTCACGGATATACATAGTATATGTACAGTATATATAGTATATATACATAGTGTATACATAGTATATATTATGGTATGTATACTGATATACATAGTATACAACGATATATATAGTATATATATGTATAGTATATATTAGACTGCCTCAAAGAAGAAAATATTTTTTTTTCGATCTCCAGCTTCATGAAATCATAGTTTATAACATAATATTGAACCTCGTGACAGGAAATCGCCGTGCGACTTTTTCAAGAGGTGCCGCATCGAGATTTTGTGATTCCCATTTGTTTAACACGTAAGAAATCCAATTCTGACGGTTGGAGGGAGATAATAATTTTTCTCTGCAACGAACGGAACTCTATATGTATAGTAGCGCTTGACAGTTTATATGTTTTGAATAATAAATTTTTTCGGGAACTTGGACAGAATTGATCAGATTCAATTTATCAAAATTTGCAACGTTTCGTTGGTTTTATTTATTTTCCAACTTCATCAGGCAAGCTGTAACAGATGTACATAAACTTTAAAATTAAGTTGCATAAAACAATAGACATGATACATGTAAGTTACAAATTCAGAAATAATAAACTAAACAAAATTGCAAAATATTTACTTTTGAGGTTAAATCATCGTTAAAATCCTCTGGTCCATAACATCAAGTCAAAATTATGTTTAAATAAGACTAGACAGATATATACATTTTTGTTTTTTTAATAAAATTATAAATTCATTGTGCCAATAAATCAATTTAAATAAAATAAAATGGACAAATATAATGATGGACAAATACACATGTCAAACGTAGTGACTCTTAAATCACAGACTGTACTACTCTCACACAGTGTGATAGTACGTGTGGAGGTCGCATTATCTGTATTGTCAACATGACTCTGTTGTCCATGACTAGTACTGTTCGTATTGTGCGCGAAAGTTCAACCTCTAAGTAAAATAAAAATAATTACTATGACTTCACTAAATCCTTAACATCATTTATCAGGTCACTGTAAATTGTACTGAGATTTTGCGTGTCGGATCTAAAATTGACACAATTCATCGCCTTAATAAAAATCATTTCACTTAGGTTTCTCTTCATGTAATTTTTCTCCAGATCTAAAATCTCCACATCATCGAACTGAAAGTTATGACCATCTTCAACAAAGTGATGTTCCGCTAATGCTGTTTTGTTGTTTTTTATGGACTTCTCAGGTCTGCAGTCAAGTTTGTGTTGTCTCACTCTGGCTTTTAATTTTTGCCTGGTCTGTCCAACGTACCATTTCCCACACGAGCACGGAATCCTGTATACTAGGCCAGATCTATCTTCTTTCTCCACTTTGTCTTTTAGCCGGGAAAATAGATCCTTAACCTTGAATACATTATAGAATACCAACTTGCAGTTGGTGTGCCTGAATAAAGATCCCAGTCTTGGTGACAAGCCTTTTATGTAGGGAAATCTGCTAAACGACCAATTCCTGTTGACATTGTTGCTCCTGATGTTGTTTTTAATCCTCTCGGACACAATTTTCTCACACTTGCTGATGACCTTGTTTGGATAATTGTTAGATGACAGTAATCTTCTAACCATGCGAATACTTTCCTTGGTCTTGTTCACATGACTCAAGCGCATGGCTCTGTTCAAAAACCCTTTTGCAACCCCCAATTTTGCATCATTGCAGTAGATTATGTTGTTTCAATGGCGTTGACTCACCTTGACTTTGAAATTCCGATTATCAAGTCGTATGTTGATGATCTCTTCGCAGTGGTTCCAAAGGATAAAGTAGACAGCATCTTAGATGTGTTGAATAGTGTTGACAAGGACATCCAGTTTACCTTGGAAGTTGAGAATAACGGGAAGTTGCCTTTTTTGGACATACTAATAGAAAGATCAGAAGATGGTGATCTTATAACTTCTTGGTTCAAGAAACCGTACAGCTCAGGAAGAATTTTGAATTTTAATTCCAATTATCCATTGAGCCAGAAATTGGGGGTTGCAAAAGGGTTTTTGAACAGAGCCATGCGCTTGAGTCATGTGAACAAGACCAAGGAAAGTATTCGCATGGTTAGAAGATTACTGTCATCTAACAATTATCCAAACAAGGTCATCAGCAAGTGTGAGAAAATTGTGTCCGAGAGGATTAAAAACAACATCAGGAGCAACAATGTCAACAGGAATTGGTCGTTTAGCAGATTTCCCTACATAAAAGGCTTGTCACCAAGACTGGGATCTTTATTCAGGCACACCAACTGCAAGTTGGTATTCTATAATGTATTCAAGGTTAAGGATCTATTTTCCCGGCTAAAAGACAAAGTGGAGAAAGAAGATAGATCTGGCCTAGTATACAGGATTCCGTGCTCGTGTGGGAAATGGTACGTTGGACAGACCAGGCAAAAATTAAAAGCCAGAGTGAGACAACACAAACTTGACTGCAGACCTGAGAAGTCCATAAAAAACAACAAAACAGCATTAGCGGAACATCACTTTGTTGAAGATGGTCATAACTTTCAGTTCGATGATGTGGAGATTTTAGATCTGGAGAAAAATTACATGAAGAGAAACCTAAGTGAAATGATTTTTATTAAGGCGATGAATTGTGTCAATTTTAGATCCGACACGCAAAATCTCAGTACAATTTACAGTGACCTGATAAATGATGTTAAGGATTTAGTGAAGTCATAGTAATTATTTTTATTTTACTTAGAGGTTGAACTTTCGCGCACAATACGAACAGTACTAGTCATGGACAACAGAGTCATGTTGACAATACAGATAATGCGACCTCCACACGTACTATCACACTGTGTGAGAGTAGTACAGTCTGTGATTTAAGAGTCACTACGTTTGACATGTGTATTTGTCCATCATTATATTTGTCCATTTTATTTTATTTAAATTGATTTATTGGCACAATGAATTTATAATTTTATTAAAAAAACAAAAATGTATATATCTGTCTAGTCTTATTTAAACATAATTTTGACTTGATGTTATGGACCAGAGGATTTTAACGATGATTTAACCTCAAAAGTAAATATTTTGCAATTTTGTTTAGTTTATTATTTCTGAATTTGTAACTTACATGTATCATGTCTATTGTTTTATGCAACTTAATTTTAAAGTTTATGTACATCTGTTACAGCTTGCCTGATGAAGTTGGAAAATAAATAAAACCAACGAAACGTTGCAAATTTTGATAAATTGAATCTGATCAATTCTGTCCAAGTTCCCGAGAAAATTTATTATTCATTACATTTAACATGGATGAGAACCAAGATTTGGAGTTTATATGTTTTCTTCGAATGTATTTGACGGATATTATTCAACATTTTAATGTGACCCAGTCGAGGAAGCTGGGAGTTTATCCTAGGTACCCATTTTTCGAAAAGGCGAAAAACCACGTTTTACGCAATGTTGAATCACTCGAAGATCGTGCGATCAAAAAATTTCTCCAACACGGCGATTCGAAGAAAACATAAACTGTCAAGCGCTACTATACAGAGTTCCGTTCGTTACAGAGAAAAATTATTATCTCCCTCCAACCGTCAGAATTGGATTTCTTACGTGCTAATCAAATGGGAATTACAAAATCTCGATGCGGCACCTCTTAAAAAAATCGCACGGCGATTTCCTTTCACAAGGTTCAATATTATGTTATAAACTATGATTTCATGAAGCTGGAGATCGGATAGTCTAATATATACTATATATATACACTATGTATATCAGTATATATACTATAATATATACTATATATATACTATGTATATCAGTATATATATTATAATATATACTATATATACACTGTGTATATACTACACATATACTATGTATATCCGTGACACATATAATATGCGTGCATGTTAAATAGAATGTAACTCGTTCGACTTTTAGAATCGCGATATCTCAGAAATGATAATTCTTAGGAAAAAAAGTTTGGTGACCATTTTTGTGGATAATTTTATGATCTACAATTTTCGTCTGAAAAATTTTTTTGATAAAATCAACCGTTAATGAGAAAAATCGACAAAACCGAAAATTTTGACCTTTGACCTTGAATAACTTTTTTAGCACACATGGGATCGATGGGGACTTTTTGCGTTTTCTTTATAATGGTAAACCCAAGGTCTCTACCAAAATTCAGCTGTGTCGGAATTTTTGTGTTTCGATCACTATTTTTATAGCTAAATTGTTCGGACTATAGATCAAAATCATAAGTTCTTTGCCCCAAATAAATACTTTAGCGAGCCGTTACTTTATACAGTTAAAAGTTTTACTTGATTTAATATTCATATAATTATCAAAAAAGATGATTATTTCCAAATAAAACAACGTAAATTATCATCCGAGAAAATAAAACACTAAATTTAAGCTTATATTTATCAGTAAACTCCTTACATAGTAATCATAACATAGGGTGAACGGTTTGAACGTGGCGCGCAAATGACTCCTATCAAGATAGCTGATCGATTCGATTACCCTTCCGTCTTTTAGGATACCCCCGCAAGAGAAGGCTCCATCCATAAGTCCGTGGTAATATTTAAATATTACAGAAAGATGTCCTGCGCTGGGCGAAGGACTATGCGGCGGTCATAACTTAGAAGCAGCGACTACGGTACATCGATCTACCCGCTGCCTAGCCCGTCCATCCCTGTCGGGATCCTCACCTTCCGGTCACGATCATTCTTCAGTTTTCCGAGTGGTTAACACTCCATGACCCTAGAACCAATGCCCACGGACAGCAGGCCGACTACGAGGAAGAAAAACGCCGTCCTCGAAGCCACTAACACCATTCGAGTGGCCCCCCCCCCCCCCCCCCCCCCCACTGCCCCAAAACGTCTAGGCCGGCAAGCCAGGGCCGTCATCTTACCAAATAAACCCCTTTTGGCAGACCTCCCTTTCCCCATAGCCTGCATCACTTCTTACTATGAAGCTGAAGTTAGCGCACGTGAGAAACTTTCGACCGAACCTATACGTACAGAGCGTTTAGCGCTACAGTGGGTCTAGGGCCCGTATTCATAGTCAGTTCTTAAATTTAAGCACGGTCTTCAGACCCTGAAGTCCTATCTCAAGTCATGGTAAACGAGGACTTAAGACCGTGCTTAAATTTAAGAACTGACTATGAATACGGGCCTAGGATCAGTGTGGCCCAAGCGCGAGCCCCGTAATGATTGGCATCGCCATTTTTAGGAAATCGATCCCGCGAATTTCGAAATATTAGGCAAATTACGTACCAGCTTCAGAACGGTTCAGGCTGTGATACTTGAAACTCGCAGAAGAAAACTTAGCTTTTTTTCAGTATTTCTTTTTTAATTAATTCATTTCTGATCGACGTTTATTCAATGTCACTGTGTCGACTATTTTACAATATTTTTTATAATTGAGATTTATACAAAAACAAGTTTTTATACACGTAAATAATCGTATATTTATAGTTTACAATCTTTATCATAATTTTACACAATTTTATTTCTATACATTTTTCTACAATGTACGCAAATTTTTATTGTTTCTTGATATTTTTACTTTTATATATTACTAACGTTTGAACCACTTTTACGTATATGTCAGCGTAAGTAGCCGGCGGCCTCAGCACTTGACGCCCGTAACGCTCGTACTATTTTTGTTTTGATTTAGACCACATGAGTATCGACTTTAAGTTCCGATCTTTGTAATGTAGCAGAGGGTAAGGTACCAATGTAGCAATGGGTAAGGTACCCTACTTTAATCTTAGAGCAACAACAAAGAGTTTACCTTGCGGAAGTCGACACGAGAGAGCTCAGTGAGAGTCTGAGGCAGGGGGTCCGCACTCGAGTGTGGAGAGCTGAGATAGAATAGTTCCCAGCTGAGGGACCTTAGCCATGGTGGCGTTGTATGCGCGCTCGGCAATAAGTATAGTTTAGGCCAATCAGAATATACATGAATATACACCGGTGTACTTATATATATGTACTTATATATATACACCGGTGTATATTTATGTATATTCTGATTGGCCTAAACTATGCAGAGCCTAGGGCGATGACTGAATATGTAAGTGGATACACATTTCAAAATTATTGCTGTAAGCTTTTTATTATCACTTTAATTTCATTGTATAGAAAGAGTACAATTTCGAAAATTTCGTGACGACTTTCAAATATGTTTGATTGTATAATGTTTGTAACGGAATGCCCGTTTTCCATTACAATACAATAAATAAATTAAAATAATAAATAGTTTGGTGTATCACCTTCGCCGTATCTCCGCGTGATACGTTTAATAAAAGAACAATAAAAAAGATAGAATAGAATTGTTCACAACAACCTTGTGAAGTCAACTAGTCGGTCGCGCGCCTCATAACTCACGCACCGCAACAAGCGTTTCACGCTTTCTAGTTGCGCGACACAGAAGTATTACGTCACGCGCGCCGCTCACGCCACCCACGCAGCCGAGCGCGTCCCGCAATCAGCCAACGCGGTCTCCCGCTGTTGAAGACCAACCAAGGCTGTGATCAGAGACCACCGATCTCATCGGTCGGCAGGACACTTCGGTCTCGCCGAAACTGACCAGACGTACGAACTACACTGCTACGCTACGCTACGCTACACCACGCAACACCACGCTACGCTACGCTACGATCACAGACCAGCACGCAGACTTTTGACAACTGCATGACGGACTCTGTTCAACTGGCAACAGCCAGCCCAACCAAAAGGACAGGTTCCCACAACCCACCAGCTCCGTGGGTGCTTCACCGTGTGGACCTCCCATCAAGGCCTCTGACTAGGCCACCGGCGATTCTGCTTTCGCTGTGGGACGTCAGAAGAGCGAGAGTAACGTCTTCAAGTTACTACCGCAGCATCCCGGCAGCGGTCTCTCCGTTTGCAGAGTCTCAACCCACCTACGTGTCAACGGCCACTCAGACGACACCGTCTGACAGCGAGTGGGAGTCTCCACAACAAGCGACCGAGCCGGAGAATCGCCGCCCTCCAACACCGCCTAGCTCTCCGGAGAGCCGATACACGCCGCCACCAAGGACCGCACCAATTCATCGCTGCACTTCATCGCTGCAGCCTCCACCGCGGTGCAACAGGACTAGGATTACTCCTTCCCTCGCGTGGCAACCAATGAACTAACTGCCTTGTATCTATGTATATCAAAAAATGTAAATAAATAAGGTGTACATACAACAATAAATAAATAACTCATCTTTGAAACTACAGCGATCTACTCCTTCCACGCGGCTCGGTCGAATAGCTAACAACAAATAGCGAACAAGAATACATAACGAGTTAATAAAAATCGTCGAACTATTCCTGCTATGGTGTCGCTATAATAAAATTGTCGTTATTTGTATAAAATGTATAGAATATGGGTAAAAGGAATATAAATAAGTGTATATGGTAAACTTATCAATAGTAATCCAAGTCTGATTTTATCCTCGTGTTTATCCAGTTTCGTCCGTTAATTTATTCGACTGCGCTGTGTTGTCTTTCCGTATGTTCCTTTAATATATATGTTTTTCCTTTTTTTCTTTATAATTTAAGTGACTATTCAACTTTAAATTCAGTAACTCGTCAAATAAACAATTAGTTTTTTTTTTATAAGCTCACTCCATTTTGATAAGTATATCTATTTTTATGTTTTGACCCATGTTACTAGTTTGGTTGCCGTCAAGGGTGTGAGAGCGAGAAATGGTGAGGACGAAACTTATAGGCTACGACGGTCAACCTTTACATCCACATTAAAATTTTATTATCATTTAGGTGGGCTTATTCGACTGTTACATGTTTATTTTTCATCGAGACAGCGATGTGCTATTAGTAATGTAAGGTATGAATTCCGCATCATGTGAAACCACCAAAAGTGATATTTCTCAATTTTGAACCTCGCGCTTTATTTTTCCTGAATATGGCGTCTGCCACACTCAGGAAGTAAGAGGAAAGGAGACGTCACTCCGGCAAACAAAGTTGGGCTAGATTTCAGCGCACCGTTCCTTAGTACAACATTTCGCCGCACTGACGATCGATCTGCTATCGATGTTTGATCGTTCAACTATTATGATTATTGACCGGCTAGCAGTTGCTTGTTTACAACATTCGCATATTTCGAACGACCGTAAACACGAACGCGGCGAGTAGATGAAATCGGTACTACTAACTCTGCGCCGAAAACGTGCCTAATTTTTGCTGGCAAGCAGGCTTGAGTTAGATCTCCTTTCCCGTTTCTTCCCGGCCACACTGTTCGTAGACCACGGTGTAAGAATAATAGGTGGTCCGGCCACGGTCTTACATACAGGTCTGGGAACTCTGGTGGTGACGGTATGTCCTCTTATTGAAGCACCGGCCGTTTTGCCTAGTGACCACGAGTGTCCCTGCTATCGAGGAATTCAGGCTGTGCGAGAGAGATGGAAAAAGGTTGTTGACCGTCCGTGGTTTTGAAATCTGTTTCGTCTGTCTCACACAGCCTAAATCCCTCGATAGCAGCGACACTCGTGGTCACTACGCGCAACGTCGGTGCCTCAATAAGAGGACACCCCCGCCACTGAAATTTTGAGCGAGTTACCAGACCTGTATGTAAGACCATGAGTCTGGCTGCGGCTCGGCGGCTGTGATTATTTTCACATAATTCGGTACTTGTCCACCAGACCGCTACGGAGCTATAGAACCATTGTAAACAATAATGGCGGCATGTAGTATTCGAAAGAGAGGAGAGTAATTTTAGGTTAATCATGAGATGAGCGTGTCATATTTATAAAAATATGAGAAGTTGCAATTGAAAACATAAAATACCAAAAATAATAAAGAATTGTAAAATATATCAAACATGTAAAGTAATATAAAATAAATAGAAGTCATAATAATCCTATGAGGATGAGGTTCGTAATGTTGACGCAACAGAATAATTGAAAATAGTTTGAATTTTGAGGGGTCGAGCCTTTCAAAAACAGCAAACTACATTACGTAATTTTCGAATTTGGTTAAAAAATTGTGTCTCGCTTATTTTGCAATTCCAACAATATTTGAGTTACAAAATTGTGCTCTGACGACTATCCTATTGCGTCAACCTTATGGATATCAAGCTGCTAAAAGTTACGTACTCATCAATTTCGATAATTTTCTCTTTTCACGGCTCTGCTTTAGAACGTCACGAGTATGAATTCTCGGTCATTGTCGCATTCTTATAGTTATGTAGTAGTGCATGATATATGATACAATTTCATCCTTGTGTTGTTCGCAAGGAAATGAAAAACTGTAATTCTGTATCATATCAGACATAGTAGATTCATATACAGATTCATCCTCAGGTTCTATGTGCTTACAGAAGTATTTCTCGATCGCTGATAGAAAAAAGACCAAAAATATATTGCTATGACTTGAACCACCTTTGGTTTTCATGTGAATCAATTCTGTATCATTTTCTTTTACTGACTGAACGGCTTTCTGACATGCTTGACATTTATTTTGGTTCCTTAAATTGCGTTATAAAAAACCAGTCACATAATATATTATGCAATTGACCATAGAGGCTGACATAAAATCATGGTTAAACCTAATAACATGTTCGCATTCCCATCCCGTTGTTTGAGTAATAGAGTCCAACTTCGTTTTTAATTTTTGCAAGTGTTTTGAAATGTGTGTAGTATCCTTTCTAAAAATCATTGGGTAATCTGCCAATGAAACTAAAGCCTTATGCGTTTCTTCTTGCACTGTACAATTTCCAAATTTTGAGGGTTTGAACAGTTGATGTATTAATATTAATTTATGAAGTTGTAAAAATGAGGGAAGCGTAGGGTGGTCATTAGCAGCTCACGCTTACCGGATAATCCCAAAAAATTGCTGCATTGTAAATTAGATACTATTTCGTAGCTCAAACAGGCTTGACACAAGAAAATGTAATATCGAATACTACGATATTGACATGCTTAGTTTAAATTTCAATACAAATTGGGTTTACCCCAAGAGATAAAGTAGGAAGGCACAACAAATATAAAATGTGTAAGATTTTGAAGATACGTGTTTCGAACACTGCGTTACGCCATTATTGTTCACAATGGTCCTACAGATCCGTAGCCGTCTGCGAGCTTTGCGTTTTTGTGAAAACTGCGCAGAGCCGGTATGTGCCTTAATGATTATATCTTGGCTTCGCTATGCCGCATATGCTGAAAGTTGCCGCAAGGCATCGGACGTCGTCCGCACTGAACGCTCTGTACGTACAGGCTCTGTCGAAAGTTGCTCACGCGCGCCAGCTAGCACGCGTGCTAACTTCATCTTCATCTTCACACGCTCGCCAACCAAAATCCCCATCTACACCAACCTAACTTTCTCGCGGATAATCCTGATTGCCGTGCCAAAAAAAAACCTCATCGTCTTTGAACCGCCTTACCTTTCACTTCTATACACAGCTCTTTTTTTCTTTTTTTCTCCCCCCCCCCCCCCCCCCTCGCCCCTTCACCGTTACACCCTCTCATCCTAACACAACAGTTGGAGTTACCACATACGGTCACAACAGACACAACAGTAGCGTGCAACAATTATTCGAACAAAACACGTGAAATTATTTATATTTCTGCGGATTTGGTAGATCATCACAGTGGTCGTCACATATCATGGTACTACTTACGTGAAATACATATCAGTTTCGAATAATTTTTAAGGATAATAATATGAAATTTGCGGGTATAACCTAAAATTTGTCATTGTTTACCTCTTGTATTCTCAGGTGGGATTACGACATGAGAAATGAAAAATGTTGCACATTCATTACATACTTTCATATAATCATTTATCATGCGAAGTAAAGTAATACATATGGAAAATATTACAGCATGAACGTTTCCAAAAATGCATTAGCTTCGAATTTCAAGTACAAGCGATTTTTTTTTATTATCCTAATTATGATATGAATTGAAGTAACGCATAAAACTAAAAAAAGCTTAGATCACAGTTTATTTACATGTATTATATGTTATGAGTGAAAAATGTTATGCGCTTTGTAACAGTATACTATAGCGTGTAACATTCGTACTTCTTCGATAATGTAATGAAGATTTGTTTTTAACTTTGTAAATGAGGTAGGTACAACGCTACAACGTGAAGAAATTGCATTCTTTATCGCGAGGTTGTAACTCGCGTAATAATGAAGATAGCTTGTTGCCACTTGACAGAAGGATAGCTTTTTGAATGTTGAAAAATATATGAAATTTTTGCGATGATCCAAGATGGCATTTTTGAGAAAAGCTATTTCTCGTGGAATTGACTTCTTTTCAGTTTTCCTTCTTTACCTTGGAGACTTTCAACTGAACCACAGTTTACTAGACACGAACTGAAGGCTTATGAAATTCTATACCTAAAAAAAAAAAAAAAAAAAAAATCGTAAATAGATGATTGGGAACGAAATGGCGGCGATTTGTAAAAAACATCGATTTTTTGTTCTCAGAAAAACACAATTTTCTTGAAAATTTCAAAATTGAGAAAAAAATACTATAAGGTAGATCGTGTAGACTTCGATGAGCGGTTACCGGAGCCAACTCTACGCCCAACGAAGGTGTTATTTGGCTATTTGAGGGTTCGTACACGTCGATTATGCACTTACTTACTGCTTCCAATCCAGGAAGTCATAGAAGTGTTACGAACGGCCCTTTTTGACTTTCGCGACACGCGCTAGGCGTCAAGCTGCTTACTCGGCGTATTCCTCCGAGGGTCGCTGCCCCGCACACAACCAGATGAGTCAGGAAGTGCATCGACACCGAAAAGTGGCGCGATGGCTACTCTGCAGAATAACGCCCCGCCACCGACGAAACCGAGCTGTAATCGGTAATCCATCGACACCATCAAGTCAGTCGTAATTGAGGAGTGTGAGATCAACGAGATCTCAGCCTGGAGATAAGTTAGCGGTGCACCACATCGATCGAACCGGCCACTAGAAAGGACCTTCCATTACCCAGAAAAGGCAACGTGGAGACTCAGGATTTCCTGACGGAACGGCTCGGCAAATCGGTGGTGTGTCCTAAGAGTCACCCTCGCGCTACCCAAGGTGTCCCACTCCTTGACTCAACTATTCCTCAACTGTAACGTAGTACCTTAGTTATCCTACTTTCTTTCAATAATATTTGCAACAGTACATTTCATTTATCTTGTACAAATATAAACCATTGTGGACAAAACGAGTTTCATCTATTCGCCCTGTCCATACCACTGAGACCCTGTCACCCAGAATCCTGTACTCTCATCACAGCTGGTATGTTTAATCTATTTCTAAAGTAATCTATTTCTAACCGCTCGGGAATAGACTATATATATATATATATATTAGGGTGATTCAGAAAAAAAAAATTTTTTTTTTTTTTTTTCCAAACAGGTTCAAAAGTTTCATTTAGGTATACAAAGACACCAGTTAAAATTTTAGATTTTAATAATAATATTTAGGGGTGGCTCATCGCACTTTTCGATTTTCCATAAGAATAACATAGGAAAAATGTTGTTTGCTTCTTATAGTTTTTATAACTAGCTAAAGAAGCGTTGTAAAAAAAATCTAAAGACATATGTTTGTAGGAAATTGAATGCTCTACAAAAAAGGTCTCTTGTCAAAATTTCGTAAAACAAACTGTGTCAAAGTTACAGCCTGTCAAAAGTTGAGTTACTTATAATTTGACCTTTTTTGAATGTTATAGCGTAACTACCGGTCTTATAAAAAATTGTACATGAGTTTTTTTTGTGAAGCATACACTCGACTTTAAATAGATGATAAATGATAATTCATTTTTGCAACAATGAAAAAAAAACTATCTTTTACCATTAATAAAAAAAAAAAAATAATATAACGAGAAAAACAATTTTAGAGCAGATTTCTGCTAAAAATTTTTTTAAAGTGTACGGGTTTTTTCGTTGTTGCAAAAATTAATTATCAGTTATTTAAAATTTTTTTTTTCTGAATCACCCTGATATATATACATATATACATTATAGATAGTTTTTTTTTCATTGTTGCAAAAATGAATTATCATTTATCATCTATTTAAAGTCGAGTGTATGCTTCACAAAAAAAACTCATGTACAATTTTTTATAAGACCGGTAGTTACGCTATAACATTCAAAAAAGGTCAAATTATAAGTAACTCAACTTTTGACAGGCTGTAACTTTGACACAGTTTGTTTTACGAAATTTTGACAAGAGACCTTTTTTGTAGAGCATTCAATTTCCTACAAACATATGTCTTTAGATTTTTTTTACAACGCTTCTTTAGCTAGTTATAAAAACTATAAGAAGCAAACAACATTTTTCCTATGTTATTCTTATGGAAAATCGAAAAGTGCGATGAGCCACCCCTAAATATTATTATTAAAATCTAAAATTTTAACTGGTGTCTTTGTATACCTAAATGAAACTTTTGAACCTGTTTGGAAAAAAAAAAAAAAAAAATTTTTTTTTTCTGAATCACCCTAATATATATATATATATATATATATATATATATATATATATTTTTATTAAGTCACGTTGGACGAGATCCTTCAGATCATCGACTGCACGTAACAGAAGGAAGGAATCGGTTTTAAGAGAGGTTGACAATTTAATTGGTATAGTTGGTTTATTATAAAAGACCTAGTAATTGAGTTATAACAGTGGCCAATGTAAAAGAGTCGGCTTGGGGGAAGGCCTTGGATATGCATGGAGAGATATAATTAGAAGTGACTCGTGTGCAAGTTAGGATGCCAGTAACGAGTTTTGAGAATATAGGGGCCTCGCTAGTTGTTGTTTAGAGATGACCCTACTAACTCGGTGAAAATACGGAGAGGATGCACGGTGTAAAGTGACTATAAGACTGTGGGAAAGAAATATGAGATCTCGAGGACATAGCACAGAGATAGAAATTCGTTCTTCCTCAAAACGCAAAAATACGAGTCTCATGAAATCGCATGAAGATTAACTTTGACATGTTGTCAAAGTTATAAATCGATGCAAGCTGGTCGCCATAGAATGGTCGGTGAATCCATATAGATTTTGCCATATACATATGTATGTGGAAAGTGTCTGCAAGTTACGTGAGTAGATAAACAAGTTCTTGAGCAAAAAGAAGTGATTAAATGGACAAGAAATGAAGAAACGGGAAAAATGCTTTTATTAACGACACGTTTTTTTCGGTGTAAGTTGGAAACAAGATTGTATTTTTACAATAATCCCGGCTGACACAACAACCTTATTCATTTTATATCATTTAACAATCTGTGCGTCTTTTTTTATTGATGATGACTGCTATATCAGAAGGGGGGGGGGGGGGGGGGGGGGATAACGGGCGCCTTCGCCCTTTATAACAATATCATGAATATGTAGACCGGGAGATAGTGACAGATTTTGGCAAACCAATTGTTACAGTATGGCGACCCTTCAGGGGTCGAATTACGTAATGAAGGAAACGAAAAAATATGGTCATAGTGCTGGTCGTCGAGGCGTTATCACAAGACGATTAATCAAACTTGTCGGATTAATTAAGGGTTCTAAACAATTTGCTACACAAAAATTATTGCATTTTCCGGTAGTCCATAAAAAATAAATAAGGCGCTAGCACAATGCCAGACTTATCCGCTGGGGCTTATAGCCCGCCATACCAATGAAAACACGTTATTTATTTATTCATTTTTTAAACCATTTGTTACAGGCTATTTTTTTTTTCTTTAACTAATCATTTTCGAATAGTCATCCACGAAAATCACCATGCCATATCGCTTCTATGGTTACAAATAGCCGCCAAACTGCCGCAAAGAAGCAAATTTATTTGTTAATGCAAACGGGAAAACGGGAAGTTCAAAGACTGGCTCACAGTCAGCTCAAACCGGCTTGTTTTGTTTGAAGACTTTTAGAAGAAAGTCAAATTGAAACCGTTATGGGCCGAAAACTGTAATTTCACCACTAAATGTTTTAAACATTCGGCGGCGACAACCGTATGGTCGGAAACTTTCGCAGGTAGCTTTCTTACACACAAAAGAACAATTTTCATGAAAGTTCGCTGACTGCATTTTTTTCCGAGTTAGGCCTGTTTTTCAGCTAGATTTCCTCCACCACAGATTTTGAAAATATCTGATGGTATTTTCAATAATTGAATTGGTTTGTATAGTAATGAGAGGTATCATGGAAAATACAATTTTTAGGGATTATTTTCGTTTGGTAATGCCAGGCCCGTATTTACGTCTAGGCTAACAAGACTCTAGCCTAGGGCGGCACGTACTTAATTAAGGGCGGCGCGGCGCAGCGTTGAACAGACGTTTTTCTCCCTTTATTATTTTAATTTTATTTTTAATAACAAATTGATTCTTCGGTTTCATTCTTTTTTCCATAACTTTTCCTTCAATTATAAGAGCGAGTACCGTCTCCGATTTTTTCAAAATTTCTGCTATCCCGTTCATAAGTTCTTAAAAGTAAGAATTTGGTTATTTGCGGAATTCACGAATCTTTGATCAATGTTACCTTACAACTGGAAAGTCATATCAAAAAAATCAAGATAGTCAATCAATTCGGCTTGAATCATTGCGAAAAAAGTAAAGTTCAAATTTTACCAAATCGCCTCAGTTGCCCAAAATTGATTTGGAAGACAGAAACTACAATTCTATCGAATACTTCATTTTTTAAATGTAGACACGTTTCTTCAATTTTACACATTTTTTCACATTCAATGATATTTGATTCTAAATAGATAAATGCGACTTCCATTTATTACGCGAATAGATGTTTCTAACCGAGAGTTTGGAATACATCATTCTTTGGGGAATTGCTTATTCTTGATTGTTTGTAAAAATAACGGGCTTGACTGAAAAGTCGAAGAAAAATCATGATGTGGGCTAAAATTAGTAAAATCACGACTAATTCGGGTTTCAATTGTATGACTGTAAAGTAAATACAAACATGAAGTCAATGTTTTGAGTCGTGCGGATTATATTTGCGAATCTGTAAGCAAACCCCAAAATGATAATCCGCTTTTAATTATTTTAGCGATGTGTAATGTACGAAAATACGGCTGACAAAGTGGGTGAAGGGTCTAGCCAGATAAGAATAGTGAATCTGCCCCCACCGAATTTTTGAGGTGCCAATTTTTTCAAAAGTTTCTAGCCTGGAAAAAAATGCAGCAAAATTATGGCTTCCTACGTCGATTCTAAAGTCTTTGTGCTGAAGCAACATTTTTTTTTCTCTATTTTTGCAGCTTCACATACCAGGAGGCGATCGAAAAATCTGAAAAAATTCTGAAATCTTGGAAACATCTCGACATTCATGAGAGAAATTTCTCAAAATTTTTAATGCTAAACTCTATATTTAATTATCGAAACTGTCCTTTAAAAATTTGCTCTGCAGTGTATCCAATTTTTTGCTCTTATGAAAAAAAATGATCTGATTCTACTCATCATTTCCTGAAATTTAAAAAATAAAAGTTTCAAAATTCGACCTGCGACACATTAACCTTCATGTGCGCACCCAGCTTTGACCACATTAATGCGTACCCATGGTATCCGGGTTCCCATCATTAGTTTGTATTATTAATTGAGTACGGATGTGAACGGAACCATCCAAAATCGATTCATTTAATCAAATGAACACAAGTGAAAAGTATTTGAGCTATTTTCAAGTTTTGTAAGACAGTGCAGTTGCCGCAAAGGAAAAAAGGAGCAGGCGTTCCTAGCACTCCGCACGCAGCTCGCGGTTAGTTTTGATGTTTGGCGGCTCGCAAATTTTTGAAATCTTAGTCGTAGTGGTAGTAGCGTAGCATGGCTTTATTTATTTTTTTATCAACCTGTGTTATCTCATGAAGATATTGATCAATATTGATACTTATTTCCAGGTGACTAAACATTTTTCATCTATAAGTGGGTACCCTGGTACCTAGATACTAGATACTAGATACCATATTTTTATAGTAAAAAAACGTTATTTCAGCAGAAAGACCCATCGGAATCGACGTAGAAGGCTCTAATTTTGCACAATTATTTTTCCAGGTTAGAAACTTTTGAAAAATTCGGCCGGGGCAGATTCACCATTCTTATCCAGCTAGACCTTTTCGGGAATTCATGCTTCGACAACCAATCATTCCGTTTGTTTGAGGTTTGTTTTTTCAAAAGTATGTGAGTCGAGATACATTTCCATTACTATTTCTTTTTTTTTTTGGTTTTGTTAGAATCAATAGCAGGTAGCACTGATGTCGACAATAACGGCAACCATTTCCCTCGGTGGCATAGTATCCTGTTGAGTCCACGATATTCCGGAAACGGCTAATTATAAATATCGATCTGTTCAAAAATAAAACAAATCCGAATCGACTTGCATCATTGGCTGTCGAAATATGAATGACCGAAATTCATCTACTTTGTCAGTTGCCGACTGGTTCTTAATGCGTTAAAGATCGTAATGCTTCTTCCGAATTCGTGGTGATAATGAGTATGGCACATTTTCAGAATCGTATAGGATAAGAATCAGCTGAATGAAGTGTATTATGAGTCCATAAAAAATACAAAATTAAAATATAATTTGAAAGTATAGTTACACGTGGAGTTTCTTTATTTACCGATATTAGAACCCGAATAGAAATTTCGAATAAGAATCTGTTCACACATTCGTGAGCAAACACACACACACGCACGCATGCACGCACGCACGCACGCACGCACGTACGCGGACACACACACACATACAGTTTGGTAATGCATGTCAGATGCATAGGGAAAAAAATTAATCCGAATGAAACGTTCTATTGTTTGGAACCTGTATTTACGATTCGATTTTTCACCATTTGTTCCATTCGAATTGCAATCCAGTTCTAATTATATGAAATGCAGTTCCTTTGCTAACCATTCCTATTCGATCTTTTTGCACAGAATTAAATTCGTTTTCAACATTCCGTAGACAATAAAATTCTGCCTACAGCGAGAAAAAATTAAAGAAAACTGAAATCTAGTTTGATCCGTTTTCTGGATTCCAAAATTACAATTTATAATAACAGTACAGATGACAAGTTGAATCTGACTTTATACGAATAAGTGGCTAGCGATTACAATGAGTAAACAAGTATTGTTGAAATTTCTAGAATCAAGTCACTTTAATTAAAGTGTGATTCTGAAAGATTTTAGAATTATATTCTAAACTGCAAAAATATTTGGAATTATTCGTTACATACTGAACTTGATTGGAAGAGAAAAAAAAAGAAACGGATTTGGGCTGACTGTGAGCCAGCCTTTGAACTTCCCGTTATTTGTGCTCGAAACTAGTGTATTTCGATACAAGAGGCCAAACGAGCGTTTTGCGCACTGCGAGTCTGACGGCAGCACGAAGCCGAGGTAGAGCCTCAGTAGTATAACAAGGAGAGTTCTACACGCAGATTCCTGTTACCGACACTTACCGACACCCTCCCTAGACTCAAACCCTTTTTCCGCGATGACGTCACAGTTTGCCGTACCGACTTAAGGTCAAACACGTGCAACCTTACAGACAGTTGCATCGGTCGACGGTCAAAATATCACACTGCTTTACCAACAATTCTTATCGGTGGAATGTCAAAATCGTGCTGCTTTACCGACAATCTTACCGACCAAAAGTCAAAGTTTGTAGTGCTCGCCTGCCAACAGTAGAGGGCGTAAACTTTTTTACCGACCTGGATGTCGGTTACCGTCCCACATTCTTTTCCCACAATAGGACTGCTGATGTGTAATATCAACCACCTCACATTCCTTTCCCACGTTATCAACCACGCGACATTCCAAAATTAATGGTTCTGAGAATTGTTTTTTATCCACTCAGATGTCGATACGATATCATCGACGTGACATTCTTTCACCTCAAATTCTTTTCCCACGGTAGGATTGCTGATGTGTAACATCAACCACCCCGCATTCTTTGCCCACGTTATCGACCATGTGACATTCCAAAATTAATGGTTCTAAGAATTGTTTTTTATCCACTCGAATGTCGATACGTTATCATCGACGTGACATTCTTTTTGGCGTGTTACTGTCATGTGAACTCTACGATGATTTCGAACGGGTTCAGTCAAGGCCAGAGTGAAAGGTCGACCGACAGCTGCGGTAGTATACATTCAGAGCCAAGGATCTGCGATGTTGGGTTACTATCACTCTGGGAATGCAAAGCACAGCGCGCGCACACACAAACATACGTACAGCTGCCCTGTAAAAAGGACGCTTATCACTGCAAACGATCATTCAGTCTCAACCTGTCAAGTATAGGTGCGGAAAAAGCTCAAGATGGAATCCAAGAAGTGTTTGAGATTGATCGCTATTATGGAATCGGCGTACAAAATCTTGGACAAATCATCATCGACAGCAGAGATTCAGAAATGGATGAAATTCGGAAGTCAAAATATTCGGCTTCTGTTATCCTGGTTTGTAAATTTGAAGTTAGAAAAGATGATCACACGGTGAAAGAGATCAAATTTTTTAATATGAGAAATGAAATCATCCTCCAGACAACGGATATTAACGAATGGTTCATCGGAAACGCGACAGAGCGTTTGTTGAAAAAGGTAGAAGATTTCCAAGGAAAAGATTCAGGCTGGTCGCGGACTGAAATAATCAATTTGACTGTGAATATCAACAAGTAGGTGCCACTACGAGGCGGTGTGTTCACATACACCCCGTTACCTAAGCATATCAGTGATAAGAAGGTTGTGGTAAACATCAGAAACAACGACTCTTACTGCTTTCTCTGGTCGGTCACCGCAGCTCTGTTCCCAGTCGACAACAACCATCCCAACGCGACCAGCTTGTACCCGCATTTCAGCTCAGTGCTGCAGTATGATGGTATAAAGTTTTCTATGTCTCCAGACAAAAACACCATTTCAAAATTTGAGAAACGTAATGGACTTTCCATTAACGTTTATGGTATAGACCAAGGTGATCGGAAGAAAAGTGAAGAAGTACCGATTCACCTGGATCAGAATGAGTCTGATAAACCTGTAATTCATCTTTTAGCGATAGAAAAGTATGAGAAAAATAGAATCTTTCATTTTACTTGAATTTGAAATCTGTCTCGATTAACAAGTTCTCAAATTTCTAAACGTAATGGTCGTACTTGGTTATTTGATAGATGTTTGACTCACTTTCAATCTGAAAGGTGTTTGTTCAAGCACAATGTAGATTGCATGAATTTAAACAAAACCAAAGTTATCTTACCAGCGGGAGAGGACAAGATTCTCAAATTTAAAAATTTTCAACACAAAAAAACCGCTCTATTCTGCATTGACGCAGATCTAGAATGTTTACTGCAACCCTCTCTTAAAAGTTTTAGGGAAAATAGAACAATTTATCACAAGCATCTTCCGTATAGTATAGCTTACTATCTACATTGTGCGTTCAACGATTCAATTTCAAAATTCAAAATTAATCGTGGAAAGACTTGCATTCAATGGATTGTGAATGAGTTAGAGCAATTGGCACATTCGTTAGAAGCTTATTTCAAAACTGTTGTACCGATCGAACCGCTACAAAAATTCATTTATTTGATGTGACATGTCCGATTCATTTATCCAACTGTTGTGTCTATTGTCAAAACCTAACCATTTAACATATATTTTTCTTCCACGCTTCTTGAGCACCTTCTCCACCAGATAGATATCCGGATGTTCAACCTTGAGAAGCTCTTGTTCGTAGAAACCACCAGCGATGGGTTGATCTCAGTAGTCTTTGAGCTTGTACGTCACAGGATAAGTATTTTCCACTCGACTTATCGTGAATATCTCTGTCGTCCAATTGGAAGTGTAACCTTTCTCAAAGACGTTTTCGAATTTGCTGATTCGAACTTTGTGACCGGTTTTGAACTTTGCCAGTTTGGTAGGTTTCGCTCGCAGCCCCCCTGCGCCTGACGTAATAACAGCCTTTCGTTCTCAACGGTGACATCCGACGGTTTCATTCCTATGGTTCGGTGTTTGGCGTCGTTATAAGCCGAAACCAAATCAGATAAGATATCGAGCCACTTGCAGCTTTCTTGCATGCTGAACCGTTTCCACATTTGACTTTTGAGCGTGTGATTGAAGCGTTCGCAGATCGAAGCCTTCAAATTACTGTACGTGGAGTAAAGTTTGATCCCGTAGCGTGACATAAGAGATTCAAATTTCGAGTTGTAAAATTCCGTTCCTCTGTCGACGTAGAATTTTTTCGGTACCCGTCCTTGGACAAGCGCAGATTCCATTGCCTTCGTAACATCATCTCCAGACTTGCTCGTTATCGGTACAGCCCACGCGTACTTTGAAAAGATATCAATAACTGTGAGATCATATCAACAAGATCCGCCTGCCAGGTCTCGTCGATGCCGCGCACGTCTACACGTCAACGCGGGTAATTCTGGCGTGCAGGCTTATGCAGTTTCGTCACCAGTGCTTGCTTTTTCTCGTTCATATTCCAACGCTCTTAGTCTGGTGTTCAATTTGGAAATGATATCAGGGTTCCAAATCAACAGGTCTCTGCCTGTTTCAAAGTCTGTGTAGGAGGTATCCAAGGCTTTCTCCGTGGTGAGCTCCAAAGTTTTGATCATTTGATCGAGATTGTCGATTTGTTTTTGCAGCGCGTTGAATTTTCGTCTCAAGATTTTTAAAGTTACAGCATTGTTCGGCTCTGCGGGATCTGCGACATTGCAGAGTCTCTTGTTCTGTATATCGTAATGTCCGTCCGCTGTTATTTGAAATCCGACACCCGGAGGACCGTGAGTGCTCGCAGCCGTGTTTTTATCCAGATGCCGTCCAAATACGTCGACGCTCATCTCGGAAATAAATGCAAAACCGATGGGAGCTACTTAATAAGACATTCCTCCTTCGCGTAGTTCTTCGATAATGGAGATTATTTCGTTATTGTGATTCGGGTTTCCCGCTGCCTGAGATGCCAGGAGTAAACGAAGACGCTCCACTAACTCGTTTGGATCAGCCCAGAGAACGTATTTCGTTTCAACACCTTGTCGAGTGATCATAGCTTGCGGAAGTAGACCTTCACCCTTTCGGCGAGGTGATGGGGAATAATCCATCAATTCGGCAATGACATTTTTAAATTTGTAACTGTTTTCGTTTGGAACAGCCTCATCGGATGAGTAATACTTTTGATGCGTGTTGCTTGCGAGGATTATGTTTTAAAAATTGTCCCGATCTCCGGCGCTTACATAAGAACCGTCAGGCTTCTTTTTGAACAAAAGTTCCAGCAAAGCCTTCGTTTGTGGGTAAAACGTATCGCCAATACGGATGAAGTCACTCTCAAGAGATATCAACGAATCACCAATCATTAGTCCGTTTGCGAGGTTGCGTACACCATACACGTTGTCCAATTCCCTTTCTTCTTCGCATCTCTCATCAGTGCAAAATACTCATCCTCGATTTTCTCGACCGGTGTTTCTACGATTGTATCATCTCCTGCCGAAGCAAAGGAATCGTCCATATCCGAGACAGTTTAATTTTTCGTTTCCCTTTTCATCTGCTGTATTTCTTCTTTAATTTCTTCCACCTCTTGTTTTACAGGTTGAGTACCTTTTGTAATATTCACCCGTTCTTTTAACGGAGTCACTACTGGTTTGAAAACGTCACTCAATTTCTGAGCCGTAGATTCCTTGCCCGACTTGAGCAATCTGTGTTTTCGACGGATCGCTGCACTTGCATGAGCGATCTGATGTAGGACATCTTTTTGCTTGGAAATTTCAGAGCTCTGCATGTTGACGCAACTGAGTCTGCAACGCTACTGCGTCTCTCGCTCGAAAACGTTAGGTTTTATTTCTTTTCCATGCTAACAAAAGAATCGAATCCCTTCCTGTATCGTCCTTCGTTAAGTTCACTGTCTTTGTCGATCATCAGAAACCCGTACTTTACACCGTTCCAGCATGCGGAGCACACACTTTCAAACTCTGCGTAAGACATATCAGTGTTTGCATGGTCGCTGTATACGTGTCTCAGGTTCATGTCGTCTTGTTTGAATAACACGAGTAAGTTTACGTTGTCGCGCACGAGATGCTTGGGGATTCGAGCGTACGTCTGACAAAGATAGAAACAGTCAACGTCGTAATTTCTACCTATGCAAAAGTAGGCTCTAATATTGTCCTGCTTCTCGCACGCTACATCGTCAAATATGATCATTGAGTTGGGCCGTGCTTCTTACGGTGTATTCACTTGCTCATGCTCGGTGAACGCAGAGTACTCCATATTCTCAACATTGTCCAACAATTGCTTCAACAATTGGTATTTCGGCTGGTTGAGAGATTTTGAGTAGATATAGATATTTTCGAATCTGAGTCCGTTGGGATGGGTTATAAGTGTGAGCAACGCATTAGTTTTACCACAATTCGACGTTCCACAGAATATTGCACGTACACTATTCAGAAGTAATTCACCATGCCGTTTGTGCCTTTTGACATTTTGCTCAGAGAGTTTGTCAAAATTCATCAGGTGAAGCTTAGTAGCTTGTTTCTCAAACCGCATCTCGGACATAACATATCGGATTTGCTGTAAATATCCCGTTTTAAAGCACTTTTTTCAGTCAACGCACGAACATGATCGTGTACAGAGGTGATCGAAGCAGCAAGCGGCAACATCGTGGCTATGGTCTGATTATTAAAATCATCAACCGCCATCCAGTCAAATTGCATGTACCAGGTTATCAGTACTCTGGGCCTGGTACAAAATTAACGAAGAGACGCGCGCGGGGTGATCCAGGAATAAATCTGCTCGATGCAGCTTGCAAGGACCACGACATTGCTTACTCCCAGAATCGTGAAAATCTTGAAGTTAGAAACGAGGCTGATAGAGTGTTGGCTGAGAAAGCTTGGAAACGGGTTTTCGCGTCAGACGCCAATTTGGATAAATAAGCAGCGGCTTAGGCAATAGCTAATACAATGAAAGTAAAATCAAAACTTGGAATGCGAATTCAAAAATCAAAAAATGTGACCTTGAGAAAAAGTATGAATGCTGTGAAACGTTCTATGGTTCCCAGCAACGATACAAAAGTAGCTATCGAATCTGAGCTGAAGGAAGCTGAAAACGCCGTTAAAAAAGTGGGTGGTAAATGTAAAGTGCGAACACCTCGCGTCCTACCAGTAGCTTCAAAAGTCAGTGGTTTTCTACCGTTTCTGATTCCTATTTTCGCTGGACTTAGTGCTACAGGCGCGTCAGCCAGTGGTGCGGCAGGTATAGCGAGGGCTGTGAACGATGCAAGTGCTGCTAAACGAGAACTGGAAGAAAGCAAACGACACAACAAAACTATGGAAGCTATCGCGTTGGGCAAAGGGCTTCATATGGAACCGAACAAAACAGGTCTTGGCCTCCATTTTTCAAAACACTTGATGCGATGCTACCACGTCGAGCGTTGACTGATTGGGTCTTGTTGAAATATGGAAAAATCTTTAAGGTTCCGCTTTTCCGTGGTGTTTTCATGCGAGACGTAATGCCCAAAAACGGTCCACGAAAAAACGAGTCAGCTATAATCAACCTTAACGACAAAGACGGTCCGGGAACACACTGAGTTTCATACGAGAAACGCGACACTAATATCGATTATTTTGACGGTTTCGGCAACCTTCAACCACCCTCAGACCTCATAAAATACCTCGGCGTTGGTAACATTAAATACAATCACGAAAGGTACCAGGATTATGATACATTTGAATGCGGACACTTGTGTCTAAAATTTTTGGATGGTGAGCTATATAAACATGGTGCATGATTCATCAAAGTTGGTCTATCACTCGCAGTCATTGATGAGTCGTTAACGTTGACGATTTCGGGAACCTCTTCGATTCTCGAGGCACAATATTTCCCACCGATCGAACTTGCTCGTGATAAAAGTTATGCTTTTGGCTTGGTAGCATTGTTAACCTTTAATTCGATTCCCGACGTTGATGTTGGTCACAATAAAATTTACGTAGCTGATAGTGATCACCATATCAACCAGCAACTACAAGATCGAGCACATAGAGAAGTATCGTCAAAACGTGCTAAGAAATACAGATGTTAGGCTCAGCATTAAACCCAACAATAATACATCACGCAGCGAAATCACATGCAACCACACGATTGACTTTGAGTCGAATGATTCCATTGCTCAACGTTTGGGATTCAAGCCACGTGTATTGGAGGTTGATAAAACTCACGAATCAGACGTGCCTGTAACTACACTGAAGGTCAACGCGTTGCGAGTTGTGTGCAGTATTACAACGGGCGCCTACCTCAATGGATATAAAGTACACACTATTCACGAGGTTTTCCCCACTGTCCCACCAGGATATAAGATCGTGTAAGTACCGTCGCACCTCATTTACCTTCCGATCACCGTCAGGACCATGGATCACGTTCAGCTTCGGTTAGTGGATCAAGACGGAGACCAGGTTAATTTTCGTGGAGAAGTTATTACTGTGAGACTACATATCAAATCCCAATAAACGATGGGAATTGTATATAACAGACCGTCAAAGAGTGGGTATATCAGTAAGTCGGCATGCCCCGATCAAGTCAGTCATAGATCGATTCTCGAACCGTTAACACCTCGAAACGTGGAGTTCCTGACAGCTCTGAGTCTGAAACTGACACCTTTTGGAAGAGGAATTTCCGACAACTAAAAATCCGATTTTGCTGTTTTATCTGCTACGTACCATGGAGGAAGAAATCTTAAACATTCAAACACCAGACGTCTTTGACGAATCCGTTGCGCATTACGAGATTCACGCTCACAAACCTCACGCCTCATCAACTTTCAACAAGAGCGATGAAATTCGAATCACCCTTCAGCATCAGGATTTATGCATATCACCCAGCAAAAGTTCGGTACGTATCCATGGACGACTCCTCAAACCTGATGGTACAGCTACTGTGAACACACAGCTCGTAAACAACACGATCTGTCATTTTTTTGAAGGAATTCGCTACGAAATTAATGCAGTTGAGATTGATAGAAGCAAGAACTTTGGTTTGACAAGTCTCATGAAGGGTTACGCTTTCCTGCACCCTGGTCAGACTTGGCTGATGGAGAACGCAGGATGACTTGATGTAGAAGAGAAGAAAAAATTAACCGATGCCAAGGGTAATTTTGACGTACTGATACCGCTCAGCATGATATTGGGTTTCGCCTAAGGCTACCGCAAGATCGTTGTCAACGCTAAACACAAGTTAATTTTGATGAGATCAAAAACTGACGTCAACGCAATCATGCAGACTCAAGAGGAGGAATTCAAAATCACGATCAATGCAGTGAAATGGCTAATATCGTATTGGAAACTCGCGGATCAGAAAAAAGTTGACCTACTAAATTTCAATAAGAGAGATCCACCTGTTGCGATGAGCTTCCGCAGTTGGGAATTGTACGAATATCCCTTACTTCCCACAACATCGAAACACGTTTGAATTGTGAAAACTTTCACTCTGCTTGAAAAACCTTGGTACGTCATTTTGGGTTTCCAAACAAGTCGAAAGAACAAGACCGGCAAGAACGCAAGTCATTTCGCACGGTGAGTCTTAATATTTTTAAATGAAAAGTTCGAGGACCCCAAAGCTACGATTGGGAATTTGTTATAAATCGTCTCTATAATACATTTTTCATTAACTTGAAATAATCCCCTGGGCCGTTTTTTTTATTTCTTAAAAATTCGTTAAAATTGCTATTTAGATTTAGAGATTAAAGTTACTCCGAAAGTTCACGCCGTTTTTTTCCATATTAAAGATTTTTGCGAAAAAAACAAAAAAGTATTGGGATACTACTCAGAACAAGCTGTGGAATCAGCTCATGCAGACTTTAAAAAAATATGGATTAAGTATAAAGTGAAAAAGTCACATCCTAAGTATGCAGAAAATTTACTCAAAGCTGTTCGGGAATATAACAGCAGACATCTTTGATTTGCAAATACTTAAAGTTATAAATATTCAGATACATTTTTTTTAGTTTCTTGCTTGAATGAAATTTACTATGTTTTCTTTAAATTTTATGTAACTTTGAGTTTTTTTTAGTTCAAAACGTACTAACAACAAAATACATACACATTGTAAGTTCGTGTAACTTTTTTCAAATAAAAATTTCTTTTTCAAAAAAAAAAATTATTTTATTAATTTTATAAATATGGCTAGTTTTTAGTGATTGTTGAAAAATACTTGAATAAAATATTCATGTTACTATTACAATAATGATTTGCAAGTACTTTAACTTACTTAAATATTTATTCAAACTCGTATCATAAGAATGAACCAGCTTATTTAGCGTTTAAGTTATTATACATAGCAATTTTGACGAATTTTTAAGAAATAAAAAAACCGGCCCAGGGGATTATTTCAAGTTGATGAAAAATGTATTATAGAGACGATTTATAACAAATTCCCAATCGTAGTTTTGGGGTCCTCGAACTTTTCATTTAAAAATATTAAGACTCACCGTGTTCGATCATTGCAATATCACGGACGTCAAGCTATTTTCAAACTCTCAATCTTATCCATACGGTAACCTGAACCTGTAACAGTTGAATTTAGCCGCCAAAGCAGTGACTACGGGACTCAGTAATAGGTAGGTCCGTAGGGAGGGGGGCTTTCACCTAAGCGGTTATATGACAGATGTAGAGAATCGATCGAGAAGTGTAAGCGAGAGACGACGGGTTAGCAATCGATCGAGAAGTTTAAGCGGGAGACGACGAATGAGCGGGCGATCGTCATCAGAGTGCGCTCTAAAATAAAGAAATCATAACGAACGAATAAATAAAACCGACGAAAAATGAAGTAAAACGCATACGGATTCTATTGCGAGAACGAAGGACTCGTCGCAGCGACCCATCTTTTACGGATTCCCGATCAAGGAAAAACCACTGAGATATGACGGACGAGGGGATTCAAATTGGCCGGGCACGGAATTAGCGAGCGCAACTGAGGAAATGGAAACTGGGATTTGAAGAATATCCCCAAAGACACGCTTATGATAAGTTTTATATTCCGACCTCTACTATTTTATCTGTAATTTTACGAGTATGCCGTTTATGGAATTGTTATTGTCCTAGATGTCCGCCGTGCCCATTTTATTTATACAATTTATTTATTATTTTTTCTCATATTTATACTTTTCTTTTATTCGGTTTCCATATAGATGCATGTCATTCGGTCATACCGACATTTGAAATTCCGTTTTAAATGAAAACAATAAAAAGTAAATTGATAGCGGATGATTTTGGTTAATTGCGAGAGGCTCCGCAATTGGAGGTAATCCTGGTCGAAGCAAACCGCGAAAACGAAAAGACCGTTACAAACCTCAACATGAGTCATAATCTGTATGCACTCCTGTACGAGATGTACGTAAACTTCCAAGCTACCTCCTACGACAAGAACCCCGAGCCGTTGTTGACAAAGAGTGAATTTCTTCAAGACGTCTCCGTATTCGTTATCGACTGTTCAACACAAAACGAATCTTTGAAGTACGGACCTGTCGACATCCGTCTTGAATTTAAAGCTAGAGCCAACTTTCCCGTTGAAACATCGGCGTATTACTTGAATATTCACGATCATATTGTCGAATACAACCCAATCAGTGGTGGGATGAAAATGTTGGTATAAAAGCTGACCTGTTCCCACCATCTCGCACAATTCAAAGATGGAGCTTATCGTTGACATACAAGGCTTTCGTAGACCTTTCAACAATACCTTCACATTGAAAAAATTGGCTATAATTTCAATGTACTCGGAAGCATCTCCGTCAATGTTTTTCTTCCAGCCACCTTACGAATGGGATTGTGTGGACGTCAAATACGAAAGCCAAAATTCTCGGTTGGAACGCGATTTTCACGGTTTACCTTAGAGCTGTGCAACCATACTGTTTTAGGAATTTGAGTGGACTATTAAAGACAGGCTGTGCAAAGCTGAAACCGTGTACGTAAAAGGAGTAGAAAAACGAGATTGGTTGCTTAAAATTGTCCCCAAAGTTCAAATCATCGATTTGCTAGACTTTGGCTGTCCATCGCTTCAAACCTTGCAAAAAACTTCAGCTGTGTCTCTAAGATGTTACGTGCATACAATACCCAACGCAATCTGTGCAGCACAAAACGTTTTGTTACTCCAAAATTGGCTACAAAATCATCATACTGTTCAAACGGCAGGGTGTACGATTTGTGTTACTGCGCAGAAGCATCTGCAAGAACGGTCCCTCATTCCTGGCGAATATATTATTCTGGTTACGATACTGTTCAATACAATTATTGTACCATCATTGTGAAGTAATTGTCAACTGTAGCCTAAAAAATTGTACTCAATAAAACTGTTTCTTTAAAAATATACATGAATTAATTTTACACCTTCACCTTAGCTCTTAAGAGAGAATTGTATTTTTAATACGAAGCTTATGTGAGATTCAACCTTGCTCTCCATCCTTGACCGAGCTGTACTCAAACCGAGTAATGTTTTGTATTCCGAGAGCGATAGTAACCCAACACCGCAGATCCTTGGCTTTGAATGTATACTACCGCAGCTATCGGTCGACTTTGCACTTTGGTCTTGACTGAACCCGTTCAAAATTCATCGCAGAGTTCACATTACAGTTACAAGGCGCAAACGCAGCTTGCAACCCTGCATCGTTGCTTATTGGTGTTCGGAGTAACATTTTCTTGGATTTTAAGACTTAATTTTAGTTACAATTACAAGGTATAAAACGTATGTAGGGTTAAAGGTACACAGGATGGCTTGATGTAAAATAAAAAATACTCATAATTTCAATCTTTTTATATTGAACGTAAGACTACTACAAGATACTGGATATGTGCATGTGATACTTAGATTATACGTTAATGAATTCAAGTTGATTATACGGTCCACCAAGGTAGCGTAGACTCAACCGTGTGTCCTTACTGGCTGTCGTCAGCTTCTGGAACACATCATCATCATTTAGGAGGGCTTTGGTCAACCGGTTCGGTGGAAAAATCGTGAAAGAGTCCTCCAAGTCCACTACCACTTTATCACCGAACTACATCTTTACTCGACGAACGCCGCTGACTCGGTATTCAAAGTATAATTCGAGGTCCGACAGCTTTTCCAAGGGCAGAAGTGACTCGAGGCGAGCGACTTCGTTCAACTTTGAAAAATCCATCTTGGTCACTGTCGAGTTGTATGTGCTCAAATTTTGTTGTGAGTTGATTGTGGTCAGATCTGATTTTCAGCAGATGTTTTACTTCTCCAATGATCTTGATGAGCAGTTCTAGTCGTTTCTTTAATTCATGTTGTTGTTCCAGAGCATGTTTCATTTGCAAGAAGTACGGCTTCAGACTGATGCTGAAGTTTTCGGTTCTACATTTTATAATACCACTTTCCACTTGCATTTGAAATTTGGTGGTGGGGGGGGGGGTAAAGAATGTCACATGATTAATATCATGAAAGTGAATGAAACAATTCTCAGAACCATTAATTATCGAATGTCACGTGGATAATAACGTGGGAAAAGAATGTGTGTTGGTTGATGTTACACATCAGTATTCCCAGCGTGGAAAAAGAATTTGAGGTGAAAGAATGTCACGTCGAAGATAACGTATCGATATCCGAGTGGATAAAAAACAATTCTCAAAACCATTAATTTTGGAATGTCGCGTGGTTTATAACGTGGGAAAGGAATGTGAGGTGGTTGATGTTACACATCAGCAGTCCTACCGTGGGAAAAGAATTCGAAGTGATTAATGTTACACATCAGCAGTCCTATCGTGGGAAAAGAATGCGGGACGGTAACCGACATCCAGGTCGGTGAAAAAGTTCACGCCCTCTACCGTTGGCAGGCGAGCACTACAGACTTTGACCTTAGGTCGCTAAGATTGTCGGGAAAGCAGCACGATTTTGGCATTCGACCGATAATAACGGTCGGTAAAGCAGTGCGATTTTTTGAGCGTCGACCGGTACAACTGTCGGTAAGGTTGCACGTTTTTGACCTCAAGTCCGTACGGCAAACTGTGACGTCATCGCGGAAAAAGGGTTAGAGTCTGGGGAGGATGTCAGTAAGTGTCGGTAACAGAAATCTGCGTGTAGAACTCTCCTTGTTATACTACTAGCCCCGGCTTCATGCGGCCTTCAGACGAGTAGTGCGCAAGAAACGAGTTTGGCCTGGCGTATCAAACACTGTTTTTCTTTACGCTTGTATGAAATTCCGGTTTGTGTAGCGTTTGGGGGCAATGAAAGCCGGGCAGGTAATAATTCGTGATCAGCGACACAAAGAACATGAATTTTTCAATTTTCATCAAACTCAGAATGTTTTAATTTTTTTCGTGCATATTTACTACGTGAAATCTTTATTTTACAAATGTGACTTCAGATATGTGGTCAGCGACCCCAAATCCTTTCGGATACCAATTATCATGCAAATCCGTGTATCTGTTGCGAAGATAACACCATTTTTATTTTATTTTTGTGATTTTGGCTTTTTAAATTATTGAAAAACTACTAAACCAATCACAGCCAAAATCTAATCAGGTCTAAGTCTGAAAGAGGTGCGTCGATTAAGATGAAGTTCAACAAAATCTAAGTACCCGTTCTCGAAACGTTCACGTACATACATACATACTGTAACGCTAAATTCTGTTACCCTCACTATCAGATGCAGACTTATCGTTGACACTTTGGCGCGATTCTCCACTTATTAAGAACATTAAACTATAACAAAATCAATTATGTTGGGCGCCAGACGCGTTAGCGTCGATTTTCAAACAATAATACGAATCAACAAATATAACACGACACAGTGAGAAAAATAATTAGAGAACCCGTTGTATGGCTGGCTAGGCTCAGGTACCCACACGAACTGGTAGAGTGGCGGTATTCAAGGCAGCTAACAATAATTACAGAATTAAGGAAAATAATGAGATAAAGAATAACTCAAGTCAGGAAAAAATGAAGAGGTCAATCAGTCATATATTGTCGAGTAGGTTACAGGGTTAGGACAGGCAAATGAAATGGTATCGATAGCGGTAGTTAATAAAATAGGCAATAATTGTTTACAAAATTTTCGGTAGAATAGAATTAAACGGTAGCTTTGAAACGAGAGATGATAGTTCACAGAGAAAAATGAGCGTAGGTCGTGAGAAGCGATATAATGCAAGAATTTACTTAAAACTACACGTCACTGAGCAACGTGATCTTACCCAAGTTGCAAATGACGCTACGAAAATTATTATTCTGTTGATTAGAAACAAGAGTGAGAACTTTATTGCAATCGGTAGAAAACAAAGTAAAGATAGCTCGGTAGATAATAACGGGAGAATACGACGAATTTACCAAAGATTCCAATCAGTACGAAAGATTAACATTCATTAACAATTTATAAAATCGGTAGCGTAAACGATCAACTAGATATACGGTCAAGTACGATAGATAATTTTCGGTAGAGTTATTCATAAACGATAGAATCAATAATTTACAATAATTACGGATCTGAAGAATTAAACAATAAATTCTTAAACATAACTCTTGAGAGAATACAAAATTACCAGAGAATAAAAAATTATGAGAGAGTGAGAAATTCGGAGAGTTCACAAAATAAAGAAATACGCTAAATACGCCGCAGTACAAAAGAATCAAGAATATACGAAAATTATTAATCACTGAAATCATGCAGTCATATGGCGGCTTACCGCAACTTTAAGCCATGGACCATGATTCACACAAAATACGCAGAACTTAAAATATACAGAGAAAAGAATAACAAGAAAAAATAATATAGAATGGCCAATAGCAATAGAAAAAGGTGCAGTAGTATTTAGAGGCTGATTCTATGCTCGGTTATACTCCAAGGAACTCGATATACGATACAATAGGCAGGAAATAAATAAAAATATAATAAGCAATAACAGAAATAAAATATAAGGCACAGTATTACTACAAAAAATTAGGAAACGAAAGATAAAGCCAATAGGGCTCAAAATACGATAGAAAGTACAGAAGCAGACTAATGGAAATTCATAAATAATCAGGAAATTCGTAAATACAAAAGAATTGATTATTCGGCAGTTACGAGGTCGCTCAGACACGAAATTCATTAATTACTGAAATCATGCAGTCACACGGCGGCTTACCGCAACTCTAAGCCGTGGACCATGATTCACACAAAATCGGCATCACACGATGCAACCAAGAATCGATAGATACAATATTAACGACCGAAATCATGGAGATATCATGGAACCTCGTCTCCCATGATCTAGTATGTTAAATTACATTGGCTAAGTTTGATAGAAGTAGTAGAGCTACGCCGGTTCTGGACCACATAATGGTGGCGCTCCCCCCTCGGCCCGAGGGAGGCCGGTTCTGGACCACAAAATGGTGGTGCTCCCCCTGGTTCCCCCCTGAATCCGCAGCGCTAATCCCCTAGCTCCCCCCCCCTAAATCCGCGGCGCTACCCCCCCCCCCCCTTCCCGCCCGTTGATCATTCTCACGGTTTGTTGCAAGATGGCTATTTTCATAGGATAGGACATAGGCAATGGGGGTGGTCCCATAAAAATTCTTCGCACAAAATGCGTGTCGAGACTTGTCCAATGGAAAATTGTAGTGGGGGTGGGTGCTATCTAAAGCGTACGCCTATCGTGATCGACACTCTGTTCTCATCGTATTCTCATTGTGAATTGTTCTCGCTTGTAAAATAACCTCGAAACGCGATGGATCTAGCAAAAGTGCCAACCAAGAAGATGTCGGAACTCGAAATTGGGGGAGTGTATGATGTCATCGGGTTACGACTGGTCGAAACAAAATTCGGGGTACGTGTTCTAGCGACGATCGATGGAGAATACAACGTCTTCTCACCACCGAGAATCGTAAGAGTTCTACAAGAAAATTCCAGTCAGCTGACTGAAATGTGTAACATGGCCGGGGAAAATCGTCTACAAATGAAATACCTTGGTGGGGAATTCAACAAGTTTGAATTTTCATGCAGTTATGTGCCATAAATGAACTATGGGATCCCCCTCTACTTCGACAAAATTCATCCGCGAGGGGATAAAACCGGGTGTGCTGGAGATGGAATAGTCAGTCTTCCATATACCATCCGTCAGTATAATCGAGCGCAACATTCCCACTCCTCAACATGGCCATGATCCTAGACGTGCAATGTTCTATTGGTCATAACATGAAGTTTGTACCCAAGGAAGTTGCAGTCATCAATGTAAACGGGTCGGGTCTGGATTACATCATTTTCAAGCCACCCTATGATTTGGCAAGCTTACCACTTGAATGTAGAGCTACCAATGTATGGTTGACACAAAATCACCACGGAATATCATGGAATGCGGGCAACAAATTTCACGAGGATGTGACGAAGATTGTGAGAAAAATGCTTGGAAATGTATGTTACGTATACGTCAAAGGGGCGGAGAAGAAAGCATGGCTGACGGAGATTGTCGATGGTACAACGAGGGTTATTAATATGGAAGATTTGCATATCATACCCCCTGCACTGGAAAAATTGAGGTATATGGAAGCGGCACCGTGGCATGACTTGAACCATGGATAGGCTCCAGCGAATAACTTCCAGCAAGCAGCAGCGCCAGGCTCAATTTGGTATGATGACAACTCTGAATACATCTCGGCATACAACTGCGCCTTTGAAAATGTGCAGCGACTAAGGAGTTGGTATTCGAAGGAGTGTACCAACTCCCTCGAGAAATCCTTCCGTCTGTACAAAGAATTGGACGGTTTAAGGGCAATGATGTCCGAGGATATAGCTTTTTTACCAAAAGAATTCATCTACACGTTCGCATCAAACTCCATCAATAATGCGTGGGATAAACTACCAGAGAATATGAAAATGGACTACATCATCGCAAGTTTCCGCAGATGTAGCACACATTACACACCAGGACCCCATGGCTATATAGTGGATGGACCGAATCCTCTAATTAAAGACTGTCTAGGTTGCAATCGTGTATATAGATAATATGGACAATATTTGCCAAAATAGCAATAGAATTTATTACAATATATACAATTATATTCGGGTTTATATGTAGAATATTCAATAGAATTAATCTCAATTATATCATAGCTTATACATGAAATTAAAAAAATTTACTATTCGATAAAATTATAATCTAGAACTAGGATACATTACAAATATATATCTTTATCACTTTCGCCCATTCTTGTCATACAAAATGTAAATGTTATGAATTTTTACTTGTGAAAAACATAAAATCAATAATTGTGAATTTATCGTGGTTTATTCCTCAAAATAATCCATAATATCATTATCGTTATCCTGTTCGCTAACATTATCATCATCATCATCATCATCATCATCATCATCATCATCGGTATTTTCGACATCTATAATTATTATGATAGTTTCATTCGCCCATTTTTCAATAATTATTTCTATACATTTATCCCCGTAATTTATATAATGTTGGCCGTTTGGCCTCACTCGAGCAGCTCGCGCGTCCTCAACGAGTTCCCGAAGCTCCTCCAACGAGAACTCGCCTGTTGCTTCGGAAAAGCCTATAATTATCTCTTCCTCAGCCTCTTCATTCTCACACCAATCAACGGTTGCCCACTCATCACCATCATCATCATCACTTGAATCATACTCGTGATGGGAATGAGATGCCATTTTTTCAAAATTGATTCGTGATGAAAAATCTGTAAAAAGAGCGAACCGAAATAGAAAAGTTGATGCTGCTGCACTCACCATTTATATACATGATAAATCTCCAACCCAAAAAAGTTTCCACATATTCAAAATAAGTGATACGACGAAAGTATGGAAGATACTAAAATTTTATTTTAATGTGGTGCTACACACCAATCTTCGTCCGAATAATAGCCATCATCGTCAGCTCTATCGATGTCTCCCAGCATTTGATAGATTTGATCAATCTCGTCAAGAAGCAATCTGAATCTGACGTGTACATCTTCGCAAGAGTCAAAATCATTAGCAAACTCCACCCGCTCCTCATTGAGATCGTCGTCATTCCATACACCCTCCACCTCCGCCTCCGCCTCCCCCTCATCCTCCTCCTCCTCATCCTCCTCCTCCTCATCCTCCACATCAGTCGGTGATGGTGATGATTCTAAACGATGATGCTCGCCAACCAAATTTTGCTCAAACTCGCGATCATCATCACCAGCACTGTTGTCAATACATGGCTCGGTGTCGATAATCAACGTATCGGCATCACTATCGATCATTTCATCAGCATCCTCCTCCTCATCGTAAGCCACCTCTCTGCACACCCGCTTATAAGTCGGCGATCGTGGTGGTGAATTGGGTGGGGAGTCTGACGGTCTTCTTTTCCATCCTTTAATTTTTTTTTTTCATGAGTTTCTAAAATTTTTCCAGAATTTTTATGGATATGATGATAGGGAATACAGAAAAGTTGAAACAAATCGAAAAACTTTGTTAACATACTAATCAAATGCGATAATCATTACGGAATTCAAATCAACATTCAGAGTATCATAAGAGGATTAGCGTAGCACCATATACATATATATGTGTATTCTATAAAGTACTCACAAAAAATATAAACTCGTTGAAGTCTTAAGATTTTTCAAATGAACACCGTTTTTTTTTTTTTTCTTTCTCACAACTCACTTTATAAAAAACGCTTGTTTCCACACGAAGGATTTTCAAAATTACTAGAGAAGTTTCAAACCGCTGTTCGAATTTATACTAAAGGAGTCGCACCCGCCCTCCACCGAGCAAAAACCAGCCAGCCAATCATCCGTAGAGCATGCACCACGTGACATACAGACAAAAATGTGACGCGGGGGCAGTATAAGCTGGGAGAAAATTTTCTCAAGAGCTCACTACCTGCTTTTCGTTGACCAATTTTTTTCTCGTTGCATACCCCACGCTAATATGATTGGGGGTGTGTAGGCTCGGACTTGGTCGCTATAAAGAGTCATAAAACCCAAAAACTGTATGTACACAAACCATCCGGTCAAGAGTGGGCAAGACAAGATTCTTCTCACGCCAAACACTGCTCGCTACCTGTTTTTCGCTTATCGATTTTTCCCATCACATGTCCCCATGCTGTTTAGGGTTGGGGTGTGCAGACCTGTATACCATAAAAATTTTTGATTCTTTGATGGCGGGGGCGGTACAAAGCTTGGACCCCCCACCACCACACCCAAATTCTTGCGATCTATCGGCCTATATATAAGCTCAACGCATCCGATGCAGACTCATCAGTGTTACACGATACGTACAAGTCAAAAGTTATACAAAGTTCTGCTTATATCAACGTCAAAGTCATGGCCGTCGAAGCGTATATGGGACTTGCAGAGCAGATGGACGGGACGTACAATTTGCTTAGAGAGCAACCACCCGGAGAAGTGAATGACGCTGTCATCAATCATTGGACTGATATTGTAATTGCGAATATCCAAGTTCTACGTAATATTTCTATGCAACGAGGAACGACTGTTGGTGCGAAACTACGGATTCAACATACGATCACACTCCTACAATCTTGGATGACGAAGATCAAGCATTTGCAGGAATGCGTAGTGGTGACGGGTGGAAATATCGGTACTCCTGCGGGTATACAGTGGGACGACGTGGATAGTGCATTTGCCAGCCGAATCCGAACAGGGGTTGTCACAAATCTACGTCATAAAAATTTGGACGTCTTTCTGGACGATGTGCAGCGCGTCGTCACCGAGAAGTTGGAGCTGGTACTGCGCGAGGAGGGAAATGTAAAGGTCAACCTCATATTATCGTGCAAATTCGAAAATGCCAAGCACGAAGAGATCTCCACCGAAGTTGAAAGCTTCAACACCTCCAACGTGGCGATTCTTCTCCCATCGAGCGATATAGAGGGCTGGTTTACACGTTCACAGAATGATCTGCTATCAAAGGTGGAAGATTTCGAGCAACGCGATTCCGGCTGGAGTATGATTGAGATCCTCAACATCGCTGTAAATATCAACCGCTACCAGCCTCTCGCCGCGGGGGCTTCAACATTCATCGAGTTGCCCCAGGACATTCGACATGAGAAGGCTGTGATCAACGTGAGGAACGAGGATGAAAGATGTCTTCTCTGGTCCGGCACAGCAGCCCTCCACCCGGTCAACACCCACACCGATAGGACTCACAACTATCGTCGCTATATTTTCGAGTTGGACTGTACAGGTATCAAATTCCCTGCTACTCTACATGATGTAAGTGCGAACAATTGTCTGATCATGAACACAAAACGTTTTTATGTGACAATTGTTTGTCTCACTTTACCGTGAAACATGCACAATCATCGACAAGATTGTATTATGCTAAATAAGGTACGCATAGAATTTCCCGAGTGTAAAGATTTAGCATTTTCCAATTTTCAAAACATAGGCACCGTCCCGTTTGTCGTTTACGACGATCTCGAATGTATATTAGAGTCTGCAAGGGTTGATCAATTCCAAAATCACGTTTCAAACCGTAAAACATGTGAATTTCAAAAGCATATCCCGCACAGTGTAGCATACTATGTACATTGCGCGTACGATGAGACTTTATCGGAGTTCCACAGTAAACGCGGTGCCGATTGCATAGATTGGTTTATGCAACAGCTTAAAGATTCATCGATCCAAGTAGACTCACGCATCAAAAACGTAATTCCGATGGAGTGTCTTACCCAAGTGCATCGCGATCGTCACATGCGCGCAAAGAATTGTTATATTTGCGAAAAGCCGTTTACCCCTGAGGAGAAAGAGTGTCACGATCACTGTCACTTCACAGGTAAATATCGTGGTCCTGCTCATAATCGGTGTAATTTGAATTTCAGAGAGACGCATACCATTCCAATAGTTTTCCGCGCTAGCTGCTTCAAAACATACGATTTAGTTCCGTTGCACTACTACACTGCACCGGGACTTGCTTTCGACGCGATGCTCAAGCATACTAATGTAAATTTGCAACTTTTAGATAACCCTGAAATGGTCTTATTTATTGAAAGAGCTATTCGAGGCGGCGTAGCACAATGTTCTAATCGACACGCTCGGGCCAATAATAAATTCATGGGAAAAGATTTTGATCCTAGTAACGTGAAATCGTATCTCACGTATTTTGACGTGAATAATCTGTACGATGCAGCTATGAGCGTGCATTTACCAATCGGTTCGTTTGAGTAGGAGTATCAGCACATCGATATAACAAACCATCCGGACGATCCGCCGATCGGTTACTTTCTGGAGGTAGATTTGGACTACCGTGTAGAACTCCAAGAGGATCACAAAGACTTACCTCTTTGTCCCGAACATTTTACTCCTCCAGGTAGTAAAAATGCCAAACTCTCGACCACCCTTCACCCCAAAACAAAGTATATATTGCACTATAGAAATTTGAAACAGTGTTTGAATTTAGGATTGAAAGTAACGAAAGTGCAATCTCCATGGCTGGAGCCTTACATCACGCTCAACACAGACATGCGTAAGCGGTCTAGGAATGATTTTGAGAAAAACTTTTACAAGCTCATGAATAACGCGGTGTTCGGCAAGACTATGGAGAATGTGCGAAATCATAAAGATGTTAAATTGGTCACAAAATGGGAGGGAAGAGGTGGTGCGAGAACGCTTATTCCCGAGCAAACTTTCACAGCTGCACCGTATTTGGCACTGATATGGTTATCATTGAAATGAATCGTGTCAAAGTTCACTTCGCCAAACCTATTAACGTCGGCGCATCAATTCTAGATCTGTCAAAAATCTTTCTCTACGATTCCACTATAATCACATTAAAACCAACTTTTCGAATAAATAAGCTAAATTGATGTATACCGACACAGACAGCATTATTTATCAATTTAATGTGTCTAATATCTACGATATCATCAAACGTGATGTAGATACAATGTAAAAAATACCTCTGACTATCCACCCGACAATGTGTATGGTATTCCCCTTAAAAACAAAAAACAACACCGAAAATTTTGACCTCTGACCTTGAATAACTTTTTTAGCACACATGGTATCGATGGGGACTTTTTTCTTTTTTTTTTTAATGGTAAACCCAAGGTCTCTACCAAAATTCAGCTTTGTCGGAATTATTGTGTTTCGATCACTATTTTTATGTCTAAATTGACCGGACTATAGCGGGCGAGAGAAAAAATTGGTTTTGGCTGCGCGCTGCTCTACGCGAACAATGCGTCAACTACAAGTAATACTCGCGAGGGATTATTCCGTCGTCGTAATATCTGTAATCCGGGACGTTTAAGGTAGTTCTGGAGTTTTTTCATCGACTTACGGATTGCATGAAATTTCAATATTGTGTAGAAACAACCTTAATGAAGCGATTCCTAAATTTTTAAATCAATCCACTACGTAGTTTGTGAGATAATTGCAATTAAAAATCGGTTATTTTGTACGCGATGCCTATACCTAAGACGTGAACGGATAGACTTTGCTCAGATTTTTTATTATAGGCGCTAAACGCCACTTACCGTTTTCGAATAAAAATGCACGTGTATGCAGTACTATTGTGCGATTCTTTAAAAAAAAAATGGTAATTTTCCACTACTCAGTTTCGGAGATATTGACACTCGAAAAGTATTAATTTTATTCGTCACGGAATTCACGCCACGAAAACACAATCAGCTGTGATGAAATGGCAACAGTGTTCGCTGTGGCGATCTGGTGGGCCCGCGGTAAATTCCGGAAATTTGAAATGTGTTTTTTTCTGAGTTTCAATAATTGCGGAAACGAGTTGAAATAAATGTTTTCTCTCAACAAATGAAATTTACTTCATTCATTCATACGTGTATTATATACACGACATTTGACAACCATGTTTGGTCGACATTTGTGTGTTTTTATAAAATAAAATGCATCAATAAATCAAATATGTATTGAGTGTCTAACAAATGATGAAAAATATTTAAAACAACAAAAATATATTTTTTAAAAATAAATAAACAAGTTATATTAAAATCAAAGCTTATTTTTTAGGTGCACAACAACCTTGTCGATAATTTTTGTGGCTTGTGTAACCTTTGGTTTGTTTGAGATCGTTTTCTCGGATGATAATTTTTTTATTCCCACTTCGCCGGTTTTTAAATATATCTCTTTTAGAATTTCATAGTGGATTCCGGCTCCTGCTATTTTTTTAATCATCTCGTTGGAAATCACGCCTTTCAAATCTTTTAAAGTTGGTAGTAAAGTCTTTACCATTCATAATTGTTTATAAGGCTTACCAACTCCAACAAAATCTTCTTCAAAAACCGACCCTTGAATCTCACTCGTAATGACATTTTCACACTCTTTTGTTAACAATATTTCGTAAAACACTGATACACGGTGGAAGCTACAAATATATAAGAGAATTGCGCTGTTGCCACGATTACAGCGCCGCGCTCTATGCGTGTAGGGGACCTATCCATGCATGAGGTGTGATTGTGTAGGACACACAGAGTGTACTAGCTCTGTCAAAAGTTCTTAACCGACGGCATCATATAAGACTTGGGTTTTACTGTACGCTGCGGTCGAAACTTTTGGCTGATACGTGTACCTTCAGAACTACCGTAAATATTTTGGGTCGATGGGTCACTCAATATCAACTGTTTTTAAAGATAACCGACTGAACAAAAACAGGAAGGGGTTTCTTTTGTTAATAACAATTTCTCTCTTTCTCTCTCTCTCTTGTTCTCTCTCAAGTTTTTAACTAAATTTGAACTGGAATTTACTGTAACTGGCCTGTTGTGGCCCCACGTTGGGCGCCAATTTGTAAAGCTAAATTCTGTTACCCTCAGATGAGGACTAACCGTTGACACTTTGGCGCGATTCTCCACTTATTCTGAACATTAAACTATAACAAAATCAATTACGTTGGGCGCCAGACGCGATAGCGTCGATTTTCAAACAATACTATAAATCAAGAAAAATAACACGAAACCGTACGAAAAATAATTAGAGAACCCGTTGTACGGCTGGCTAGGCTCAAGTACTCACAAGAACTGGTAGAGTGGCGGTATCCAAGGCAGCTAACAATAATTACAGAATTAAGGAAAATAACGAAACAAAGAATGTACATACATACATACATACATACATACATACATACATACATACATACGTACATACATACATACATACACACACACACACACACACAGACGTCCATTTGAAAATGATTGGAGGTGATTCTCCGGACCTCAAAACGTGGAGATCTAGTGAGAACTAAACTTTTTATTTTCGAGGTGATTACAATAACTTCCTATTTTCTCTGAAATCAGAGAAACAGGAAGTTAAAAAGAACGTACGATAAAAGTGCTCATACCATTCATGAATTTACATAAACTCAAATCTTTGCAATACTGAAAACAAAAATATTATTTCAGAATAATTTTTGCATCATACAAAACGTTTTCTTTTAAATTTCAGATTGGCAGGCATCGGAATAAACCTCTTTTAAGGGGAGTGGGTAAAGCTAGGACGATCTAATATCATACCTAACCTAGTTTTAGGGTTTTTTTTTTTTCAAGAAAATGAAAACACTCAGAGCAATTATAGTTTGAGGGCTTCATTATTTGTATTTTTAAGAACATTTTAGAATCTTTTCATTAAAATTGATAACAAAATGGTGGCACGGCATGAATAAGTATCGAACGACCATGTGTTCAATCCAGTGGTACAGATTTATTGATCAATTTTTATCCAATCGAATTGAAATTTTAACACAATCTTATCTATCCATTCTAGCTTGTGGCTAGATTATTGAATTTCAATCCCAAATGTTTTTTACAAAAATTTTTTAAAGAATTTTTTCGGCGAAAATGTACATTTTTTGTGCCTAATCATTTATATTTTGAATGAAAATTTGTATTCATCATTTGGGCCACGAGTTTCCACTTGAAACGTGTTATTAACTCAAAGCATTCCTTCTATCTGTTACGAATTGGACAAAATTCTAAAATGTTCTTGAAATTATAAATAATAAAGCTCTCAAACTCAAATTGCTTGAAGTGTTTTCATTTTCTTTAGAAAAAAGTTCTTAAAAATAAGCATAATTTTAGATCTAACATGTACATCCCCCTTAATACGTTTCGTTCTCATTTCATTTACTTGAGATTATTTCTGACGAATGAAAATTAGGTGGCTCAATTTGTAACGTGGCTGCCTCGGAACGCAAATTGCGGCATCAAGAATAGGCAGCGAATCACTATAAAATTTGCTGTGGCCAACGGCAGTTACCAGCTTCTACCATTCTAGAAATTAGGTTCTCAAACTATGATGCTGCAAGAATCAGCCTAAGCGTATTTACCTGAATGTTAAACATTTTCCTGGTTCTAAAGCGTACGTCAACATAGGTGCGGTTCTGAGGCAACGTTTAACTTCCGCAGGATGCTGAAGTATTATCACTCTTGAGTTTGGAGATAGCCGTGTGTTTGGTAATCCCAGACACCAGCAAACTGGGATAGGTCTCCTGGATTAAAGATATATTTCATAATTTGGTGTCTTTTTGTATCAGTCAATTATTTCAAATGAATAGATAAACTAAAAACAAGCTAGGGTTCTTATGAAATGCATATGGTCTGTACAAATCCAGTTCAAGTAGATTAGATTAGAATAGGTTAGATCCGGCAGGTTTGATGTCAACTTTACATTATCTACCTGCATTGTATACACTTGTCACGCATTCTCGGAGGATCGGCATCGATCTTTGGGAGTTCTTCCCATACCATGTCGTCATTTGCCATGAAAAATTGGAGTACGTATTACAAAATATTTACACAGTCACACTTTGGTAGAATTGACATGGAGCAATTCAGCACGGCACTTAATTAAGGCATATACTACCGCAGGTAGCTGCCTTGGAACATATACAGGCCGTGTTCGTAAATTGACTGCCAGTAATAAAAATTCCCAAGGACAGAGACAGAGCTGTCCATGAACTCGGCAGCGCAAAAGAGATAAAAGATTGCTGACAGTACTGTCAGTCAATTTTCAAACACGACCACAGTACCCATGCCCCTACAAGTTGCTTATGCCATGTCGTCAACCTCGCGAAACTGTGGCCGTAGTAATGAGAGAGCGAGATATATTTCCCCGGTTTACCCTGGATACTCCATCTTTTTTATTCGGCATTTTATTGGCTGAGAAGAAACGTATCAGCCATCCAGGTTGTAGAGCGACAAGGACAGGCTGCACATGGTATTGTTCTATCTTACTTTTACGCCACACTTTCTGAAGAGAGGAATGCTCGTCTTACTATGTTCCTCTCTTTCGCACTCGGGGACACTTTTTCCGCCGCCAGGCTTCCTGCATGGTATATGCTCTAAGAGCTGAAAAGGTCATGGTTTGGGAACAAAAATCACCTGATTTTTGAAGTTATACCAGAGATGAGTAGGGAGATCTCCAACGCTCGGCTTTTCGTGATACCAGCTAAGTTGGAGCGTCGACGTGACACCTAGGCGGCCACGCACCGAAGGTGGCCCATTTCCGACCTGACACCAGGCGGCCATGCACCGAAGGTGGCCCACAATCGTGTATATATAGATACACTCGGTTGCTCGAGCAAGTGGTTGCCAATCGCATCCTTGTCCCCGCTCGCACAGATGTTTCCAGGAATGCAAGAATTGGGATTTTTTTTGTTTCAGTTATGAATGTCAGCGAATAAAAGTATCTCCAGATTTGATAAATCTTGGATTCAATTAGCGGACGCTGAACCAAATTAATTAACTACTCCCAGTCCGAATACTTTTTTTTTTTTAATATATATTATTTTTTTATTGATATGAAAATAGGTGACGCCTGGTGTTCTCGAATATTTGTACACGCAGTCTATGGAAAAATATACGAAGCCAGCTCGATAACATTTATGCAAAATGTGCAATGGGCAAGTCGTTGGGGGAAATTTTTTTTTTCTCGAACTGAATCTTCCAGAGAACCATCAGCGAATTCCAAGTAAGCTCCATAAACATACCGAGCAAACGTGCGATCACGGACGTAGCTGTGGTGTGGCTGAGTGGATACCACATGAGGATGAATTTTCAATCACAGGTTTTTGCGCGAAGTTTTCCTGTATTTAAGTTAATTACTGCTGCCTCTGCTATAATACTGCATTCAAGTCTTAAACAAAACACTAAAAAACAAGTTAACCACTTAATGTAAAACAAAATGTTAGATTGAGTTTAAAATTTAAGCCGGAGTTACATAAACTAAGATAATTACAAGCGCAACATTGTAAATATTGTACATTTATTGTTCATCTAAATAAATATGGTTTCCTCCTCAAAAAAAACAAACAACATGAGGATGGAGTGATGCGGGACACGGGTTCGATCGCAGTTCACTCTTTATTTATTTATTTTTTTTAAATTCAATCCCGGCTTTTGATTTTGTATTTTCGGAGAAAAAAAACAAATGAAAGAAAGAAAATTTCCAGAGCCGGTCGATTTTTTCCTTCTTTCCTTTTGCTTTTTTTTTACTGAACCCACCCTTTTTGTAGTGGGGGTAACCCAGAAGAGAACAAATAATTGAAACAATAAAATTCCGAGAGTGAATCGATTTGTTCCCCGTTTTTGGCGCCTCTTTTCTTAATAAGGAAAAGTTTTGACAGTAATGAAAAATAGAGATTACTAAAAACAAATGTATTGTTTTTTTTTAATAACACCGGCCCACTAAAAAAAAAAAAAATGGTCTGTACTTTTGACCGGACCTACCTATCTTTATGTATTTTGACGCACTGAATCCGAATCTGAAGTTAGTTTTGCCCGTACATCCTCAAAATTTTGAGTAAATTGCAAAAAACCATAAAAATAGCCAAAAATTAGCAGTTTTGGTAAGAAAAAAATTTGTGGAACTATAGACCAAGTATGATTTTTATGCATTTTGGTCCGCTAAACCCAAATCTGAAGTTTATTCAACCATAAGCCTTTTAAAATTTAATTGAGCCGGTGTTATTAAAAAACAATACATTTGTTTTTAGTAATCTCTATTTTCCATTACTGTCAAAACTTTTCCTTATTAAAAAAAAACGCCCATTTTATATCAGTCTTGACGAGCATTTCTTAAGAAGTTTGAGAGATGCGAGATCGGAACGACAAAATTATTTCAGTAGCAACAATGTATGGACCCCTCTCCTTTTCTGATATCGGCAGCCAGTTAAGAGGCTTCACAGTGTTCAGTTTAGTGCCAGCAGCTCTCGAGGTAGCAAGATGGTAAGTGAATTACATAATCATTTTACATGTATGGAAAAACCGGCAGGTTTGACGATCGTCTATTTACTTTATAGATTAAGAAGAGAAAAAAAGGGAAGAACCTGTAGTCGTATTTTATACTTTATTTAATTTTCCTTGAATTGTCAAACGTTTTTATTTTTGATTGTATAGGAAGAAGGTGTGTGGGGAATTCCATTCTAGTGCCCAAGAATGTAATACACATTTTCGATCGTTTTAACTTTTTTTTTTTTTTTGGGAAAACATGTTCCTCAATTTACAAATTTCCTTAATGTTTTGGTATTCAAATCGATTCTTAACAATTTTGCGCACAGGTGGGATTTCTTTAATTATTTTTTTCCTAAACCTGAGGATATTTCCTATCTGAGATCACTGTCAATAGGCGAGATTCCGGAAATCATTAAATTACCTTTTTTTCTAATTAAAAAGAAAATCACATAAGGCTGGATAATATTAAGTTAAACGGATTTTTTACGTTAATGGCTTCGAATATAAAAAACCATCTCTAATTTTTTCAGATTTTCATTTCGAGCTCTTAGTGGCCTTATGTGATGTTCTTTTTAATTAGAAAAAAAGGTAATTTTATGATTTCCGGAATCTCGCCTATTGACAGTGGTCTCAGATAGGAAATATCCTCAGGATTAAGGAAAAAATAATTAAAGAAATCCCACCTGTGCGCAAAATTGTTAAGAATCGATTTGAATACCAAAAAATTAAGGAAATTTGGAAATTGAGGAAAATGTTTTCCCAAAAAAAAAAAAAAAGAAAAAATGATCGAAAATGTGTACTATATTCTTGGGCACTAGAATGGAATTCCCCACACATTTTCTTCCTATACAATCAAAAATAAAAACGTCTGACAATTCAAGGAAAATTAAATAAAGTATAAAATACGACTACAGGTCCTTCCCTTTTTTTCTCTTCTTAATCTATAAAGTAAATAGACGATCGTCAAACCTGCCGGTTTTTCCATACATGTAAAATAATTATGTAATTCACTTACCATCTTGCTACCTCGAGAGCTGCTGGCACTAAACTGAACACTGTGAAGCCTCTTAACTGGCTGCCGATATCAGAAAAGGAGAGGGGTCCATACATTGTTGCTACTGAAATAATTTTGTCGTTCCGATCTCGCATCTCTCAAACTTCTTAAGAAATGCTCGTCAAGACTGATATAAAATGGGCGTTTTTTTTTAATAAGGAAAAGTTTTGACAGTAATGGAAAATAGAGATTACTAAAAACAAATGTATTGTTTTTTAATAACACCGGCCCAATTAAATTTTAAAAGGCTTATGGTTGAATAAACTTCAGATTTGGGTTTAGCGGACCAAAATGCATAAAAATCATACTTGGTCTATAGTTCCATAAATTTTTTTCTTACCAAAAATGCTAATTTTTGGCGATTTTTATGGTTTTTTGCAATTTACTCAAAATTTTGAGGTTGTACGGGCAGAACTGACTTCAGATTCGGATTCAGCGCGTCAAAATACATAAAGATAGGTAGGTCCGGTCAAAAGTACAGGCCACTTTTTTTTTTTTGTGGGCCGGTGTTATTAAAAAACAATACATTTGCGTTTAGTAATCTCTATTTTCCATTACTGTCAAAACTTTTCCATATGAAAAAAGAGGCGCCAAAAACGGGGAACAAATCGATTCGCTCTCGGAATTTTATTGTTTCAATTATTTGTTCTCTTCCGGGTTACCCCCACTACAAAAAAGATGGGTTCAGTAAAAAAAAAAGCAAAAGGAAAGAAGGAAAAAATCGACCGGCTCTCGAAATTTTCTTTCTTTGATTTGTTTTTTCTCTCCGAAAATACAAAAAAAAAGCCGGGATTGAATTTAAAAAAAAAAAAAAAAAAAAAGAGTGAACTGCGATCGAACCCGTGTCCCGCATCACTCCATCCTCATGTTGTTTGTTTTTTTTGAGGAGGAAACCATATTTATTTAGATGAACAATAAATGTACAATATTTACAATGTTGCGCTTGTAATTATCTTAGTTTATGTAACTCCGGCTTAAATTTTAAACTCAATCTAACATTTTGTTTTACATTAAGTGGTTAACTTGTTTTTTAGTGTTATGTTTAAGACTTGAATGCAGTATTATAGCAGAGGCAGCAGTAATTAACTTAAATACGGGAAAACTTCGCGCAAAAACCTGTGATTGAAAATTCATCCTCATGTGGTATCCACTCAGCCACACCACAGCTACGTCCGTGATCGCGCGTTTGCTCGGTATGTTTATGGAGCTTACTTGGAATTCGCTGATGGTTCTCTGGAAGATTCAGTTCGAGAAAAAAAAAATTTCCTCCAACCACTTGCCCATTGCACATTTTGCATAAATGTTATCGAGCTGGCTTCGTATATTTTTCCATAGACTACGTGTACAAATATTCGAGAACACCAGGCGTCACATATTTTCATATCAATAAAAAAATAATATTTATTAAAAAAAAAAAAAAGTATTCGGGCTGGGAATGTTTAATTATTTTGGTTCAGCGTCCGCTAATTGAATCCAAAATTTATCAAATCTGTAGATACTTTTATTCGCTGACATTCGTAATTGAAACAAAAAAATCCCAATTCTTGCATTCCTGGAAACATCTGTGCGAGCGGGGACAAGGATGCGATTGGCAACCACTTGCTCGAGCAACCGAGTGTATCTATATATACACGATTGTGGGCCACCTTCGGTGCATGACCGCCTAGGTGTCAGGTCGGAAATGGGCCACCTTCGGTGCGTGGCCGCCTAGGTGTCACGTCGACGCTCCAACCTAGCTGGTATCACGAAAAGCCGAGCGTTGGAGATCTCCCTACTCATCTCTGGTTATACTTCTTTAGGCGCGTTATGAAAAACTGATGAGAGTAAAATTTCAAGATGCGCGCGCATCACTGTAACACAAAATTAACAGGATGAAGTTGCCCACTCAACCGAATTCATTAAGTCTCGAAAAATTTGTGAATATTAGTGAAAAAATTGTGCTAAAATACTTTTTCAAGTGCTCCAATAAAATTGAGGTTAGTTATCCGTATGTATTATTTATTGATATAAATTAAAATATCATTATTTAATATAATTTATACTAAATATTATTAAATTATCAATGTTGAATATTTATTATTGGTTTTTTTAATATTTACAAAATAAAGAAATAAATTTAATAGAACATTTAATAAAAAGTTCGTGACAAAAATTTAATAGATTATTTAAATATAATAAAGGACATCCGTTATTTGCTTTATTGTTTTTTAATGATGCCAAAGAAGTATAATTTCTCACGCGCGTACATAAGTACACGCACCCATTTTTTTTTTATAATGCCTTTGTTTTTATGACAAGTGTCTTTGAAATTTGCGTGTTTAACACTTATGAATTTACATATACTTATATTCATCGCAGTGAATACCTATATAAAGGATTGACGACGATGAGTCGTACAATATTTCCTACAAAAACAAAGTTCATAAGAAGATATTTCAGGCACTCGGTATTCCTAATTGTTATATTTTTATTACTAAGGGCTTCGTCCCTGAGGTTGTTTTCGTAAACGAATCCACTCACATGTACAAAACCCCCGGTGCCATGCATCCCCAGTAGCATTTGGCAACTTATTTTGCTATAGTTATTATTTTCCCCATAGTAGAAGAAATTCATAGCTTTGCTACAAGTAGAATTTCTATGGCTTCAGACAAATTAAAAACTCGTTATGATATTCGAGCCAGGGACATAAAATTTAATCCCGGAGATTTTGTCTGGCTCTTTCAACCTCGAAGATAGAAACGACGATGTCCGAAACCACAAAGAAACTGGGAAGGCCCTTACTTAGTGGTTAACTGGATCAAGGATTTACAGGATCCAAAAAAACCTATTTCTTCTCTGATATAACTCTCCTCGAGTTCTGTTTCATTACTTCTGCTGAAATGTTTGCCAGTATGATATATTTAAAACGATACTCAGGCCGTGTTCGAAAATTGACTGACAGTACTATCAGCAATCTTTTATCTCTTTTGCGCTGCAGAGTTCATGGACAGCTCTGTCTCTGTCCTAGGGAATTTTTAGTACTGGCAGTCAATTTACGAACACGGCTTCAGTCTCACCTCTGCGTGTCGATCTTGAATGCCGTATACACGATACGCCAGCGCGCGAAAAAGACAATTCCCGTCGGGAATCATCTTGATAATTCTCGTTTGCATGTTTATTTTTTGCGTGTCAGAAACAGATACCTATAAAAATATTTGTCAAAGACTGTCATAAACAGCCGATGACAGCTGTCAAAGGAAGTTTTGTTTGCTAGATGCTTTTTGTTTTGTTTTCGGCATCTCACCCTACCGCCAACTTCATATGTATACTATTGTTATTATAATCTTTTTTATACTAATGTTATTATAATCTTTTTTACCAGTTCATTTGTTCAGAACTTTTTTATTAGGTAGAGAGACATATTTAAATGATGTGTTTTCATCAAGAGTCAAACATAGTGGTCGCCGTCTTTGTAGTAGGGACCCTTTACTTTGTTGACGACGGCAGAGTAGACTGGTGGGCAACGTAAGAACTTCCCTGATCAGAAGCGTATGTAACAGGTTTATTTCGTTAGATCAGATTACTGAAATCACGTACGACTCTTAGAGCAAATACTGTAATTGTAGTGAAAATTGATGTAAACTGAAAGCATCCTATATCTCCAGTTTTCACGATTTTGGTCTAGGACTTTGGTTGAAAACACTGGTGGAGGATTTTGCATAGACGTTTTTATTCAATTGTGACTGGTAAATTAGAGTAAAAATTTGGTTTCAGATAATAGTGAAATAAAATCTAATTTGTTAATGAAAATTTATTTCCATAAAATTTGTCAATACCAAATGTTTCTATTTCACAATTAAATTTTGCCGGGTTGATTCAGATCACAGGAGGCGTTTGTTTCTCCATCCGATGTTAGGTTGAATACACTGAGGTTAAATATTACTCCGAAACAAATGATGAATTTTGAGATTTAACTTGCAAATATCTACTTATATACAGACACAATCGCTAATTAGATTTTGATAATCTGAGGTTATAAATGTCACGTGTATCCAATCTGTACATGTTATAAGCACAAAAAACTTCATGTCCGAATTTGAAACCTTTAAGCTCTGTAATTTAAATTTTTTGTATACGAACTTAACCTATGACCAGCTGTTTTGTTTGAATTTTGTTTGATTATTTATCCAGCTATTCGTGGTAACACTTCAACGAAAAATTTGGTAAGTTGCTTGTTTGAGTCACCTTTGTAATTTTATTACTCTTATTTATTAGAAAGTTGGCATTTTTCCCAATTATGGATACCTGTATCTTGAATTGCCATACGTGCATGAATTAATAAGCGACCAAAGCCAATCACAGATTCTAATCTTATTGAGACATACCAGGCCCAAAGGTTCGAGATGCTCAGAAATTTTTTTATCTGAGCCACTTATATGTTATTTGTAAACTACTATTCATTATCACAGACAAATTACCAAGTTGAAACTTGTAACACGAATGTAACAATGTATTTCCAGAAAAACTCGTTATGTTGAAACTCGCTGAAGGTAGAGATACCATTTGTCGCTAGTAGTGAGCTTGTACGAGCCATGTCAAACATTTCAATTGTTACTAGTTCTAGGAATCTTCAATTATTTATTTAATCACAAATATTTTCTACAATAATTGTCAATGAAACTTTTGACCGCTCAATTGTTTTAAAATCAAATTCTGCAGCCATCATATCTGACCAAACAATCTTGTGCATTGTTAGCCAGGCCTGCACTTTTATGCAATAGATATGATCGTACACGAATCAATTGATAGTCACGGTACATCTAAGGTAGTGAAAATAATACATCTACCATTGTCTAAAACTTAGTAACCTGTATTTAAAATAAAACATACTTATATTTTAGGAACTCATTTCAGTTCAATGTGGAAACTGGGGTTTTTCATAGTAAATTAAAAACTTTCGAGAAATTTTTTCTGAAATACCTAATTATACAGTTTTTCAGAAATATTTTCAATGGATTGGTTCTTTTCCGGCAGTCAGCAAGTTCGCCCTCCATCTAGAATATGAGGTTAGATTTTTTAATGTCAAGTAATGATTTACAATAATCATCCATTCAATATTTTATGATTGCCTAAAATGCAGTAAATAATGAAGCAATACATACTCATACCCTGCCAGATTGACTTTCTCAAGTATTAGTAGAAAACTTAGTTTCTAATCAAACTTAATTCATCGGAACTTCTGGGATATGACTGTTCTTAATGTTTCGTTCCGTTATCGTTACTAAGTTTCAAACCTTTTCCTTTTCTCTTTCAATTCATTATTTCATTACTACGCGTGTACAATAACACAGTTCCTTTGCAACAATGTTTCATTAATAAATTTGTTTCAATTCTAAGCAGACCCACTCTCCCCCATTAGGGCCGAAACGTCAATTCACATATTATTTTCTTTTCTCGACCATTGACACTTAAAAAACTTTGTATGTCACGGTAAATGTTGCTAGCATTTCCGATGAGCTATAAGATATTTATTTGTTGATCGTTCTATAGTGTTTTTTTCTTCAATGTTTATAAATTTTATATGTATTTTAATTACGTGTATAATTTCAAACACATGTTCGTAAGTCTTGTGTTTCTTGAATATCGGTTGCAATAGAGAATATCAAAAATCTATAGGCCATGTTGAAAACTTTTTTGTGTAATTTTTCCTTCTCGCTCTGTTCATATCTCTAGTTCCATTTCTGCGGTATTCGTGACGCTACTTAGATGTATGGATGTGTGCTATGTCTTTTCCTGTAGATATTAACCTGTTAAGTCATATAACCATATTTTCTGCACTGCTATACCACTTGCAGTCCTAGTAGTTGTGTCTTTTGATGTCTTTATGAATAATGTCCCAGTTTTTGGCAATCATTTATAGGGGTATGCCATGTTATTACTCATTACTTATAGAGTCTGCATAACTTGATACTTCTACCTAGTTGATTTTAGATAGTACTAGAGCAAGGAGAGGCATTCGTCATTGCATTAAGCAGCATAGAAAAGATGCTGAAAACCGGAAAAATAAATGAAATAATGTAAGATGTCATTTTGCTCTGCCTAATTATATATTTCAAACAATGTTTCAATACATAATCAAATTATGGATTTCAAAAAGTGATAAAAAGTAACGATGCTCGATGCATGCTCGAATAGAATAGTAAGAATTTTTATAGGCGTGAATATCTATGATAACAATGTCGTATAAGACCGAATTTTGATCATCAGATTTGTTGTAATAATCGAACACGTTAATTTATTTATAAATTATGATTTAAGGTGGTATGAATGTTCATTTTGACCATATGAACTAGGTTGATTTTTTTGTCCATTTACTTTTAAACTTTTTTTGATCAATCGTGATCGATTGAAATTTCAGGTATAAGCTCTAATTCTAAATGAAACGTTCAAATTGTTTTAAAAACATAACAATGAGATAGCAATTATGGATAGGTGAACACACAGGTTATAAAAATTCAATAACATGATTAGTGTACATGAAGTATCACTACAAAATAATGTTTGTCTGTTGGGGCTTATGGTTGTGAACAAGATCACGACTATTGTATGATTTGAATGAAAACTAGGACTCTGCACGCCCATACATTGCGATCTCATTGGTATGTTGCCAGAAAAATTTTAATATTTCATTTGTGATCAATAATTTATAGAATGTAACTTGAATAAATATAACATTCCTCAGCCTCTAATGCCGAAAGTGAAGGCGGTCCAAGTTTGTAAAGTTAATGTAATGATGCATTTTTGGGAAAAGTTGCTATTTTTCTACTCTACATTTCTCTGAAATTTAGAAAACCATAATAAAACAAACCCTTCTCATAGTTTAAAAACTGAATACCTTCAGCTTCAGTCGAAGGTTGCTAAGCAGTGAATTTCATTTTAATGTTTCGTTACTTCAATGTTACCAAAATCAATGTCACGAGTTGAATAGTTGCGGAAATATAAGAAGTTGACGGAGCATGTAACTTGTTTTTTCACTATTTTTCTTTTATATTCAGCACATCCTATTCAAGAATTTGAAATTTAGTTTCTTCATGGAAATCAATGTAAAATAGCGAAATCAAATTGATCCCAGCGATTTTTTCTCTGTTTGAGACATTCTCGAGCTAAAAGCGAGGGCTTATAACGTTTGTCTTAGAAAATGGAGTTTTCAAAATAACGGCTATTTCATGGACGTTGAAAATTGAATACAATTTATATTTCATTTTTCTTTCACAGACGTTTTGTAGTAAGGCAGCTATCTCGAGGGACCGTGCGTAATAAAAACATGAGCGTCTTCACACAGAGCTTCAATCCAATGACAGGAACAATATGCTGGGAAGAGAAAGATCCGGATTATGATTATCACCAAGAAGTGGCGCGCTCAGCATTCGCAGATATGCTGCACGACAAAGAAAGGGTAATTAGTAGAACTAGCTGCATCAAAGTTGGCAAAAAATAAAGCATCACTGTTTATTTATTACTTTACTAATTTTTACAGAATGAAAAATATTTTGCTGCTTTAAAAGCAGCGATTGACAAAAAACATGCATTAGGAAAAAAAGCTAACGTACTTGATATTGGGACTGGAACAGGCCTGCTCTCAATGATGGCTGCCAAATGTGGGGCTGATACAATAACTGCGTGTGAGGTAAATACCTGCTTTTCACAGATCGGTAATGCAAACGGAAACGAGTTTAGGCCACATTTTTTATCTGATTTTACCTGTAATTTATAAGTTATTAAATAGTTGTGAAAAACTCTATAAACAATCATTCAACAAACATGGTGTCCAGTGTTTTGTAACTTTAGTTTGCTAGTGCCACTGTAAATGCTCAATCAATATGTATTACTTCCAATATTTCAGCTCTAAGTGCATGCAGTGCTAAATATTAACGAAAGTTATATTGACCTTACAAGTATATTGAGTCTCATAAAAACTCATTACTGTAAATTCTAATTTGAATATGAAACAAGTGATCTTCAATGGGTTCCCTAGTGTTGTTATTAAAAAATTAACTATAAAAAGTCTTTGTTACCATTGCCAGCTTGAAAGTCAATGACTGATGACTTGATAGTTGTTGACCATCGATGAACCCCATTTACATCAGATTTGTTTGAATAGAAGACTTAAATTAGACAAAATTGGATAATGCAATCACTATCTCATGATTCTGGAAGTCGAAAAAGTCTGTTGACATCAAATCTGATTTAAAATAAAAACACTAATAATTCACCATTTCGTATCGTTAAATTGAATTTTTAACAACTTCATTCTGGCAAAACAAAATTAGTCTTTGCTACATTAAAAGATTTACTATAAATATATATGCTTAAATATCAGCTGAAATTGCTGAAAAATATAATGCCATTTCTGCTGCGTCGACAAAATCTCCATAAAAATTTAACATCTTATTTGGTGAAAGTATAAGTGTCAATTAATTGGTACAGACAAAATTTTCAGGCATTTAAACCAATGGCAGAATGTGCAATTAAAATAATCGAAGATAACGGATATGCGGATAAGATTAAATTGATTTTCAAACGATCAACAGAGATCACTGTTGGAATAGGCGGAGATATGCCAAATCGTGCCAACATTTTAGTTACTGAGGTTTTTGATACTGAATTAATCGGGGAAGGCGCATTATCCACATTTCGACATGCTCACAAGGTTTTGCTGGATGTAAGTATTATTGAGATTAAAAGTTGAACAATCAGAGAACACATTTTCAAGTAGATCAGTTAACATTCAGAAAATGCTGCTGACATCTCTTATCATCAAGCTCTGTAGTATTAAAATATATTATTGAATTCAGAACGACAGTATAGTTATTCCACATAGCGGCACAGTCTGGGCTCAAGTTGTTGACAGCCCACTGGTATGTGCTTGGAACAGGATAGAACCAGTTTTGAATTCTACTGGTGATAAAATCCTTGTTGATACGCCAACTGTCACTAGATCATGCAGCGGTGCTGCTGCAGTCCATGATTTACAGCTTAGTCAGTTGCCACGTGACTCATTCAAACTTTTGACCAAACCTTTGGCAGTCTGCAGGTACTTGATAAATTAGAAGTTGAGAAAGTGATTATTCATTTTCATGCGTCGTGTTTCCGTCTCATTTTTAGATTCGATTGGTCTGATGTAGCAACCCTTCAACTGTCAGAAAGCTTCAGTCATAAAACTAAATCCATTGCAGCAGGCACTGCGCATGCAGTATTTATGTGGTGGGATTTGAAGATGGATACCGAGGGGCAGGTATTATTATATATGGTGTAATATTGACAAAAAACATTAGTTTGGTGTCCCCTGCTAATTCGTTGCAACTATCTATGTTGTAGAGCATAGAAAACTGAAGGATACGTATTTTTTTATTGGAGCAAAAACGATTTTATGGGTGAAAACGACCCCCAAAGATGGGCATGGGTGATTTCTTGATGCGCTTGATGTGTTTGAACGAAACCAATGTTGGAATGTTTCTATTGATGAATAAAATATTTCAGTGTTAGCTTCACCCGAATACATTCAGCGCTTCTATCTGAAACTGAGCAACTACCCTATTGGGTGCCCATTTTTGGGGGTTGCTTTTTCCCTTTGAACCGTTTTCTACTGATAAAAAAAAATACGTATCTTGTAGTTTTCAAGGCTCTACTACATTGGTGACTTGCAATAAAATTGGCAGAGAACACGAAACTGATGTTCCTTGTGAGAGTGTTTGTGGGTAAAAAAATTGTCGTGGGTTGTGGGGAACAAATTTACATTCTGTGCAGTAACATAGCAATCATCGATTTAGATACTTTTAAGCTGTGCACCAGTTTGGGAACATCCAGATGTGAAGCTAGAGTTGAATCATGGAAAGAGCACAGTTGAATTGAATGAAAAAATTCCATGGAGAGATCATTGGATGCAAGCAGTTTATTACCTATCACCGGCGTATGAAATTTGCTCTGGACAAGAATTAACGTTGGTCACTTCTCATGACGAATATTCTTTCTGGTATCACCTGAATGACGGATCAAGGTTAATAATCATATTACTTAAATATGTGAGGTATTCCACGTGATCTTGTGGTAAAACCTTGCCTCTATCAGAATCTGTTCGATCTTAGTGAAATGTTAGCGCTAGTTGGTCGGAGTTTGTACTTGTATAGTACCTGATATGATTTACTTTAAAATCAAGAGTCTGAGTTACAATTTTTGCAATAATCAAACATGGTTGATCACACTAAAGTTCACTATGGAGTAACTTTTTCACCAGAGATATGAAACGAATCACACAGGCATCAGAATGGTCTGAAAAATTAGAAATACCAGTTTTTTTTCGATATTTTGAAAGGCTATTTTTTTCTACCCAATATTTTACAGTATATTCTCCTGTTAGTGTTCGTAAATTTGATTGTGAGCTGGGATTTTGGTTAAAAACTCTGATGTGTTTGCCTTGCAGTTTTCGGAAAAATACATTGTACGTCATATGATTGTCAGCTTCCTATTAAGTACTACTGAAACTGAAACTCATATTCTGTCATAAAATTATTGATTATAATTTTTTTGTATATTGACTTCAGAGTTTTGGAATATTCATTACAAATTCTACGAAGATACGGTGTCATCCAACCAAGGATCTAACATTTTTTGTGAAGATTGGAAAACAATAATATTTTCCTATAATTTCTACACAAAATCCTGCCGATGATAAAATTCACACACTGTCCTACACTAATCAGAGAATATACATGAAATTTCGAGCCAAACAATGTCTTACGTTTTGGAAAATCGAAAACCTAATATTTCAAATATCATTCTAGCAAATCACACATGCAATGTCAAACAAAATTAGTGGTGATTCATTCACGGAAATACATTTTCTGGCTTTATTGTTGTGTAGAACATTTTTTTTTTTTTTTTATATATTTGTGTACGGCGTTGCATATAAAATTGCGCAATCTGCAGCATTCCACATCAACGATGCACAAATAATAGTCAAAATGAGTGACACTTTCCTCGGTCGGTTAAAGTTGACTAATGCAGTCTTTTGAGGCAGAATTTGTGCGTAAGAAAAAGTGTAAAAATTTCAATAAATTATCAAACACAATGTACTTAATATGCTGCATCCAAGAATTCTTGTATCAAGCTACGAACGATTTATATCTCAAGAATAGAAAGATAACATTAATCTTTGAATGCAAATCTGTTCATAAAATTAGAAAGTAGGGCTAATCTGTTATTTATTTGACTACAGTATGGATGAAGTCAACTATCAGCGACCAATATGTGACTGTTTCGTTCACTTGGCCTACTCGAGAACACGAATAGGGCAATTGAATGATAAGAAGCGCAATAAAAAGTACATACAAGCATTAGAAAAAAGGATCACGTCAGATTCTGTATGCTTGTGTTTGTCAGACAATTGCTTGCTAGGTTTAGCTGCAGCTAAACTTGGATCAAAGAAGGTGAGTGAAAACGAACATGAAGATGCTTGGAAAATATCTCTGATAAATCATTAGACTGAATCCATCTCAAACCATGCCGGCCAGCAGAATTATATTCCATAATTATACATAACTGATGTACGTGCTTCCTCGCCCAAAATAAGTGTAAACGTATTTTTTATTATTAACCAAATAAATTTTTCAAGATTTTTTAAGATTTTGAAGTAATATATTTTTTTTTTTTTTTTATATTCCATGTATAATTTCCGAAAAATAACCGCCATTTCGCAATTTTGGAGCTTTTCTAAAAATTCTTATTTTGGAATACATAGTGGAATAATAATTTGACACTTCGTTGAATCAAAGATCAAAACCCAACAAATTTGCAAAATTGCAAAAAATATAGCTAGCTGAAAAAAAAGTCTTTTTTCAGAAAAAGCCCAGTTTTGATTTTTCGGAAAACTTAGTATGTTTGGTAGGGAGTATACACTATCTACCCTATAAATGGCAATGTGGACTTATTAATAATCGAGATATTGATTTTATTCTTATTTATCTAATTATTTTCATTTGGCAGCTATATTTACATGGTCAGATACGCTCCTGAGTAGTATAAGGAATAAGAAGGCCTCCTCCATTGAATATGATTCAATTCTGCATTTCCCTGCAGATGCGAATTCCTGCGAAAACAATATAATATCAGTTTTTGAATTTCGTAGAAGCATTTTTGAATCGATTCACTACTTGTTATCGCATGTGAAATTTATTTTTCATTCCGAATATTTTTTAACAAACACGAGAAGTCTAGATTTGTTTGCTACAATTATTTTATTTTATCATTCTTTCCGATTCTACAAAATGGAACATTAGTTTTTATTCTTTTCTTTGTGTTTTGATTATCAAATTGGTAATTTTTTTTTTTTTAATTTTTATATTTTTTGCAATTCTACAAATTTCTTGGATTTTGATATTTGATTCAACAAAGTGTCAGATTTTACATATTCCAAAACAAGAATTTTTAGAAAAGCTCAAAACTTACGAAATAGCGGTTATTTTTCGGAAATTGTACGATAAATATGAGTCTTTATTTACCTTAAATTCTTCAAAAATCGTTATCAGGCGCAAAAAATTTATGTGGGTCATAATAAAATATACTTATGCTCTTATTTTGGGTGAGGAAATAATAGTTCAGTTACAAGCAATTGTGGAATATGACCTGCGCTGTCCTGTATGATTTGAGATGGAATCAGCCATGATCACACTTCAGTGAAACAAAATAAGATCGTTAACAGAAAAAAAAGAATAAATATATTTTTAAATCCAAATATTTGGTTCAATAAACAAACCTATGAGTCTTTATCAAAAAGAGAATTTTCACAACAGCAAAATATATATAATTTTCTAAAATAATTATAAATATTTATAAATAACAAATATTTGATGTCTCACTGTATCAATTCCTAAATGCAAATTAAATCATATCTCAGGTGTGGATGGTTGAAATTTTGTTTTTTCAAGTGGATTTCGTTTTATGACCAGTACTGTCATAATAAAAATTCTGGAGTAGATCTAAAATTCTGTGACGTGCCCTAAAAATTTACTTTTTGACTAACACACTAATTATACTAATCAATTCACAGGTTATCATTTTTGAGAGTAACGGTCTCTCCCACAGAGTGATGGAAATGTTTGTGAAGGCTAATGGTCTGTCTGAGAAAGTTCGCATTGTTAATTCGAAAGATGATTTGAATCCAGATGATGGAGTGAACTTAATTTTTGGCGAACCTAACTTTGTTACTTCCATTCTCGCATGGGATAACATATACTTTTGGCATCTGAGTTCGAGATATCCAAAGCACATTGCACGCATACCATCGGCAGTTACCGTCAGAGCTGTTGCAGTAGAATTCAAAGATTTACACAAGATTCGTGCACCAGTTAGAAAATGCGAAGGATTTGATATGTCTAGGTTTGATGAACTTGTTCAGGTACTGATGAAATAATTAATTCATTGACTGCATAGTTTGAGCTCTACCGTAATTTAAATTGGTAATAGGAGCAATTTTTACAGGTTTCTAGTGATATAAGCGATAATCAGATAGAAGCACATCCTCTTTGGGAATATCCGGGACAGGCTTTGACGGCTCCTTTCACCGTTGTAGAATTGCACCTTGACAGAAATATAGATCATCAGCCTGATATTCAAAATTCTGATACAGCTTTCATAGCATGGTAGGTTTTTTTAAATTCCAATATCTATTATATTTTTTATGGAATTTCCCTCAAAGTTTCCTGTGCCGCTTTACGGTTGTCTAGTAAATCCTCAAGTCTAAACCGCACGTTTCAGAAACAGAGTACTGAAATTTCTATTGTATGAAATAAGTAATATTCCCACAGATATGCTTACTTCTCCCATCATACTTTTCTACAATAAAACTGCAATTGCAAACATTGTCCAATCGATCATTTCAAAATATATGTCTGCACGATATTTGAATTGATATTTTCATTGAATGCTGTTTCAATGTGGCATTGTTTGCCATAAAAAAATATTGGCAGCTTATCTTATTAAAATGATTCGACACAATCATTATTGCTTGCCAATCTAATTGCAGTACTGGAAATTGCAATGGAGTTGCGTTATGGGTTGACTGGACTCTGGATGCGTCAACTGAGGTCAGTACAGGTCCAATAAAAGATATTGTTCCTGGTTCTAACATATCTTGGGATCCATACACGCGACAAGGTGTTTTTCTTCCGAGAAAGAATGTTGCGGTTACAAGAAATGACCTTTTGCAATGGTCTGTGCACTTTTCCCCAATCAGTGGTGCTGTACAGTTTACGTTTAAAATTACAATGGGAGATAATTAATATTAATGTACACCAAATATATTTAATTTTTTTTTTCTTCTCACCCAAAATTCAATTTACGTTTTGTTTCCCTTCATTTATATTTTTAATTTCCCCTTCCCTCATTGAAAGACGAGACAGTACTGTACTTAAATACATCTGATGCTTTCCACATGAAACCCGACAAAATTTTAAAATCGAATTTTTGATTTCTTATATTTTTTCCATCTCAATCTGTCTATTGAAAAGAGCATTCCTGATTTCTTCGAAATTTTTATCTCAATTTGTACTTGAGTTACAAATTATAAAAATTTCCTGGCTCAACTTTTTAGTTGGATATAATTTGACAACGAAAAGAGATATTGATTGAATTCTAAACCCGTTTTTCCGTCTTGAATTATAGATTCACAGAACAATTTCAAAAAATTATACCTCCTCAATTGTATTGTATTGTATGTTAGAAGGGGGTAACCAGGCGCTCAGTCCTGCTGGACCATATACCTCCTCAAGATCACAAACTAAATCACTTACAAATAAATAGTATATACCAATGTAACGAGTAATCGGCCCATAATGATACTTGGCTTAAAAGTTATGAATAAACCAATACTTTTCACGATATTTTTCTCAAGAAAATAAGAACGTGACAATCATGTTGAAAAACCAATTTGTTTTACATCAAAATTCAATCATGTTCATGATTTCAAGGGGGGGGGGAACTGCACTCCAAAATTGAGCCTACCTAATATTGGGCGTACAGAGCTGTCGATTTATTTTCTGGCCATGTTTCTCGATAGAAATAACCATCTGAAACGGGAAATTGATTCCATAAGCAGTTTTCAAAATTTTTATTTTTGAAAAAATTAGTATATCGAAAATCCAATACGATTGATTGTTCAGAACCGTCTTCTGAGCATGTAAAAAAATCGGCAATACTCAATCTTCACAATTGTGGGAGGAGATGAATTTTTGGAGGAATCATTTTATGAGATAAATGTACGTCGAGAACTGTGATAGCATACTCATTCATGGAAAATAATGAAACATGTTTATTACCTATATCATGCGCGCTTCCAGCTTTTATGAGATATATTTGACCGTCCTTGAACGTGAGTGCAGGCATACTATACCTTGTTAGTTGTTATGTATTTCTGAAGCGGCAGTTGCACGAGGAGAGGAGCCAGGTCCTCATTTGGGGCATGTTGACACACCAGTGAAAGAAATATATCTCAAAAGAATCCTATCTATACACAAGAGATTGTCCGATGTTTCGTTGTTGGAACGCTGCTCATCGTGTCGGACCCAAAATGCAAACAAAAGTTTCCACAGCGTGATCTGGCGGAAGTGTAGACTACATGTGGAAACAGCGGTAGCTGAAGCAATTTTAGAATTGAACAAGGGGTGTGTTGCCATGATGATGAAAAATGCACTATTTTGCTGCTCGCTTGGAAAAACAGCTTATTGCCTCGCACAGCAGCGGAATAGAAAGAGAATAAATCGGTTTCACAATCGACGCAACGACAGTTGAATTCTATAGGCGTACACGTCGTCTCATCAAATTGGCTCAGATAAGATGGCAAGAAAAATTCTGTCAAAATTAAGGTCCTATGTATGGGCCTTTTAATTCTTATCGACAATATTGTTGATGATATTTATTTTGTTATTAATTTACTTTTCTGAAGTTATATAATCTATTTTACGTTGATGTATAATTATAAATTACAATTATAACATTTTTTTCGACAAAAAATTCCTTAAAAATTCATCTTCTCCCACAATTGTGAAGATTAAGAATTGCAAATTTTTTTACATGTTCAGAAGACGGCTCTGAACTATCAATCGTATTGGATTTTCGATGTATTCATTTTTTGGAAAATAAAAAGTTTGAAAACTGCCTAAAATGATGAAATCAATTTCCCGTTTCAGATGGTTATTTCTATCGAGAAACATAGTCATAAAATAAATCGACAGCTCTGTACGCCTAATATTAGGTAGGGTCAGTTTTGGAGTGCAACCCCCCCCCCCTGCCCCTCCCCCTAAAGAGGTGTATTTTCTGCATACAGTCGGACCTCTAGTCCAGGGCATTTAGATCAAAATCAGCCGGAATAAAGAAATTTTTGGAGACAGCAGATATCGAGATGCGGTTTTCTGCATTGTGTTCAGGAAGGTCCCAGGAAAAAAGTCTATATCGTCTGGTGGGGCCATTTTTCGAAAAATGCATTTTGCAATTGCATAATTACTTGCAATATTGTTAATTTTTCAAATTCACCAGTTTGTCAAATTTACATATTTTCAACAAAATTCTTTCGTAGATTAATGATTTGCACACCAGCATCTCATTTATTAGACGGCATTGCCGTCTTACGGGCTTCTCATCGAAAGATCGTAATATTCCTATATTGCCAGCGCCCTCTGCTTCCCTATAAGTGGCGAGGACGGCGATGAAGTGAGACAGGGCGAGTTACTTTTGGTCATTCTGCGCACGCGCGACCCATTGGCGTAGACATAATAGATATATGTTACTTGCGCGAGAAATGTCGATGCCATTAGCGGGGAAAGGAGAGGTTCGGCGTTTTAAACACACATTCAAAAAACCTCAACAAATGCATACATTTATTATTCACATGTATTGTGCACTTTTTAAATTTTTTATATTTATTCATATTATATTTCATTTTCATAAGCACTATTATCAATAATAGACTCAAGGGTGATCTCACTGATGTTTTGTATGCTTTATTTTGGCGATACGTGTATGATATGAGCTGATAGAAAACTTTTTTCTCGTTATATTTAGAAGTACGGGTTACCATAAACTGTGAAACAACCAAACAAACTAACAATAAACCAAACTAAACCCCAAGCGCGGCTACAACTTAAATATTGGAAGATTAGCCTATAATGATGCTTCAATCAATAGCCACAATTGGCAGCGTGCTTGAGTGTCGAGGAGAAGACCTGTGTTCGATTCCTATAAGTGATGAAAAAATCCAAAGAAAATTCAATACAGATAATATTTGATTAAGTATAGCAAATAAATAATTGTAGAACGGGGGAGGTAAAACCCATGTATTCACCCTTATCCCCAGAGCACGCTACCAATTGAGCTATCCATTGCAATATTAAAGCTAAATCGCTCGATGACTGAAATAAATGTTGTAGGTTTAGAAGGAAATTTGCAATGGTTTTGGATAATAAATAAAAAACTGACAACAATAATAAGTTATGAAAATATTTGTATTTTACATGTATCTATTAAATATAAATATGTTTTCAAGTGTGAAGTTTACTGATTAGAAAATGATATGAGTTTTGTATACTTAGATCGCACATAACACTCTTTTCCGACATTTTTTTCGCTTCAGCATGCATGCGAAATCTTAAATAAAATTATATGACGTATTTTGACAATTGGTATCGATGATTGTCGAATATGTCTTGGGTCAATACATGTTCATTCATGATATTGTCGAATGGAGTTCCTAGATAGCCCATAATTTTATTTATTAATGTTGCCCTGACGTTGGTTTTCAATAACGCATGGGAATATTGGCAAATAATTCTTTCGGAAATTTTGCAAATCGCTTCTACATCCTGGGATGGCATGACAAAAGGACCTCTATTTTTTATTTTTGATGGAAGTGGCATACTATCACCTATCAACTGCTGTTCGCATGTAACACAGTCAACCATCGATTGTAATTTATAAGAAATATATCCCGATATGTAAGATATAATGCTTTCTACATAAGGAGATGACGAAAAACATGATTGTATGTAATCGTGATCGAATTGTATGGCATTTTCCGAAAACTGTGCATTACCAATGGGGCATTTATAATTTTTAGGTCTCGACGAAATATGCAATATGCCAATGCCATCAAAAAGGCAGTTGCCGTTTTTAAATTCTTTCAATCCGTTTCTAATTAAAAGTCGTTTGTAGGCACTTTTTAATTGTAGGGCGTTGGGATTATTATTAAAACCTCCGATTATCGCTATCGTTAACGCTGCCTATCGACAATTGTCGCTAGTGGTGATTCTGTACGATGCAGTTAACGATATTTGTCGCTAGTTCGAATCGTTAGTTTACGACACGATCTTACATACAGGTCCGGAAACTAGAAGGGTGGGGAATGACTCAGATAATAAGGCAGAACCGTGGTTCTCGTCTTCGCTGTCTGCAGCGCTGCTGTTACGTGCCAGCCGGTATCCACGGCGGCGCCCTCTCTGCGCTCTACCTGACCAGCGTGCAGTTACCATAAGAGAGCCCTACGTGCTCTTACCGATAGTCGTAGATTAATACCAACGCACTTAGTTACCATCACAACGTCCAAATTCTTATATCAACAGTCCTCACACGCTAGATTAACCGTTATTTCATCAGTCAAATTCATAACATACATGTTATATATATATTTTTTCCCATTCAACCGTAATAACCCAAAATAATAAACCTGCAACAGTTAAGATAACCAAAAAGACAAAACACCGGAAACGAGGGAAGATAAATCACGGATAGCTCACAGAGAAAGAAACCCCTATTCCCAGAATTCAGGATAGCGCCCTTATTTTAACGAAAACAAGACCAGTCAGCGCTTCGCCGCTTGCTTCTCTTAACCAATCACCTCGCGCCAATCCATCACCGAGATCCCACGCACGAACCAGAAACCTTACCCCCAATTTTTTTCATCATCCTCAACCAATCATTCGAGACCCGCGAGAAACCGCGACTCCTTTTGAACTCCTCCTATTTTCCCTCTAAGTCAACCTTCCCAAAAACAGAATAATGAGAAGAACTTCAGACATCATAGAGAACAGATCAGACCTCTACCGAAATCCTAGAATAAAATCATTATAAGTCATTCAGAACCTTCGAGACTTGTTAACAGTTTGTCACTGCGATAGTGATTAACACCAATCTGTACCACGATTGTAAATCTACCATCGAGAACTAGAAGGAGACCGTTAATAAATGTGTAATTAACCCAAGTGTTGTCATAAATAATTATTTCAATCACGCATAGTGATGGTTGGCACGAGCCCTACCTAACAAACTCTCAGAATTGTAGGCGAGTTGAACGAGAAGATCTGAGGAGCTGATCAGCGGATTCCCGAGATTTACATACACCAACTACGTAAGTCAGGAGAACAATTTAAATCACGCGGCGAATCAGAGTCGACTCGAAACGTTCCTCTCGGAACGTAACACTGCCCCCTCGGGTAAGCCAATCATAAATCAGATCCGAACAGCTGATTTTTCGGAATCAACAATCCTGAATAACATTCAAAAATGAAGAAACATATAAATAAAAAATGATTGAGATGTTCAATAGCGTTCCATTGCGGGCGTGATAATTGTTTTCTTTTAACGGAATCCTCAAATATTTAAGTCAATAAAATCCATAAACATCAAGCGAGGGCTCACAACTTTTGAGACAGCTTGAGATCTTGTGTAGATGATCCACCGTTTACACACTTTACACTGAGTTATGAACTGTCAAAAACTTCGAAGAGCAGGTTATCTTATTGGTATATATCTATATCTATCATGCCCCGGGCCAATGGCGCCCCTAGCGGATAGATAGGAAACAAGACCGTGTGCCTCACTAACGGTGACACCTCCTACCACTTAAAAGTGCCGGAGTTACCAGACCTGTATGTGAGACCGTGGGTTACGATAATTGTCGGTATGCTAGCGATGGATATGGAAGTCTCGCTAAGGCGTAACGATAATCAGTGACACAGTGAACGATAGTATTGGTGCAACAACGTGTCAATGTGTTCCGCGTGAATTTTTTTCTAACCTTCAAAATAGTATTTAAATTTAAAGAGGACTGAAAACTTCATCATGCAAGTGAATATGAAGATCTACTTCAACAAGTAATTATTTTTTTCAGCACAATAATGTAATCGTTTTAACGTTCTCTGTAAAACGGTGTTCATTATCCAAGTAATTTTATAAAATTCAAAAACATACTTTTAAGCTTACGTTGACTCAATCCTCAATATCTTTCCAAATATACAAGTCCATTTATAAGATATCGTAAGGGTTGATTAAATAATAGTATTTGATCAACTCTCTCGATGGCTTTTTAATATAAAAAATAACAAGTTCATTTTTTATTCACCGAAAGAATGGATTAAATAATGATATTTAATCGGTTCTTTTGATGCGAAGAAATAGACTTATGAAGAGGGCTCAGTCATGGTAACCTTAAAAAAATATTTCCGAATTTTATACAATTACTTGGATAGAGTGATTCTACTCATTATTGTGATTAATAGATGACAAACAGAGGACATAAGGCCTTTTCTCCAAATCAGTTTAGTTAAGCATGGCAACATTCAAATAGTTAATAGTACTCAATCTAAAACCATTGGAACTGTTTGGGCTCAGTATACTTACACTGTTCCATTTTTGATTATTCGGAGAAAAGTTTTTTTATACAACACAAGGAAAGATCACGGCAAAGATATAGAACAATCGACGATTTTGTTTGCGTTCACAAATAATCTGTCCGAAGTTACTAGATTTTTAGTGTTAATATCTGCGACGTTGTCAAATTTGCTGAAAATCTATCGACATTTATCGATGTACCTGTGATTAGTTTTGCATCGATGAATATCGGTACGTCTAAGTTACAGAATCACCCTACGTCGCTAGCATCATCGTATCTAGCTAGCGACAGCGATAATTGTCGGTACAGAGTTACAGAATCCCGCTACTGGTGAAAATTTCCAGATGTTAGACACTGGAATCGTTCACACAGCTACGACTAGACTTACATCAGTAGTTTGGGTCACCGATTACCGATAAAGTATTGAAATACACCGGACAACGGTTATTCTATCGCTCTAATCGAACGAACCGAGGAAGGAGTAATTGTTGGATGAAAGATTTGATTAATTGGCTTACCTTTTGAGAATGATCTGGATATGATGACTTGCAGCGTAGATTGGACAGATGATTTAACGGAATGACTGATTTTAATATATTTGGATACTTTGATTAACTTGGATTTATTTTATAGTTCAATATTTCAAGTCACAAACAATGGGGTTACTCAGTTGTAAGATCTTAAATTAATATGACAAAATAGAGCTGAAAGCTCGCTGGATTCTTGGGCAGAGTAACGTTGTAGGAAAAGTTTAAATGCAAAAGGCAAAAGGATTTTACCGCGACACTGTACCGGAACAAGATAACGAATCTGGTGGTAGAAACCAAGAGGACGAGCCGATGATCGGTCACCGTTTTTATAGGTGTCGATCGTTGCGCAGAACGATCCCCTTCTTCAGCTTTTGTCAACTTTTGCGCACCTTCCCCCTTTTTCTAGGAATTAGAATTCGGGCACGACATCTTCGCCGCATGTACGCCTGTGATCTTAGTTATTTAGCTATTACTATATTGCAAGCTTTTACATATGGTATAATGCTGCGTTGGTGCGGTGGTGTAAGTGTAGGGTCGTTGCGCTGTAATTTTCCATTCTGCGTGGGCTTTGGTGTTGGAGCAGCAAGCCCCCCTTGGCTCCTTGGCTACCGTGCTTCTTCCACCCTATGGGCGTGAGGACCCGGGCCGATTTAAGCAGCTATTTCCTAATATGGTAATCTCAGTGCGTATGCGCTAGAGGTGACCCATGTATCGTGGTGTACGTTAGTGCCGTGTGCATTTTCGGGCTCACGATGGGCTGGATTCTAGTCGTAGTTGACTTCTTAAATATTCTTACTATCCTGTTCGTTACAAAGTCTATATATTGAGATTGCCATATCGGTTACTTGTCGTTTTGTTAGTTTTATAGCGTGTAAATATGTAAAATTGCTTATATATTATAATTGATTACTGTCATTATTCACCTGGAGTACAATGGCGATTGTTTATGAGACATAGTTGCTATTTGCTCAACATTATTAGGATCACGCTGCTGCGAATATTCTTAGGTGTTTGTGTTATAACTATCTTAACAGATGTAGGGTATTTAACATTTTGATAATTCGCAGTTTTAGAGCAGGTTTACATGAGTGTTTTCGTATTATAATTCTCTTCTGTAATTATTAATTCTTATATTGATATGAATTGGCTTGGAAGCTACTAGAACGTTGTTCATATGTTTGTTGGTTACTAGGCGTTACTAGGCGTTGCCACTTATGCATCTTTCAGTTTATTGCGAGTTGATTTCACTGGTTGATTTACCTTCAATCGTTTCGTCTTTAAGTTTCCTAATGTGCTCTCTAGATGGAGCTCTGTATGGCTCCATGTGGGGTATAGATACTCTGTCCCCCCCCTAAGCGCTAGAGTGGGAGTAGCGGCGAAGTAGGGGAGAGCCAAGAAGGCGAGAGGGGAACAAGGCGACTCTCGCGAGGCATTCACGTGACGACGCTGAAGCTGTACACACCTCTGGTGCTCTCTAGACCTTTAATAAATTCTGTTGATTACCCGTAATCGAAGTGTCAATCATTTGAATGCACCTTTCCCATTGAACACGGCAGGAGTGGGCCTGCTATCAACCGAGTGGACAACTTCACTACCTTCGCTACACCACATCGGCCAACACCACACCGGTGACCCCACATTGGTGACCCGACTGTCAAAAAAGCGTGTGTCTAGCAGCGTCAGGCTGGTTCATCGATTCAAAAAAATCGACAAAAATCCAGCCAACATCGTCACACAAGGAAAGACGATTTTCATCGAGTTATCACTCGTTGCTCGCCCTTCTCAACAAAAAGAGAGCAGCTTTTGAGAAAAACTTCTCAACATCGGCGTTGGCACAGTGCTTACCTGCCAGCCTCCTGGATCTCTCCATTCAACATCGGTGTGCGAGAGAGCACGCCCGGTCTGCAAATCGACTTCATCCTCAAGGCGTAAGCGCGCCAAGTCCCGCAGCCGTTATCATCGAGGCACCAGCCGATCAACGTGCTTTTGCAGCCCGTTTCGACGTAGCCAACAGCGCAAGTCTCATCGCAGTATTGCTGTGGTGTCAACGCGATTTTTCTTGGAGGATTCCAGCGATTCAACGCCACCAACATCGTCTTCAGCGAGCCAAGGACAGCTTGCATCCTGGACATCGTGAATCAACATCGCTGATCATCTTTGTTCTAAGGTATTTACTGCGTGCGTGCGAACAAAAATAACCGAGAGCGAAACTCGAACAAACAAGTGTCAGGTTACAACTCGTCGGATTCTAGGGATTAGAGGCATCAGTTGTTTACATCCGCGAACCGCGCACTTGAACACGTCACGCATACGCAGTTAACTCGAATTCTAGGGATTAGAGGCATCAGTTGTTTACATCCGCGAGCCGCGCACTTGAACACGTCACGCATACGCAGTTAGCCCGAATCTCTTCGCGTAACCGAAAACATGTTTACGTTTAGCGAGAATCGAGTAGTTTTTTTTCAAAATTCAAACAGATAAGATATCTTTTCACTCAGAGATCGACTATTTCGATATCTTTGTCACGGATACAATTTAATTCTAAATTAAAAACTTTTTTCTTTGAAAACAAAAAACGCACAACTGAATCTTCTAGTTTTTCCTATTGAATCGAAACAAAGTGAATCGATATTTGAACAAATAAGCATATTGTTGAAATTTAGCGCGTTAAAATAAAAATTAGAAACCTAGTTTTTTATCATTTCTGTGAGACGCCTGCGCGCGTACACTAGAAAATTGTGAGACGCCTGCGGCGTACCTAGGCTTAGCTAGTTTCATTGTAATACGCTCGTAAGCGTAAGTTAGGTTTTATTTTTCCGTCACAAAAATGGGAGACGCGGCTGCACTTGCTGCGGCACAAGCGCAAATTGCTCAGCTACAAGAGCAGTTAGGTCAGCTTCTAGCGGGGCAGGTACAACAAGAAATTCCTGCACCACAACCGCAAATCGAAGCAACGCGAGTTCCGAAACTTCCGCCGTTCTTTCGAAACGATCCAGCTTACTGGTTCCTACAAATTGAAGCCTCGTTCCGTAACGCGCATATAACGGTTGATAGGACAAAAGCAGATTACGTTTTAGGTGCTCTCGATTATGAGATCGGTCAAACGTGTCGCGATATCGTCACCGATGCTAATATAGCAAATCCGTATGTGAGAATAAAAGAAAGGCTGATTTCAGCGTATTCAGCTTCTTCTGAAGCGCGTTTACGTCAACTGTTAAAAGGACAAGTCCTAACTGAGGGAAAGCCATCGTTGATACTTAACAGAATACGTAGTCTCAATGTAGATAACCGGCTTGACGAAACTGCAATCAAATCGATATTTTTAGATCATCTACAGCCAACTATTCGAGGCATATTAGTTACAAACACTTACGAAAGCAACGATGATTTAGCCAAAGCTGCTGATTTGGCTAACGAAATTATGTATAACTCGCCTCAGTTTGTTTCCGCGGCATCAACAGCGCAATCAGTTCCGCAAACGAATGATCTTACAAGTACGCTCGAACAAATTCGCAAAGACCTAGCGAACCTCGCGACGAAAGTTAAGTCCCTCGAAAAAACGTTTCGCTCAAAAAGTCGCGATCGCGCTCCTTCCAGAAATCGCAATAGCAACAAAGATTTGTGTTGGACACACCAGAAATTCGGAAAGAAGGCGAAATTCTGTCGTGGCACCAACGAAAAGCCATGCAAATGGGTAGACAACCCAGAAAATGGGCAATGACTATCCGCCTTAGAAGTCATTACTCAACAACAACAACTTTCCTCGCGACTTCACGTTTTCGATCAAACGACTGCAGAGACTTTCTTGATCGACACGGGCGCGGAAATATCGCTTTTACCCGCTGGAAACCCAGCTGATAAAAATCCGAATTCTTTTAAACTTTTTGCTGCAAACAACACGAGTATAGATACTTACGGTAACGAATTTCGTACTCTTCACCTCGGAATACGACCCATTACGTGGAACTTTTGCGTTGCAGATGTATCGCATCCAATTATAGGAGCCGACCTTCTAAAACACTATGGCTTACTTCCCGATTTAAAAAACAGTAGGCTCATAGACCCAAAAACAAATGTGTTTACCCGCGGTGTTGTTAAAAAAGTTGCAGCATTTTCATTTAACGTTGTCGAAATCGCGGACGTGTACGCTAAAGTTTTGTCTGATTTCCCCGAAATCACAGGCAAAGCAGAACCAAAACCTCTCCCGCAAACAGGCAACGATGAGGAGGACATTGTCCACCACATCGTAACCAATGGTAGGCCTGTAGCCGAACGCCTGCGTCGTTTATCGCCGGAAAAATTAAAAATCGCAAAAGCTGATTTTAAACGTCTTTTAAAACTTGGTCATTGTCGTATGTCTGAAAGCAAGTATGCAAGTCCAGTTCACATGACTGTAAAAAAAGACAAGACATGGCGTATCTGCGGCGACTATCGTAGATTAAATGCAATTACGGAGCCCGATAACTTTTCGGTACCGCATTTGCATGACTTTTCAGCAAATTTACACGGTAAACGCATATTTTCAAAAATTGATCTGTATAAAGCGTACAATCAAATACGTATAGCCGAAAAAGATATCCCAAAAACGGCAGTAATTACACCGTTCGGACTATTCGAGTTTACGCGTATGACGTTTGGTCTGAAAAATGCAAGTCAAACGTTTCAACGTCACATTTTTCGTGCTCTTGGCGATTTAGATTTCGTATTTGCTTACATTGATGATATTCTCATCGCCTCTGACAATGCTGAACAGCATGAAGAGCATTTGTGCATAGTTTGTAGTCGACTTAAAGACATAGGCGCGCTCATTAACGTCTCAAAATGCGAATTCGGTAAAGAAGAAATCGAATTTTTGGGACACCTAATCAACAGCAATGGTTGCAAGCCAACCGAAGAGAAAGTTCGTGCTATTCTCGATTTTCCCAAGCCGGAAAATAGATTAAAATTAAGACGCTTCCTCGGGATCGCGAATTTTTATAGACGCAACATCCCACACGCTGCACAGATTCAAGCACCGTTAAATGACCTTCTCAAAGACTCTAAAGAGAACGACAAGCGACCAATTGCTTGGACGCCTGAGTCAGAAAAAGCATTTGACGATGTTAAAAACAGTATTGCAAACGCTATTCTCTTATTTCATCCTTCAGACGGAGCTGAAACAAGATTAGTCTCTGATGCATCCGACGTCGGTATGGGTGCCGCGTTGGAGCAAAAGATCGACGGCGCGTGGAAACCCCTTGCTTTCTTTTCACGCAAGTTCACGCCAGCGCAACGTAATTACAGCGCGTACGATCGAGAACTAACAGCTCTCTTTGAAGCCACCAAGTACTGCAAGTATTTTCTTGATGCTCGGGACTTCACTTACGTGACGGATCACAAACCACTTACGTTTGCTTTTCAGCAACGTACTGATAAGAAATCGCCTCGTCAAACTCGACAACTTTCGTTTCTTTCGCAATTCTCGACAAAAATTTTGTATTTGCCAGGCCCAGAAAACGTCGTGGCCGACTCTTTATCGCGCGTTGACTCTCTCGCTCTCGCGACTGAATTTAGTTTGCAAGAACTTGCAAAATTGCAAGAAAACGACGAGGAGTTGAAAGAACTTTTGGAATCCACTGAATCTTCCCTTAATCTCAAGCGAATTCAGTGGGGCCCAACACACACGTCACTTCTCTGCGATTTAGCAGGCGAAACGTTAAGACCGGTAATACCAAAAGCTTTACGAAAACAAGTTTTCGATCTTTTCCACACTCAGGCGCACCCGGGTGCAAAGGTAACCGATCGCGTCATTCGCAAACGCTACGTTTGGCCGAAAATGCATAAAGATATCGCAACGTGGTGTAAAGAATGTTTGGAATGTCAGCAGTCGAAAGTTTCACGACATACGCATGTCGCACCCGCTGAATTTGTAGCGCCAGACGGGAGATTTAAACACGTGCATATAGATATTGTAGGACCCTTGCCAATTAGCGATGGCTACAGGTATCTTCTTACCATGATCGATCGTTTTTCGCGGTGGACCGAAGCCGTTCCGCTAAAAGATATAGAAGCTGAAACAGTTTGTCGTGCTTTTATAGATCATTGGATCACTCGTTTCGGAGCGCCAGAAACGGTAACAAGTGACCAGGGCGGCCAATTCGAAGGTCAACTTTTTACTGCACTTATGCAATTATCCGGTTGTAGGAAAATTCGTACGACTCCGTATCATCCTGCCGCAAATGGCCTTATCGAGCGCTGGCACAGATGCCTAAAAGCAGCCATAATGTGTCACAAGACAAGCAATTGGACACGCGTTTTGTCTACTGTAATGCTTGGTCTTCGATCAAATGTTCTTGACACTGGCGCGTCACCGGCAGAATACGTTTATGGAACAACACTGCGTATCCCTGGCGAATTCGTCCTCTCTGACGATTTCACGGCGAACCCGCAAATCTTTCTCGAAGAATTCCGCGAGCACATGCGCGCGGTTAAGCCCGTTCCGGTCGAGCATCGCCATAAGAAGCGCATTTTTGTTCACAAAGATTTGAGCACTTGCTCACATGTATGGCTTAGAGTCAATAGTACGATAAAAAAGTCGCTCGAGCACCCGTACACAGGTCCGCACAGAGTTGTTAAACGCGTGTCCGATCGAATTTTCGACATTGATGTGAACGGAACAACTCGTAGCGTAAGCATCGAAAATGTAAAACCTGCGTATTTTGTAAGAGAGGATATCGAAAATCTCTTAGCGCCGGAGCAGGTACCTGCCATTCGAACTTACGCGCGCAAACCAAAGGTTAGCTTCGCACCAAATGTAAAATAGAATAACGTAATTTTAAGTTTTCTATTATATTTTTCTATACTTAGATTTAAGAAATCTTGTATAAAACGTAAAGCGTTATATATTAAAAGATTAACATATTTTCCCCACTTGTAATAAATAACAAAGATTGTTTATTGTCGTTAACACTCGGGGGGGAGTATGTGGGGTATAGATACTCTGTCCCCCCCCTAAGCGCTAGAGTGGGAGTAGCGGCGAAGTAGGGGAGAGCCAAGAAGGCGAGAGGGGAACAAGGCGACTCTCGCGAGGCATTCACGTGACGACGCTGAAGCTGTACACACCTCTGGTGCTCTCTAGACCTTTAATAAATTCTGTTGATTACCCGTAATCGAAGTGTCAATCATTTGAGTGCACCTTTCCCATTGAACACGGCAGGAGTGGGCCTGCTATCAACCGAGTGGACAACTTCACTACCTTCGCTACACCACATCGGCCAACACCACACCGGTGACCCCACATCCACATTGGAAATGTGTATAGCCTTCAAAACGCTGCGCGTGTTGCCTACAATACGGCGTTTATGGAGGAAAGTATAATTCATGCTGGGTAATTGGTATTCGCGGTTTTGATGATTTCGCAGTCTCTGGTTTTATGGATTATTGCAGCAATGCATCTATCTTTACATTATGTCAGTTATACACGCATCTATGGTTTTACAGTCTTCTGTACTCCAGGTTATATGGAATAGCGTAAGTTGCATATAGTGTAGCTCTCAGCTCCGAATGCACAAATGGCATTGTCGAGTGTTATATGATAATTGGATATAATGGTGTTAATTAATTATAGTGGTAATATGATATTGGTATATGATAACGCATAATAATATTATAGCTCTTCGTAGTGCGAAGATCTCGTAACATGGTTTTTCAGCTTTGGTTGATGAATTTAATAGTTATTTCTATCTAGTGATATTCCAAATAGTTAGATAGTTGTTTGAATACCTTATGGTCACAAGATTCTCGTACTTCGAGTTTGGTTAGTTGATAAAAGTGACATGCAGTAATAATAGTCGATAAAACATACAGACGTTCCGGTCGGATGTTACACCAAAGTGACGAGCCATGAGTGAGAGAGCGATATTGTCTGCACCGTAATGTTCTCTTCGCGTTTCGGTGAGCGCTAGCAGTAGAGGAGTATTACATATATATGGTATAACACTATGTTGGTCCGGTAGTGTATGTGTAGAGATGTGTGCCATTAGCTACCTATCCGAGTGAGCTTTGGTGCCGGGGGCAGTAAGCCCCTCTGGTTTCCGTGCTTCCACCCCCCTTTTCACAGACGTTAGGATCTGAGAGCTTACTACGGTTCTCGATTCGAGTGAAAATGAGGAAAGTGAGTGGCTCACCCTATTACGGTGAATCTCTGGAGGTGAAAAAACGAGATTATCCGCGTGAATAAACTCGAGATGAAATTCGGTGTCAAGAATCGTTCTGCGTATGCTCGTGAGCGTAATTTGCTCGAATTTGCCTGAAAGTTCCATCGGTTTCATCTGAGAACGAATATTACTCCATATTTGTTGGTTGACGAATAAAAGTTATTGATACGTGGGAACTTATACAATGAATAATTTAGTGATCCTGATTATTCAAAATCAGGAAAATTAAATGCTCAGAATACGACGAACACTACGCGATGCCTCAGACCCATTCAATACAACTTATATATATTTATGTTATTTATTATATATTTTATATATTGTACGTCTGTCACGTTCATTCTCTTCAACAATTCTTTCTGACGTTCACAACAACTTTTATGGGTTATCTGACAAAATAGCGTCAAATTTCGTGAAAATGTGACATCCCTATACCAGAAGTGCCTAGTTACTTCACATTTTCACTCGAGAGATCCGTAATAGAGTGACTAAACTCACGTGAGATGAAAATGTGAGAAGTGAGTAAACTCGCTCGAGAACCGTAATAAGCTCCCTGTAGGGCGATTCTGTAACTCGTTATAAGAATAACAATTCGGAACGCTATCGTAACGATAACGAATTTCGCCGCATGTAACGACAATCTCATAACGACGGTGCGATTCCGTAACTACGAATAGCGACACTTCGACGTTACAGAATGGGATAACGAATCGTCGTTATGGATACCGACAGGAAGTGACGTATTGTGACAAATCCTTAGTAAGTAACTAGAATTTTATCGAAACTCGCCTTAAAATAGCTGAAATTCGTGCCACGGTGGCGCGCATGAAGGTTTAAATCGAGGCGCGCACAATCACTCAGTCACAGTCAGTGCAAATCCATCGTATAGTGAACATTGTAAATATAAATATCATCATTGTTATTACATCTTAACACCGTTTAATACTTTTAATAAATTTTAATACGAGTAAAAAAAATTATTTGCACTCATACTCTTAAAAGGAGCCCTTTGACCACGTGTCGTGAATCCCCATGCAGCGTTTACTGCTTCTACGTTTTCCTCACTATTCTTTTTGCATGGACCACCATTGGGTTCTTCGCGTAGAACCAATATTCTGAAGAGTAAAATTATATAACTACTCCCATTTTTTACTAAAAATCATAACTGTAGCTGTAATATTTTCAATACTTCAAGAAGTCTTTGAGTTTGTTAATTTCATTTAGGCAAAGCTATTTAAAAACAATACCACTTGAAAAAAAAATTGAGGTCTAGTTTAGAATAAAGATTTTTCGCGTTTTTATTTTTTGTTCGGGTTAAAAAAGGTGAATATTTTTATAAAATAAAGTTATACTTTAAAAACACAATTGAATATTTCTTTATGTACAATCAATTGTAAACATTATAGTTGAAGGAATGTAAATTCGAAAAATTGGTGATTTTGAAAAATTAACGACGGAGCCAGGAATCGAACCTGGCGTCTAGAGATGCTTGACCGGAGCCTTACTCCTAGGAGCCTATGAGATTTTGATGAAATAATATCTGTGCATTGAAGATAATAAAGAAATGAAATGACATGGAATTTTGAAAAAGGTACGCCAAGGCGGTACGTCGGAGCGTAACACCGCCCTGACTCTGTTGTCGTTAATTTCTCTCATCACCTTTAAACATTATACTTGTTGGCAATTTAACCATAAACATCATTCCATATTCTGTATTCTATTCTTCCGCATCACGGAAGTTGGGAAATCTTTTTCTTATGATTTGTTGTTGAATACGTTGAGCCAAAGCGGGTGGTCCTCGTCTGTTGTATTCTTTATCTTGATCCATCGGATCAACATCATTCTCTACGGGATGAGCTATCGGTGCTAGTTGTTCGTCATCTTCATTGTTTAATCGTAGTTGCACTCTCATGTTGTGCAGTACTGCACACGCATTAACAATTTTCGCTGCGAATGCTGGTTCGTACATCAAGACTCGCTGGTATGACAAGCATCTCCATACAGATTTAAAAACTCCAAAAAACTGCTCGACGACGCTTCTAGCCTTACATAGTTGTTGTGTATATTGATGTTGTCGCGTATCTTCAGGAAAATTGGCCAGAGGTGTTAACAGCCAAGGCTCCAACGGATATCCAGCATCACCTGATGGAAAATATATTGATTTAGAAAAAAGTAGACTAAATATAATATGCATATTATGTATTGTAACGTGGCAGTTCGGCTAGGCCTGCCCGTTACAAGAGACTCCCTGAACCCTGGGCGAGATCCCGGAATCAGGGTCTAGAAAATCGAGTCGCGGAATAATCTCAGAGAGCGCCAGAACTGGAGTCACGCACCCGAGCTTCGACAGGGACGAAATAGAGCATTGCGACCCAGATATTTCAGGCTTTTGTTTTTATTTTTTTTTCGAGTGCACCGGCTACCCTCCAGTGACCAACTCCGCCACCGAACATCTTTCGAGGCAAGGCGAAACCACGACGATCTCGCGGGAAGGACACCGAGGCTGCGGAGGGGGAGGCAACGCAGATCCCTGCAGCGAGGGAATCCAAGGCGGACGCGATTCCCGCTGGCGGCCGGCGCGCCGCAGCCTCCCCGCTCACCCCGCTTACGCCCAACCAAGGCAACCGCGAGGCACCAGCTAGCGACGAGGGAGCACCACCCCGCCCAACCCCAGGACTACGTACACCTGCGCGGGAGACGACATCGCGATCTAGCCTTAAGTTCTGCGCCGCGTAGAGACGACAGGTGCGCGGCAAGTTGCGCAATCCCCAAAATCGATGACCGATCGATTGTTGCGCATTCTTAGGGTGATGACGTCACGAAAAATTAGCGCGACGAGATCGGCGTTGCGACCATCCTAGATCACTCTAGTTCTGGCGAGGAGACGAGACAGTCGTTGTTTTCTTTTGCGTAGAAGTACTTGGTGCCCGTTTAGAGGTATTTTTTTTTGTTGTTCGTTGCGAGGAAGAATGAGCCGTCACGAGGGAGTCGGACACTTCGTACAGTGGATGTGGAGCGGTAAGCGTTGTTAACATTCTCGCGATCGAATTTCGAGGGTAATTGAGTCAAGGCTGATCCGGTAAAGGGTAGCCGTTTTCTTTTGTTAGTTTGCGTGTCGAAAAGTACTCGAAATTCGTTTGCCGATTCTTTTGCTTGGTGACCGTAGCCTGAGTTGCGCGTGAGAGAGTAACGTTAACTTCGGGGGATCCAGAAAATCGAGTCGAGCCACGGGTTGAGCCGAGACGTTATTGTCTCGAGCTTGAGTGTAACCGAAGTCCGTTACACGGGGTCATTTCACGTCATCCGGCACATCCTCGATTCTCGTATAGGTCGCGAGCAATCACGGGGAGCATTCGAATTCGCGACTGCGTCCCGCCGTCGCCGAGAAAGTGAAGCTCGGGTGCGTGCTGATAAGAGTATGCGTTTTTAGAGGAGGATCGCGGGTGTCGCGACGAGCCTCGCATCAATTTAGTTATTTAATATCAATTTTTTTTTTCTTCTTCTTTTTTTTTTGTTTGCATTATCAGTTAGTATTAAGTTGGCGATCAGCGCCATTTTGTAAAGGACGTTCGCGGGCAGCGCATCGAGTCCGATTTTGTTTTTGGTTTTTAGGAAGTAGGGTATTGTTAAGACGGCGACTAGCGCACGTAGGCCGTAGAGGTCTCCTAGATTTATTCACCTTTTTTTTGTTATTATTTTTGTTATTTTTATTTTATTTGGAGTACTTCTACCTTTCTTATTTAGTTTAGAAAAAAAAAGTAACATTGTATTTGGAATCGCGAAAGACGACTTGCGTGGTCGTATTACCATTCTTTTTTATTTCTTTTATTATTTTTATTTCTTTTTGTTTTTGTATTATCGCTGATGACAAATATACCGTTGGAATTTTATAGAAATTTAGCCACGTCACGCGTTGGCGTACTTGTGTTGCAATTCTCTCGACCCAAAAATTTACCCCTCCCCTCTCCGCGGTACTGAGCTACCGAGCATATGGTCGCGGTGTGTCGTATTACCGATTTCGAGGCGTGTTGACCACGCCAGGCGCCCAACAAACTTCGCGATATTGTTTCAGGCTCAGGATACCTCGCGGACGCCAAATTATTGTGCACGCGGTAAGTTCCCGGTTATTTGCTCCGAGTGACCGAGGTGCAGAAAAATCCACGTCACAGTATATAAAACTCAAACTGAACCTATGCTGCTTTGCTGAACAGTGAAAAATATTTTCGCTTTGACTGCGCTTAAGGTGTAAACCAAGATTCATCACAGCTTCTTGAGGCAGGCGAAAAAGGCTGAGAAACTCTTCTCATGGTAGCTGAAAAGGATTCTGAGCATCTCTCAGTCGCCTTCTTTCCACACGACGTTCGAGTCGACGTAATCTTTCCTCAAGAACGAATACGATGTATTCGTTCTTGTTAATGCGTGTGCAGTACTGCACAATATGAGAGTGCAACTACGATTAAACAATGAAGATGACGAACAACTAGCACCGATAGCTCATCCCGTAGAGAATGATGTTGATCCGATGGATCAAGATGAAGAATACAACAGACGAGGACCACGCGCTTTGGCTCAACGAATTCAACAACAAATTATAAGAGAAAGATTTCCCAACTTCCGTGATGCGGAAGAATAGAATACAGAATATGGAATGATGTTTATGGTTAAATTGCCAACAAGTATACTGTTTAAAGGTGATGAGAGAAATTAACGACAACAGAGTCAGGGCGGTGTTACGCTCCGACGTACCGCCTTGGCGTACCTTTTTCAAAATTCCATTTCATTTCATTTCTTTAATTTCTTCAATGCACAGATATTATTTCATCAAAATCTCATATTCTAATAACGGCGAGTTCCACCCCTCCTGGAAAAAGTCACGTAGAGACCAACAATGATCCCTAATATAAGGATGAACTTTCTTCTATTTAACTGGTACCAAGAACGGAGATAAGGGACTGCTGAATTAGCATCAGTAGCGCTCAGTCTGGAAATACGCCTCTTTTTAAGTTAAAATTATAATCAATAATCGCGCTAATTCGTCAAATTTGAGCATTCAGTTATTCTGTTAGCTGCAAAAGACTCACTATCTTCTACGTTTCCATCTTTTCTGTGCTTTACTAAATCTCATCATTTCGAGAATAGACATTTTTATGCCATTCCATTTTCCATAATTAAATTGAGTTCGGCCCTGATTCAACCGAATCAGGTAATTTTAAGTGCTAATAATAATAACTACATTAGCGTTTTAATAAATAATCGTTGGAATCATTTTTAAAATGTATCAGAATCAGCAAATTGACACTTTCAACTATAGCTTTCGATAATAAGATATCATTCTAAATCTACAAAGACTAAGTGACCGACGTTCAACATCGTTCGATTGATCAACTCTTCCGAACTTGAGGTGAGGCCCTGGTCCAGAATTCTACTGACGCAGACCGACACGATCCGACGCTCAGTATACTCTTACCCCCACGTAACAGCGGATAGGTGGTGTAGTGGAGTAAGGCTCCGGTCAAGCATCTCTAGACGCCAGGTTCGATTCCTGGCTCCGTCGTTAATTTTTCGAAATCACCAATTTTCCGAATTTACATTCTTTCAACTATAATGTTTACAATTGATTGTACATAAAGAAATATTCAATTGTGTTTTTAAAGTATAACTTTATTTTATAAAAAATATTCACCTTTTTTAACCCGAACAAAAAATAAAAACGCGAAAAATCTTTATTCTAAACTAGACCTCAATTTTTTTTCAAGTGGTATTGTTTTTAAATAGCTTTGCCTAAATGAAATTAACAAACTCAAAGACTTCTTGAAGTATTGAAAATATTACAGTTACAGTTATGATTTTTAATAAAAAATGGGAGTAGTTATATAATTTTACTCTTGAATATTGGTTCTACGCGAAGAACCCAATGGTGGTCCATGCAAAAAGAATAGTGAGGAAAACGTAGAAGCAGTAAACGCTGCATGGGGATTCACGACACGTGGTCAAAGGGCTCCTTTTAAGAGTATGAGTGCAAATAATTTTTTTTACTCGTATTAAAATTTATTAAAAGTATTAAACGGTGTTAAGATATAATAACAATGATGATATTTATATTTACAACGTTCACTATACGATGCATTTGCACTGATTGTGACTGAGTGATTGTGCGCGCCTCGATTTAAACCTTCATGCGCGCCACCGCGGCACGAATTTCAACTATTTTAAGGCGAGTTTCGATAAAATTCTAGTTACTTACTAAGGATTTGTCACAATACGTCACTTCCTGTCGGTATCCATAACGACGATTCGTTATCCCATTCTGTAACGTCGAAGTGTCGCTATTCGTAGTAACGGAATCGCATCGTCGTTATAAGATTGTCGTTACACGCGGCGAAATTCGTTATCGTTACGATAGCGTTCCGAATCGTCATTCTCATAACGAGTTACAGAATCGCCCTACTGGGCCGATTTTAGCGGCTATTTCCTAATATGGTAATTACAGTGCACGTGCGCTAGGGGTGATCCATGTTTTGTCGTGGTGTCATATGTCGCAGACATTAGTGCCGTGTGCACTCGAGGTCACGATGCACTGGGTTCTGGTCGTAGTTTACTTCTTAAAATTAGATGTTCTTACTATCCTGTTCATTACCAAGTCTATACGAGTTAAAATTACCATATCGGTTACTGGTTATTTGGTTAGATTTATAGCGTGTAAATATATAGAATTTCGTATATGTTATAATTAATTCCTATCATTATTCACTTGGAGACCAATAGTAATTATTTATTGGACATAGTTGCTATTTATCTAATATTAAAGCTAATACTAGAATTGCGCTGCTGCGAATATTCTTAGGTATTCGTGTTGTAACAATCTTAACAGAGTTAGGATATTTAAGGATTTGATAGTTCGTAGTTTTGGGATACGTTTATGTATGTGCTTTTCATATAATTCTCTTTCGTAATTGTTAGTTTTTATATTGATATAAATCGGTTGGAAAGGTATTGGCGCGTTGTTCTTATGTTTGTTGGTTGCCTATTACTGGGCGTTGTCACGTATATATTCTTAGGTTTATTCCTTGGCAGTCGTACAATACCTGTACAGGGCTAGGGATATATTTTCTTCCGTTTCACCTCAAAGCTGGTATAAGCTTTGTTTACCTTGAAGAGTTGATTTTTATTATCTTGATACGTCAATTGTAATTCTGTTTGGAATAATGTTTGTCAGGTTGTTTCGTCTTACAGAATCATCCCGTGAATTGATTTACCTACAATCGTTTCGTCATTAAGCTTCCTAATATGTTCTCAAGATGGGGTTCTGTATGGCTCCACATTGGAGATCTGGATGACCTCCAAATGTTTGTGCACGTTGCCTACAATACGGCATTACGGAGAGAGTATAATTCATGTTAGATAATTGGTATTTACGGTTTTGAAGGTTTTGCTGCGACTGGTTTTATAGATCATTGCAGCAGTGCATCTAACTGTACATTATATCAGTTATGTACATATCTATGGTTTTACAGTCCTTTATTCTCCAGGCTATATGGTATAGCGTAGGTTGCTTATAGTGTAGCAATGAGTGTAGCTCTTAGCTCCGAATGCGCAAATGGCATTGTTGAGTGTTATGTTATAATTGGATATAATGGTGTTGATATAATAATAATATGTAATAATGTACAATAATATTATAGCTCTTTGGAGTCCGAAGATGTCGTAACTCTGGTTAATGAATTTCAGTTATTTCCATCTAGGAATATTTCAAATAGTTAGACCGTTGTTTTGATACCTTCTGGTTACAAGATTCTCATACTTCAAGTTCGGTTAGCTGATAAAAGTGACATATAATAATGATAATCGATAAAATATACGGACGTTCCGGTCGGATGTTACAATTTGGTGATCCAAAACTTTTTTGCGATTTGATTTGGTGATAAAAAACTGATTGTGCGTCTAGCTGTACTTTCGTCAACGAATTCCAGCTGCTAACTTTTTGAATTTTCAGGGACTACTGCTCCAACGTCACAGCACCACGAGGACAGCGTCCCATCATTCGGAATCAATTCGAAGAAGATCGTCCCCAGGGGATAACGATTGGTGAATTAGCGATTGAACTATTAGAACTGGTGTAACGATTTTCTGTCAGATCCATCGACGAAACTCGAATAATATCCGAAAACGTCTTGTTACAGTTTTTGTTGCCGACAGCCGCTAGTTCACATTACCTTAGGCATTTTTACTGATAGGATTTTGTAGTTGGGGATTTTACATAAGTGCAAAAGAGAGTTTTTCAAGAAATAAAAAATATTTATAACAAACAAATTACTACAGTTTTTCTCTGTCGCTGTACGAGTTTTCTTTCGCAATCTAATTATTGTACAGATTGTCAATGTTTTATCGAATACTACAGATTTTTGAGCAAAGAGGATTAGGTATAGTGGAAGGTGCTATAAGGCGCCCATGTATAATTTCGTAGCAAGTTTCGCAGCGCCTCTGGTGAGTTGGGGGACGAGTCAGTAACCCGCCGTTCTATTTCCCTCTCTAACGATCTAGTAGTCATCACAGATAAAAGACACGTAATATTTCAAATGCCATAAAATAAATAAGGTTGCTGCGTCAACCGGTATTACTGTAAAAACAGTCTTGTTTCGGATGTTAAACTGAAAACATTCACTTGCATTAAAAGCAGTTTTTTTCAACATTTAATTTTCGCCTTTGATTGATTTGCTAACTAAGCTCACGAACCCACATGTTATTTTGAAACGCGAGTCCGTTTCAATATCTACGTTATTTACACTATCTACAGTTTTGGTATTTACAATATTTACAGAATTAATCTTTTCTTCTTATTAATCTCTATTTATTCTTATTTTTTTTTGGCTCTAAATTTTTTAATTTTTTTATCTCTGCTGAGCATGAGCCGCAGTCTATATTTTGCTTTCTTCTTTCAATTCTCGTCGCAAGAACCTAGCTTCTGAATGAGATTTGACCCATATGCAATTCATGTTTCATCAGGTTTTTCAACACCAGCAAATGATAGCCATTTTGCACGTCTGTATTGTACACAAAATAGATTACTAAAGCAGTACATACTGCTGTATTAAAAAACAAAGCGCGATCGAGTGAACTGGAGTAGGTTATGTCATTCGTCGTTGAATACTTACATTTTCGGATCTCGCGGAGTATAAAAATATGTGTGACGTGGGTACATACGGGAGTTTTTCTTGCAGCCCTGCACCCCACATTCGTGTACCATTTTTGGCAGGTATGATGAACACGTTTTCACTCAACACTTTAATATATTGTAGCGAGTGTCATTCGACAGATCCGTATGGTTTATCTGCAAGATCACCTGTTCCACAGAAACATGCATCAACCTTGCATAATTCGGCCGCAAAGTGCTGCCGACCATGGTCTTGCATGATCGGATGCTACATGAGATGCTACCTGGCTTGCTCAGCACATTGAAAACACCAACATCCACACCAACACGTATTCGCCTGTAGTATATGCTTTTATACTCACACTCACTCGCGAACCTTCCGCTCTACCTAATCCTCCTTGTTTCCGAGTTTGTAATATTTAAGAGATTTTTGAATACTGATATAGTGATGTGTTTTACTTGGCACTTGGCAACAGTGACTGTCAGCTAATTTCGGAACGCACCGCAAGTCTTTGTCGTGTAAACATAGCCCAAATCTTCATGATGTCGTTAGAAACTCGCTTCCGGATCGACGGTATTTCAAGTGCAGCTGTAATTATGAAATATACTACGTTGTCCTATGCCATTGTTTAAATAATTGTCTGTGACTGTCGTTACAACGAATATAGTTGAAAGAAAAAATTCATTCGCTAATCGTGAGTAGCAAAATGGATAGTTGGCGTGGTCCAGGAACGGTGAGAGCACCAGCAGCGTCTCCGATCGTCTTTTGTTTACAACAGGATTTTCAACGTGTTTGCCTGTTCTAACCGCAAATAATGCGGTTTCCTATGACAGTTTGACAGTTCTCTGGGTGATATAATAACGACTTAAATATCGCTTCAGTTCAACAAATTCTCTGCCATCGTCCAACGTCGAGACTAAGGACTTGATTTGAATAATAATGTCTGGTGCTGATTTGTGTCGACTCTGTGCCGAAGCTAAGGACAAGCTTATTGGTATTTACGACGCTGAAGGTCAGAAGTTGGGAATCGAGTTGAAGATATTGAAGTGTCTTCAAATTCAGGTACTTTGTAGTTAAATTCTACTTAGATAAAGCTGAAGTTAGTAACGTCAATGTAACATGTAAGAATGGGGAAAACAACACTATTTTCCAATTGAAGATACACTTTCCATTTGTCAAGTTATAAAAATTACAGTATATTTTGCTTTACTCTCGTTCGCAGAATTTCAAAGTATCCTAAAGTTGCTGTTATTGGTTTTTCCTGGCATGCGTTGTTGCAATAACATTACTAACTTCGATACTATGTATTTCGGCTATCCTCGATAATGTGAAACAAAAAAGCCAAGTGTTGAGGGAAAAAGCAAAGCAATGTTAAAAGTAAAAGTAGAATCAAATTACTTACATTTTTTTTTTCAATACCCATTCCCTGTTTGCCATGTTCCGACATGACTTATTTTCGCAGGTTGTGATCAACGACAGCCTACCGCTTGCGGTGTGCTTAGACTGTTGCGTGCAGCTTGATCAGTGCAGTGATTTTTTTGAAAAAACTAATCAGGCGCAAAGTTCACTCCGCAATTTGATTACCGAGACAAAACCAAGTGTGCAAATGGGGCGCGTCGATTTGAATTATGTCGAAAAGACTATGGGTTTTCCAAAGGAAGAGCAAAGTCAAGAAGAAGGGATGCTAGAGTGCCAATTGTCAGAGAATTACATTGACGATTCAGTCATGTACTTTAATGACGAGCAAAACATTGTTACTGATAATGATGACAATGGTGATAGTAGTAATGGGCATGCAAAATATAATTCTGAGGAGATGTTGGAATCTGTTAAACATCAGATTGGCTGCGGGGTTGAATCGAAAAAAAAATCAAACAAACAAACAAAGAAGAGAACAAAGCGCAAAGCACAGATGCAAAAACTTGAAGTACTTGAATTAGGTATTACCTCTGATTTAGAAGAGAAATGTATGGATTTGAACACCAAAGTCAAGATCAAGATACCTGATAACTACATGACAGGTATGAATGCAGAACTTTTCCTCGATGCTGAAACTTGAAGAGGTTTTAAAATTGATAACGAATAAGTATTTTTTGATAATTTTGTTGCAAGCTGGTCACATACTGAGTTTTTGTCAAATTATTACATCCATACGTGTTTACCCTAAACTTGCAAAAGAAAAAGATACTAATATCATGGAAAAGAACGTGCATTTTTTTTTTTTTTTTTTTTAACCATTCCAGAACTGAAAAATTCAGTAGCCTTGTTCAATTTCAACTCTCTGTGGGAGCTTTTTGTTAATGGAATCTGTCAGCACAGTACGACACAGTGTCTGACATGGTGCGTTCCAAAAACAGCAAGTTACACTCAGTTGACACAGCTCAAAAGCTGTTTCAACAGCACCCCTACACTGTGCCGGAGTGCATTTGGCTATAACACTCTGTCGCTTTGTGTCAGCTTGAAGGAAAGCGTCCAATCTCTTATTTAGTTTGGTAAACTATTTATTACAAATTCAGAGAAACAGATATTTTTCTCTTTCTGTGGTAAATTCAATAATACTATTTGTTGATTAAAATCATTATCAGTGTAGTTTTGGAAAATCAAATATTTAGCAATGCCAATTTGATATAGAATAAAACTGATGTAGTGAGATAGTAGAGAATGGTCTTCTGAATAAAATAACTCATCAAAGAGTGAATTCCAATCAACATACTGGACATCTCATCGTTTTACAGTGAATCAAAATGAAAAACCGTTATCTGAGCACTTATTTATAATATTTTTTTTTTATCGGTTGCATGTTCGAGGTAATCGTAGCTCACGATTGTAATACTCTAATAAACATCTGCGACCATCTCATAATAAAATTGCCGAAAGAGTATTTATTTTCAACTACCAAACTTGTTTAACAAGTCCTGCAAGTCAGTGATTTACACAGATGCAAGACCTCATTAAAATTTGTACTGAATATGTAGAAATAGTTCCTTAAAGTTAAATTTTCTGGGCATCTACTGTGTGAAACAACGTGGAAAACTTAGAAGGTTGAAGTTTGTAATGTTATATGCCCATTAATTTAACAATGCACTTTTAGCCATTTATAAATACCAATTTCAGGTTGATAATTAATTATGTTTCCTCAAGTTCTGTAACTCTTATGAGATTCTCGTAGATACATAAATCAGCATAGGGTTCTGAATCTGAAGATTGTAAAGATCAAGGAAGCGTCAGGGAATTCTGGAAATTTGAACTAGTATTGCCAGTTTAGGTATTTAACGAATAAAGCTTCGAACAAATCGTTAGCAAAAACATGTCTATGATTTGTTTGATAGTTATGGAGACCTGAACGTGGCAGAGAAATTATTCTTAGAATTTGGCTGTCGTCCACAAGGGTAACTTTATTCTGTCTCCTTCCATAACGTCACTCAATTCTCTGAATCATTTAAAATCTCACGAATCCCTGACTTCCCGGATTTTGTTGACGAGTGGCCACCTTTTATACCGAGAGGAAATGGTGAAAGTTAGCAGGTTGAGAGATTGATTGCGCATGCATAAGATAATTGAACTTTATTGGTCAGCGATAATATTCTCGCCCGTATCTACGAAGCCAACTTACTCGAGACGGTTGCTGCATAAGAGCTGCCAAAATCTTTTGCATCCAGTGGCAAATTGAGATTGTGTGGTTATGATTACTTATAGTAGTCATCAGTCAACGGTCAAACAACAATAAAAGTATTATTTTTCATTCTTCAGTCTGCTTATCAAGATCAGTCAAGCTGGTACCCGCTCCATAGGGAAACAAACTTCTATTGACAGCAAAATTTTGTGCTATTAATATGTAATTTTTTTGCCCAATACGCGATTTTTGTGCTCAAACTGTATAGTTGGAATCATCAATTTCCGGAGGGGTTTCAGTTGTACCGAACCCAGCACCCCGATGACTGAACACATTACCTAATCGAAGTGAAAGGCGCACTGTGCTTTTTATGTGCTCTCTGAAAACCCGTCAGCCAAGTTCGAAAAACCGTTCCTTGCGGCCGAAAGCACCCCCGACAGCTCACCGAACATCCCCGGAATGCGACACGTAACGGAATCAAAGTAGAGTGCGTTCCAGGAATATATGCTTCTTACGAGCTCTACGAAAACCCCACAGTCCAGTCCGAAACAGTTATATCAAGCTGGAACCGCCACATTCGAAAATCGATATATCTCCTATAGAATAATTGAGGGCTAAATAAAGGCTACTTGAATGCTCTATTTTCAAGATAAATGCTCCGCGCTTTTTGAAAAGAACCTGTGGCGGTGCCACCTCGAGATAAACCTGGAATCGCCATGCCGAAAACAACTGTATCGAAAAACAATTTTCGAACAAGTGTTCTCGCCAGAATTAAACGCTCATTAAAGGCTCTAGGAGTCCATTAATGAAACATTTTTTGAAAGCCACCGTTAGGCGAGACCCCCGCTCCCCGAATTCTAAAAGCCGCCGTAGCTGTTTGACAAAGTTAGAGTTCCAAGAAGCGTCAAAATGACTTCGGAATTTAAGGCTCTCGATGCATTGCCCGTGCGAATTGAATGCTCCACCCTCGGGGGGGGGGGCTACTGCCAAACTCGAAAAAATTATGTAATTCATTGGTGGAACAAGTTACACGGTTCCAAGAGGCGTCAAAATAACTCTGGAATGGAAGGCTCTCAATATACTGCCTATGCGAATTATAAATGCCCATCCCCAAAGGGGGAACCACCCTCGAACTCGACAGGTATCAAATTACTCTGGAATTAAGGGGTTAGGTGGGTTTCAAAATTTCAAAAAATCGAATTTTTTTTTTTTTGCTTTGCTTATAATTGAATATGTTGAGAATATTCCTTTAAAATTTCAAAACGATCCGAGTCATATTCCAAGAGATATAGCCTTTGGATGTTTCACCCATCAGGCTATAACCGAGCGTGACGCAGGTATATGAAGGCAGGTATATCGAGGCAGCTGCTTAGCTATTGTTCGTTTATTTTTGTGATGCGAATACTAGGCTTAGGACTTGCCGGATGTAAAAAATTCTGTGGTTTGATGGATATAAGTTCCTAATTCTTGAATGCATCAACGTACAATTTTTATGTTGATAAAATACATGAGTGCGTCATAACTGTTGCCGAATCAATTTTGTTGTCTGCTGCAAATCAAGAAAAAAATTAACGTGTGATGAAAATAATGTTGAAGATACGACAGATGTTACCGTGTCAGGTGATGGCACGTAGAAAAACGTGGGTTTGCATCATTATATGGTGTAAGTACGATTATTTACATGTTATTTGAATGTAAATCTTCAATCGCGTTTTTCTCGAAACTACATTTTTGAAATCGGTAGTCACGATTTCTGGAAAACATATGAACCGATCTCTTTCAAATTTTGCATACTTCTTCAAAATAACATTATCTCGTGCTTGAACCAAGGAATTTTTTTTTTCTATTCCAAGTAATTTTTCAAGGCCATGAAGGGTGCAAATTTTACTCAAAATAAGGGTTTTTTGTTTTCAACGCCGCCAAAAATGTAATTTTTTTTTTTTTTTTTTCCTTCGTCCAAGCATGAGTTTTAAGCATCTACTAACAGAAAATTTTTGGTTTTTGCATTTCAGATGAATCTGTCATGAGTTATCCTGACTACGCCGAGAGAACTTTTTTTTGAGGGGTCATAGCAGACGACGTGTCCACGCCTTAATTTTCAATATTTTTCAATGAAAATTTCACAAACTACTTATAAAATATGTATCTTTTATGTGTTAAATTGATGGAATGAAATATTCTTTTGATTAAATAAACAAAATTCATAAAAATGTACCTATTTTGAGCTTTTGAAACCCACCTAACCCCTTAAAGGCTCCCAAACACGGCTGGTGCGAATTAAATACTCCACCCGCAACGAGGTGATCCACCCTCGGATTCAAATTTTCTTAGGATAATTCGCAAATTATTCTTTATTAATTGAGCATTTTTACGAAAACTAGCAATTCCGACTTTCACATTACTAATTTTTTAAATTATTAGCAATTCATTTTTTATTAAATGTCTATTTCTATACAAATTTGCAATTTCCCATCTCGCATTACTCATTTTGTGAATAATTGGCAAAATATTCCTCATTAATCGACCAGTTTTCAGAAAAATTAGTAATAGACTTTCCAATAAGTAGAATGATTGAAAAAAATTTCATTTGTTCTTGACTGATTGATGAATTCTCTGAAAAAGGGAGATTCAACGTAAGCAATTTATTACTCACAATTTGATTCAAAATTGATTAATTTGAATCACATTTTCAAAATATTGAAAATCTTCAATGGTGTAAATATTAATAATAATTCATCGATAATTGTACGCACAACTAATATCGATTCGACGAATCACTTCAATTCTATGGAACTATATTTACAATTTGTAGACAATTGATAATATATATTCAAAATGTGCCTGAAATGACCATAATTGCCGATTTCTGATGTAGAAAAAAGCGAAACATATTGGTGCAACAAATTTGTGAGCGATAAGCAATTTTCAAAAGTATCGACACCTATTCCAATAACACTGCATACCGATGCACCAGGATACTCTTATGGACAGAACCAGGAATCAATCAATATAAATCTGTTTTGATGAGTAAGAATGCTAAATTAAATAAATGACTACCAACCTTTAACTCCTACAAAAAAAAACAACTGGAAGATTGACATTGTCTACCGTCACTAAAAAGAACACAGTTTCCGCCAATTGTTATTGTGAAATAGACTACATCTTATTACACCTACTTAACTCAAAAGGTAAATAACATCAAAAAACATCCTTATCATAATTATTCATAAGGTTCTTACTATCAACAATGTTTATTGTCTCTGGGAATGTTACTTCTGCAATATTTATGTCCGATTACTATTAGTACCATTGTTAATTTTTTAAGTCCTATTTTCCTTTTGTTTGTTTTTTTGACAGTTTTTAAATAAATCGTTCTGAGGAGGGCCCATATCCGGGTCGAAACGTTAACTAAAATTACGTTTTCTTAATTGACCGATCACCAATAACATAATATATATATATATATATATAAATCTGTTTTGTTAGATGGTGAATTGTATTTGTGTTTCGTGGTTACTAATGGCAGTCAAGTAGCTTTTCGAAACACGCTGACTTCCTCCGTCCGACAGTTACACCGTTTTTTCGAGTTCGTGGGTGGTTCCCCCCTTTACGGGCGGAGTATTTAATACACACAGGCGGTGATCGGGAGCCTTTAATTCTGGAGTAGTTTTGACACCTCTGGGAACCGTGTAACGTGTTCCATTAAAGAGTCACACCGATTTTCCGAGTTCGGGGGTGGTTTTCCCCCTTGGGGGTGGAGCATTTGATTCGCGTGGGCAGTGTATCGAGAGCCTTTAATTCGAGAACGACTTTGGCGCCTTTCGGAACCACCTCCGTAAAGCTGACCCCCCCCCCCCACTTGCTCAACAAAACTTGAAAAATTCATAAGTTAAAGAGCTATTTATGAGCTCTGCAATGCCGTAACCGTAAATTTTTGAGCTCATCTCTGTTACGAGAAGATCAATTTTAAAACGGTGAGGAGGGGGGGGGGGTTTACTGGAAAACTAGCCCACCCAGGGTAAAAAGTAAAACTTTATTAATTATTTTGACCACGTGAGTTTTAGGAGCTAATTAGGAGCTCCTGATATACGTTGTAAATAATGTCATAGAACAACCTCTATGGATATATTCACGTCCAATCGCGACGATAAAACAAAAAAAAATTATAATTAAAAATGATGAGTGCTGGCATGTTTTTAAGAGGTTCAAGAGATTTAAGAGCTTTTGAATACCGGTGGTGACAATTTTTAATTTTCAACCCTTAGTGACAAACAGAAAAAAAACTTCCCTTAAAATTCATCGCAGCTAATTCTTTTTATTTAGGTTATGCATAATTTGATTTTTGAGTCGCAATTACTTCAGCTGACATACCGATTGAAGTATTGTTAGGGTACGTCAAGTTTTATATCTTCTACACCTTACTTAATTTTTTACCGCCTGCTCATATTCGTTGCCAATGAACATGGAAACCAGATTTTCCTCTGGATTTGAATAAATCATCCACCTCATGAGTGTATGTACAAATTGATTTAATGTTCGTTCGTATTTTGTTTAAATACGAATAAAATGGCCGTTTTATTTTCAAGGATTACACATATATTCACTCATTGTCATCATACTAGCTGCTGAAGAAGTGGGTGAATTCTGGGAACTTACATCTCGGTAACCAATTATTCAATTCGTTGTTTTTTTCTTGTTTATTTAAAAGTGTATAGGTTGAGCATCATTTGTATATAATCGATTAATTGGAAGGATTGTTATTGACAGTAAATTTCGCTCGGTGACATGTCATGAATCGTAGGAACTGCAAGACATGTTACCTAGCGAAATGGTTGACGTTTTTGTCAATAGTAATGCTTCTCATCAATAGATTCTGATGAAAATTTAAAAAAATTTAAATTAAGCCCAATCTACATACTTTTCAATAAAATGAATCCCAATCGAATTGAATGATCGGTTGTCAAGATATAAATTCCTAAAATTCATCTACTTTCCCAGCGGTCAACTCGTACATATGATTTTCGATCTTTCAATAACGGCAGGACACGCTTGAATATGCCGATCCACCTCATACAGCGTTGAAAACAAAACATAAAATCGAATCATGCATATCCTGTTAGCTCAAAAAGAATTTGCTGCGATGAATTTTAAGGGTTGTTCTCTGATGATCGAAAAAAAATCGGAGCAGGGCGAGGTTGGGGGGGAGTAGCTTAAAAATCGAATCATGCACACCCTGTAAACTCTCAAATCACTCAATATTTTGCTGAAAAAATAATTCGCTGCGATAAATTACAAGGATAGTTTTCTGATGATCGAAAACAAATCTGAGCATGGCCAGGTCGGGGGGGGGGGGGATAGCTCAAAAATCAAATTATGCATATCCTATTAGCTGTTAAATCGCTGAACGTCTTGCCGTAAAACAGAATTTCCTGCGATGAATTTAAGGGTAGTTTTTTGCTGTTTGTCACCATGGGTTGAAAATAAAACTTGTCACCACCGGTATTCAAAAGCTCTTAAATGACTCAACATATCAGTACTCATCATTTTTAATTTTTTGTTTTTCTCTTTGCGATTGGGCGTGTATATATCTATAGAGTTTGGTTCTACGACATTATTTCCAACGTACATCAGGGCCTTCTAATTAGCTTCTAACTCTTACCTGGTTAAAATAATTAAAAAAGATTTTTTTTACCCTGGGCGGGCTAGTTTTCCGGTAAGCTGTCCACCGCCCCACTTTTTAAAATTGATTTTTTCGTAACAGAGACGAGCTCGAAAATCGCAGTTTATGGCACTGCAGAGCTCATAAATAGCTCTTTAATCTATGATTTTTTCAAATTGTTTTGAGCAAGTCGGGGGGGGGGGGGGGGGGAGCAGCTTTTTTTAAAGATTTCGGAACCCTCTAACTTGTTCCCTCCAACAGTTACACTGATGTTTCGAGTTCGGGGAGGTGTTCATGCCTAAGGGTAGCATTCAAAAAATGTTTTAATCGAGGATTCCTAAAAGCTTTAATGAGCCTTTAACTTTGGCCAGAATGGTTTTACGAATTATTTTTTTTTATTTCGTTGTTTTTGATATGGTGATTCCAGGTTTATCGCAAGGTGGCACCACCAAGGATTTTTGTTTCAAAAACCTCAAGCAATTAATTTGAAGATAGGATATTTAATGAGCCTTTAAGTAGGCTTTAATTCTAGTCTCAAAACTTTTTCAAAATTTCACTTTGTTCCCGTTGTTTTTGTGGTGGTGGTTCCGAATTTATCTTGAGGTGGCACCGCCGAATTTTTTTTTTTCTCAAACCTCGATTAATTAATTTGAAAATAGAGCAATTCAATTAGCCTTGAATTAGCCCTTATTTATTTCATTGGAGATATGTCGATTCCCGAATGTGGCGGTTCCAGCTCGATATAGCTGTCCGAAACATCATCTCTTGCGGCCGAAATCACCCCCGACAGCCCACTGAACATTTCCGGACCATGAAACGTAATGAAATCGAAGTGGAGTACGCTCCAAAATTGTGTTTTTCTAAAATACTTGAACAAATGATCGGAAGATATCCCTTAATTGTACGATTAACTAATATATGATTTATGTGCTGAACAATAGTATCGTCTGTTGGAGATATATACAATGCTTGTGACGTTGAAATGTGGCGCATGAAGTTCGGAATTCCGAAACAATCCGTGCTTATAAAGTGGCGATATGTGTTCCCTGGTAAGTAGTCCAGTCAGTGAGGATTTTTATCCTACAAAAGGTGGTGTAGTAACAATTTTGAAACATGTTGTTTAGGTTTGTACTCTGATGAAAAATCCAAGTTTGTGACCTCGAGGAGTGGTCGCCTGGGCCGCCATCTTGGATGAAAGGTGCAAAAATCTTTTTTTTTCAGTATAATGCATCAACGATTGATCCTACGACTAAAAACATTCAACGCGAACTTGAAGAAAACAAAATTTCACATATTTTTTGTTTTAACATTTTATTTGTAAGTCACACATGTATTGACATTTGAGTTATAGCAGCGTAACGATGAAAATTTGTTTACAAAATGGTCAATTTTACAATTTTCAATTATTTTTCATTTTTAATTATGATAACTTTAAAAACTCATTTCCATACCAATCTGAGGTAGAGTAAATGGCGCGATTTTTTTATTGTGGTATCCCCAGTAGGCCTAATCCACCAAATTCCCAGTTTCGCGATTTTTAAAACGAAATTAGCGCCTGAGCCGAAAGTTTAATCTATGTTCGCAATTATATCATTTATCATTATTATTATATCATTTTTTTCTCATTTTTGACGGCCCGGGTTGGTTGATGTTGATGTCTTCGTTATAGTTTTCGTCCTCAATGGCATCTTTTAACTCATTGTCTGTACCCAGACGAAATTGTGCTTCTATTGATATTGTTTCATCTTCGTTCTCACTCTCGATGATAACTTCTGGCGCATTCTCGCATAATTCACCATTATAAAATCCGCACACAATAGAGCACTTCAACCCAGCTTTCCTGCAGCCACATGCTCCACCGCATCCTTTCTTGCACTTGCATGAAATGAAATTCAATAAGGTCTCGGGTGCTGGTCACTTTGTCATTGTTAATGGAGTAAGCCCGTTGGTGCCAAGTTTTTTAGGTTCCATACCATTTCTAAACCTGGTGATACGTTCTAAACGCATGATGTCGTGTAGCATCCTTCGTTGGGGGTAAAGTTGCAAGATTGAATTTGCTTTTCATTTGGAATACATTGTGCCATTATTTTGGTGTGGAAAAGCGGTAAAAATAATATAATGTTAGTTGTTCTTTCGAAATTTACCAAGAAAAAACTAATTTGACGATCTTGTAAACAAATTTTCATCTTACGCTGCTATAACTCGATACATGTGAGACTTACAAAAGAACTGTTAAAACAAAAAATGTGTGAAATTTTATTCTCTTCAAGTTTGTATTGAACGTTTTTAGTCGTAGGATCAACTGTTGAAGTATTATATTGAAAAAAACAGATTTTAGCACCTTTCATCCAAGATGGCGGCCCGAGCGACCACTCCTCGAGGTCACAAACGTGAATTTTTCACCAGAGTACAAACCTAAACGACATATTTCAAAATTAGTACTGCACCACCTTTTGTAGGGCAAAGGTCTTTTTTATCCCTACTGACAGGACTAAAGTGAGTCCCGAGCTTTATATTGTAACGTTTTGGACGTTACGTTAATAAAATATGGATCAGCGAGTTTACTTATTATCAAATCAAAAGAAATCAAGAGCGTGAATAAAATATCGTGATAAATGCTTTTAATGCAAGATACGTGTTTCTTGTTTAAAGTCTGAAACAAGACTGTTTTTACAATAATGTTGGTTGGCGCAGCAACCTTATTCTTTTTAAAGACAAAAGAGGTTTATAAACGTCTTTTATCTATGCTGACTACTAGATCATTAAAGAGGGGGCAAAACGGGTGATTTCACCCTTTGTAACAATATCATAATTCAGTATTCAAACGGACAAGCCCTGATGACGAATGTTAAGGAAAATTGCAAATTTTCCCAGGGGGCTCATTCGTTTTGCAATATCAAATTAATATTTTGCATTGAACTTTTTAGGCACTGTTGGTTAGTAGGTATGTATTTCGCAACTGTTCAAAATCATCAGTTGTGGTAAAGGATATATAAAAAAAACCGGATAAGTGCGAGTAGAACTCGCGTTCTGAGGATTCTGTACAAACTTAATTATTTTTTTTTATGTGACATAACTACAAATGAACTGTTTTCGGATTTTATCCTTTGCTTATGCTGTGAGACTTTGCTTCTCTCCAAATTTCATTATTCTAGGTCAACAGGAGGTACCCAACATTTGCGCACCTAGAGAAAATTTTTGGTTTATCCAAAGCAAGTCAACAAAGCGCGCGCGCGTGTTTGTGTGTGTTGAAAATGACCATTGTAGCACCATGTATCAACAACTACCACCAACTAATTGTCAGAGTCATTACCGGCACTCATTCGGTGTCATTTGCTCCTGAAATCTGATCCGGAAAATACCATTTTTTTGCTTAGGGTGAATGAGACCCCGTGTGTATCGATTAATTATTTTGTGAAAAATTACGCAAAATATGCAAAACTAATTCACAAAATATTTTTGTGTATTTCTTTTTAGTGTTTTTTCGAAGAAATATAGTAAGTATCACTGTGAGAAGTCAAAATCTTTTTTTCACGTTTAACTGACGATATTGTGTGGTTTTTAAAAAATGTATAATATTCGAATTCGAGCACTCGAATATTTTCATTATTTCCATTAAAAACTAAAATAAAAATTATTTACCACGCTTGGAGTTTTTTTTTTTTTTTTTTCGATAGTACCGTTGATTACTCTACTTGTTACAGGCTTCATTTTTCACGTGTTTTCTTTCATATGCTGAAACGAATACCTTTTTTGAAGCTCACATGTAGAAACTATTTTTTCTGAGAGGGAAACGTATCATAATTCAAAACCTGAAAAAATTTTTAAAAAAATTATAAACTACGAGATATGATTTTTTTTCTAAAAAAACAAAACAAAACTGATTACTCGCGGTTTTTTTATCCTATAATTTTTTGTCACGGAGGTACAATGAAAAATATCGTTAGCATATCATGATTCCTCCTTAAAACGTTCAAAAAACATTGTAAATTTTCTATGGAGCAGCACACGAAAAAGTATTGATCTAGACACAGTTTTGATGTTGGGGTGTAATCCACTCTGTGTGTATTGTATTGAATCATTTTGACGTGTGTACAGTAAAGGTTAAATGACGACAACTTGTCAAAAAGCGCCTTTGTTTTCTTGTATTTGTTTTGATATGCGAAACTCAATGTATATTTTTAAGTGATAATTATTTTCTCCGTTGTATTTTTTCCTGGAAACCACAAAACAGCTAACCTAGACTCCAAAAACCCCAAATACTATGAAAAATTCGATTCAGACTTCGAAAATCCGGAAAACCTGAGCTTAGAAAACCACGGAAAAATTGTTGATGAAAATCCCGTGATTTTGTTTAAAAATGTGCATACCTTACTGACCCGCTATTCAAGTATCAAAAATATACACATCAAATGAAAGCAGTAAGAATCACCTTTCCGATTATTTTATTGCGAAATATGCCAATGCAGCCAAGAAAATGAGAAAAAAATATTTAGAAGATAGTTTTCAAATGACTGCGAGGCCGAATATGATGCGATATTCTAGTTAACAACATTAATTTGTTGCAAAGAGTACACTACAACTTTAATCTATGGCACCGCTAGTTCCGATATTTAGCGGCGGAGATATAAATCTTGTGACAACTAGTACTTTGTGACAACGAGGGCCCGTCGCCTCTACTTGTTAGTGCAAACTTCACAAAAAGATAGCACAATTACTAGTTAGATAACTGCGAAAAATTCATATCCCAGTATATTTCAAAATTCTATGGATTACTAGCGACTAGTTAGCGGAAAATTTTGGTTATTTTCACAATTCCCTACTATCAACCCATAGGTAGTAGTTTATTCTTCTCGTGGTTATGCTATCTCAGTATGAAGTAGGCATAACCCTCAAGTTTTATCAAAAATTTTAACTTCAACTGAATTAATACTACAGCTGATCATTAGGGGCTAGTTAGCGGCAAATTACAGTCCCATTAAAAATTACCAACTTTAACCCTTCATGGTTATCTCATTAGTAGTTGTGGTATCTTTCTGTAAATCTTGTAGGGCCATTGATTTTTTATCAAAATAAATTTTAACACGGCTAACTAGCGGTTCATTAACGGCTAATTATCCAAAAGACATCATTTTGATATTTGTAAGTAGATTTGCTAACTTAACGAACGTCGTTTAAGACGACGAATTTACCTGTCCACACCAAAAAGAATACTAAGTACACAAAATAAACTGCCTGCTATGAAATTCAAATTACTAACGAGGAGAATATCAGGGTTCCGGGTCATGGATTCTATTCAAAGTTGCAGACATTTTTTCGGTTCAAGATATGGAGTCCCCTAATGCGTAGTTTCATCCCATCAGCCTTCCTTCTCTCCAGTTGAAACTGATAACATTAACGTAAATTCATAGTAACTCAACTATTGCTCTCAAGTAATCCGTTCACACTTGCATCTCCGAGACTCCCATCACTAAGGTTGTATTACTCGACGATGAAAACTAATATTTATTGAGAAAATACTCCATAGATTACAAGTGTCATAGCATTGCGCTCATCAAATTGCTAATATGAGCAATTGTAACTGAAGCGAATGAAAGCCCTTAGAATGGATCTATACATCAGAGACGTTATATTTTGGTCCGACGAAACCTCCCTATAGCAGAATCCTTGATCCAAAACCTTGATATTCTTGCTAGATGTATCTAATGTTTAAAAGTTCAGTAAAACTTCTGTCATGCCAAACTTGTTGTATTGTTTTCATCGATTCAGTCTGCATGCAGAAATCAATCAGCCACCCATTCTTTTAATTTCTGCGAATCCTTTTTCTCCAAATTCCAAAACCTCGCGAAATAATTATGCGAGTCCAGGATAGTTTTATGTAAGAAACTTTAATTAAATTGTATCAGCCGCACACTATTCTTTTCCGTATTAAAAAAGGATGACATTCATGTACTAATGAGTCCCTTTATTGCTGATGGGAACGATTACATGAACACGAAACATGTGGGGTAAATATCGAGCATAGTCATGGCTTATTGTTAAGTAGGTAAAAAATAAAAACTTATACGTTGCTTCTAGAGTCGAATGAAATTTTGCGAAACCCATCGTTGTTCAAAATAACTTAACGATATTAAAACGCGTCTTCAGAAATACTTCATGATTAAATTCAAACATTTACATATACATTCAGAACGATATTCGAACATACTCGACTGGGCTTTGCTTGATTTTATTCGTTTATGATAGATTTCTTCTTAGTTGGCTCTGGTCTGTGTATATCAACAATATATCATTGCAATATCCTTCTTTGATTTCCAGTCCTATGAGCCTAACATTATACTATATTACTCTGTATTCGATTCCCATATATATTTATTATTTTGTTATTTCCATATTCAGTTCTTTTCAAGCATTTCAATTAACTTTAGTTTTAAGTAGTTTTAATATTGTTATTACACCTGTACAATTATCTATTCATCAAGAATATCCTCTACATAAATCTATGTATTATATGTTGTCCCATAGCGTGCTAGGGCATATTAAACTATCTATCTATCTCTCCCTCTCTCTCTTTCTTTCTCTCTAAGCTCTGGATCTGATTCCATCTCCCTATTTTGTTTAGAAATCACGTCAAACTCTATCGTCCTATCTTGCGGCTATTTTCAACTTTTCAATCCGTCACTCTCGTTTTCCAAGTCAGTGGAAGAGAGCGCTCTTTCGGCCGCTATCAAAAGTTAAGACGCCTCGTACTCCGTCGGACACAAGGCCCATTGCAATTCTACCTGAATTCTCTAAGTTATTCGAGCGGCTCATTCATGACCAAATCACGAGATTTTTAGTACGAAATGATATCCTTGATCCACGTCAGTCTGGCTTTCGTTCCACATTCAGTACACATACCGCACTACTCAGAGTTTCTGATGATATTAGACTCGGCATCGAAAATAAAAAACTGACTATCCTGGTGCTCTTCGATTTTAGTAAGGCCTTCAACACCGTGCCACATCTGCTACTTCTAACGAAATTGAAAGCTCTTGGTTTTTCACAGGCAACCTGCACGTGGTTTTTATCATATCTCACTGGGAGGTCACAGGCTGTCGTTGATCAGTGTGGGCGTAGATCAGCTTGGTTAGATACATCAATGGGGGTACCACAGGGATCTGTTCTTGGTCCTTTGTTATTCTCCCTGTTCATTAATCATATCGGTACTAACCTTAGATATGATCAACCTTACATACAGAATGATCTTTGCCGATGATACACAGATATATCTTCATTGCTCCCCCTCCGAAATCAATGACGGCTTAACTAAAATTGCATACGATGTTATGGTTGTTTCACAGTTTGCTGCTACAAATGGTTTAGCCTTGAACATCAGTAAATCTAAAATACTGATTCTTGGTAGCAGAGCCTACATACGAACTATTGACCTGCAAAATCTTCCTCCTATCGCTATTGGCGATTCTCGTTTACCCTTTGTCTCTGACACACGTAACCTTGGTGTCCACTTCTCGTCTGATCTCTCGTGAAATAGGCATATTGCTCATCTGCCGCAGAAGGTCCACTCTATTCTCCACAAACTGAAATACCACAAGAACTCGCTCTCAACGCAGCTTAGAATCAAACTTATTTCTACTCTCATCTTCCCGCAACTCGACTACTGTTGCTTAGTGTTCAATGACTTAATGGACGAGCTTAACACTAAACTTCAACGTCTAGTCAATTGCTGCATTCGTTTCATCTATGATATTCGTCGAAATGAACACATCACTCCGTTTAGGCTGCGTCTGGGATGGTTATCCGTGAGAAACCGTCGCTTATATTTTCTTGGCATTACGACATATAAGATACTGTCGATGCATTCCCCTCGCTACCCTGCTGAACTGGTTCAACTTGTCGACGATGGTCTCCGATGCTCCTTGCGACTTCCCCAGTCTCATTCCGTTCTTCGCATTCCTTTACACCGCACTGCTACTTTCCGCCTGTCTGCCGCTTATTTGTGGCATTCGTTACCTGTATCAGTTTCCTCATCTACTTCGTTAGATATTTTCAAAACGAGACTTTTTGATCATCTCCGACGATCTGAATTATAGTTTTAAGCTTCATAGCGTCTAATTCTACTTTAATGATTATTTGATTATCTATTTTGCAGCATTATTGTCTATAATAACTAAACTATCAGCTAGCTCTTACTGTTGTCCTCTGTTGTACTATTACTTAACTATTATTAATTATCTATTATTACTATCATAAGTCAACAACTTGTTTCTCTATATTTTATCTTTTTTCTCGATTAATTACTCTAGATTTACCTATAAGCTAACTTTACTTTAATTTATAAATGTAATATCACTATAACTATATTTCTACTTTATGTTAATCTGCCTTCGCCCCACAGCTTGTTAGGGCATAGTAATAAAATCAATCAATCAATCAATCTCTACTGTTGACGGTTGCCTTGTAATCGAAGCCTAGTGTTTTTCACGGTTATCCGCAGTATCGTGTATCGAAAATTACTTCGAAGTGCACAACTTTTTAAGTCGAAGCCGTATGTTTCCATAGCCGTGGAATGTCCGTCCATGTTGTGCAGTGTCGTCGTCTATTGCATTTTACATTTTGGATTCTAGGCAATTCCATTTTCATCGCTTTGATTTCCTCGTAGTGAGACGTTAGTCTATTGTGCCTCTCAATTGTGTACCGCCGACTCGTGTGTGTTCATTTATATATGCAATTCGTCTTCGTTGTGTTAGTCATAACTGTCATAGCAGCTGGCTCGCGAGTGTTTATATGTATATTTTTTTCGTCTCAGCTGTGTCAAGTCAGTATTATCCGTTGTTGTGATAGTGCTCATTCGTTTTGTGGGTGTAGTCACATATATACACTTACTCCACCTGCTTTCTTTTTCGAGCGTTGGACTCACAATACTATCATATTATCAAGTGTATGTGTGAACCAAACACGGTCAAGTGTTATTGGTTCTTCCTATTCCTCTCTCCAGCTCTGCAATTGTTACGGCTGCGCATGCGTGATCGATGTGCGTTGTGCAAATAAAAGCTAGCCACTGATAATTATTTTGATTTGAATTACTATGTCGAATCGGTGCACGGTGTGTACTCGACTCACTAGAGCCGGAGAAACAATCAAATGTACCGGAGATTGTGGCTTGCTGTTCCACACGGCATGTGCAGCTGACAAATTCGCGTATGATACCACCCAACCCAGTAGCACCAACGGTTTTCGCTGCGATCATTGTGCCATGCAACGCTATTTAATCACGCAGCGATCACCACCCAAGGGAAATAATTCTTTATTACATGAGCATGTGAGCTCACCAAAGGTGACTCTCGAGGACATCATGCGCCTATTACTAGAGTCAACTGCTACGACAAATGACCTCAAGCAGCAGTTAAATGCGTCGAGTGCTTCTACATACTCAAAACTCGAACAAATCCAGGGGACTTTAACCGGTGTTGAACTTAATATTGTCGAGCTCAGAAGCCATATATCAGATCTAGCCGCCACGCAAGAAATGTTGATCTCCAGGATCTCCTCTCTCGAAGAATGCTCCAAGTACGCCAAAGAAGAAACCGCCAAGATCGAGAGTGATAATCTCTTACTAAAATCGCAAATCATTGACATCTCAAGTTGCATTCCCATTGGGCTTAACGGCCATGCTTTGACAAGTCTAAGACCATTCTTTCAGTCAGCTGAGTGCTTGACTGATTTAACTATGTCAGGAGTTCCTTCAGGCTTCACTGACTCGACCCTTGAAGTCACCACCAAGGTCTTTGATGCGTTAGGTGTTAGTGATCTAGCTATCGACATCCTTAGTGCACGGAAAATGCTATATAAAAGAGCAGTGGCTGGTTCGAGCAATCAACCGAATAAGGATCCTGCAGCTAAGCAGTCGTTCGTCGTTTCTCTCAAATCGCCTCGGGTATGCGATTTTATTATGTGTAAAAAACGAGAAAAAAAGAAGGTTCTGAACGTCAAAGATGTTTTTAAAATTGACATGGAGGGAAACGTATTTATCAACGAGTTTCTACCTCCTGACACTTATCGTCTGCTACGCCGTACTAAAGCGAAGGTCAAACAGACATCTTTCCAGTATGTCTGGGTGCAATCAGGTCAGATTGCAGTCCGACGTGGAGACGGTGAACCCATCATCAATATTACCACCGATGACGACCTTCTCAAGTTGGATTGACTGGCCGACACTTATACTGCCAATGTTTCTTCCAATAAAGTATCTATAAGAACCACTAGTGACTCAGTCCTGAATCATCTGAAAGTAGCACAATTCAACGCAAATTCGCTTCTCGGCCATATAAACGTTATTCGTCTCTTCTTCGAGGCTCGCAAGTTTCACATTATATCTGTCTGTGAAACATGGCTCCATGGCCACATATTTGATGATCTTGTAAATATGGATAATTATTTCATTATTCGAAATGACCGCGAGGGCAAGGAAGGTGAGGGCGTTGCCTGTTACATCCATAAGTCGCTCAAAACAAATGTGCTCGCTGCATCCCCAAGCCAGTTCTCAAATTCTCCTGAATTTTTAATTATTGATATTCGTCTTCATCAAACGCAATCTCTTTTGTTCACTTCGATGTACAGGAGGCCGAAAGGCCTCTTATTTCACGACTTTTTATCAGCGTTTGACCGTGTCTCCCACTCTTATAGAAATATAGTCATTGCTGGAGACCTAAATTGTAACCTTATGCGCGATCATTTTGAGTCGAAATACTTACGCGATATTCTTCAATCCAGAGCGTTACATATTGTGGAGTCTGAAGCAACATATCACACAGCCACCACCGACTCATGGTTTGACGTCCTTATTATCGATGACCTTAATAAAATGTCGAAGTTCCGTAAATCTGAATACCCTTTCATTGCCGGTCACGATCTCTTAGAGTTATTTTTTAAGTTCGATGTTTCCGCAGTGCAACCGCGGCGGTTAGTTCGTTGGAACTATAGAAAATTTAGTACCGCAAGTTTGCTTGCTACACTTACAAGGAAGGTCACCTTACTGTACCCCCACAACCTGAGTCAACAAAATTATATTTTGTAGTTCACACCAAAGTAGAAACTCTCACAAAAAATTAGCGGCCCACTCGCATATTTAAGGGGTGAAATTAATTCTCAAAAATCAGTGGTTTTTTCGTTTCTCGCTGATATCTTTGAAACAAAAATAGATACGGCAAAACTTTAAATAGCAAAGTTGTTCATTTTCCAGTGCTCTGCAATATTATGTAGTCGGAAATTATATAGAATTTTTTGTTTTTTATTTTCATAAATAAACGGGTTTTCTTACACATCTTTCTCTATCGTTTTATAATAAAACGCAATTGTTCCGACTCCACATTTAATGATATCAATCTACATTTGTTTTTTACGTCTCAAGAGGTCATGGAACCGGAAAGTTATTTTTTCGAACGCAAAATTTTTTATAGCTATGGACTGATTACATGTTCTTATCGTAATCAAACTGTGAGGTCGACTGTTTGAAATACGTTTTATTTTTTCATGATATCCTGTCTGAGATGTTTAATACCGTCATATCAGTAAATAATGAGGCTCTATATAAACTGACTCTTGCCACATTTAAGTTAGTATTGACGGTTTCCGTTCATTAAAGTTCTCTGGTTACAGGAGTGCATTATTAAGAACGTATTGAATACTGTGAACTTTTTCAAAAATGTATATCAATCCCGTGATTGTCATAAATATTTTGTCGACTTATTTTATGATGATGAATTTTCCCGAAACACCAGTGAATGAGAATGAAATGAAATTAGCGGATACAATTAAAGAGTTTTTAATTGAAAGCATAAACACATACATTCAAATCGAAATTGAAGAAGACGAAAGTTTAGAATTTCAAGAACAATACAAACACCATGAGCCTGAAAGTATAGAAGACAGTGAATTAGAATAGGATTCAATTTCATCTGATGAGGCAGATGACTCTCAATGTACAAAAAATGAAGATGAGATTTCATTCGATTACAAGAAGAAAGCTGTGGAGTTTTGGAGAAGTGGAAAAACAAAAAATTTAAATATTCGTATAGTTGCACATCGTTTTAAAAAAGTAATTTCTAAAACACAATTGAAGCGTTGGGCTCATCAAATCAATAAAGGTGGGACTTTTAAAGAAAAATTTAATGAAATATCTCAATATACTTTAAATCGCTTCCTTGAAGCAACTGAATGTGGCAAGATAGAACACGATATTGATTTGCGATGATGGGCTTTGACCGCACATAAAAATTTCATGAATTCCGATGCACGATTCAAAGCGTCAAAAGAATGGGTGAATAAGTTCAAAAGAGCACATCGCATTACGTCTCGGAAAATTACAAAATTTATTACCCGGAAAACTTTAGAAGACTCAAAAAATCTTAAAAAAACGGCTGAAGAGTTTACAAATAACATTAAATCTGTTATCAACGACCTTGGTCTCGAAAACGTTTACAATTCAGATCAAAGTGGATTTCAATTTGAAATGCATTCTGGTCGCACTCTTGCAAACCAAGGATCAAAAGAAATTGAATGCGTTGTTCAATCGATGTCTTCAACAACTCATTCTTATACGATTCAACCAACGATATCCGCCGATAGAAAATTACTTTCACCGTTATATCTTGTATTAAAAGAAATCGGTGGTGATTTTGGCCCACGCGTAGAAAAAACGTTGTTCAAACCCACAAACGTTTTTGTTTCGGCATCGAAATCTGGAAAGTTAACATCAGGTAAGAACTATTTAAATTACACATTCTTGTGGCATATTAAATATTGCGAACCAAATCAAATTAAATATTTCTTTCGTTTTTTCGACAGATCATTTCAAACAGTGGCTAACCGAAATATATTTTCCGAATGTTGGCGACAACAGTGCGCTTTTAATCGACTCCTGGAGTGGACACTGTTCAGAAGTAGTTGATGTAGTAACTTCTCCTAGCAAAAAAATTGTATTAAAAATTATTCCAAAAGGGACAACAGGACAAATAAAACCATTAGACGTGTTTGGTTTTCGAATATGGAAAAATTTTGTTCGGCATTTTTCAGTTATAGTAATTCTTTCTGGTAGCGATATAAATCTGCAGTTAAGGAATAACATCATCAAACTGCAGTCACTTGTTCACAATCGACTGTCTTCCCCACGTTATATTGATATGCTTAAATATGCATGGTACAACAGTGGGTACATAGAAAAAACACCCCCTGAGTTCATCAATCCGGTGACGTTTGGTTTTGGAGATAATTCGGAACCACGATGTCACATTTGTGGTGATTTAGCTGTTATAACATGTTCGTGGTGCACGAAACCTTTGTGTCTCAAACACTTCTTTGAGGAGTATCATTATTGCAATGAATACATTCCATAGTACGAAATGAAGAAACTGATAAGTGCATTGTCTGCTTTTTTTCCTGTCATGAGTACTAGACACTTTAATAGCTATATAATATATGAATTAAAGGTTTCTAGTAAATAAAAAAACCACTTGCATGTTAAATAAAGTTTTATATAAAATGAAAAAAAATGATGTGATACTTATTCGCTTGTACTAAAATGGATGCACAAAACTAAACTAAATGTAAAAGATTTATGAGTATTTTACGGTAAGGGTGGAACAGCATATGTGGATTTACTAAACCTATATATAAATATAAACATATTCCGTTTGACGGATTTGTCAACCTTGTTTAATTTTCAGGCGAAATAAGAACTTTTTCAGTGATCAAATAACGAAAAACATATTAAAAAACATTTTTTTTAAATAAATAAAAATAAAAAAATTGTTTCCAATTTTCGACTACATATTATTGCAGAGCACTAAAAAATGAACAACTTTGCTATTTAAAGTTTTGCCGTATCTATTTTTGTTTCGAAGATATCAGCGAAAAACGAAAAAACCACCGATTTTTGAGAATTAATTTCACCCCTTAAATATGCGAGTGGGCCGCTAATTTTTTGTGAGGGTTTATACTTTGGTGTGAACTACAAAATATAATTTTGTTGACCCAGGTTGTGGGGGTACAGTAAGGTGACCTTCCTTGTTAGTGACTCTTTGATAGAGCGTAATGCAATCTCTTGCATAAGTTGTGAGTCGAATTTTGAAATTGACAATCTTGTTGAGGTTCTCTCGTCATCGCTTATCAACTCGCTCAATATTCATGCTCCGATCTCTTCGTTCATTGCTACAAAGCCTCCAGTTCCATGGCTATCCGATGATTTAAAAAGACGCATTGGAGATCGGAACGCGCTCTATAAACAAGCAAAGAGATCAAATAGTTTACTCGCCTTCGAAATTCATAAGAATACCCGTAACAAACTAGCTGTTGACATAAAAAACGCAAAGAGTACGCATGATTATAACACTTTATCTGAAATCCAAGATCCCGCCATGATGTGAAAAGCGCTTGCGCGTTTGGGCCTTATCAAATCCACATTATCTTCGCCACTACATTTTTTTACTACAGTAGTAGGGCTATGAGAGTTCTGCGTAGAAACACCTTCTTTACCGACCGAGCCGACCAGTCCGCCTATACATTCTCCCCAGACTCAAACCCTTTTCCGCTCCGCGCAGCCCAGACTCAAACCCTTTTCCGCGACGACGTCACAGTCTGCCGTACCGCAGGTCAAAACCGTGCAACCTAACCGACAGTTGTATCGATCGAGGGTCAAAATCGTGCTGTTTTACCGACAATCTTACCGACCGAAGGTCTGTAGTGCTTGCCTGCCAACGGTAGAGGGCGCAGCGGGGGGCGAGAACTTTTTTACCGTCCCGCATCTCCCACGATAGGACTGCTGATGTGTAACATGAACCACTCCGAATTCCTTTCCCACGGTAGGACTGCTGACGTGTAACGTCAACCACCTCACATTCCTTTCCCACCTTATCAACCACGTGACATTCCAAAATTAATGGTTCCGAGAATTGTTTGTCTCAACGTCGCACCGAGATCCTTTGTCCGCAGGCCGCTCGCCGTCGAAACTTGTCGAACGCATTGTTTTGTCTAACCACCTTATCAACCACGTGACATTCCAAAATTAATGGTTCCGAGAATCGTGTTTCACTTATTCGGATGTCGGTTTGATATCAACCACCTCACATTCCTTTCCCACCTTATCAACCACGTGACATTCCAAAATTAATGGTTCCGAGAATTAGTCGCGGTACAGAGCCATGGATCTGCGGTGTCGGGTTACTATCGCTCTTGGAATGCCAAAAGGTGCGCGCGCATCCGTACAGCTGCCCTATAAAAAGGACGCTCATCACTGCAAACGATCATTACGTCACAAGCTGTCAAGCATACGTGGGGAAAAAGCTCAAGATGGAATCCGCGAAGTGTTTGAGATTGATCGATGTTATGGAATCGGCGTTCAAGATTTTATCGGAAAAATCGTCGCTGGCAGAGATTGCAGAATGGATTCGACTCGGAACCCAAAATATCAGGCTTTTGAATAAAACCTTACGCAACAACGCCTCAACGATCGGGGAGAAGACAAGAATTTTGACTACAATTGGAATTCTGAAATCGTTGACAGTCAAATTTCAACAATTGCAGAAAGTGGGTGACGGATTACGAAGCCGGCGAAGAAGCGATCGAGTACGGTGGGAAGATTTGGAATCAGCTTTCGAGAGTAGAATTCGAACTGGATCCATCGTCAATTTGAAGCATAAAGATGTGGAGAGATTTCTAGAAGACGCAAAGGTACTAGCTGTGACGAGGCTGAAAAACGCTCTGAAGAAAGACAGGAGCTTGAAAGCCAACGTTATCCTGGCTTGTAAATTTGAAGTTAGAAAAGATGATCGCACGGTGGAAGAGATCAAATTTTTTAATACAAGAAATGAAATCATCCTCCAGACAACGGATATCAACGAATGGTTCATCGAAAACGCGACGGAGCGTTTGTTGAAAAAGGTGGAAGATTTCCAGGAGAGAGACTCAGGCTGGTCGCTGACCGAAATAATCAATTTGACTGTGAATATCAACAAGTACGTGCCACTACGAGGCGGTGTCTTCACATACACACCACTACCGAAAGATATTCAAGATAAGAAGGCTGTCGTCAACATCCGTAACAGAGACGCGTATTGCTTCCTCTGGTCGGTCACCGCAGCCCTCTTTCCAGCCCACAACAAAAATCCCAATGAAATTACTTCGTATCCACATTTCAGCTCAGTGCTACACTACGACGGTTTGCATTTTCCAATGTCTCTAGACAAAAACACCATTTCAAAAGTTGAGAAGCTTAACGGCCTTTCAATTAACGTTTATGGTATAGTCCAAGGTGATCGGAAAAAAAGTGAAATAGTACCGATTCACCTGAGTCAGAATGAGTCTGATAAACCTGTAATTCATCTTTTGGCGGTCGAAACTGAAATCCCTGATGATGATGATGATGATGATGATGATATGGTAAATTATGAAAAAAATAGAATCTTTCATTTTGCATGGATTCGAAATTTATCGCGGTTGACGAGTTCTCAAATTTCCAAACGCAATGGTCGTACTTGGTTGTGCGATAGATGTTTGACTTACTTTCATTCTGAAGAGTGTTTAACAAAGCACAATGTAGATTGCATGAATTTAAACAAAACCAAAGTTATTCTACCTACAGATGAGGAAAAAATTCTAAAATTTAAAAATTTCAAGCACAAAGAAACCGTTCCGTTCTGCATTTACGCGGATCTCGAATGTTTACTGCAACCCACACATGAAAGTTTTGGGGAAAATAGAATAATTTATCAGAAGCATCTTCCGTATAGTATAGCTTACTATCTACATTGCGCGTTTGACGATTCGCTTTCAAAATTCAAAATTAATCGTGGAGAAACTTGCATCCAATGGTTTGTGAACGAGTTAAAGGAATTGGCACTTTCGTTAGAGGGATATTACAAGACTGTTGTACCGATGGAACCACTAAATTTCAATCAGATCAACGAATTTGATTTGTCGGCGGTCTGTCATATTTGTGAAAAACCGTTTACGCTCACAGACGTGAAACATCGGGATCACTGTCATTTCACAGGAAAGTACCGTGGTGCTGCTCACCGCAGCTGTAATCTAAATTACCAAAATTCGCACACCATCCCAGTGATATTCCACAATCTTTCGGGTTACGATTCGCATTTTCTGATCAAAGCCCTGGGTACGTCATTCGAAGGTACTGTTAAACTATTACCTGTCAACAAAGAAAAGTACATTTCCTTCACTAAATTCGTTAAGGGAACGGATGTAACGTTCCGTTTCATAGATTCGTACCGTTTCATGCCTAGCAGCCTCGATAAATTATCATCGTATCTGGACGATTGCCGAAAAACAATAACACGTAAATTCTGCAGTAGCTTGAACAAATTTCGGTTATTGACTAGGAAAGGTGCCTTCCCGTACGAATACATAGACAGTTGGGAGAAGCTCGAGGAGAAACATTTACCAGCCAAAGAACAGTTTTATTCAAAATTGAACGACCGGAATATATCAGACGACGATTACGCACATGCGTGCGACGTATGGCAAACTTTTAACGTCCAAACTTTGGGAGAGTATTCGGACTTGTATTTACAGACGGACGTGTTTTTACTGGCTGACGTTTTTCAAAATCCAAATCTTGGTTCTCATCCATGTTAAATGTAATGAATAATAAATTTTCTCGGGAACTTGGACAGAATTGATCAGATTCAATTTATCAAAATTTGCAACGTTTCGTTGGTTTTATTTATTTTCCAACTTCATCAGGCAAGCTGTAACAGATGTACATAAACTTTAAAATTAAGTTGCATAAAACAATAGACATGATACATGTAAGTTACAAATTCAGAAATAATAAACTAAACAAAATTGCAAAATATTTACTTTTGAGGTTAAATCGTCGTTAAAATCCTCTGGTCCATAACATCCAGTCAAAATTATGTTTAAATAAGACTAGACAGATATATACATTTTTGTTTTTTTGATAAAATTATAAAGTCATTGTGCCAATAAATTAATTTGAATAAAATAAAATGGACAAATATGATGATGGACAAATACACATGTCAAACGTAGTGACTCTTAAATCACAGACTGTACTGCTCTCACACAGTGTGATAGTACGTGTGGAGGTCGCATTATCTGTATTGTCAACATGACTCTGTTGTCCATGACTAGTACTGTTTATATTGTGCGCGAAAGTTCAACCTCTAAGTAAAATAAAAATATTTACTATGACTTCACTAAATCCTTGACCTCATTTATCAGGTCACTGTAAATTGTACTAAGATTTTGCGTGTCGGATCTAAAATTGACACAATTCATCGCCTTAATAAAAATCATTTCACTTAGGTTTCTCTTTATGTAATTTTTCTCCAGATCTAAAATCTCCACATCATCGAACTGAAAGTTATGACCATCTTCAACAAAGTGATGTTCCGCTAATGCTGTTTTGTTGTTTTTTATGAACTTCTCAGGTCTGCAGTCAAGTTTGTGTTGTCTCACTCTGGTTTTTAATTTTTGCCTGGTTTGTCCAACGTACCATTTCCCACACGAGCACGGAATCCTGTATACTAGGCCAGATCTATCTTCTTTCTTCACTTTGTCTTTTAGCCGGGAAAATAGATCCTTAACCTTGAATACATTATAGAATACCAACTTGCAGTTGGTGTGCCTGAATAAAGATCCCAGTCTTGGTGACAAGCCTTTTATGTAGGGAAATCTGCTAAACGACCAATTCTTGTTGACATTGTTGCTCCTGATGTTGTTTTTAATCCTCTCGGACACAATTTTCTCACACTTGCTGATGACCTTGTTTGGATAATTGTTAGATGACAGTAATTTTCTAACCATGCGAATACTTTCCTTGGTCTTGTTCACATGACTCAAGCGCATGGCTCTGTTCAAAAACCCTTTTGCAACCCCCAATTTCTGGCTCAATGGATGATTGGAATTAAAATTCAAAATTCTTCCTGAGCTGTAAGGTTTCTTGAACCAAGAAGTTATAAGATCACCATCTTCTGATCTTTCTATTAGTATGTCCAAAAAAGGCAACTTCCCGTTATTCTCAACTTCCAAGGTAAACTGGATGTCCTTGTCAACACTATTAAACACATCTAAGATGATGTCTACTTTATCCTTTGGAACTACTGCGAAGAGATCATCAACATACGACTTAATAATTGGAATTTCAAAGTCAAGGTGAGTCAACGCCATTGAAACAACATAATCTACTGCAATAATGGCAATTGAAGGACTTGCTGGACTCCCCATCGCACATCCTTCCTTCTGAAGGTAAAAATTGCCATCAAACACGAAATATCCCGAGTCGTAACAAAAATCAATAAGCTCTAGTAGAGTAGTCTGGTCCAATTGCACAAATTTCTGGATTTCATCCCACCGCTCAATGATGATTTTCCTTATTAAACTGTTATGAACATTGGTAAAAAGAGATACTACGTCCAGTGATATTAAAACATGGTCTTCGTTTGCCTTTTTCAGTTTGATTTGGTCTAAAAAATGAAATGAGTCTGTCACATTATATTTCAGACTCATTACGAACGGTAGCAGACTCTTGTGAACAAAATTGGCGATCTCATAACCTGGTGATCCTATGCTACTGACCACTGGTCTGAGTTTACACCCAGGTTTGTGGGTTTTCCTTAAGCCATAAATTCTTGGTGCCAATGCACTGTAAGTTCGCATTAGCTTACCTTGGATGTTGTCAAGGATACCAATATCTACAAGCTTCTTTATTAAGCGGTTGCTTATGTTTTGTAGCTTTGACGTAGGATCTCTTTTGATCTTTTCATATGTTTTACGATCGCCAACCAACTTATTCATTTCTGTGAGGTATTCTTCTTTGTGCATGACCACTGTTGAATTGCCTTTATCTGAGCGCATTACTAAGAGATCTTCATGTTGTTTAAAGAAATTTCTTGTGACTTTGATATTTTTAACTAGGTTGAAGTTTTTCTTGTGATTGCTGTTACTTCTACGCTGATATTTAATGTGATTTGTCACAATGTTTACACCTCTTGCTCTCAGATTATTTTTCACTTCCGTCAAACCCTCGTTGGATAACTCGTCATCTTTCACTTTGTCGATACATCCCTCCAGATCCTTAATAATTGTAACGACCGGTTGATTGATATTCGTTGTTGGTAGCCCATAGTTAAAATCTAACTCTAAGATCTTCTGGACTTCTGATGGTAAAACTGTATCAGTGAAATTATAAATTCTGTTTCCAACTTTTTGTTCTACATTGTCAGTCATCTTGTCTTGTAGCTTCCCAAACTTTTTGATGTTTTGTTTTTTTATTTTCTTAAAATTGCTCTCGTAGTAATTATGGAGCTTGTTCAAAGTTTGCATCCATAAAACTAATGGAAAACGGGACTCTACGTTTCTTTTGAGGTTATCTATCGTACGTAGTAAATTGTCAATCTTCCATAAGGTAATCTTGATTTCTAGATTTAGTAGCTTGGTTCTAGTACTCAACAATACGTGACTAACTTCTCTTCCAAACGGGTGATCATCTAAACAGACGGTGTAAATGTAGTCCACCTTATTAAAAATATGTAGAGGAATTAAGTTGTTGGCTCGACATCTGAGTAAGAAATTCCGTCTATTCCTCATGTTGGCTAGTTTCTTATGGCAACGGGTTAAGTCTTTAACCATCTTACATGTACTTATATCGAAATCTTGTCTTATGCGTCTGAAATGATCTGGAGGGATGTATCGACAAAGTGAAAGATGACGAGTTATCCAACGAGGGTTTGACGGAAGTGAAAAATAATCTGAGAGCAAGAGGTGTAAACATTGTGACAAATCACATTAAATATCAGCGTAGAAGTAACAGCAATCACAAGAAAAACTTCAACCTAGTTAAAAATATCAAAGTCACAAGAAATTTCTTTAAACAACATGAAGATCTCTTAGTAATGCGCTCAGATAAAGGCAATTCAACAGTGGTCATGCACAAAGAAGAATACCTCACAGAAATGAATAAGTTGGTTGGCGATCGTAAAACATATGAAAAGATCAAAAGAGATCCTACGTCAAAGCTACAAAACATAAGCAACCGCTTAATAAAGAAGCTTGTAGATATTGGTATCCTTGACAACATCCAAGGTAAGCTAATGCGAACTTACAGTGCATTGGCACCAAGAATTTATGGCTTAAGGAAAACCCACAAACCTGGGTGTAAACTCAGACCAGTGGTCAGTAGCATAGGATCACCAGGTTATGAGATCGCCAATTTTGTTCACAAGAGTCTGCTACCGTTCGTAATGAGTCTGAAATATAATGTGACAGACTCATTTCATTTTTTAGACCAAATCAAACTGAAAAAGGCAAACGAAGACCATGTTTTAATATCACTGGACGTAGTATCTCTTTTTACCAATGTTCATAACAGTTTAATAAGGAAAATCATCATTGAGCGGTGGGATGAAATCCAGAAATTTGTGCAATTGGACCAGACTACTCTACTAGAGCTTATTGATTTTTGTTACGACTCGGGATATTTCGTGTTTGATGGCAATTTTTACCTTCAGAAGGAAGGATGTGCGATGGGGAGTCCAGCAAGTCCTTCAATTGCCATTATTGCAGTAGATTATGTTGTTTCAATGGCGTTGACTCACCTTGACTTTGAAATTCCAATTATTAAGTCGTATGTTGATGATCTCTTCGCAGTAGTTCCAAAGGATAAAGTAGACATCATCTTAGATGTGTTTAATAGTGTTGACAAGGACATCCAGTTTACCTTGGAAGTTGAGAATAACGGGAAGTTGCCTTTTTTGGACATACTAATAGAAAGATCAGAAGATGGTGATCTTATAACTTCTTGGTTCAAGAAACCTTACAGCTCAGGAAGAATTTTGAATTTTAATTCCAATCATCCATTGAGCCAGAAATTGGGGGTTGCAAAAGGGTTTTTGAACAGAGCCATGCGCTTGAGTCATGTGAACAAGACCAAGGAAAGTATTCGCATGGTTAGAAAATTACTGTCATCTAACAATTATCCAAACAAGGTCATCAGCAAGTGTGAGAAAATTGTGTCCGAGAGGATTAAAAACAACATCAGGAGCAACAATGTCAACAAGAATTGGTCGTTTAGCAGATTTCCCTACATAAAAGGCTTGTCACCAAGACTGGGATCTTTATTCAGGCACACCAACTGCAAGTTGGTATTCTATAATGTATTCAAGGTTAAGGATCTATTTTCCCGGCTAAAAGACAAAGTGAAGAAAGAAGATAGATCTGGCCTAGTATACAGGATTCCGTGCTCGTGTGGGAAATGGTACGTTGGACAAACCAGGCAAAAATTAAAAACCAGAGTGAGACAACACAAACTTGACTGCAGACCTGAGAAGTTCATAAAAAACAACAAAACAGCATTAGCGGAACATCACTTTGTTGAAGATGGTCATAACTTTCAGTTCGATGATGTGGAGATTTTAGATCTGGAGAAAAATTACATAAAGAGAAACCTAAGTGAAATGATTTTTATTAAGGCGATGAATTGTGTCAATTTTAGATCCGACACGCAAAATCTTAGTACAATTTACAGTGACCTGATAAATGAGGTCAAGGATTTAGTGAAGTCATAGTAAATATTTTTATTTTACTTAGAGGTTGAACTTTCGCGCACAATATAAACAGTACTAGTCATGGACAACAGAGTCATGTTGACAATACAGATAATGCGACCTCCACACGTACTATCACACTGTGTGAGAGCAGTACAGTCTGTGATTTAAGAGTCACTACGTTTGACATGTGTATTTGTCCATCATCATATTTGTCCATTTTATTTTATTCAAATTAATTTATTGGCACAATGACTTTATAATTTTATCAAAAAAACAAAAATGTATATATCTGTCTAGTCTTATTTAAACATAATTTTGACTGGATGTTATGGACCAGAGGATTTTAACGACGATTTAACCTCAAAAGTAAATATTTTGCAATTTTGTTTAGTTTATTATTTCTGAATTTGTAACTTACATGTATCATGTCTATTGTTTTATGCAACTTAATTTTAAAGTTTATGTACATCTGTTACAGCTTGCCTGATGAAGTTGGAAAATAAATAAAACCAACGAAACGTTGCAAATTTTGATAAATTGAATCTGATCAATTCTGTCCAAGTTCCCGAGAAAATTTATTATTCATTACATTTAACATGGATGAGAACCAAGATTTGGATTTTGAAAAACGTCAGCCAGTAAAAACACGTCCGTCTGTAAATACAAGTCCGAATACTCTCCCAAAGTTTGGACGTTAAAAGTTTGCCATACGTCGCACGCATGTGCGTAATCGTCGTCTGATATATTCCGGTCGTTCAATTTTGAATAAAACTGTTCTTTGGCTGGTAAATGTTTCTCCTCGAGCTTCTCCCAACTGTCTATGTATTCGTACGGGAAGGCACCTTTCCTAGTCAATAACCGAAATTTGTTCAAGCTACTGCAGAATTTACGTGTTATTGTTTTTCGGCAATCGTCCAGATACGATGATAATTTATCGAGGCTGCTAGGCATGAAACGGTACGAATCTATGAAACGGAACGTTACATCCGTTCCCTTAACGAATTTAGTGAAGGAAATGTACTTTTCTTTGTTGACAGGTAATAGTTTAACAGTACCTTCGAATGACGTACCCAGGGCTTTGATCAGAAAATGCGAATCGTAACCCGAAAGATTGTGGAATATCACTGGGATGGTGTGCGAATTTTGGTAATTTAGATTACAGCTGCGGTGAGCAGCACCACGGTACTTTCCTGTGAAATGACAGTGATCCCGATGTTTCACGTCTGTGAGCGTAAACGGTTTTTCACAAATATGACAGACCGCCGACAAATCAAATTCGTTGATCTGATTGAAATTTAGTGGTTCCATCGGTACAACAGTCTTGTAATATCCCTCTAACGAAAGTGCCAATTCCTTTAACTCGTTCACAAACCATTGGATGCAAGTTTCTCCACGATTAATTTTGAATTTTGAAAGCGAATCGTCAAACGCGCAATGTAGATAGTAAGCTATACTATACGGAAGATGCTTCTGATAAATTATTCTATTTTCCCCAAAACTTTCATGTGTGGGTTGCAGTAAACATTCGAGATCCGCGTAAATGCAGAACGGAACGGTTTCTTTGTGCTTGAAATTTTTAAATTTTAGAATTTTTTCCTCATCTGTAGGTAGAATAACTTTGGTTTTGTTTAAATTCATGCAATCTACATTGTGCTTTGTTAAACACTCTTCAGAATGAAAGTAAGTCAAACATCTATCGCACAACCAAGTACGACCATTGCGTTTGGAAATTTGAGAACTCGTCAACCGCGATAAATTTCGAATCCATGCAAAATGAAAGATTCTATTTTTTTCATAATTTACCATATCATCATCATCATCATCATCATCATCAGGGATTTCAGTTTCGACCGCCAAAAGATGAATTACAGGTTTATCAGACTCATTCTGACTCAGGTGAATCGGTACTATTTCACTTTTTTTCCGATCACCTTGGACTATACCATAAACGTTAATTGAAAGGCCGTTAAGCTTCTCAACTTTTGAAATGGTGTTTTTGTCTAGAGACATTGGAAAATGCAAACCGTCGTAGTGTAGCACTGAGCTGAAATGTGGATACGAAGTAATTTCATTGGGATTTTTGTTGTGGGCTGGAAAGAGGGCTGCGGTGACCGACCAGAGGAAGCAATACGCGTCTCTGTTACGGATGTTGACGACAGCCTTCTTATCTTGAATATCTTTCGGTAGTGGTGTGTATGTGAAGACACCGCCTCGTAGTGGCACGTACTTGTTGATATTCACAGTCAAATTGATTATTTCGGTCAGCGACCAGCCTGAGTCTCTCTCCTGGAAATCTTCCACCTTTTTCAACAAACGCTCCGTCGCGTTTTCGATGAACCATTCGTTGATATCCGTTGTCTGGAGGATGATTTCATTTCTTGTATTAAAAAATTTGATCTCTTCCACCGTGCGATCATCTTTTCTAACTTCAAATTTACAAGCCAGGATAACGTTGGCTTTCAAGCTCCTGTCTTTCTTCAGAGCGTTTTTCAGCCTCGTCACAGCTAGTACCTTTGCGTCTTCTAGAAATCTCTCCACATCTTTATGCTTCAAATTGACGATGGATCCAGTTCGAATTCTACTCTCGAAAGCTGATTCCAAATCTTCCCACCGTACTCGATCGCTTCTTCGCCGGCTTCGTAATCCGTCACCCACTTTCTGCAATTGTTGAAATTTGACTGTCAACGATTTCAGAATTCCAATTGTAGTCAAAATTCTTGTCTTCTCCCCGATCGTTGAGGCGTTGTTGCGTAAGGTTTTATTCAAAAGCCTGATATTTTGGGTTCCGAGTCGAATCCATTCTGCAATCTCTGCCAGCGACGATTTTTCCGATAAAATCTTGAACGCCGATTCCATAACATCGATCAATCTCAAACACTTCGCGGATTCCATCTTGAGCTTTTTCCCCACGTATGCTTGACAGCTTGTGACGTAATGATCGTTTGCAGTGATGAGCGTCCTTTTTATAGGGCAGCTGTACGGATGCGCGCGCACCTTTTGGCATTCCAAGAGCGATAGTAACCCGACACCGCAGATCCATGGCTCTGTACCGCGACTAATTCTCGGAACCATTAATTTTGGAATGTCACGTGGTTGATAAGGTGGGAAAGGAATGTGAGGTGGTTGATATCAAACCGACATCCGAATAAGTGAAACACGATTCTCGGAACCATTAATTTTGGAATGTCACGTGGTTGATAAGGTGGTTAGACAAAACAATGCGTTCGACAAGTTTCGACGGCGAGCGGCCTGCGGACAAAGGATCTCGGTGCGACGTTGAGACAAACAATTCTCGGAACCATTAATTTTGGAATGTCACGTGGTTGATAAGGTGGGAAAGGAATGTGAGGTGGTTGACGTTACACGTCAGCAGTCCTACCGTGGGAAAGGAATTCGGAGTGGTTCATGTTACACATCAGCAGTCCTATCGTGGGAGATGCGGGACGGTAAAAAAGTTCTCGCCCCCCGCTGCGCCCTCTACCGTTGGCAGGCAAGCACTACAGACCTTCGGTCGGTAAGATTGTCGGTAAAACAGCACGATTTTGACCCTCGATCGATACAACTGTCGGTTAGGTTGCACGGTTTTGACCTGCGGTACGGCAGACTGTGACGTCGTCGCGGAAAAGGGTTTGAGTCTGGGCTGCGCGGAGCGGAAAAGGGTTTGAGTCTGGGGAGAATGTATAGGCGGACTGGTCGGCTCGGTCGGTAAAGAAGGTGTTTCTACGCAGAACTCTCATAACCCTACTACTTACTACCGACGAGCTTAAGGGGTAACGCCACTGTAACGGTCCAGAAAAAAAGGGTTTTTTCACGAATTTTTTGCTTCCAAAATTGAAAGTAATTGAAAAAAAACTTTTAAGGGTGTAATCGGGCATACATTAAACTTTATTATCAAATTTTTTTACAGCAAAAAAAAACAAAATGGCGGTTCCACAGCTATCTTCCCGGGGCATGTTTTGCTTGCAGGGCTCCGCGGCACGCAGCACCAATGGTGCACTTTTGAATCTAGAACAAAAAAAAAAGAACCATCAATCTAGAGGCTTATAGCTAGAGAATGTCGATCGGATTTTGAAAATTATCAACTTTTGTGGATTTGGCGTGCGTTTGAAAAAAAAAAATTGATTTTTGACAAAAAAATGGCTAGTTTTTTGTTAATCAAAAATCAATAAATAAAGTTATTGAAAATCCCGATCGACATTCTCAAGATAATGTTAATGTTCACATCTGGTCAAAATTTTAAGTAAAAAAAATGAAAATTGTTCGAGTGATGCTGCGTGCCATTTTGAAAAACCGTGTTTCGAGAAAAACGCCTTTAAAGTTTTGCGAATAGTTTTTTATTGGAAAAAATAAAAAAAAGGAGGTAAAAAAAAATTTTACCGTTCGTCTGCAATCCCAGCACCATACATTTGTCCTTCGATGGCCAAATTTTCGTCTTCTTCGTCTTTCCTGGTAGATTTTTGGAGCGCACGCGCACTTTTTTCCGCGTCGCTCAGATATGTCTCCGCGTGTGTAATGCGTTTGGCGTCGGCTTCGATGCAGAAATTATATAACTGTACACCAATTTCCACCTCCAACATCTTGAATATTTCAAGATATAAATTTGAAAAACTGGTAAATTCGAAAAATTAACAACGGAGCCAGGAATCGAACCTGGTATCTAGCGATGCTTTACCGGAGCCTCACTCCACTAGACCACCTAGCCGCCCTGACTCTGATGTCGTTAATTCCTCTTATCACCAGTTAGTTCAAATTTGTTTTCTTGTGCTGTTGTATGTGAATATCTTGTATGAATATCTTGAATATTTGCAAGACGTTGGTAAGGCCGCCATTGAATGTGCAAACAGCGATATCCATCGCGATATCTAGGACAGTTTTTCCGCTTGAAGATGATTTGGGGGCCAAAAAAAAATTTTTCTCGCACGGGACCTTTTTTTCCTTATTCTAGAGGGTTTAAACTATTTTTGAAGCCAACAAAAAAAAAAATCGATTTTTCAAAAAATTTACAGCGGCCATACCCCTTAATAACTTTTATTCGTCTATTTCAAATTCTGCTTCCGCATGCACGCACGATGATTTTACTACTGCTATTTCCTCTGTTTCTGTTTCCCAGTTCCACTTTTCACTTTCTCCTATCGCTCCTGAGAAAATTCTAGAAATAATCAATGCTTCCTCACCTTTTTCCTACTCCGCGTGACCTGACGGTATCTCGCTTTTCTGCATCAATACTGCATTATCAGTAATATTCATTAGTCTTATGACCTTATTTAACGAGTCCATTCGACTGGGTTATTTCCCACTGGCTTGGCTTCGTGCTTATGTAGGGCCTTTGTCCAAGATTAGAACTTCGCTATCACCATCAGACACGCGTTCTATTGCAAATCTGTCCGAGCTCTCCAAGATCTTTGAGAAAGTTGTTCTCCAACAAATCAGGTCTTATCTCGATGAAATGAATTTCCTTGATTCAAGACAATCTGGGTATCGCCCGAACCATAGTACCCAATCGGCATTATTAAAAGTAGGAGATGATATTCGAAACGGAATTGACGAGCATATGATCACCATTCTCATATTGTTCGATTTCAGGAAGGCCTTCGATACTGTTTCTCACACGCGTCTCCTCGCTAAACTCAAATCACTAGGGTTTTCTGATGCAACGTTATCTTGGTTTTTCTATTATTTAACTGGCCGTAAGCAAGCAGTTATCGACGAGAACAATCACGTATCGGAATGGCAACAAATCACATCAGGTGTACCCCAAGGCTCCGTTTTTGGGCCACTTTTGTTTTCACTATTCATCAATGACGTAGGTCTCTCACTTAGATATACTGAACATATGGTATTCGCTGATGATACACAAATTTACGTGTCAATTCCTCCATCGAACATCGTGCTTGGACTCGAGTAAATTGCTGTGGATGCAACCGCCATTTTCAATTACGCTAACGCCAATGATTTGAAACTTAATCTCGCGAAGTCTAAGGTTATGATCCTAGGCAGCGACGCTTATGTCAGGTCTATCGATTTGCACAGTTTGGGCCCAATTGTAATCAATGGGAGCCCACTGCCTTATGTCTTTGAGGCGAAAAATCTGAGTGTTATTATAAGCACGAATCTTTCTTGAAATCGTCAAGTGGCTGCAATATCTCAAAAAGTCCACTATACCCTGCATAAACTCAAGTTTCATAAAAATTTTCTATCGCAACAGCTGAAAATCAAACTAGTTGAGACACTGATTTTTCCCCTCATTGACTACTGCTGTCTAGCGTATTTTGATCTTACGGATGAACTGAATACTAAGCTACAAAGATCTATTAACAGCGCTATCAGATTTATTTATGGTGTACGTAGAGATGAGCATATAACCCCATATCGGCGTAGGTTGAGGTGGCTGTCAGTTCGTAATCGTAGACGCTACTTTCTTGGCATATACATGTACCACATTCGCTTCCTCCGTCCAGCCTCATACATCAGAAATATCTTTGTTACCGAAGATCCTATGCCAAGACGCTCGTCACGGTATCCCAACTCTTCCTCCTACTTTCATATACCACATCATCGAACTTCAGCCTTAGCTAATTCCTTCCATTTATCAGGAGCGTATTTTTGGCATTCCCTCCCAGCACATATCACTACCGCAAGTTCTCTAGCTATTTTTAAGTCACTATTATACACACACTTATTTAATAGCGAAGTTATGCTTTAACCAAGATATTTTTTGTTGTATTTTTGATTAATTATTGTTACTGTATATTGTCGCAGTTACAATCACTGATTCACAATTTTATCCATCGACAATATTATTCTTAGTTCTTACTGAGGATGTAATCATTTAATGATATATAACTGAGCTTTCCTGTTTATTTTTCACGAGCATATAGCAATATTTTATTTTAAATTTATTTTTATTTTTACAAGTGATTTAGAAATTTTGGGAATTGAGAATCTTACCCCGATGACTTTAGTTTTATTCTCTATTTCTCTATTCTCTGTATATTAAACGTTTGGCCTCTTCACGATCATACGAAATGGCTTTAGTGCTTTTACTGCTCACCGTTGTGCTTGTTTAAGTTGAGTCGAATTTTTAGTAGTAGTTTGATTTTATTTGATCTTAATTTTAATTTATTAGTAGTTATAAGTTGACTTATTGTATTCTTTGGAAACCCTTTCATTTCCGGCTTGTCTTAATGCTTCATTTACTCTTCGTTTTTTCACAACTTTATACACGCATTTTTACCTTGCAATGTTTCTAACCGATTAATTTGTACTGTCACTTGATGTATTTTGCTTACCCCTTAGTTAAACTCGGGCATAAAAATAAATAATCAATCAATCAATCTCTTCCTCTGTCCCTCTCTCTTGGTGAGTACCTGTTAAGCTACTTTCTGTCAACCTCATCTTCCGACCTATTTCCTGCTGTTTCCTGCCCGTTTTCGGGCTCTGCTTCCAGGTTTCTTTCATCCCCCGTCGCTCTGGCAAAATTTTGAGCTAAAAATCGTTGTTGCTCTCTTCTGAGCTACGGGCTGAGGTAATAAACCGAAGACTGGTTCTTTATAACCTAAAATTCTTGGGCTGTAATGACTTGACATTTGACGGACGATTTTCACGTTGTTTACAACTCCCACGCTGCCTTCCTTCTTTCCATTGGACGACCGCTAGGGAATTGCTTGTTGGATCTTCGTTGAACAGCTGAAAAGATAACATCTACGTTGAGCACTCCAGTGTTAATTAGAGGACCACTATATCATCCAGCACCACCACAAGTTCCTCATCGATCCATCTATCTACAAACTCGGTGATCTGCATGACTGACTGCTGCTGCCATCCATAGTGTCCATATCGTAACTACCATCTCTATCAACAGCGTCGCGTAGTGACTCTATGTCTCCCCCTCTCTGCTTTAAATGTAAGAAGTCGATAGCAAATCAATCATTATCGTGCTCTCAGTGCAGCCGTCATTTCCATCCCGGCTGTAGTAAAAGTTACCTAACTTACCGATCAGTTAATAGCTGTTGTTTAATTTATCTTACTACGATGTTTGGTAGCAATTCATCTCAGCTCAATGCTGGCACAGTTTCAACTCCTCTGCCGATTTTGCAGAATGATCAGGTTACATTTCAGTCAATTATTGCCATCTTACGTAATTCTGAAGCGAATTTCGCTGCTTTTGCAAAAGAACAGAGACAAGCGATTCATAATATCAATACTTCAGTTAGTGAATTACCAAAACTTATTTAAACCCCCACCGCTCATTCTGAAAAAATTGTCCGGCTGGAAAATGCTAATGCTCATCTAAAGCAAGAAATCTTCAAATTAAGTTCGAAACTCGAAGCTCTAGATATTCGACAAAATCACACGCCAAACAAGATTGTTGTAGCTGGCCTTCCCACTGGGCTACCTGACACTCCGGTTTCTGTAGTTTTCGGTTTCTTCAAAAAAAATTTCAATGCACTCGGCATTACCGACTTGATACCTCATATTCTTGCTGTTCGAGTAATGCAAAATAAAAACTACACTACAAATAGTGAGTTGCTTCTGTCAGGCGCGCATTCGTCGACGCGTATGTCTCTCTCTCTTGTCGTCACCCTCACTTCTGCTGCAGTCACAGAAGCAGTTATTAACAGCAAGCGCGCTAAACGTGACTTAAAAATCAGTGAGGTTTTTGGCTCAAATTTTTCCGGTAACATTTTTATTAATGAGCTCTTGCCGTCAGATTTGTACAAAGTATTGCAATAGACTAAAGCCCGTGCTAAACAAACCTCTTACGACTATGTTTGGGTTAGAAATTTTACCATTTTTGTTAAGAAAGCGAATGGTCAGATACCGATCATTATTCGCATTATTAACGATCATGAGCTTCTCATTTGACTACCTCAATCGGTCAAGTCTTTTGCAAATCCTTCTCCTCATACTCAATCTGCGTCATCTCATATAAAAATTGCTCAATTTAACGCTAACTCCTTGCTTGCTCATATTCATCTAGTCAGATCATTTTTTGAATCAAATTTCTTTGACATTATTTCTGTTTCTGAGACGTGGTTTCACTCTCACATTCATGATGATCTTATTAATATTAGCAATTATTTTATTATTAGAAATGATCGGGAAGGTAAAGAAGGGGGCGGGGTTGCAGTTTATATTCATACTTCACTCAAAGCTAATATCCTCTACGCCTCCCCCAGTCAATTCTCAAACTCTCCTCAATTTCTCATTCTTGATATTTTTCAACCAAATGTTGAATCTACATTATTTAATTCTGTATATAGGAGACCTAAAGGTCATCTCTTTCAAGATTTCACCTCGAGCCTTGATCATCTTGCGCACGTGTATAAAAACATCATTATAACCGGCGATCTAAATTACAATCTTGAATCCAACAACTTCGAAGCACTTTCTTTAAGAAACTTAGTTTTTTCTCATTCTCTCTTTCTTGTTCCTTCTGAGGCCACATTTCATACTTCGCACTCCGATTCTTGGCTCGATGTGTTTATCTTGGATAGTGAAGATAAACTTTTATCATACTCCAAGTCATCTGCTCCCTTCACCGTAGGTCATGACCTTCTCGAACTTAGCTTTGCGTTTGATCTATCTGTGCCTTCACAACGGCAAATAACAAGGCGCTGCATTAACACTTTGTCAACGAGATTTTCTTAATACGCTAGATACTCTATCATCTCCAACTGAACCTGTTCTCTTTCCTCATTCGATTACTTCTGTAACTGATGTAGATGTACGAGTACAGTCGGTTACATCATCTCTTTACTCAGCATTTGATTTACATGCTCCCAATCGTTCGTTCGTCGTAAGGAGAACAGTATCACCATGGCTCACTCCTGAGTTTAGATCAAGAATGCGCAATAGGAACAAACTCTTCAAACATGCGAAGCGTACGAATAGTTTTTTAGGATATGCTATCTATCGCCGATTCCGAGACAAGCTGATCACTGACCTTAGACAAGCAAAAAATTAGTACCTTTTAAATAAACTGAGCTCTATTGATGAGCCAGCTCGAATGTGGAGGGAACTTGCAAACTTGGGCATCACAAAATCTACACTATCATCTCCACTTCATTTCTTTTCTCCTGAACAGTTAAATGCTCATTTCGTTTCTGTCTCTGGAGTAAATCCTCCGTTAACATTTTCATCATTTTCATCCATGCTCATAGAAATCCACCAGTCTCTACTATCCTTTTCATTTGTCCCGATTGCTATTGATACAGTGTCTCATTATCTTCACTCTCAACTATCTAACTCACTTGCGTCTGATGCAGATGGTATTTCTTTGTTCTGTATCTCAAAAGCTCTCCCCAAGCTAGTTTCACATCTAACATGCGTCTTCGATCTCTCTATTCACCACTCTCATTTTCCGAGCAGTTAGAAGCGAGCGCTCATCAGACCACTATCAAAAATCAAAACACCTCGCTCACCGTCTGACACCCGACCAATTGCAAATCTCCCTGAATTTTCGAAGCTCTTTGAGAGGATAATTCACAGCCAGATTGTTAACTTCCTTCAACTTCACGACATCATTGATAATCGACAATCAGCTTACCGCAGCTCATTTAGTACCCAAACAGCGCTTTTAAAAGTTTCTGACGATGTCAGGCTAGCTATTGATGAGCGAAAACTAACTATTTTATTACTATTCGATTCTAGCAAGGCCTTCGACACTGTTCCTCATCTACAACTTCTCTCAAAACTAAAGAGGCTCGGGTTCTCTGATTCAGCTCTCACTTGGTTTTTCTCGTACTTAACGGGTAGATCGCAAGCTGTTATAGATGATCAGGACGGTTCTTCTAACTGGCTCAATACTACAGCTGATGTTCCACAAGGTTCGGTGCTTGGACCACTGCTTTACACCCTTTTCTCAAATGACATTGGAAACAATTTGCGTTATTGTCAGCGAATGATCTTTGCAGATGACACGCAAATCTACTTGCACTGTTTACCATCTGAAATAAATGATGCGATTGCCAAGGTTTCTCGTGATGCCCAGGTCATTGCTGAGCTTTCTCGTTCGAACGGTCTAGCTCTAAATATATCAAAATCGAAAGCTATTATTCTTGGCAGCAATTCCTATGTTTGTAACATTGATTTGACTACTCTACCATCCATTTCTATCGGCAACAATCCCCTACCTTATGTATCGAACGTCCGCAATCTAGGTATCCTCCTTGATGATGATCTTTCATGGAACCACCACATCTCTTTGATATCGCAGAAAATACATGCGATACTAAATAAAGTGAAACATCACAAGATCTCACTTTCTGTACCGCTCCGTATTAAATTGATCAGGACTCTCCTATTCCCTCATTTAGACTACTGTTGTCTTGTATACCGTGACAATCTCTTGAAACTATACATACAATGCGCATGCGCCAAATAATTTAATCTCATTGGTCGGTGAAATCGCCCCGCGGCGATGTTTTCGTCTGCTGAGCAGGGGGCCAACGTACACAAAATGAGACAAGACTCAAGAGTTGTAAATCTCTCGCGCATAAAACCGCAGATTGAGGTTATGTTGCTGCTTATTTTTACGTAGCGTGAATTGTCTAAGAAGAATAGTATCGTTCAGCAATACCGTGTTCGATATCGGAAAATATTCAACCGACGCAAATATCAAATGATACAGAAATTGGATGTGATTTATTAAAAGAAAAAATCTGAAAATCAATGTGAAATGTCATTAACAAGTGGGAGTCTGGATAAACAGAGGTAGGTGAGTAAAAACAATGTTTATTGTGAACAGATTCTTTATTTACATAAAATTAAAAATGCGTCTCATTAACGATTTATGTTTTGTGCATTTTATTGGAAATTAGTTGTATCCAAAAATATCAAAAGATCCTGTCTGATAATAATAGCTTCTAATATTTTCAGGTACGAAATAATTTATTGTCAATGCGGGACTAAATTTGTCAGGCATGGAAGCATGTAGGTAAATTTCTAATTACGTGATCTTTAACAATTACAATATTTTAACATGGATTCAATGATAAAATTCGTTTTTTTTCAGCAGGCTCGAAGTTTAAACTTTGATTATCACGAGGAAAATTATGCCTTACCTGATGGTCAAAACGTTTAGGTGGCAAGGATCCTGGTTTCTCGAGCGGTGCGATCATTATAACCATCGAACCTGATTGTTCCGTCAGACATCAGGTATCAGAGTGAATTTCATCAGGCTATCGCCACCTTCTTAACATCAGTTGAGACAAAATTGAAGAGCGGGATATACTACAGATCATAATGGCTGAATATCCCATCATTTCACTTTGATCGAGCTAATAGTCATAAGTTTGTTACTTAACCGTTGCCGCCAATTCATTCTACCGAGGAATCATTCTGTGCACCATTGTAATTCAAGCATTATTATTGACCAGCATTGGTTTTCAAACTTTATGCCATTTAATTTGGTATCTTATTTTGAAGCTTACTTTTACTCTCTTTGGCATTAAATTCAGATGAATAGTTTTTCAAGTCCTCAATTAGATTGTAGGGTTGAATTGTGCCAGGCAAACTGTTTCAATCTAAATCTAGAATTGTTAAATAACTCCAGTTAAAAATGTCTGTAAATTTAATCTTAGTAGACGGTGTCATCTGGCTAGCTAGTTGCACGATAACTTGAAACCAAATTCAATTTTACACTCTTTATAGGGTTCTACGCTAAGACTGAAAGCTTGTGAATCTCCATTTACCGCAATTATTTCTGCGTTTCATGTTAGCATTGTCTGGAGCAAAAAAAATCTCTTTTTGAGATTGGAAATGGAACCTGAAACGCAGAAGTTATTCAGTAGCACGAATTGAAAACCAAGAATTTTATAATGGTTCCTGCAACAAAGGTACTCTTTCCAAATATCCTTGTTACAAGATGATGTTCGGAGGACTATGAACAAGATAATGTATCGGATTACATTATTTGGAAAAAAATCTTCATGAACTTCGTTAAAAATTGGATATTCATTTATTTTGATGGAACAAGGGACACAATCTTGAATCCGATAAGTCAATATCCTCGTAATAATGTTCTGACATTACTCTAAAACATGATTGTCCTTGAAGCTAATTGTGACGTTAAAGCGCATTTTCAGAAAGTTGATTTTCAACTTGTATCATAGGATGTGATCTACGTTCTTTAGTTCTACGCTTCCGATTAAATTTTCTTCGTTTCGAACCGCACTAACATGAAATACAGAAATCATTTTAGTAAATCTAATGTTACTTGAATTTTCAATTTGAGTATTAGGTCCCATTCATTTATTTAATCGAACATCATAGAAAATTCGTGAAATGAACTCTGATAATCATTGGAAAATTCTTAATAGTAGTAGTAATAATTTATTGATCGGAAAAAATACATTGTCTATCGACTATTTGTAAATTTTGTTGAACTATTTTCGAGAAAAAAAAGATTCACAGTTCTGTTACAGATAGTGTGATATTTGAATTTCTTGAACGCTTGGTTTAATGTCTCATTTTCAAAAGTGATAAAATTCAATATTACCGCCTGAAATCACAAGAGAGTGAGAAAGTTGCTTAGTAGCTTGAAAGTGGCGATGATCTTTGTACGTGTGATGAATTGAATAGGCAGATAACAGTAAATATTAGAGACGTAATTATTTTGGCCGTATCACCTGTTGATAGAAAAAAATTTCATTGTTATTTCTAATGTACGAAATAATAAAAGTGATGAAATAAAATGTTCCCACCTACCTGCTGCGTTTCTTCCAAGCATCCAACATATAAACAGATTTCTCTTTTCAGTCGAATAAAGCAAATTTTCAAAGAGCATTAGCATCAACTTTCCGAGTTACTACCTCGACTGTTTGAGATTCTAACCTCAAAAATTCGTATGGACTACGTCGCCGCCAGAAACAGAGTTTGACAGCTGAAACTGGGAGTGGCCGGCCTGCCCGAGCAGCCGATAAAACTCGCGCATGCGCATTGTATGTATAGTTTCAAGAGATTGTCCCGCTATAATGACTTAAGGGAGCTTTCCAGTGTGACAGCCCCAAAAACCGCTGTTTTTTACGATTTTTTTTTTTAAAGAAAAAATTGTCTCATCGGTCTGGTTTTTTTTTTGTATATTAATTGGGTATTGAAGAATACAAAACAATTTTTTAAAGATCGATTTATTTATTAATTAATATCTATAAAAATGATGAAACAATTGTTGCAGAAAATGCACTCGGATGTGGTGTCCACGTTGTGGGTCACAATTTTGATCTGAAACAAAAAACACAAAAAGATTATTGATCGGTATATAATTGGCTTTCGTACTATGGAGGCTTTTTTCTTTTTTTTTTTTTTTTTTTTTTGCAGAAATGGCGCCGGTTTGAAAAAAAAGTATCGATTTTAGCATTTTTTTTGGCAGTTTTTTTACAAAAAAATAGGAAGATGTCAAAAAAAAAAAAAGCTTCCATAGCACGATCAACAATGACGTTAAGAATATTGTGTAAGAAATTCAACTCGATAGCTTTAAAACTCTGCCCTCCAAGTTGGACACCGTTTTGAAAAATGCTGTTTCGAGAAAAACGCGTTCAAAGTTTCAAGTGAGGAAATTTTAGGTAAATCGTTTACTTACCGTCAATCAGCGATGCCAGGTCCATACAATATCCCTTCTGCTTCTTCGAAAAGATCGTGCTCAATGGATTGTTCAGTCCGACGAGCTGTCCTCGCCTCTTTGCTATCCAGGGACGCCCGGCGGTTTGCTTGGGTGATGCGCGCATTCTTGTACCTAGCGGCGAAATCTGCGGCGCTCGGCCCTATCGTGCATCCCATCGTCTCCAAAATTTTAAAAATTGGGTCATAACCTTCATTGAAGGTGCACACAGCACACTGCGTAGCGATTTCTACTATCTGCTTGCCGCAGAATACGTACTTTGGGTCTAGTTGCCACACACAGTGATTGATTGATTTTCAAGAATTTAGCACTCCATCCGCTTTTTTTTTGAAAATTGAGTGCGACAAAAAAATAAGTCGCGCGACTAATTTACGGCTAATTAACGCCAAATTATGCAATAGTCCGAATTTTCACATTTTCACATTTTCACATTTTCGACAATTGGCGAGCCAAGTTCATGTACGTGCAGGTAGGAACGAGACAGTAGAAATAACGATCGCACGGGCAAACGGCCGACGCGTTAGCTGTAGCGCTCCGTTGCCTTCTTCCAAGAAATGCTGTACAGTAACCGAAAAAATCTGAATTTCGGCATGAAAATTTCAGGGAATATTCGGAAGAGTGTATACTATTCGATAAAGCAAAAAAAAAAAATCGATTTTTTGAAAATTTCACACTGGAAAGCTCCCTTAACTGACGAACTAAATACTAAACTTCAGCGTTTGAGAAATTCGTGCATTCGTTTCATTTTTTTTAATTTACGTCGTGATGAACACATTACTTCTTACCGTCTACAGCTGAATTGGCTAAAAATGAGCAATCGTCGATTATATTTTCTTGGCATAATGACATACCGTATCCTCTTTATGAAATCACCTCTCTATCTAAAGCTTCTCCTTCCCAAACTCGACCCTGATCTGCGACGTTCTTTTCGACTTCCTTCTTCCTCCCTTTTTCATATCCCTATTCATAGAACAGCAACGTACCACCACTCATTTCGACTCACTGCCGCATATCTCTAGCACTCGTTACCAGTTAATATCACTTCCTCCCCTACTCTAGATACATTCAAATCACAACTTTTTGCACATTTTTTGCAGCGAGAGCAGGGTTTGTCAAGTGCTCAGACATAATAAATTCATTCATTAAATTTGGCATGAATTATTTCTGATTTCTTCTATCTCTCTCACTCCCTCTCCCTCTCCCTCTCCCTCTCGCTCTCTCTCTCTCGCACTCTAACCTCAAAGGTTTCTCTACTTTGTGATTTTATAAATTGAATGGTTGCATCACACATTGAATTTAACAAAAGTTGACGTTATGATACAACAAACAATGACCGTTATTTATTTCTGAATGTAACAAAGTGTAACTTTGGTAATTCATAATTTGTTATTTAGTATCACTAGCTCTCTAGAGACCGGGCGTGAGTGTACTAATGCAAGGCGAAGAACGCTGACCGCGATGCTAGGAAACAGCTGAGCTACCGGAGCAAGTACTACATTCCCATATTTATCACTCCAAATGATTATTACCTTATCCACTGAGATTGAGAATTAGGAATTTTACAAGACATTAATATTCATACTTAAATTTAAGAAAAATGAAAAAAAAAAAAATTCGACATTTAAAATTTTTTTTTTTTAAATACAAAGGATTGTTTTCCCACGACGGGACCAGGCTTAACATTTGTGAAATAGAGAGTAGTTTTCTTGAGAATTTTTCAAAAAAAACTCGAAGGATACAAGCAATATTGAAAATCGGATTATGAATTATGAACTGAAAAAAATCTACTAAATGATTTTTTGATATTTTTTTTCACGATAGTTTTGAAAAGTCCATTGAAAAACGCACAATTTCAAGAAAAACAAATGAAAATCGATGCATGTTTGAATAAGTTATGAGCATTCAAAAAAAAAATTCCTAAATTTAAAAAAATTTACCTATCGCAAAAGATTAGACAAAAAAATTCGAAAAGAATCATGGAGCTTTTTTTCACACAGTACAGAGAGATAAAGAAGTTGGGACCAAATTAAAAATGTGAATTTTCATGGTAGGTTGGGTTGGCTTGGAAAGCCCCATATACATTTCTATTCCTACAAAAATCTGACCCCTTACCGCCTTCCCTCCCCCATCCCAACCAAAATCGAAAATGGGGGTTGCGCAACGCGGGGCGCAGCATATATATACATATATATATATAGTTACACTGATTTTTCAAGTTCGGGGGTGGTTTCGCCCCCTTGAGGGTGGTGCATTTAATTCGGCCGGGCAATACACCAAGAGCCTTTGATTATAGAGTAATTTTAACGGCTCTAGGAACTCGGTAACTTGTTCCGTCAAAGAGTTGCGCTGATTTTTCGAGTTTGGGGGGGGGGGGTGTTTTCCTCTAGGGGTGGCTTTCAAAAAATGTTTAAAATATGGATTCCTGCAATTTTCAATGAACCTTTAATTTTGGCGTGAACAGTTTTTCGGAATTTCTCTTCGATCTCGTGGTTTTTGGCATGGGGCTCTCAGGTTTATCTCGAGCTGGCACCGTTACACTTTTTTTTTTTTTAACGAAGCGTATTTAACTCGGAAATAAAGCATTTAATTAGCTTTTGATTAGCCCTTAATTATTCCACACGAGGTATTTTACCTATGTGAAGTTGGCAACCCACTAAACGGAAAAGCATTTTTTAATATTTTAATCGATTGTACTCGGTGTGTACCTGATTCTACCACCTTAAATTTCGTTTGTACCTTAAGGGGGAAAAAAATATAGGGGGAAGAAAAACTGGTCCGCAACTCATGTTAAGCTAAATATTTTGCGTTATTGCTATTGTAAAAAGCATCGTTTGTACTCTTTTGTACCGGTGTTATTTTGAAAAATGAAAAAAATTCGATTTTTTTGATTTTTTTTCCTCAATTTCCCTAATTTATTTCAATTTTTTTTTCCTCAATTTATTTCCTTAATAAATGAATAGATAAATAAATAAATAAATAAATATAATCGATGGTACCAATGGGTACAAACGATTTCTTGGTGGTACAATGAGGTACAAACGATATAATCGTCGGTACTAATGGGTTCAAACGATTTCTCGATGGTACACACAAGTATTACAGACTTATTTGTCGGTACAAACGAGTACAAACGATTACTCATTGGTACAAACAGGTACGAACGATCACCCGTTGGTACAATGAGGTACAAACGATATAATCGTTGGTACGAACGGGTACAAACAATTTCTCGGTGGTACAAACAAATACTACCGATTTAGTTGTCGGTACGAACGAGTACAAACGATTACTCGTCGATACAGACAGGTACACACGTTTTCTCGTAAGTACAAGCAGGTATAAGCGATTTCTCGTTGGTACAAACAAGTGCAAACGATATCTTCGTTGGTACAAGAAGGAACAAACGATAGTAGTATCGGTATGAATGTTGAACAATGATTTTTCAGTGGTAAAATCAGGTACAAACGATATAAGTATTGGTTTAAACAGGCAAAAACGATTTCCCAGTGGTATAAACAGGTACAAGCGATGTAATTTGTTTTTCGCTTGTACTCATATGTACTTCAGGCACAAACGAAATTTAAGTTGGTACAATCAGGTACACACCGAGTATAAACGATTAAAATATAAAAAAATGCCTTTCCGTTTAGTGGCTTGCCAACTTCACATAGGTATCGACTTTCAAATGTGACGGATCCAGCTTGATATAGCTTCTTTGACTGAAAGTTGCTTGAAAACTGCCTGTTTTCAATTGTAGGTATAATAATTTGATGAAAATACAAAAATATACAAACATTTCAACAAAAGTCTTGGTAGAGTCTTGCGCCGAGTACATTGATAATAAACGGTATTATTAACAACATAAAATAAAAGTAGTATGGATACGAGAGTTCTAGATCCAAAAAAAAAATGGCGGCGTACCGGCAGCTTATCTCGATTCCTTACCGACAGTCGGTATGTAACCACAGTGATGGTAAGCCTTACCCACGATATTGTTACCGGCTGAAGCGTTAACATAGATGGCGCCACCAGTATTTTCGCCCGATTTTACCGACAGACAGTTTGACAATGAATTATTTGCTTAGTCAGATGAGCAGCCATTTTGATTTTTGCTTTGTCAGATGAGCAGCTATTTTGATCATTTGCTTAGTCGGATGAGTAGCCGATTTGATTTGTTTATCGTCAGACAGTTCGATAATGGGATTATTTGCTTAGCCGGATGAGCTCCCATTTTGATTTTTTCGTCGTTGGATGAGCTAACATTTCAAATTTTTTATTTTTTCTTATTGTTAGATGGTAAACATTTTACCGACGAAATTGTTATCCCTAATCTCACAGACAGTTGGTGTTACCGGGTTTTACCGCAGGTTTGTCGTATGTGGCGCCCCCTCCATCACATTATCGATCAATCGATATTCCATCGATCGACTCTGCGTGATGTTTCCAATGCTCGCCGCAAGATGGCAACTTTTTTATTCATCATGTGGTTGGGGGTGAACGGTTCAGAAAATAAGGGTTGGATGCTTTGAATAGATCGTCAAATTCTTCTCACAAAATGCGTGTCGAGACTTGTCCGATGGAAAATTGTAGTAGGGGATTGGTGGTATATAAAACGTGAGCCCATTCCGATAGTCACACTGTTCTCATCGCCTCTTCGCGTCGTGAACTGCTCTTACTTGTGAAGAAAATAAACTCTGATTGAAACGCAATGGATCTAACAAAAGTTAAACACGTCAGCCGCCTGGAGAATCTGCCAACCAAGAAGATATCGGAACTCGAAATTGGGGGTGTGTATGCCGTCACAGGGTTACGACTGGTGAAAACAAAATTCGGGTATGTGCTCTGGCGACGATCGATGGAAAATACAACGTCTTCTTACCACCGAGAATCGTAAGGGTTCTACAAGAAGATTCTAATCAGCTGACTAAAATGTGTAACATGGCCGGGGAAAATCGTCTGCAAATGAAATACCTTGGTGGGGAATTCAACAAGTTTGAATTTCCATGCAATTATGTGCCGTAAATAAACTATGCGATCCCCTCTACTTCTACAAAATTCATTCGCGAGGGGATAAAAGCGGGTGTGCTGGAGATGGAATAGTCAGTCTTCTACATACCATCTGTCAGTAAAATCGAGCGCAACATTCCCACTCCTCAGCATGGCGATGATCCTAGACGTGCAATGTTTTATAGGCCATAACATGAAGTTTGTCCCAAGGAAGTCGCAGTCATCAACGTAAACGGGCAGGGTCTGGATTACATCATTTTCAGGCCGCCCTATGATTTGGCAAGCTTACCACTAGAATGTAGAGCTACCAACGTATGGTTGACACACAATTACCACGGAATATCATGGAATGCGGGCAACAAATCTCACGTGAGTGAATGTATCGAAGATTGTGAGAAAAATGGTGGGAAATGCGTGTTACGTATATGTCAAAGGGGCGGAGAAGAAAGCATGGCTGACGGAGATCGTTGATGCTACAACGAGGGTTGTTAATACGGAAGATTTGCACATCACCCCCCCTGCACTGGAAAAATTGAGACATACGAAAGTGGCACCCTGGCATGACTTGAACCATGGATACTTCCCAGCGAATAACCTCCAGTAAGCAGCAGCGCCAGGCTCGATTTGGTATGATGACAACCCTGAATACATCCCGGCATACAACTGCGCCTTTGAAAATGTGCAGCGGCTAAGGAGTTGATATTTGAAGGAGTTTACCAGCTCCCTCGAGAAATCCTTCCGTCTGTACAAAGAATTGAAGGGTTTAAGGGCAATGATGTCCGAGGATATAGCTTTTTTACCAAAAGAATTCATATACACGTTCGCATCAAACGCCATCGATGATGTGTAGGATAAACTGTCTGAGAATATGAAAATGGATGACAAGATCGCCAGTTGCCGCAGATGTCTCCTACATTATACACCAGGGCCCGATGGCGATATAGTGGATGGGCCAAATCCTCTAGTAAAAGACTGCCTGGAATGCAACCGTCTGCCTAAAAAATGCTCGCAATATGCACAAAAATACCTGTAGAATTCATTACAATTATATTATAGTTTACACATACAATTAAAATGGAATATTCAGTAAAATTATTTAACCATCTAGGAAATAGAATTTATTACAATATATATCCTAGTTTATACATAGAATTAAACATGAATTTATTTACATAAAATTGATACAACTATGTATATATCTTTATAAGTTTTGTCTGTCCTTTTCATATAAATTTATCTGATGGAAAAATGTAAAAATATTATAAATTTTATTTGCTATGAAATACACGATGAATAATTGTAAATTTTATTCTTCGATATAATCCTCGTTGTCATGTACATTCTATAAAGCACTTACAAAAGTAAAAACTTGTTGAAGTCTTCGGGTTTTCCTATGAGAACCTTTCTTTTCACAACTTACTTTGCTAAACGCTTGCTTTCGCACGAGAGATTTTTCAAAATACTAGAGAAGTTTTGAACTGCTGTTCAAATTTGATACGAAAGGAGACACACCCGCCCTCCACTGAGCAAAAACCCGCCAGCCAATCATTCGTGGGGCGTACACCACGTGACATACAGACAAAAATGTAACGCGGGGGCAGTATAAGCTAGGAGAAAATTTTCTCAAGAGCTCACTACCTGCTTTTCGTTTATCGATTTTTCGCGTCACATGCCCCACGCTGATTAACGACTCATAAAACTGAAAAACTATACGTGCACATACCATCTAGTCACGAGTTGGCAAGATAAGATTTTTCTCACGCCAAACATTGCTCGCTACCTGCTTTTCGCTTATCGATTTTCCCATCACATGTCCCCATGCTGTTTAGGGGTGTGCAGGCTCAGAACTGTTCGCCATAAAAATTTTGGATTCTCTGATGGCGGGTGGTACTAAGCTTAGACCCCCCACCACCACACCCAAATTCTTGCGATCTATCGGCCTATATATAAGCTCAACGCATCCGATGCAGACTAATCAGTCTTACACGATACGTGCAAGTCAAAGTTACACAAAGTTCTGCTTATATCAACGTTGAAGTCATGGCCACTGAAACATACCTAAATCTCGTCAAAATGATGAAGAACGCACACGATTTGTTGAGCGAGCTGCATCCCGAGCAGGAGAATGACAACATCTTCAAGCACTGGATTGGCGCTCGAATGGAAAACTTCAATTGCTGCGTGATATTTCCAAGCGTCCGAGAACGAGCATAGGGGCGAAACTGCAAATCCAGCATACAATCACGCTCGTACAATCCTGGATAGCGAAGATTCGGTAACAACTGCGGCAGCGACAGCAGCAGCGCATAGTGGTGGCGGGTGGAAATACCGGTACTCCTCCGGGTGTACAGTGGGACGACGTGAAGAGTGCTTTTGCCAGCCAAATCCGAACAGGGGTTGTCACAAATCTCCGTCATAAAAATTTGGACGCCTTTCCGGACGATGTGCAGCGTATCGTCACCGAGAAGTTGAAGCTGGTACTGCGTGAGGAGGGAAATGTGAAGGTTTACCTCATATTATCGTGCAAATTCGAAAATGTCAAACACGAAGAGATCTCCACCGAAGTTTAGAGCTTCAACACATCCAACGTGGCTATTCTTCTCCCATCGAGCAACATAGACGGATGGTTTACTAGGGTGCTTTTTTTTTTGACTATTTTTTTTTTTCGGTCCCATCGTGAAATTTTGTTGGAAATAAAACAAAAAAAAATCCCTGAAAGATTGAGCCCTTAATATTAATATTAAGTGCTCGCCCAAGGCATGTAAAGATTTCCCGCTTAAAATACACGTAAACTTTAATTTTTTTTCTTTGAAACATCTACAGTTCAGAGGCATTCTATGGTGTAGTCTAGGACGTCAGTAGGTTTTCTTCGGAATGAAATGCACTACAAAAGTGCTCATTGCGGTGAAGTCGTAAATCACACCGGCGAAGTCGTACGGGCCACCCAAACCCAATTTTTTCATGAAATTCTTGTTTTTTTGCCCCTATCTCGTAAATGACAAGAGCTACAAAAAAAGAAATATTCAATAAATTTGTAGGAAATTTCATTTCCTACAAAAAAGTTCCAGAAAACCAAATTGCTAACATCGATTTTTATTAAGATATTGGGCTTTTAAGGTGAGGAAGTATGGAATTTTCATGAATTAATTGAGTTAAATTTTCGAATTATTGATTGTCGAATATTTTTTTTTTTTTTTTTGTAGCTCTTGTCATTTACGAGATAGGGGCAAAAAAAACAAGAATTTCATGAAAAAATTGGGTTTGGGTGGCCCGTACGACTTCGCCGGTGTGAGTTACGACTTCACCGCAATGAGCACTTTTGTAGAGCATTTCATTCTGAAGAAAACCTACTGACGTCCTAGACTACACCATAGAATGCCTCTAAACTGTAGATGTTTTAGAGAAAAAAGTTAAAGTTTATGTATATTTTGAGCGGGAAATCTTTACATGCCTTGGGCGAGCATTTAATATTAATATTAAGGGCTCAAGCTTTCAGGGAATTTTTTTTGTTGTATTTCCAACAAAATTTCACGATGGGACCGAAAAAAAAAAGTAGTCCGAAAAAAAAGCACCTTAATGGTTTACACGCATAAGGAACGATCTGCTTGTGAAGGTTGAAGATTTTGAACAACGCGATTCCGGGTGGAGCATGATCGACACCCTCAATACTGTCGTAAACATCAACTGGTACCAGCCGCTCGCCGCGGGGCTTTCAACATTCGTTGAGGTGCTCAAGGATATTCAGCGGAGGAGAGCGGTGGTGAACGTGAAAAACGGAGATGAAAAATGCCTTCTCTGGTCCGTCACAGCAGCCCTCCACCCGGTCAACACCAACACCGATAGGACTCACCACTGTCCTAGCTATATTTCCGAGTTGGACTGTACAGGTATCAAATTCCCTGCTACTCTGCACGACGTGAAAACGCTCAAAAGATCAAATAATTTGCGAATCAACGTATGTGGGATAGAATCTCAAACGTTTTCACATTATGCAAAATCGAATAAAAGCGTCATCGTGCCAATTTATTTGAGTGATCATTTAAGTACCGCGAAAATTGACCCGATTCGTCTTCTGATGGTTGAGAGTAATCCAGAAAATGATATGGCTCGCGAGTTAACATCAAGATTCCACTTTGCTTGGATTAAAGATCTTTCACGATTGATGAGCAAACAATTGTCTGATCATGATGGTCGACTGTTATTAAGTGACAGATGTTTGTGTCACTTTACCGTGAAACATGCCTACCACAATCATCGACAAGATTGTATTATTCTAAATAAAGTACGCATAAAATTTCCCGAGTGTAAAGATTTAGCATTTTCCAATTTTCAAAACAAAGGCACCGTCCCGTTTGTCGTTTACGCCGATCTCGAATGTATATTAGAGTCTGTACCGGTTGATCAATTCCAAAATCACGTTTCAAGCCGTAAGACATGTGAATTTCAAAAGCATATCCCGCACAGTGTAGCATACTATTTACATTGCGCGTACGATGAGACTTTATCGGAGTTCCACAGTAAACGCGGTGCCGATTGCATAGATTGGTTTATGCAACAGCTTAAAGATTTATCGATTCAAGTAGAGTCACGCATCAAAAACGTAATTCCGATGGAGTCTCTTACCCAAGTGCAACGCAATCGTCAAATGCGCGCAAAGAATTGTTATATTTGTGAAAAGCCGTTTACCCCTGAGGAGAAAGAGTGTCACGATCACTGTCACTTCACGGGTAAATATCGTGGTCCTGCTCATAATCGGTGTAATTTGAATTTCAGAGAGACGCATACAATTCCAATAGTTTTCCACAATTTGTCCGGTTACGATTCGTACTTTTTAATAAAATCCCTCGCGTCAACTTTTCCCGGTGAAATTTCACTACTACCCATAAATGAGGAGAAATATATATCCCTCACGAAACGCGTTGATGGGACAATGATGCACTTGAGATTCATCGATTTGTTTCGATTTATGGCTAGCAGCATCGATCAATTTTCCAAATATTTAAATGATGCCGACGAACACATAACACGTAAATTTTATAATAATCCAACTCAGTTCAGTTTGATGACTTGCAAAGGCGTTTTTCTCTATAAATACGTCGATTGTTGGAGGAAACTCGATGAAACGCGATTACCTGCAAAGAAGCATTTCTACTCGCACCTCTGCGATGCAAATATTTCAGACACCGATTACGAGCACGCTAAAAATGTTTGGGGGAATTTCATTTAGAGTTATTGGGGGGCTATTCAGATTCATATTTAAAGACCGATGTTCTTCTGCTTACCGATATTTTTGAAAATTTCCGCGCTAGCTGCTTCGAAACATACGATTTAGATCCGTTGCACTACTACACTGCACCGGGACTTGCTTCCGACGCGATGCTCAAGCATACTAATGTAAATTTGCAACTTTCAGACAACCCTGAAATGGTGTTATTGATTGAAAGAGCTATTCGAGGCGGCGTAGCACAATGTTCTAATCGACACGCTCGGGCCAATAATAAATTCATGGGGAAAGATTTTGATCCTAGTAACGTGGAATCGTATCTCACGTATTTTGACGCAAATAATCTGTACGGTGCAGCTATGAGCGTGCATTTACCAATCGGTTCGTTCGAGTGGGAGTATCAGCACATCGATATAACAAACCATCCGGACGATTCGCCGATCGGTTACTTTTTAGAGGTAGATTTGGACTACCCTGTAGAACTCCACGAGGATCAGAAAAACTTACCTCTTTGTCCCGAACATTTTACTCCTCCAGGTAGTAAAAATGCCAAACTCGCGACCACCCTTCACCCCAAAACAAAGTATATATTGCACTATAGAAATTTGAAACAGTGTTTGAGTTTAGGATTGAAATTAACGAAAGCGCACAGAGTTTTAAAGTTTGCACAATCTCCATGGCTTGAGCCTTACATCACTCTCAACACAGACATGCGTAAGCGGTCTAGGAATGAATTTGAGAAAAACTTTTACAAACTCATGAATAACGCTGTGTTCGGAAGACTATGGAGAATGTGCGAAATCATTAAGATGTCAAATTGGTCACAAAATGGGAGGGAAGAGGTGGTGCGAGGACGCTTATTGCCCGAGCAAACTTTCACAGCTGCACCGTATTTGGCACTGATATGGTCATCATTGAAATGAATCGTGTCAAAGTTCACTTCGCCAAACCTATTTACGTCGGTGCATCAATTCTAGATCTGTCAAAAATCTTTCTTTACGATTTTCACTATCATTATATTAAAACCAACTTTTGGAATAAACAAGCCAAATTGATGTATACCGACACAGACAGCCTTATTTATCAATTCAATGTGCCTAATATCTACGATATCATCAAACGTGATGTAGATACAATGTTTGACACCTCTGACTATCCGCCCGACAATGTGTATGGTATTCCCCTTAAAAACAAAAAACAACTAGGGCTAATGAAGGATGAAAATAATGGTAAAATTATGACAGAGTTTGTGGGACCGCGAGCAACGCTGTACACATTTACTACGATGGGTGAGGATGGGGAAAAATATGACAGTGGCATAAAAGTGAGCGCAAGCCTGCCAAGGGTGTAAAAAATTCATCGATAAATAGCATCACTTTTGATGATTATAAGTGCTGTCTGATGGCTCACCAAGAGTTGACTCTTCCACAGTGTTTAATACGCAGTAGAAAACACGAAGTAAGCACGATCGTACAAAAAAAATTGGCTCTGAGTTGGCAGGATGACAAGCGGCAATTGATACCTGGGCAGACCGACACCGTACCTTGGGGGTTTGTCGCAGCCCCCCAATAGCTATAGGATAGAACTGTAGACGTAAAATTCATGTTAATATTTGATGTTTGACACCTCGGACGATCCGCCATCAGGCGGAAAAGGTTTCACCATCAATACGATATTTAATGGATTTGAAAATGTGAATTCATGTACTCGGCAATTATTTATTTATCTATTCATTATTATTAACATATCGAGAAATTATTCACATTCATTTGTTCACCTTGAGAAAAGATTTCAGAAAGTGAAAAAAAGTTTTCAGAAAATGAAAAAAAGTTTCCGGAAAATGAAAAAAAAATTTCAGAAAACTTTTCCCACTTGATTAACACGTAAAAAAAGTTTTCTGAAAGTGAAAGAAAGTTTTCCAAAAAATAAAATGTGTAATAATCGTATGGAAAAATTGCAGATCATCATGATTATCATTATTATTATTATTATTATTTTCATAGTACGAGTATGGCACATGTGCATACAAAAGAGATAAAATGTGGAAATATTTGTATATTCAAACGCTTTTATTGTTATTCGGAAAATACATACAAATTTCGTTACGTGTCTGTTTTATTTATCCAACTATTGTGCGAACTATCAAAACCCAACCACTTCACATAGAACAGATGCCCCCGTTTGCGTAATACTTTCTCCACAAGGTAGCCGTCGGCATATTTCACTTTGCTGAGCTCTTTCTCGTAGAAGACCCCTTCGATGGGATGACCTTGATAATCGGTAAGTTTGCTGGTGGGTGAATTGGTATTTTTCACCTCACTCACGGTGAATATTTCAGTCGTCTAATTGGGTGTATAATCTTTTTCGAATACATTCTTGTACTCGCTGATTCGAACTCGATCGCCTACACTGAATTTCCGCGCCCGATCACTTCGTTTGATTTGCCGAGGCTTGTACACGCTACGATACAGCTGTTTTTCATTCTCCGTGCTAACATCCACCGGTTTCATTCGAATCGTGCGATGTCTGGTGTTGTTGTAGGACTTCATTAAATCATCCAGAATATTAATTCACTCGTACGATCCTTGGAGGTTACACCGCTTCCACATTTTATTTTTCAATGTTCGATTAAAACGTTCGCATATCGACGCCTTCAAGTTGCTAAATGTCGAATACATGTTGATATCGTGATGCTTCACGAGGGCTTTGAATTCACTGTTGTTAAATTCTTTGCCTTGATCAACGTGTAGATGTGTAGGTATACGGCTCGGGGTCAGTATATATTTCATGGCAGCAGTAACATCTTTCCCACTCTTGGACTTTATCGGCGAGGCCAACGTGTACTTGGAAAATATATCGATGATTGTTAGTTGGTATTTGTATCCCTTGTTGTGCGACCTGTATGCGGTCATATCGACGAGATCAGCTTGCCAGGTCTCATCCAGTCCGCGTACATCTACGAATCGGCGCGGATAGTTGCGTCGAGCCTGTCTGTGAAGTTCGGCAGCTATTTCAGTCTTCATTGTTCCCAACTCTTCACCTTTCAATTTTTCGAATTGTCGTCCAACCACTCTGGTTCCTCAATCGATACTAATTCCCTGCTGGTCTGTCCCAGCGTCGGTGTTGCTTGCTCCCCAATATGTTTGATGCGACTCAACGCGTTTTCTACGATTTTGTTATTCATGCGTAGCTATTTCAACTCCTCGTTGTGATTATGCGCGAAACTCTCAAAATTTTATTGAAAAGTATCCATAATATCCACAGCCATAGATCGTGAAGCGGTATTGAGAACTTTTAGGGAACCGGCATCGTTTTCCATCTGCGGATCAGCGATATCACACAATCGTTTGCTGTCTATATCGTACTGATTGTCGTTGGTGGTTTTGAATCCAACACCCAGAGGCCCTCGAATGAATTTTTTACCACCACCACCACGCTCCGAGTGTCGTCCGAATATGTCTATGCTCATCACTGGACGGTCACTGAACAAATGATGATTTTATGTTTACACGCCGCTAATAAACGATTCCGGCCTCGCGCAACTCTTCAATAATGGAGACTATTTCGTTGGAATGGTTGGTATTGCCTGCAGCCTGTGACTTACAAGCAGCCGGAGGCGATCTACAATTTCATTTGGATCATCCCAGTAGACGTAATCAACATCTTGCCCCTCCTTTTGCGCAATCTTATAGTCAGGTAAGCCCTTACCTGATTTTTTCGGCGAGCCGACGTGTTGTGCAATGAAATTTCTATACTTTGCACTTTTTAAATCATCTCGAAGGCTTCCATCGGCTTGGTAACGTTTTCGATGCGCATTTGTCGTCGTTACAATTTTTATGTCATTATTCTTGTTTGCATCATTTACAATCGATGCATCGGGTGATTTTTTGAACAATAATTCAAGTAATCCAGGTGTTCTCTCATAACTTTTATCCCCCACATTAACCAGATTATCATTGAAATTGATCGGTGTATCGCCAATCATCATACCGTTTGTCAACTTTCGAACACCGTATGTGGTATTCAAATCCCTCTTTTTGCTTGTGCTGAACATTTTCAAATATTGCGCCGTGGAATCCGTTGTTTTCTTCACCGGCGTACTTGTAGTAGAAACTTCACCAAACTTCAGTGTTTCATCATTCGCATCCACAAAATTCCCCTCATCCATATCCTAATCCTCCTCATCATCATCGTCATCCCCGGTACTCTCGTCATCTTTTTCTCCTTTTTTCTTCATTGTCACATCCGGTAGTTGCGTTTTAATTTCATGTTTAATATGCTGCTGTCTTGAGGTATCAACCAATTCTCGTAACGGTGTTACTAAAGGCTTGAATACCTCGCCCATAACCTGTTCGGTCGTGTCCTTGTCCAACTTGAGCATCTTATGCTTCCGCCGTATGACATCGGATGCTTTCGTTTTCGTTTTTTCGCTTTCGAACGGAGGTGTTTCATACCAGATGTACCCGTCCCATTTTTTGTAAATTATTGTACTTCCGGAAATAGTTCGTTGTGTTGCCACACACACCCCCTATCAATATTAGGTGGCACGTACACTTGGTTCACTAGCACGATTGAAGATATACCATTTGTCCGGTTAGGGTGGTTCGCTGTTAGGGCTCTTTTTGCGTATGAATTGTGATGTTTGACACATTTTTCATCCTTCAAATGTGTAGTTAAGTCTGAGAAATTCGAAAATCCCATTTTTAAAAAAACGTTCGACGAACGATCCAAACTTCAACTAGGTACATATATCACATCGAACAAATAACTTACAGCACTTTTTAGATCGCATTACATTTTATCTAATCCAAATGAAACCAACTTCGAATATGAAGTTAGGACTGGATACTTACAATTCGCATATTTTATTCTTTTACATTTTTCAATGAAGATTTATAAGTATTAAATGTCAACAGTGATGTTTCTTTTCCCCTTGAAGGTACTGAATCTGACGTGGAAATGATAGAAGCTCGAGCAGCAGAGCCATCGAAACCAGGTCGAAAGAGGGGTGAGGGCTTGGACAGGTATCCCTGGTTATGTACAGACTGCAACGATAAGTTGCCTAGTCTTGAAATGCTCGAGAGACACCATGAAATTGTTCATAATCAACAAGCGAAATTCATGTGCGTACAATGCTGCAATGTGTACGACAAGTATTACGGATTCCTTACGCACGTCAAGAGGCACAAAAACAAATCAAAATTCAGGTAAATATTTCGAAAATTCAGAATTGTAAATAAAACATCATAAATTTTCTGTTGTTTCATCATTCATTTGAATATTAAGTATAGTTTGTACACATGCGGAAATTCATTTTGCGACAGCTAATTCTGCCCTATTACCGAAGTAATTGTCTCGGGAGGAAAATTAACTGCCGCAGGGTCCATTTCTGCGTGTGAGCATTTATAGTTATAATTATTAGGATAAATACGGAACATGATTTTCATTAAAAGTGATTCTCTCGTGGACCATTATTTCGCACACATTTTGAACATTAGTTAAGTATTCTAAACGACTACGAATTTCAACACACATAGAATATTTGTCCAAAAGAATTATCGAACTCACATAGATAGTACCAGATCTCGAGATCACGGATGCTGTTGAAACTTGTAGAGGTGTTTACGTGGCCAAAAATATGAAGCTCCTGATGCATAGAATGATCCCATAGGCCTTTTGTCACTTGACTCATTCATAATATACTACTATCGAGCAATTTATCGGTCCTCTGCTACGGCTCTGAACTAGTTCAACCAACTTGTGTATACTATCGAAACTTTGTCAGCCGACTACAAGAATTAATATCCAATGCGCAAACTCACCATTTTTCAACTCTAACGCCACAGTAAGGCAAACATGTACTACTTAGGAACAAGGGGAATCGAGTTACCGAGAATTATTACACTACGCCGGCTTACGAAAGTAGATGCATTATCTATTGCCAAGCAAAGTAAATCAAAGGACGCTATCAGTCAGTATGTCAATATAATGCTTATATGCAAGTTTGCGCCTGTTCGATACGAATTCCCTCCAAATATGGCGTATTAGCCTTTACACTATCAAACGGGCTTGACCAATCCCCCCCCCCCCCCCCCCCCCCCATTCCCTGACACTGTCAATTGGTTACACAATATGCACCTCACTCTCTTTTCTGACAAATTTTATTTTTCATTGATGAATGTTGAATACCTCCAATTTGACGCAAGTCCTAATTGATGCTTGCACGACATACTCTGCAACACGGTCAATGTTTATTTTCTTACCTGAAGCATTCAAAGGTCTGAAAATAATCACAAAACACCAATTACTCTAAGAAATTATATAGACAATCATGTAAACATTCGTTTCCATAATTAATATTTCTGAAGGGTTATATACTTATCTAATGCAATGGTGTTAGGCAGGTCTGGTTAATTTATTTATGTCGGTATTTAATTTGGAAAGGTTATGTTCTTTAGATATTTCTGTGGGAGAGCTCAAGACAAAGACAGAAACTACGAACCATCACGAAATAACTACAAACCATTATCTATCTACGATTCATTTTCTCGGCTTTTATTCGGAATAGAATAGCCTGGAGTGGTCACACAATTATTTCCACAATCCAGAATCATAAAGCCAGCTCTTTGCGTATCTGCCAGACCATGACAGATCTCGATCAATACACTATACAACAGTTGCCAACCATATAGGTGACTGAGATATAATAAGCATAGAAGAGGGAAAACGGCTCTGAAAGTGTCCCCCAACTAAAAAGAAAGAGAAAATGAAAGCCGTCTACCTTTCTCTCTCTACTCGAGCATACAACATACACCCGTATTCATAGTCTCTCCTTATCTCAAGGATAAAGGACGCCTTGATCAAGGCTTCCTTGAATCTCAGAGGCGTCCTCGTTTCATAGTCACAACTTGGCTCTCCTTTCCAGAAGGAAGACATATTTAGGGATATGTGATTGCTTATGGTTGTAAAACTGCTGATCGAAGCGCCACTCGGCTATATTTAAATCTAACTTAAACCGCTTGGCTCTCATTGTCAAGTTGCGTCAGTTAATGAGAGTGAATAACCTCAAAGAAGTTAACCTGTAGACCGGCTGTGATCTCTGCGTCATACGGGTCATAAGTGCATAGACGCCAAGCGCAAGCGCAAGCGTTGGCTACATGAAACGAAACAACCAATCGCAGTGCCGAAGGTTTCCTCAAGGAAGCTCGAGACCTGCCTTGAAAGAAGGAGGCCAATAAGGCTTCTTGTTCTGTCGAGGAAGTTCTATGAAACGTGAAATGAGGAACAAGGAATCCTTGTTCCTCAAGGAAGGACTATGAATACGGGTGATAGGGTTCCGATATTAGCTCCCAGTGCTACCAATAATATTTTATCTCGTTTGCGCTGCCGAGTTCGTGGGTAGCTCTGCTTCTGTTCTAGGGAGTTTTTAGCGCTGCCAGCTCATTTCGGAACGCACCCAAACAGTTAGGCATTCTACATGGGCACCTTTTATTTTCTTTTTCTTTCTAATAAGAAGGCACTTCCACTTACACGAGAATCTAAAGGTCCCATACTTTATTTTAATACCTCTATGGGATGGAACTTTTTCTTTTCGATTGATATCTGTCAAGCTCTAGAGCAGTCCCTGTATACTTTGCGAGGTTATTTCTTAGATGGTTAATTCCACAATGAAGCATATTTCGAACCGTGTAAAAGTAGTAAGAGTTGTTTCTCAAGAATTATCATCATAGTTCATTTTGTGGCAGTTAAAATTTTCGTATTGAGCTGTGATGTAAACTTAATCGTGTAATTGAGAAACTCCGAATCTGTGAAACGTATAGCTAACAACATAGGATGTTTTCGATTTGGCAAGATCGGTCCTATTGTCTACCGACTAAGAGAAGGCCGTATTTTTTTTTCAAATATAATTAATTTCTACTTTTATCCTATACGGCAAAACAATTTACCATAATGCACAATTTTTAATACGAGCTGAAATAAGTTCTGAAAAATCGTACACTTTACAATATGAATACCTATGCTTGTTTACGTATTATTACATATCCGTTCTACACTCGATTATCCAGCAAACGAAAACGAAATGAGAATTCTTGATTCCAGAAATGGGATTGGGAAAAATAAAATATTATGTTATGTTATGTTATTCGCTCGTATTTGGTATATATCGCAGCCATTTTGACAACTTTTGAGAACGGGATTATATCGCCAGGATGGTAAAATCATGAAACATTTGAAACAATTGTAGAGCGCCCCGTTGTTATGTTATGCCTCGATACATCGCGGTTGGTAAATTTCTCTTCGAAGTTTATTTCTCCAACAGCCGGTCGTGTTCATTAGGCTATCTCACTCACTTGACTACTATGCGGTCCCACACATGCTACACGGCTATGCATGAGTGCGCAGTGGGCGGGCCTACGGTGGTAGCGGAACGTAAAGTAGGGGAACTATATACATATATATACCGCGGTTTTTCCCCCTTTACAGCCCCGAAGACTGTGATATAACGAGGCGGCAACAGTGGATTTGAATGAATATTCTGAAATATCGATCAAAACATAAATAATGGATTTTATAGACAGATCAATACATACCTGGTCCATGTATTTTTATTGGCTTATTTGCATAAATATTCATTGTATATTCATTCATTTGTTTCAATCAATTGGTTGAAAGAGAAGACTCAGCTTTACATTACATATTTATATGTATATAATGTACAACACATAATTTCCTCATAAATCGTCTTAAAATTGAGCTGATAAATCCAGTGAAGGTTCTTAGATTAATAAGTAATGGATCGCTTATGATTGTCAACATCTTACATTCAGTTAGCAAATCCTTCATCAATGACTTTTCTATAATAATTCTCCCTTGCTCAGAATTCTTATAGTCATCCAAAATGTGCCGTATATTTATCTTACATCCACACGCATAGCAGTAATTTTCTTCATTAAATTTGTATATTTGCTGTTGTCTAATAATCTTCACCACATGCTAGAATTCGTTCTCACTTTTACAATTATTCTCAATGAGCAGAGAGATGCATGTGACCCTAAGTAACCACCTATGTGAAGTTGGCAATCCACTAAACGGAAAGGCATTTTTTTATATTTTAATCGATTGTACTCGGTGTGTACCTGATTGTACAACCTTAAATTTCGTTTGTACCTTAAGGGGGAAAAAATATAAGGGGAAGAAAAACTGGTCCGCAACTCAGGTTGAGCTAAATATTTTGCGTTGATGCTATTGTGAAAAGCATCATTTGTACTCGTTTGTACCGATGTTATTTTGAAAAAAAAATTCGATTTTTTTCGATTTTTTTTTCCTCAATTTCCCTAATTCATTTCAATTTTTTCTCCCCGATTTATTTCCTTAATAAATGGATAAATAAATACAATCGTTGGTACAAATGGGTACAAACGATTCCTCGAATGTACAAACGATATGATCGTCCGTACCAATGGGTACAAACGATTTCTCGGTGGTACAATGAAGTGCAAACGATATAATCGTTGGCATAAACAAGTACAAACGATTTCTAGATGGTACAAAAAAGTATTATCGATTTAATCATCGATACAAACGAGTACAAACGATAAAATCGTTGGTACAAACGGGTACAAACGATTTCTCGGTGGTACAATGAGGTACAAACGATATAACCGTTGATACAAACGGTTACAAACGATTTCTCGATGGTACAAACAAGTATTACCGATTTAATCATCGGTAAAAACCAATACAAACGATATAACCGTTGATACAAACGGGTACAAATGATACGATCAGGTACACACCGAGTACAATCGATTGAAATATAAAAAATACCTTTCAGTTTGGTGGGTTGCCAACTTCACATAGGTTAAGTAACCCTGTGTACCCTGATGAAAACAATTTGTGGATAAAAGACCAAGGCATTCGATTCAATACATATTTGTGCATCTTGTTTATACAAGTATTGTCCATACGTTCCAATAATTTTTTCTTTGTTTTCTTACGAAGATTGCAAAGTAAGAAGTTCTATACATCCCTTTTGATACTTGCTCAGAAAAAAATTCTTCTAATCTGCGTTCCTCGTTATATTTAACGTTATTCGAGCTTCTATCTCTTAGTTCTTTTAATCGCAAGAAACAAATTTTAGGGTATCTGTAATCTGACATGGCAAGTATCTTCTCAAGCATATTCAAAGCAAGTTTTAGGATCTCCACCGATAACCGATATCTTCCAAGTCTAACCCTAATCGCATGGTTTGGTGTACTTTGGGGTAGCTCCCTTTCAAAGAAAGAGCTTTGAACTTTTTCCAGCTTGTGAAGATATCTCACTCTCCATATCTGAGTAAATTTTTCAAAGAATCGATATTTTTTTTTTGTTTGTAATTCAAAGGATATTGTGTCTAAAGCCATAGGATGATAAGCATAGTGAATCGGCCCCAGAAGGATATCTGGATCATCATTTCAGGGTATGTCGGTACTAATAAGATACGTTGATCTTGCAAGTTTGATTTTTATCTACCTTGGTTTATGAATAAATCGAAAAAAACAGAAAATCACAAAAATTTTCTTTCTCAAAAACGGCTTTACCGATTAGAATGAAATTTGGTCACATCACGGGACTATATGTATAAAGGCTATAATCAAGAAAAACAACAACTCATAATCTTCATAATAACCATTTGAAACAGGCGATTTTTCTCAAAATTATTTTGTTTCTCCATGATAACGTTTTCGTACGATTTTGAAACTAATTTTTTTTAATAACTTTTTCGATGCAGAATAACCTCTCAAATCCACAAATTGATCGAAAAGATACGCCATATTGATAATAATAAAAAACCGATTTATTTCAATGTTCTTACCCTTGAAACAACAGAAACAAAACTTATTCGATTACTTTGTAAGTGCAGATATTCAAAACAGTAATATGGAAACAATTTGTTTTTATTAAAATACTTTATTATTCAAAAATTAATTATAAACTATGCTTTTGCATACTTATAATAAAACTACACTTTAGAGGATATAAACGTTCCTTCTCAATTATTAGTTCGTTCGGCAACCATAAAATGGCACTGTTATTTAATGTTGGTAATACCACCATTTTATCTCCGACGAAAAACCATCAGACCTGTGGCTTCAAATTGTTCACTAGTTGGTAGCAAGCAGTTAGATAGCTAACCCAATAAATATTAACCGGTTCAAAAGTCATTGAAACAATATCTCTAATAAAAGGAAACTCTTCAGCATCTTCTTCGGATTGTATATGTTTTGGAGTACCCGATATTCTTTCAATGGTTCCAAATACCCTGAAAGGTTGATCCAGATGTTCTTCTGGGGCCGATTCACTATGCTTATCGTCCTATGGTCTTTAGAATCAAAACGCTCGCTTCAAAGTTAGAATTCTGTTTTCGGGTGACATTATCAAGAAAGTCCACCAACCACCAGGCAAATATAACAATTATTTTAGATATTTCGAGATGGCGTTATCGCTGACGTTTTTGATATTGACGAATTACCTAGAGCATCACATTTCCAGTCGTGAGAGCGAATTTTTCACTTATCCGTGGAAGCTGAAGTCACATGGCCTGTTCTCTTACTCTTCAGTGTGCGAGATATTGCATCCTGGCGAAGAAGAGTTCTTAAATGAATATTGAAGTTAATAACGTTGTCGTAATGATTCATACTGAGGAAAAATCGTTATTTCGTGACTTTGGAAGTCTCCGAAAAGGAAACCGTAATAAAACAAAACACACACATATGTCGAAATCTTAGCTCCTCATCTATGCGATGGCCCTTGTAATAGAGCCCTCGTGTGAACCATGCCTGATGCATTGTCCCAGAGTTCCGCAAAGCGGGCCTGCGCCTGATTCCTGGATAGGCACTTCACGTACCCTGGAGATATGCCAGTGAGGCAGTCTTCGTCGCTTGTTCAGCGAGAGGCGCTCTCTCTGGCTAGGTTGTGCGCCAGCTCGTTGCCTTGGATGCCGCTATGTCTTGGCACCCATAGAAGGCTCACGCGATTGTCCTGTGCCAGCCGTGTTAGTAAGGTAACGCAGTCTCATGCCAACACTGACCTTATGACGTATGCGTTCAAGGATTTGTCTACAGCTCGGTTGTCGCTATGAATGTAAATGTGCTTGCATTTGTAGCCCCTGCTCAGAATGTACCTGGCACAGGCTAGTAAGGCATACACTTCGGCTTGAAGCACTGAGGCCGTCGGTCTCAGGCCGAATGAAATGCTCCTTCTGGGTCCCCCGCACCGTATGCGGGCCCCAGTGTCCGTTTCTGTTTTGGACCCGTCTATGTAACACACGAATCCCTTTAGCAAGAGTATTTAATCTGGGCTGTTCACCCAGTTTTCTCTGTGGGGGTAGGTTTTCCCTGAAAGTGTGGGCAAACTAGAATCTGCTGGGGCAATGGTCGCCGCTCATGGGTGGTCTGTGGTGCCCCTACCCGGTGCAGTATTACCGTGTGCCGTACACTGGTGTGCCTGCAAAGCCTCAGACGCCACAGGCGTAACGCCGCTCTTCAGGCCGCCTCCTCCACCATGGTGTGTGGGAGTGGAAGAACCGGAAGAGCCCTCATGGCAATTCTGGGGGTGGTTCTAAGAGCCCTCGTCATACCGCGGATTGCCATCCAGTAGATGCAGTCGTATGCCTTGCGGATTATAACCTTGCCCATTGCAAGCCACCAAATAAGCGAGGCATAAGTGATCTGAGGTAGTATGATGGCTATGAATATCCATTGAACCACTCTCGGTTGCAGTAGCCAGGTTTGGCCCACCGTCCTTCTGCAGGGCTGGTAAGTGGCCGTGGCCCTCTGTGCCTGGTGGTCGCTATGGGTCTTCCACGTAAATTTATTGTCCGGGGTGAGGCCCAGGCAGAGCACCTCAGTGAGAGGGTCAGTTTCGCCCCAAAGATGTCGACATGACCCATCGTCAGATTGCGCTTTCTGATGAAGAGTGCCATCTCGGTTTTGCTGGGATTAATCATCAGCGACTAAGATGCACGCCAGTTCTGAACAAAGTCAAGTGCTTTCTGCATCTTGCTTGCCATGGGAGAGAAGTGATCACCTGTGACGATTAAAGCTACAGGGTCTGTCCGGATAGCAGTCAGACTGAATATTTCCCGCCCAGACAGAGCGACGGAGGGGGACCTTTTCCCGAGGGTCGGGTTGTGAGGAGTCTTAGCTAAGCAGCGCACCTGTCCCCAATCACCTTCGAGCCTTTCCGGAGTGTAGGTTGATTTCAAAGTGAACCCCAGTCAAAGTGCCTCGTCACGGCCTCTTGAATGGCCTGGACCGGCTGGGTACCGGGGAGCTACATCCGAGCTGCAGGGTGGCTGGGGACTTTTGATCATTTCATGGGTTTCATTTGCGGTTGTACCGAGTTCGAAACAAAATTTTATCGCGTAGTAGTTAGGCAGCTGGCTGCCAAAATTTCTAAATGATTTGTTCGTCTGGTAGACATAATTAATATCAATTTTTGTACCATAAGAAACATTAAGGACCGCGTCTGCCACCATAACAGGCCTGCGTTGTCAATTGACAACGCATAAAAAATTTTAGAAAAAGGTGTGCTAAATCATTTGTTCGTGTCTGCCTCTTGGACTGGTGGTCAGAATCATCCTGAAAACGATCAAAATCTAGAAGCAGACATCCAGACCTCTGACTTTTGTAGTAGTAAATTTAAGTTTTTTTTTTGTATGATTTAAAAACGTGTATATGAAATATTTGCTCGGCAAACCTGAATTGTTCGATTAAAAACAATGTGAAGGGCCACAGAAAAATGGTCTGCCACCATGGTAGCGCTGAGTTGTCAATTGACAGCGCTTCAAAAATGTAAAAAAAAGGTGTGCTAAATCATTTGTTCGTGTCTGCTTCTTGGACTGATGCTCAGAATCGTCCTCAAAACGTTGAAAATCCATAGGCAGACATCCAGACCCCTGATTTTCCAACGGCAGACCATTTGAATATAAATTTTTTTTAACTCTACGCTTGCGCCAAGCCACAAGTAAAAAATTCTGCGCCTACAAAATGTTAATGAAAATAATTAATGAAAATATGTAAATTTGAACAACTGGTGAATTTGAAAAATTAACGACGGAGCCAGGAATCGAACCTGGTATCTAGCGATGCTTTACCGGAGACTTACTCCACTAGACCACCTAGCCGCCCTTACTCTGTTGTCATTAATTTCTCTCGTAACCAGTGAGTTCAAATTTGTTTTCATGTGCCCGATTTGTATGAGTAAGAATTTCTTCAATTCTATCAGAAATTCTATCAGAAATTCTATCAGAAATTCTATTAGAAATTCTTACTCATACAAATCGGGCACATAAAAACAAATTTGAACTTACTGGTTATGAGAGAAATTAATGACAACAGAGTCAGGGCGGCTAGGTGGTCTAGTGGAGTAAGTCTCCGGTAAAGCATCGCTAGATACCAGGTTCGATTCCTGGCTCCGTCGTTAATTTTTCAAATTCACCAGTTGTTCAAATTTACATATTTTCAACAAAATTCTCTCGATGATTTGCACACCCGCATCTCATTTGTTAGACGGCATTGCCGTCTTACGGGCTTCTCATCGGAAGCAAAGGATTGGAGGGTAAACATAACATCTACACACTTCAGTCTCCTTACATCGTGCATGCAGAGAAAATAATTAATGTTACATACAAGCAATCGATAGGTACAATTTTAAAAACATATTTCAAGTATTCGGGTTCTAAATCTGTTACCTGCCATCCCGCACGTATAAAATGAACTGTATTGTTTGTCTTTATTTCTTCGAGAGAAGAAAGTGAGAACGTTATAACTTCGTAGAGAGTTGGGACATACCTATACATAGATATATGTGTAGGTATATGCCTATATATATATATTAAATTGTTAAATAATTATTTGTTTAAAAAATTTGTTAATAACTTTTGGGCAATATTATTATTGATGATTGTTGTTCATAGCATGCCGAATGTTGTTGATTTTTTCTAGATTTTTATTAAGTAACAAAGTACGAAAAGTCTGATCGTATACAATTTTTGGCTGGGACGATGCATGACATACATCCTTAAATTTATTTGCGTCTTCTGACGTTGTAATAAACTATTTTTTTTCTTTTTTTTTATTGGATCCAATAAAAAACACTCAACAATATAATAATACTAAAACTATTAATACCAACAAGAAATAGCCGTAATACCAACTTTCCCTTGATTCTGCGTGAACTTCAAAAAATAGTACACCTCAAAATCAGTGACCAAAATGTCTGCCAACTTTTTTTTGTATTCGGGTAGTCCTATTGAATCGAATGGACGCAATTAGAACGACGAACAAATGATTTAGTAGAGCTTTTTATTTCATTTTTACAACTACGTCCCGTGATAATGCAGGGCCCTGGATGTCTGCCTCTGGATTTTCAACGTTTTGAGGACGATTCTGACCATCAGTCCAAGAGGCAGACACAAACACATGATTTAGTACTCTTTTTTTTTTACATTTTTGTAGTGCTGTAACTCAAAAACGCAGGGACGTTGGACCTTAATTAATTGGACCAAATCGATTTGTATTGATCTGAACTTTCATCCCTATCGATATGAAAAACGAACAAATCATTTACCAAAATGTCAGCCAGCTCCCTAACTATAATGTTGCTCGAGTAAACGGAGGCACCGTTCTTTAAATGAACTCTAACATTGAAATTTTTTTAATCTTCATTGATCATACATACTTCATTTTGGGCAAGAAACATTTACGACAACTGAATCATCCGTCAATTTGGATATTTGACACTTCAAACTGTATTAGACGTATTTACAATAAAAAATTGTATATATACCGTGTGCCCATGAGGAAAGTGCGCACCTTATGCGCGCGCGTCAAGTCGTTTGAATCTTACTGGCTGACAGTTACCGCCTGATTGAGCAGCCGACGCAATGCCAATCGCGATTTTCAGGAACTCGGAAGAGGTTATGATCACAAGGGAAGCGCGAAGTTTTGGCAAAGTATTTTATTAATAATGACTTTCGGATTACAGTGATAAATAACGTGTGTCTGATTTATTTTACTTCGGATCAGTTCCGAATCGACGAACTGTTTTTTGTAACAACACCGACAGCAGTTGCCCACAGGTAACGGTGCGCTCCTAGGGACATTTTCTGACAGTCGCGATTGCTATTGCGTCGGCTGCACGTCCGTAAAGCTGACCCCCACACTTGCTCGAAAAATTTCCAAAAATCGTAGATTAAAGAGTTATTTATGACCTGTACAATGCTGCAAACTACGATTTTTGAGTTCGTTTCTGTTACGAGGAAATCAATTTTGAAAAGTGGGGGGGCCAGCTTACCGAAAAGGTAGCTCCCCCGAAGTGAAAAATTTTTTTAAAAATTATTTTGAACACATGAAAATTGAGAGCTAATTCGGAGTTCCTGATATACATACATTGAAGTGCTATGAAGAACTATGCATATACTGTTAGCTCTTAAATCGCTGAACATTTTTCCGTAAGATAGAATTCGCTGCGATGAATTTTAAGGGTAGTTCTCTGATGATCGAAAATGAGTCGGAGCGGGGGGTGGTCAGGGGGGAATAACTCAAAAATTAAATTATGCATATCCTGTCAGCTCTTAAATCGCTGAACCTTTTGCCGTAAGAAAGAATTCGCTGCGATGAATTCCAAGGGTGTTTTTTTTCCTTCGTTTTTCATCAAGGGTTGAATATCAAAATTGTCATCGTTGATATTTAAATGCTCCTAATTCACGTAACATGCCAGTACTTATGATTTGGATTTTTTTTTTTTCTTTATGCCGCTCATCGTGATCGGGTGTGGATGTATCCATAGGGGTTGTTTTTACGACATTGTTCTCAACGTATATCAGGAGCTCCTAATTACCTCTTAATTCTCATCTGGTCAAAATAATTAAAAAAAAAATTTTTTCACTTCGGGGGCGCTACCTTTTCGGTAAACTGCCCCCCCCCCCCCTTCCCACTTTTCAAAATTGATTTTCTCGTAGCAGAAATGAGCTCAAAAATCGTAGGCTGCGGCATTGTAGAACTCATAAATAGCTCTTTAATTCATGATTTTTTTAAATTTTTCCCAGCAAGTGAGGGGGGCCAGCTTTACGGACGTGTCGGCTGCTCAATCAGGCGGTAACCGTCAACCAATAAAATTCCAACGACTTGACACACGCGCATAAGGTGTGCACTTCCCTCGTGGACACACGATACACATAGTTAATATATATATATGTTAATAGACATATTTATAATTCAAAATTGTAATGAGGTTTTAAATACTGTCCTCTCAAAAAATTAATATTCAGAGTAATTGTTCACTATCATGTACAATTAATTATGATTCACATTACGATACGAGTATAAAAAAAAACCTTTTTTCTGACAAGTGTGAGATTGCAACACTCATCAGAAAAAGTTTTTCAGTCTAGTATCAGACGAAATTTTATTTTCCGTGGTGTGAAAATGAACATTACTGAGAATGTCAACTTACAATAATGTTCTCAATTCATCGTGATTTTTATAGTAGGACCTCTTTCTTCGTGAACCGCTCTAATGCAACTATCTCAACCTAACTCTTCGATAGTCTCACCAACTTCTTTTTCATATGTTTTAAAGGTGTTCCAATGCATTTCTGGTATATTTAGTATACTGAGTAATTTATTCAAGTGGATATCTTTATCGTCAAAAAATATATTTATTTATATTCAATACAAATTTCATAATCCAAATGAGCGTTAATTTTATCAGTAGCACAATTCATACATAATTTTCCCACATGCGTTGTTGTTGTTCATAAATAATATAAGATTGTCTATACATAGATTGACCCAATCATTATGAATATTCAAAACTACCGACTTATTGCAGCTTTTACATTTGTATCAGAATGCGTTCTAGATCCAGCTTACTTGGGTTCCTTGGAAGTGTGAACTTCGCAAATAATTCGCAATTTTGACAAGTAATGTAAAATATGGGTGAAAGCCCAGATCGCTTCTCTTCATTTATATCCTCCAAGGAAAGTACCGATGTACACTTTTTGCATCGCAATTGACGAGCAAGTGTTTGTGTGTGTACAACACGGCCACCGTCAATTGCATTATTATTAAAGACTTCTTTTAGACTGTGAATCGATTAGCCAACTTCACCTTGTTGCATTTGATTATCATAAACGTTTTTGAAAACTTTTTTTCCTCCAATAATACCTGTTTTCGCTCATTGTTTCGAATTAGTAATCCACATATTGCTGGTTGCTTTAGCGTCCTTCACATTTAAAGTATTACACGCTTGTACGTGAACACATACACCGAAGTAAGGAATGCGGTGTTGCCAAATTATATACTACGTTATTTAAGTAGAAGGTTGAAACTCTTTGACTTACTGCGTCCCAAGGGTACTTCGTTAAGGGCTTTGTTGAAGAGTTTCCGGGAGCTGGATCTGAGTTTGTCCAGCTCTTTGCTCTACCACGGGACCTTAGACTTTCTCACCTTGGGCTTCCCGGAGCATGTTTCCTCAAAAACCTGGATTATGGAGAATCGTAAGTGAGTGACTTGACTCTCTACCACGCTCGTGTTGTACAGACGGCTACATGGTCCTTGGAGCCTCCATCGGAGCTTCTTATTATAGGAGAGTCAGTCTGTGGCCCTGGGATTCCGGCAAATCTCTGACGATTCCACGTCAGAATCTCCTACAAGAGAGAACGTGATGTTTCTGTGATCTGAGAGTGTGTCTTCTTCCTGCACCCGACAGTCGTTGATTACATTCAACAGCCTGGGGCCGCAGAGTGTCACGTCTATCACTTCCTGCCATATAGGAGGTGACGAAGGTCGGTCGCGAGCCCTTCTTCAATATAGTGTTACAAAGGGTGAAATCACCCGTTTTGCCCCCTTTTAATGATCTAGTAGTCATCATAGATAAAAGACGTTCATAAACCTCTTATGTCTTCCAAAAGAATAAGGTTGCTGCGTCAACCAACATTATTGTAAAAACAGTCTTGTTTCAGACTTTAAACGAGAAACACATATTTCGCAATTAAAGCTTTTTCACAACATTTTATTCACGCTTTTGATTTTGACTTGATAATTAAACTCGCGGATCCATATTTGTTTCCGTAACGTCAAAGAACGTTACAATATTAAGCTCGACCGTTGATAGGTATTCTGGCAAGGCTGTTCCCCTTTCGTTGGTATCGAGCTGCCCCAGACAGCGCAGTGCGAATTTTCATTACAGCCAATCACCAGGTGTAGTCCCCTGTCAGTACAGTACCTGACAAGGTCCCTGCGCCCCCTAAATCGATAATCCCACCCTTCGCCCGTCTTAGTTTAATCAATGCTACTGTCAGGTCTCTGCTGCAGAACTGGCTGACTCTTAGTATACGATGCCTGTTGCTTATGAAGACTGCTGCCCTCGGGCCGGGTCCAGCCGCGCCTCACTCGTACACCAGCACGCGGTTCCTTCGGTCTAGTCCTGAAACATGTCCGTTGATAATCCATGGTTCTTGAATGGCTGATATGTCTGTTTGCTCTACGGCTAAGCTGCAGCTATGATTAGCTAAGGCTGCTTTGCAGTTTTGCAAGTTGATCTGCCAATACTTGATCCTCCTAGTGGTCATTGGGCCGGGACGTCAACTTCGCGGTTTCGGGGATGAGAGTGTCTTGTTACCGAGCCTCCCTCTCCCCTTCATCCACAGGGTCCTCAGCCACGTAATACCACTATGGCAACACCACCGGTGTGGGGTTGCACTTGGCAGTTTCCTGTAAAAATCTGCCAGTACGCTCTCCCGCCTGGCTCGAATGAGCTCGTCGGCCCTTGGGGGGCGATCCCTAGACCTTACGGTATAGCCTCCTCTCCCGGTGGTATTATTTGTACCTTAGACCGCGGAGCTTGCGCCGCTGGTCCTTGAGCCCGAAGGGGCCATGTCTTTCGTCGGAAAAATGGCGTAGGAGGGCCCCGTTGACGGTTTTGACAGCTCTTCCCGCGACGCTACCTTGACCTCGCTTTTAGTTGGAGGGGCCGTCGGTCCCTTCCCCGTCCTAGGGTAGCCCTCCTTAAAGGAGATATGCCCCAAGCTGAAGTGGGCCAGGAGAAGACCCTCTTCTCTGAGCACATCCCTAGATATGGCGGCCACGCCCAACACAACATGGACAGACGTGGGTCCATCTTGCCTATCCCAGACCCTCCAGAGGTCGGTCTGGAGACCAGCGTTTTGGTGCTTTAGCCTTCTTATGTTGACCTCCGATCCCACCGGCAAATTAGGGATGGTCATCATCCTCGTAAGCCTGGGCAGTTGCTCCCTTTCCAGAATTTGGAAGGAAACCCCCGCCCAAAGCGTCAGGATGAGGACAGTTTAACGTAGTCAGGTTAGCGCCCCTTCAACGGAGCACGAGACCCATAGGATGCCTTGGTTGCACCGGTACTGCTCGGAGCGAGGATTCTCCTTCCCTTCTGGGATGGAGAGCATCGCTTCTCCCAGCGCATGTACCACCAGGTCACCCTGCTTGACGTCGAGAGTGGCCTCGGAGTAGTTGGCGGGGTGGATAACCACCCTCCGGCCTCTCCTTACCCTCGTACCGTAAGTCCTGCGCCCGAGCGCCGCCCGGCCTCTTTTGGGAGCCAAGTGGACTCTTCTGGGGCATCTTATCGGAGGGGGTGGATCTTTTCAGACCTGTTCGCTACATCGGCACCCGGTTACTTGTTTGTCGCACTCTGGTGACGGCTTGTCCAGAAACTGGTGGTCCCTTTGCGGAGTGCGTGGGTGTGGAAGAAGAGTCCACTGCAGAGTTCTTCTCGGAGGAGTACTCGGAGGCCAGCTTAGCCTTCCTAGCCCTCTTTCTCGACGACCTACTACGGTGGGCTCTACTTCGCGATGCTTTCGACGGAGCGTCAGTCCCGGTTTGCACCGGGGCCGCCTCCCCCGCAGTTGCCGCGATTGCCGAAACCGTCAGACAGCGATGTGTCATGAGTAATGAGTTTAACGGCTCCTCGTCCACCCGTAGACCTTTGATCCTAATTTCATGCTTTGTTGTTGACGAGTTTGTCTACGTGGAGACCATCTCGTCGTATTCTTTTCTTAAATCTAGGTTTTTCGGTTCTAAATCTATATGAGTCCCACGATTATGCTGGAAGGGACGGTGCGCCCTCACAGAGCCTGCTATATGGGGATAAAGCAAAATACAATAGGGTGGCGCCCGATACCCGAAAGGCACTGTCCCCGACACTGTACCCCAGTACCATTACAGATCTCTGCACGATAGCTTCCACCTTGGCTTCAGAAGTTGGTCCGCAGCTGGGCCTTAGTTTCCCTGGGCCAGTTGTCGCGTCAGCCATATTCTGTATAGCCCCGCCTAACCAAGTCGTCGCCTGCTCTCGTCTCAAAGACCGGTCTCTAACCGGCATTCTAGTCCCGGATCCGTATGTGCGGAGTCATCTCTGGCCGTTCTCCTATCCGGCACCTGGAGTTGCGTTGGGTTGGTGCTCAACCTGTAACCCTCACCTCGTATAGAACTTGGGGTCCAAAGAATTCAAGTTAAACATTCATAAAATTTTTAATTAATTAATGTCCTTCAGTCTCCTAGCAACTTTTTCAAAACCCGATTTCCAATCGGCTATCTCAGCAGCGAATAAAGATTTTTAGATTTTTCAGCTTTTCAAACGCGATATAAAAGATTCATTATTCTTGTTTCAAGTGAAATAAAGTTATCGGAATTGCGACAACGCGTTCGAATTTTATTCACATTTGAAATCGGTCTCGTTTTTTTTTGGACGAAACTGTATATAAATTTGAATAGATGTACCCATCTGTGGAAATGTACAGAGAAAACTTCGGTAAATGTGGATTGGCAAGTTGTAAAAAAGATTCATTTCAATCCGATTCCGGCTATTGAATCTGAGTCTAGAGAAGAAGCAGTGACCCTGGGTCTTAAAAATTGTTAATTGTAAACTTCTAAGGAGAATATAAAACCTCCAAATATTGTAAGATTTTATTAAAATTGCTGGGGGTGTGTTTTTACGTGGAATGTAGCCGAATCAGGTGAAAAAAATGATTATCATCAGTTTTTCATCTCCCCGTGCGCTACTATAGTGAATTAGTTGTATTACGGTACGGAGCAATTACATAGGTCTGTTTTTTTGTCTGAAAGTTCTTTTACTGGAGTGTTAATATTCGTGAAAGTAGTCTGGAATGTAATATAACGACATTTATATGATATACTCTATGTCAAATTCAGCAGAATTAGCTGAAACTGTGTTTAAATGGAAAATAGATACAAACTACAGGTTGCATGAAATAAAACTACCTATATCTAAAGTTTTAGTTACACTGGTCAACAGTGGTTTTGTTACCCTTAATATTTGAATAGTCTTGGTAAGATTTGATGTCAAAGACCCTAGAACTAAGCGTAGTTTTTAGAAATTGACTCGTTATTTATTCGATCGGTGTTTTCATATATATCTTAACAAGCAATATTTAGATGGAAATGAAATTTTTTTTAATATCTCAAGTTCATCAAAAAAATACTATACAGCTCTGATATTCTAAATCAGCCGATCAAAACCTGTATTTATCATGTACACTCGGGGACAATGAATCTGAGACAGCTAATTTTTTACACTAGACAGTTATGTTGGCAACACAGAGAAACCTACAACGCTATAGTGAGCCTAGCGCGAATTGAACTCAATCTCAATAAACATAACATAACCCGTTTCAACATGACGGTTTAGTCAGTTGTTATTGTCAGTCGCGTGCCCGTTTCTCAATTATATCTATCGAGTGTGAAAAGCTGTTTTATTTCTAGAGCGTCGGTGTGGTATGTGGAGTGGAGTAGCTCTACTTCACCTAAAGAGTGTGTTGAGGCGCCGAGTGCATAGTCCTTTTTATTCACTTTGAACTGGTCTGCCTTTGTCTCACTCGGTAATACTGGTGCGCGTTTAATCCGCTCGCGGCACGTCAAATTTGCCCGCGGGTTTTCAAACTGTGACTGTCACGTTATAGCTGTTTTCGATCGATATGAACAAGCAATCTGTGGGTGGTTTGAGCAACATGCTCAATCTGAATCTAAATCAAAGTGCATTGAAGATTTGTCGTAGTTGCGGCAAAGGTCCTCTAAGGGACAAACCAACCCTTTGTTCAGTTTGTCATTCTCAGTACCATAACTCTTGTGCGCTAAAACTTTCGAAATGTGAAAATGGGGGCTACGCAAGATGTTGTGGTTCTCGCCCATCATCTCCAGCAGCCGACGCGGCCTCGGCGGCGTCGTGTCAAGATCGTTCCTGTATAACTAAGGAAGACTTAAATTATATCCTATCTAAATTCTTCGATAAGTTCCAATCAAAACAAGATGAGCTTAATGCATCTATGAAGGAACTGGCGAACGAGCAAACTCGTCCTCGAGAGTCACTCGAACTGTCATCAGCCGCAGTGACCGCTCGGCTAGAAGAATCCGATAAAAGGGTTGATTCCATAGAGGCTGGACTTATCAATCTGCAAGCTGTGGTTGCTGAATCACATCATTCAGGATTCTCCGCGGATAGTATCTTACAAGAGCTCGAAGATAGGAATAGAAGGGCTGCCAATATTAGAATGTTTGACATTCCTGAAGATCCTGACCTCCCTCTTCAAGATGCCACCCTGATCCTTGAACCGCTAGGTGTTTCCACGGCATCGCTCCGAGCAACCCGTCTTGAACCATGGGCCCCAAGAGGCGTAAATCGTAAAGCTCGGCCGCTGTTAGTTACTCTCAACTCTCGAGCTGATGTACTTCACGTGCTTAAAAATAGATCCAAGCTCTGTTTGCGAGCCATCCATGTCAAGAGTGACAAAACAGCAAAACAACGCAAGCAGCTCATAGGGGCCAGGACGCAACTAGATGAATTAAAGAAAAATGGTGAAGGAGGCGAATGGACGATTAAATTTCAAGGGGGCATATCCACCGTGGTTCCGAAATCTGCCTCGATTTCAAAAAACTAACACCCGAGAGTAGTATCCGGCTATATTATCAAAACGTTCGCGGCTTAAAAACTAAGCTGCTTAACTTGAGCTCATCTCTCGGATCATGGTCGAAAACTCATGATGTTTTTGTTTTGACGGAAACATGGTTGGACAATAACATACATAGCGCTGAACTTGGCTTCATTAGATTCAACGTATTCAGGTGTGACAGAAGTGTAAATACGAGCTCTTGTACTAGGGGTGGAGGGGTCCTCTTCGCAGTTACTGATGCATTAAGTAGTCGCATTATCCTCTCTCCCAACGAAACCATCGAACAAATCTTCGTCTGTGTAACGGTTGCGGGTCGAGCCACTGTGGTTGGAGCAATATATTTACCACCTTTATCGGCGCCTGCCACGTACCAAGCTCATTGTGACAGCATCCACTCGATCCTTACTATGATGCGTTCATCCAACCTGCTCATCCTGGGTGATTTTAATCTCCCCAACGCGTCCTGGTGATCCGATGGTACATTTAATCTTTTCAAGGTCTCTTGCCTCGGGTTTATTCCCGGATATGTGGAAAGTGAGCTCAATCACGTCTATTTTCAAATCAAGCGATAGGTCCTGTGTTTCAAATTACAGGCCTATTTCGGTTTTAAACGATATTCCAAAACTTTTTGAAGCAATTATTTGAAAAAAATCAACTCCGGAGTTTGAAAGGATTATTGTTGCTGAGCAGCACGGGTTCTGCAGAGGTAGATCCACGGTCACGAATCTCGCACTATTCTTTAACTATGTAATCGAGGCATTTGCGAGGGGCCATCAGGTGGACTCTGCGTACACTGACTTTTTCAAGGCTTTCGATCGAGTTAACCATCGTATTTTATGCGCTAAGCTGGGGGCTCTGGGTTTTTCGGGTGCACTCCTAGCGTGGCTCGAGAGCTACCTGACGGGGCGGTCGCAAGTAGTTAGAGTCAAACCAGCTGTCTCTAGAAGCATATCTGCACAGTCTGGTGTTCCGCAGGGCTCCCACCTGGGGCCTCTCTTATTCAATGTTTTTATCAACGACATTCTCGAGGTGATAGACGGTTCAGAAACACTTCTCTTCGCTGATGACATGAAAATATTTTGTATAATTATCTCAGTTGAAGATGCACTTGATTTGCAATCGGATTTGGATAGGGTGGCGGAATGGTGTGCTAACAACGAGATAATGCTCAATGTTCCAAAGTGTCACATAGTTCATTTCACCAGGAAGTGAGCTTCTATTCGCCCAGTCTACTATATTAATGGAGAGCCCCTCAGTGTGGTCACTTCGGTGCGAGATCTGGGAGTCATCATAGATGATTCATTATGTTTTACCGATCATACTAAGACAATCATAACTACATCGCTCAGGATGCTGGGATACGTCAGGAGAGTAGCTGCAAACTTTAATAACCGTAAAGCGATTCTAACTCTATACACGGCTCTTGTTCGGCCTTTCCTCGAGTATGCATATGTTATCTGGGCGCCTCACGCCCGAGTCTATTGTACACTCATTGAGCAGGTGCAACATAAATTTCTGCGGTTCGCTGCGTTTCGTCTTGGTTTTCCGATGGACTCCTGTGATCACGATTATACAGGAATAAGCGTATTTCTAGACCTTAGGTCACTTGAGAGCAGGAGACATATAGCCGACCTCGTCTTTCTGTACTGTATACTTGACAATTTGCTCAGGGTGCCTGGTTTTAGCGCACTTGTTCAACCTCGAGGGGCAACCAGGAATCCAGACCCTTTCGTGATCCCATTCTTCAGAGCTAACTATGGCTATCATAGTTGGCAACCGCGTGTGCTGAGGCTAGGAAATAGACACGCCGGAGACGTCACACTCTTCGGTGGGTCCCTTTCCCGGTTAAAATCGACGCTGAACAATTTATACAGTGCTGGCTGGGTCGAGTGATCACATATTCACTGCTCTAAACGGTGACTCCTGTTTGCCCTCTCTTTATGTTACAGATTCTTTCATTAGTTCCTAGTCCTCGATCATGTAACTTTAGCCTAATTGTCGTTGGCCGCGCGGGCTGAGGCGATGCTGACTAAGCCGTTGGTTTTTGTAAGGCTGGTGGCGTCTACCAGCCCGTAATTGGGGATACTCCCCGTTTATATCAAATAAATAAATAAATAAATAAATAACCCATGACCGTGTCAATACAAAAAGTCATTATCCCCGCTATTCTACGGTCATGGGTTATGTTATGTTTATTGAGATTGAGTTTGTTTCGCGCTCGCTGCCTACTATGGCGCTGTAGGTTTCTCTGTGTTGCCAATATAACTGTCTAATGTAAAAAATTGACCGCCTCAGATTCATTGTCCCCAAGTGTAGGTACAAGTATTCAGAAAAGTTTTTCATCACAGACCTGTTATTTGCCTCATCAACATGCTGTACATGGACAAATGGACTCGTTGACCAGAGTGTATGAAATGTCTTGTCAACTTGTACGTTATGCAAAAGTCTAAAGTGGAAAATTTGAAGAAAAAATAAATGTATGGTTTAGAAACTAATATTCATTTGGAATAATGTAAAGGCTTGCCGTTTGTCAAACTCTTACGTTACAAATTATTTAATATCGCTCAAAGTCACTATTTTAAAATTTTATTGCGAGTTACAATAAATCCAAATTTGAAATCTTAGCACTCTAAACATATCGTTATAGCACGTTTAGCTCATATAGGCAGGCAAGATTTATAAGGCTGTAGGTTTTTAGTAGAATAGAAGGCAAGATCCTAGAACTTTTATCGTTATCTCTCTCAGTTAAAAAAATCCAGGATCTTGCTTTCTATTCTACTAGGAACTTACAGCCTTATAAATTTTGCTCTACAGAACAAAAAATATATTTTGTGAAAGTTCTTCTTCGAATCACCTCTTACCAAGATCATTGATAATTTAAATTATTATGCTCAGATTTTGACTATAAATAATGTATTTCCAGCTGTGAGGATTGTGGAAAATCTTTCGTTCATAAAAAAGTATTAGAATCACACAAGGCAATTCATAGCGAGGACCGGCCCCATATTTGCCAAACATGTGGCAAGGCATTCAGGCAGCAAAGCGCTCTCTACATTCACAGTCGTTGTCACTTACCGGACACAATGAAAAATCGATATCAATGTGACCAGTGCGACAAAAGGTAAGAAATTGTTTATTTTGATTAGAGTATAGTTTATAGAATAGTTTCGTACCTTGGTTTTCATAGCTGTTAATCATGTCTACCGCAAATACGAGAAGAGATAGCAAATTTAAGAGGGGAATTTGGTGAAAATTGATTGGTTTAGTCAAAAAAAAAGATTTCGCTATTTAAAGGGTTGAATTAAAAAATCCAGCACAACAATACAGACTAGGATACTGATAAGAGAGATCGGAGCAAAGTGAGGCAGGTAAGAATAGCAATAATTCTCTTGTTTTTGGATTTTCTCGAAGTTCGGAACTTCGCTACAAAGGGCAAGAGCAAAAAAATTAAAATGATAGATTCTCATCAATAATAAGTAAAAAAAAAAAAAATAGACAAATGTCATTTGAACAATCATTATTATGTCCTTTTCCGAAGTGCCCCACCTTGCCGCGGTCTCCCCTATGTATAAAAGAAAATCAATTTTCTCTGATGAGCGATGACCGAGAGGTTATTTACTCGTTGAAACCGCAAACTACTTCTGATTACATCGCTCATAAATTGCATGCAATCACTTCAGTTTGTTTGTAATCTAGAAATCACTGAAAATCTGTCTGAAACCGTTTAGATATTCTTGAAATTAAACTTTTTCTTGAAACGTGCCAAAGGTAAACAACCAACCATCAACCATCAACCAACTTGATTGGTGCCAATGAAATTCACAAACTAGGTATATGAAATGAAAATTTATGCACTTGTATGGTAATAATACACTGCTGTGGAATTTAATATTCACGATAATGAATTCTTCAAACACACAACGTAAAAATACAGTTTTTTCAAATGTGATATTTATCTTGACCTCGTAGTTTATATATGACAGGATCTTAGAAATGCAGGTCGTCGGAAAATCATCAAATTGTTTTTAATGTCTATATTTCGGCCACAGATTGGGCCCTCCTCAGGAAAACTTCTTTATTGTATGCGCATCTACATAGACTAACTAAGGAGAAATTTTGACATCATTCGTAATACAAATTGTTATAACCAGTGCAATTAGATTATAGTTATTACTTATTAGATATATAGATATTAGTACTGACCTTCCAAATTCGGACCATGTGCTTAGAATCGTTTGCCATCAATCATCGGATAAAAATGATTTAATATTTACAAGGAACATCACAAGTAGGGGAGTATAAACTCCCGAATGAAAAACAATGTCCATAAAAAGACAGCCATTGATTGAGAAAGGAAGCTAACCTTATATACAGACGGAAACAGTAAATGAGTGGCCAAAACAAATCGCAGTCAAATCTTCATTAAGCTACTAGATCCTTCCCAAGCTCTTTCTTTCTCCTCCTCTACTAACACTCCATTCAAGTTATATTAGAGTTATGAAATCACCAACATGAAATCCGGCGAAAAAGTCCTGTAATCTCTGCAACGATCTCGTGGCAAGAGAACAAAAAAAGTTGACCTTTAAGCTACTATTTTATTATCGATATGTGGATAACATTCTCACAGTTGTACCTGCAGAATTTATTCCTCAATTATTAAACGTTTTTAACGAGATCCGCTCCAGATTACAATTCACTTGCGAGGCAGAGGTAGATAATAAAATAAACTTTTTGGACGTCACTGTCATTAACAATTCATCGATGATTCATACGAACTGGTACCAAAAATCTACATGGTCACAACGTTACTTGGATTTCACCTCCCACCGTCCGAGATCATATAAAATTCGGATTCTTACTAATCTTATGGGTAGAGGCATAAAATTGGCGAATAATTGTTACCATGAAGGAACTCTCGAAACTACGAGAGAGGTCTTGTTAAAATATGGATTCCCTCCTTATTTACTTGATAAAACTATTAAAACTAGAGTCCGTAGAATTTGTGGCATGAATGATAATCACAATGTGATTTGTCAAGAGAATAATAATCCGTCAAGTTTTATCGTCATATCGTGCGTAACCTTTAGACCATTAAGACCATTATACGGTTTAAGCTAACATACAGTACGGTTTGACCATTTGTTTGACTATGACAATGTTTAAATCTTGCACGAAAAACCTCGCTATTATAAACGCATTATTCTCGAAATGTGTAACATTGTAAGTCATACGGACTCGGTCAACCTTAGGAAAAACATACTTTGGGAAAGAAAAAAAGTTTTTGTTTTGGTATATTCTGAAAGTAGGTACTGAAAACTATTACCGTGATTTTTTCGTAGCTTGTGAGACTTGAAGATTAGTATCGATCGAGGAAGGACGGATGTTCGCAGATCGCTTGTCACGTGCGGAGCGGTATGGCACGCGACGACTTAACCCTCTAGGTTTTCGCAGAGGTTTATTCTTATTTTTATAGTGGATACGTAGGTGATCGTCCTCTACAGGGCGATCCCTGGGAAATGGATTGGAGGATTTGATGATAATAATGTAATAGAAATGTTTTCTATGAATCCCAAGTTTTAATGAAAAGATGGCAACAGAAATGGGAGACGGGGAAGCTTACAGGAATTTCTTATCTTAATGTTTCCTACTCACTCTTCGGTGACTTCTGATGTCTCACTCGTTTACACTCACTGATCACTATTCTTATTACTACACGTCTCTACAGAGTTCGTGGCTCGAGCCTTTGACACTTATTCTAACTTCGAAGGCTAATGTCGCGACGCGAGACGCTTGGATCACCGCGTGTAGATTTAAAGGAATGCTCTCTCTAATCGTCGGAGATCCAAGACTTATAACTCTATACTCGACAGCTTTGAAGGAGCCTGTTTCCGTTGACGTTGGTTTGATCCTGTCTCGAACGGGACTAACTTCGCTCGCTCGTGCGACACCCCTTGGAGCGTCGGGCAGCGAGCGAGGTTTTTGCTGAATTTACAATTTTGAAACAAAGGCTCGCCTCGCGACGTTCATTCCTGCAGCGCGTGATCTCGCGTTCGCCTGATCCTGGTGTTGATTACACCCGGGATCTGGCGGGCGCGGAGACGCTGACGTCGCTGACGGTCAACTACGCCATTGCGCTTTGGTCGTGCCACGAACTGTTTTATAAATGAATATATTATATGAATTTAAAGCTAAGCTTCCTCATCTCTTCTAAAAGCGGTATTAATAATTATTGACATTGGTATACATGCGTGCGGCGTTCGTGACACGCTTATAGTTTCTGAACTATATGGCGTAGCCGGGTCAAAATTGAACATTTTTCGGGAAGAAACTGTTCTATGCCTCGGATAAGTTTCAGGGCACTGCTTTAAACATTGACCGAATCGCTTACAATAAAGAAACCAATCGATTCTTTTGTTTCCTTGCAATGTACGATTAAAATAACAATGCTCCGTGATTTAAATACAGGACTTATTTTGTCAAGAACAGCACAGCACTCAACTTTTGTGGGAAATATTTTTCTCTAAAATCTAAAGAAAAAAATTTCTCTGTATTATCAATTTTGAATTATGAATGATTTTTAGCACCCAAACCCGCACCTAACTTTTGTGGAAAACTTCAAAATATCTTCCTAGCTATCCAATTTACCCAAACAAAAAGTTTTGGAGATGCGTTCTTTCTCGATGAAAGTCATGTACATTCTGACTGGACTAGACGTCAACAATACGACAATTTTCTGGCATTGTATGATCCTCTAAGATTTTTAAATATTTCGTAACTCCATGTTACATGTAAAAATTGGCAAAATTACTATTGGTACTTGTGGAAAACATAATTTTATAATACTGATGTACAACTCCTCTGGTCTAATTCTAGATATTTTTCAATGTTCAATACTGATTTACCTTTTGTTTTTTGGTTGTTTTTTAACATTGTATATAATGCATTTTAACGTCAGATTCTCGCTGTAACTCGGCTACCCGAAGTAGTCATCGAGAACTTATCGTGTATACATTAAATTGACGATCCGCGATGAAAGCTGGAAAAATTGATTTTTTAAAAGATATCGCGAGCTTTTGGTGAGCCCCTGGCGTGATCAACAAGCTTTTCAATCGTCAGCTGCGCTATCCGCGGCTGTACTCTTCTGCACCAGATAGCTCAATACCGTGGAGACGAGAGGGGTAATTTAATAATAATAATAATAATGGAGAGATTAATAATAACAGTGAAAGAACGTACACTCGAAACGCTACGCAATTTACTAAAACAATAAAACGAAATAACATATTCTATAATACAAACTGAGTTTAATGAATATAAAGTGTTCTTCCTCTTCGAGCACAACTGTAAGAATGTCTGTAAGTGTGTTTACATTTTGGAAACTTACGCTTCTGATGCGAAGCCCGTAAGACAGTCAATGACCGTCTGATAATTGAAATGCGGATATGCATTATCAATATTAATATTAATCACGAGGCCTTTTCATTGTTGAAGATATAAATTTGAAAAACTGGTAAATTCGAAAAATTAACGACGGAGCCAGGAATCGAACCTGGTATCTAGCGATGCTTTACCGGAGCCTTACTCCACTAGACCACCTAGCCGCCCTGACTCTGATGTCGTTAATTCCTCTCATCACCAGTAAGTTCAAATTTGTTTTCTTGTGCTGTAGTATGTGTGAATATAAAGTGTTCTTCCTCTTCGAGCACAACTGTAAGAATGTCTGTAAGTATGTTTACATTTTGGAAACTTACGCTTCTGATGCGATTTATATATTCAACAATGAAAAGGCTTCGTGATTAATATTAATATTGATAATGCATATCCGCATTTCAATTATTAGACGGTCATTGACTGTCTTACGGGCTTCGCATCAGAAGCGTAAGTTTCCAAAATGTAAACACACTTACAGACATTCTTACAGTTGTGCTCGAAGAGGAAGAACACTTTATATTCACACATACTACAGCACAAGAAAACAAATTTGAACTTACTGGTGATGAGAGGAATTAACGACATCAGAGTCAGGGCGGCTAGGTGGTCTAGTGGAGTAAGGCTCCGGTAAACCATCGCTAGATACCAGGTTCGATTCCTGGCTCCGTCGTTACTTTTTCGAATTTACCAGTTTTTCAAATTTATATCTTCAACAAACTGAGTTTAATGTTCGTGACCGTATATTGTTGACATATGATCTAATTATCGTTGGATGAACGGTCAGGGATGAAAAGATATATTATTCGCACTAGATTATGTTTTTATTCGACGTTTCGGCATGACTCCGCTTACCATCATCAGGTTTCTTGAATACAAAATAAATAACAGAGTTTACATGAGAACTATACATATATGTATATGTTCTTTTCAAAGAGCACGCGAGGATTGATCAGCCGACACATGATTGCGATAGAGATAGCTGAAATTTTTCTCTTCCGGGTTACTAAATAAACAAACAAAAAGAAAAAGAAAAATGGAAAAAAATCTACACACTCTCGGAATTGTTTTTTTTTTCATTCCTTTTTTCTCTTCTCGGTTATCAAAAATACAAAAACAAAGCGTGTTCGCTATTTGTTGATAGCTTTTCCGACCGAGCTGCTTAGAGGGAGTTGATCGCTGTGGTGTCAAAGATGAGAATTGAAGTTGTTTTATATACACCTTATTTATTCATTTACTATTTACATATATACACATTAGTCAACATTAGATTTCCATGTGATGGAAGGGGTTGTTGTGGTCCTCTGGCATCGCGGTGGAGGCTGTAGTGATGAAGAGTAGCGACGAATCGGTGTTGTGCTCGGTGGCGGCGTGTAGTGGCTCTCCGGTGAGCTAGGCGGCGTGTAGTGGCTCAATGTCGGTGAGACCGAAGTTGTCCTGTCGATCGGTGAGATCGGTGGTCTCTTATCCCAGCCGTGGCTCCACTTTGACAGCGGGAAACCACGCGAGCTGATTGCGAGACGCGCGCGGCTGCGTGGGTGGCGTCAGCGGCGCGTGTGACGTCGTGGGTGCTGTCCGCTGTGGGGCGTGACTGGAAAGTGTATGATACGTGTTGCGGCGCGTGACTTGTGCGGGGCGCGACAGGAAAGTTGGTTTTCACAAGGTTGTTGTGAACAAAGCGTGTTCACGACCACCTCGTGGAAACCAATAAACGCGCAAACTCATGCGCCCGAGCATCAACCACTTTCCAGTCGCGCGCCGCAGCGGACAGCACCCCTTACGTCATGTGCGCCGCTATCGCCACCCACGCAGCCACGCGCGTCCCGCAATCAGCTCGCCGATTTTGAATCAATTAGAAAGAATCGTTAGATTACCAGCTACGAACACAACGCCCGCTGCTACAAACTGTATACAATAATTTTGGCGGTCCGGTGCATCTTCATCTACTGAAGGCTTAACAGCCAATTAATTACTTTTCACGTAGATTCAGTTCAATTAGATATAATATGATTCTAAAAAATTTTTGATGCGTATACGTACTGGAATGAAAGAATAGTCTCTGACGCAGTCATGCACCTATTGACGAGCATACTTTTCCGCAACGGGCCCAATTGAGGAGACCGTAATATAAATATATGCTTATCACAATCAAATGTTCAGTTACAGACTCATTCATCATCAGCAAAATACAATCAAGTCTGTGAATAAACGTGAACTCTCGCATTTGTTGATTTCTCCAACTAAAGCGGAAGGCGCAGTTTCCAAACAAACAGGTTCACCCGGTAGATACGCTTGAGGCACGTGCATGCCGCCGCTTAGTCAGCTCTGCAGTCACTCTGCATTACCCAGGTAGATGATGTGCACGCAGCTGCTGCAGCGATCTTCCAAAATCTGACGTATCGGCCGAGCCAATATGCACGTGACCTACCCCCACCACGTCCAAATCCCCCCGCGACTTGGTTCACCCGCAGGGCGAACATTGGCAATCTCTCCACTAGTCTCTGACTTAACCTGAAACTTATTTCCTACTTATTTCAACTAAACAAATCCTTATACGCCACTATACTTCAGACGCAATCAAAACTCAATATTCGAACTTCTCGTCTCAACCGCTGCTCAATGCAACGACAATTTCGACTATACATCACCTCAACTCGACTAAACACTATCTTAAATAAACGGCAACTTGACCAAGCGCAAGCGCCACTAAATGTAACCTCAACTAAACACAATCTCAAGGCAACACAACTCAATTACCATCATCTTAACTAAACGCGTACGGAACTAAGCGCAAACGCAACTAAACGTAACCTCAACAATATGCTATCGCAACGCATCCGAAATCAAACCTTCTCAAAATCCTCGAAAACGTTATTTGCTAATCCGAGCACTCCAATTCGGCACTTCCCGACCTACTCGACAGGTGACACCGGAAAACCCGATAACGCGGCTCGACCCGCTACAGCGGAATTCGGCTGTACTTAATTTCAAAAACGAGAGAGACTTAACTAAAACCGTGACTCTACTCAACTTTCTCAAGGACTCAAAATTTACTCTACTCTAACACGCGTACTCGGGCTACGGTCATCAAGCAAAAGAGTCGGCAAAAGAATTTCCAGTACTCTTCTACAACGCAAATCCAAAACGGCTATCCGTTTCTCGGCAAGCCTTTTCGTAATTATGCTCGAAATTCAATCGCGGGGATAGAAGCAGCGCTTACCTTCTACATGCTTGCAACCCCCTTTCCATTCCCCTCGCGTTTTTTGGGCGACTCCATTACTTTGCAAAACTCCCCAAAACGTGACTACTTATCACGACCGTCAGAACTAGTGTGGTTCCAAAAACCTACGACCTGCTGCAATTCTGATCTCGATACGCCATTCCATACGTGACGTCATACCCACAAGAATACGGAACAATCCTCCTGTCATCGATTTCGTCGATGGCGCAGCTCGACACGCACCTTGAATAGCATCGCGGCGCAGAACTTAACGCTAAATGGCAATCTCGTTCTCCGCGCAGCTCCATGGCGCCTTGGTGGTGAGCGTGGTGCTTCCTCGTCGCAAGTTCGCTAGTCAATTGTTGGCTGGGTGAAGGGGGAGAAGCTGCGGCGCGCCGGCCGCCAGTGGGAATCGCCTCCACCTTGGGTTCCCGCGATGCGGGGATCTGCGTTGGCTCCCCCTTGGTATCCGATTTAAGTTTCGCAGCGTTTCTAAACGCGCTGAAAAGATTTATAGCTCGTCGGGGAAAGTGTGCGAATATTTACTTCGACAACTGAAGTAATTTCTTGGGCGCGAGTCGAGAATTGCGCGAGTTGTACGATTTCATCACTCAGCAATCTCATAATTAAACAATCGATCAATTTTGTAGCGATTAAGCGATCCAGTGGCATTTCATCCCACCATATTCTCCCCATATGGGACGCAGGTATAAAATCGGTAAAAACGCACTTGTGTCGAGTATTGAGCGAAGCGTTTTTGACATTTGAGGAAATGTATACCGTATTAGTTCAGACCTAGGCTGTTTTGAATTCGCAACCGTTAATGCCGATCTCAAGCGATTCTACTGACCTCGAAGCGTCGACTCCGGGTCATTTTTTAATCGGAGGCTCGCTCAACGCGATTCCAGAAAGAAACTTCAACGAAACATCGTCAAATCATTTAACGCCTTTTCAATATCTCGCGAAGTTAACACAGCAGTTCTGCACATGATGCTCCAACGAATATTTGTCAAGGCTTCAACAGCGATACAAATGGAATCGCGACAATCGAGTCTTCGATCTCAAGGTGGGAACAATGGTTCTCCTGCGTGACGACCAAACTCCCTCTATGCAGTCGGCATTAGGGTGAATACTCAAGTGTCACCTAGGAAAGGATTGTCAGACTCGAATAGTTAGTATAAGAACGGTCAAGGGCACTGTTAAGCGTACGGTAGCGAAAATATATATCCTGCCAATAGAAATTTAAATTCAAAAAAAAAAAAAAGTTTATCAATTTCAGTACCATTCTTGTTTGTGATACCGTAGCGTAAGTGCAATATACCAAAAATTTGTTATTTGTTGAAAGCCCCGTCTTTCAAGGCGGGCCATATTTTTGAGCTAAGAAGTCATTCGAATGTCGCACGCTTTTTGCAGAAAGAGAAGGGAGAAATGTAAGCACTAGCGTAAAAAAAAAAAAAATAGATGGCCGCGGCCTACGAAAACGAGTAGAAGCACGCTCGACAGAAAATTATATATCCGCGATACAAACGTAAGATGTAATAAAAGGTTTATTAAGGGCGGGGGGGGGGGGGGGGGGGTAAGGGTTTCAGCGTAAAAAAAACACTTGTTTTGAGAATTTTTTTTAAAAGTATGGATTGAGCAAATTTAGTCAAACCTTTTGTACATTATTAAGTATACTTTTAAGAATATTCTTTAATTTTTTATGCGCAAATATCTAAAAACAAGCCGGTGACAGAGCTTGCCCCAGAACGTCTCAGAAAAAAAACAATTTGCGGTGTTCACTATATCTCGGTCGGAAATTATCTGATATCAAAAACCATTAAAATTCAGTCAAAGTATCATCAAATCCTCCCCCAACGTTCTTTGATTATCTTTTTTTTTCCATTTCAAAATTTTTGGTGGCCATCTAAAATGTAAATTGCTATTTTCCCCGAAGAATTCCGCTATTTTGTGGGTGGGAAACCCCCTTAATGTAAAAAAAAAAATTTCAACGAAACGTTGGGGGGAGGTATTTTATATGTCAAAAATGTGTACTAAGTTTGAAATGAATCGGTCAAGTAGTTTTAAATGGCAGTGAACACGGACTTTGAGAAAGCAGTTTTGGGAAAAAATCACAAGCGCACGATCGAATGTACAACGACAAACGGACGTTCGTCTCTCGTTTTAAAATATTGTACAGTGTAAATTATACATACAAATATGAAATATGTCTTGATGGCTTTACTTACTTGTCTTTACTAAATAAAACATTCTCGAAACAGGATAATGGACCAGAACGATAGAAGTGAATAAGCTGTATACCTGCTGTCAGAGCTATAGTGTTAAAGGGCAGGAGACTAACTAGAAAATAACTTCAAGAGTTTGCTCAGATCGACTTAAAATTTTGGGAATATATTTTTGAAATGTTTAACAATCAGATGAGAAAAAAAAATTCGATTTTTCGAAAGTGCAAAACCTAACGTCCCCTTAAATTCAAAGTGACATAAGCAAATGTGTAATATCATTTCACGTAACCTCCGTTTACCTCATCCAAGGGTACACAAAACAGGGGATTCTTGTAAGACCCATTGCGAAATCGAAGGTTGCACAGGCTTTGCTGTTATACAATGTTCATGGTATATCCTTGTGCTTTAAACACTTTTTCGACGACTATTATTATTGTTCAAGTTTCGAAAATTAATAATGTTTTGTTTATAATTCTCGTAATGACAAGTTATACCAATGAAACGTATTGAAATTCATTCGAAACATTACATTCTCTTTGTTCCAGATGATTTATTTTTGAGCCTTTGATGATAAAGTGAGAAAATAAAAAAAAAA